>NC_086049.1:7846971-8471971 GCF_947568885.1 Cydia strobilella | reverse complement strand
CGAGTCCTGCATTACCCGGGCTCCCTCTACAAGCCCGGGTATGCGTAAAAGCATTTTCTGACGAAAAAAAAAAAAAAAAAGGTTAAAACTGCAACCTCATACAAAAACGAACAAATGCCAGAAAAATAGATTAGGTTAGAACATAACATACCTATCATTAGATTATGAAATTAATTTTATAATATTTTATATTTACCCGACGGACCTTATAGTTACTGATTATTTTACCGTATAGACACACTTTAAAAACTAGCAAACAGTAATTCCATCATACTCTGTCCGTCTGTCTGTTACCTCTTCACGTTTAAATCGCTAAAGTGACTTAGATGGAATTTTGTATGCTGATAGTTTGAGAACCGTGGAACGACAAAGGGTTTATTCGAAGTAGAGAAAGCCTCAACTTGATAACTTTACGCCACCTAAATATTATGCAATACATTTATCTGCGAAATCAATATTCGTTTAAAAGACTAATATGAACATCAACAGTATGCCAAAATATGGTTCTAAATTATAAAACTGCAAAGTGATTGTATGCTATATGATACTATGCGAAAGGTAATTCTGCCAAGTAAAATTATGCCAGACCAAAATATGTCAAAAAACTTTCTGCAACACAATAGGGAACCCATACACGTAATTCAAGTAAGTAAATGTAATACTTTTAATAAAAACTTGGGCGTGAAATTGTATCCCCAAGGGATAATTTTTTTAAATCGCGCGCTGCATTCCCGGATTCAAATTGGTACAAACAAATTGAATCGTTTAATCTGCTTTATGTGTTAATAGCGTGTAGCGGGATTCCGAACGGGGTATAAATTTACAGCGAGCCTGCACCCTGCAGGCGACGGCGTAATGCATATCAATTCACCACTAGTGCAGCCGTACTCAAGCCGTACCACACACCAGCAACTATGCTTATACAGAATTAGGATAAAGGAAAAAGGGCTATTTTAGGGCTTTTACATACATTTTTAATTCAAATGAATGTGTATGAGTAATGAATACGCAGTTTTGTTTGTCAACTTAAATTGAATAAATTATAGTCGTCTATAGAAATTACGAGAAGGTATCCTTTTAAGTAAGTAAGTAGAAAAACAGATTCATGGTGTATTTGCTTTTTTTATCGGTATAGTTTAAACAGTTTGGTTAATAAGCTTAATTAAATAACTTTTTCTTTTTGAATAACATTAGACGTTGAATTACAATAATTGTAAAAGCCAGAATTAGATGTCATTGGCGTTAATAACCTCTACTTTTGCACTAAGGAGCCATCAAGTCCCGCGAGGGCAAATCGCGTCGCAATGTAGTGCCTCTGCCGCTACGAGTGATTCCCGTTTGTTCCACACTCCGTTCCGTAGAAAACAGCATTTAAGATTCAAGATTCAAGCATTTATTCATAAAACATAGTGTTTTACATAAACATAGTGTTTGTTGGAAATATCCATAGTATGCCTTTTTAACATTTTTAAATGACAAACTCGGTGCAAGTCTTGAGAGCGCATAGCATGCCGACGATAGCTTGTCACATAAGAGGTCAATGTGAGGGGACCATGTTAGTCCGGAATCTATTGTGAAGCCTAAGTATTTTGCCCTGTCCACCTGAGGTACCCTGGTATTGTTTAGCATGATGTCAAACTGATTTATATTCTCATTTTGTTCTATAGAACTACATACTAACTTTTTACCCTAGTTTACTTGCCAGTGACGCAATAGAACAAAATAAAACTATTATATCTCACTTTGTTCCAAGTAATTACATTTCCTAGATGTCCCAGAGAATTACGTACTAGTATTTTAGGCAACCCTTTGCAAACGACGTTACAGAGCGTTTGCCAAAAGAAAAAGACTGAAAACCTGATTCTTACAAATCTGGACTTACTTGGACTCTTCCTTCTCAGAATCGTCAGCATTCTCCATTCTACCATTAATAAAAGGTATCCCAAAATGTCAGTTCCATTGTCCCGAACTAGTGTGAATAAAATTAACTTGTATGTGCGTGATGTAGGTACCTAGTCAAACGTGAAATAGTCTGGACATAGAAACGGGATCTTTAAATAACATACATACCAACCGAATTCCAGCTTTCTTCTCGAGATTTTGACATTTGTCCTATCCCAATATATTTAAACTACACCAGAAGCTCGAAAAAGCTTATTGGTTGTTATTTATTTGCTTTTTGTTTGTACCTTGTCAGTTCCATGGAATAATTTTAAAATGCAATTTTGCCATGTATTCTATAGAACAAATGACAATAAGGCTATATGATTTTGTTCCATAGAATAATAGTTCTATAGAACAAATTATATTTGGTAATCTTATGTTTTATGAAATAATTGAAAATTGAAATATCACTTAGTTCTATGACGTCGCTGTTCTATGGAACAAATGGGAATCACGATTTTCGTATATTACGCTGAACGGTCCGGATAAGTAAGAGTCCTTTCCCTATTCGGCGCATAACTTCTCTGTCAGAAAACTTAAAGCGATTCGCTAAAATTTGAGGTTTAATTATTTAATGCCATATTTTTTATTTTGATCATAATACTTGTAGGACTTGTAGGTGCATTCGAATTTCAGTATCAATCTAACAATCTTACTTTTTATTAGTACTACAAGGCAAGGCCTAAGTTTAAAGCCTGAAAGACGGCTGGCGTTAATAACACGTTCTACTTAAATGCAATAAATTAATGTGATTAATTTTTGCAATTTAAATCAACGCTGAACGTATTTTATAGTGCTGGATAATAATAATATAATATGCAATATCATTCATGTTCAAGGGAATATTCGTAACTGTAAGTGTAATACTCATGTAACCAATATTTGTTTTATTGAGATTTTTACGCAAATGTAATAAAAAACGTAGGTAGTTGTAGTAACACGTACATTGCGTTTGAAAGTGTTATTATTTATTTGTCCCATGTAGGTATTTTATTCGCCTACGGCTCATACATAATAATAACACACTTTCCACACTTGCATTGAAATGTACTACACTATTCCACGTGTATTATTCCCACACTAGTCAATTCTCTAGTAAGAAATAAATTGCACTTTGGATCCTTGAAATGTGTTTTCATGAAATTAAAAATGTATTGAACGATATCGTAGTTCGTGGTAGACTAGAATAGCTGCATTTTATATTCATTACCGGAAGACTTCGCTGGCTAACATTAATAGTTAAAACTTAAGCGAAACGGCGAGCTCGCGGGCGTTTATACCAAAACTTCTATTTCTGAATACTGCTCTCGACAGTTTCCTTCATTCTGAATATTTAATAAGTAAATGTATATTGTATACGTAACTCATATATTGAGCAATATATGAGTTACGTTTACTACCCCATCAGAGAGCGCGTAAATTTATTTTAAATAATGAATATTCATTGTAATTAAACGACAGCAACATGTACAAATGTTTGCCTACACCTAAATAGGCACATGTTGTATGTCGGCCAGATGTGAAGGAATTTAATTAGTGTCTCGGAATTCGTGTGAATTAAACTTCCTAATAAATGCTTTGCTTATGTTAGCCGCTGACGAGAAATTCTACTCGGCTCGGAATTAATATCGTCGTACAAAGTTCGCGCTGCGCGGTATTTCATTCCGCGAATTTGCGTTGTCAGCCTCGGATTGATGTCTTCCCTTGATAACTGACGATATTATATTTTTCAATTCGCAGTTTGCGCAAAAATGAATAATTTAGGGCTGGCACTCGCGGAGATAACTTTAATCGTTATTTATTGGGTTATTGAATCCATCGGAACGGTTTAATTTTTCGGTAAATGTTTTCATTTTTCCCTACAGTTTGTTCAACTCGCAGACTAGTTGAGTAAGTTACAGCTCCAGCAGAAAATATAGAGTACCTAAGGCCACGAACAATGGCAAGGTTGGTTGTGAACTTAATCCAATATCAATTTACCGTGGCTCGTACGAGAATGTGCAATAAAGAAGATTTAGCTAGGAGTGACCACTTAAATTGCACTCAACTTATCAGCAAATAGTTAGATTATAAGCAATGTTTGGTGTCTGGTGCATTCGGCGCAAATACGGTTTTTATCAAGTTTTATATTATGAATCTACATTGTTTACGTTTTGGACGCTTTCATGTATTTGTTCTTCATCATGCGAGCCCATAACTAGAGCAAGTATGGACATATCAAAACTTATCAATCTTATATCATTCTGACAAGTCTAATGTCAATCCCCTGCGGCGGTAGCATGGTAGGATTTTTATCACCTGTCATTATGCCTCTCACTTACGCACTTACATACTTGTTAGAACGTGACAGGCTTGGTGACAGGACAGGTGATAAAAATGCGACCATGCTACAACAGCTGATTGACAATAGTTGAAATTGACATACTGACAGTCAAAATATTACACAAGTATTGTTGACAAACTTCTGCCTGCAACCTGCAACTTTGTCTGCGTAGAATGACGATTTCCATGACAACAAATTATCCTATTTCCGTTCCCGGGGTCAAACGATTTCCATACAATAATATATGTTTAGCGGTTTAAGCGTGAAAAGGTAATAGACATACAAACAAACAGAGTTAGTTGAATATTTATAATGTTAAAAAGTTAGGAATCGAAGTTAAAACCTTGTTGAGAAGAAGTGATGACATGAAATAGGTATTAAAAAACTATGCTTATGCTTATTTAGTCTCTTAAAATGTAAACATTTACTTAACTCCCGATACTCCTCCAATTTGGAGCCATTATCATAAAGGACGCACTTGTACCGCGGATTACTTAATGATGCTTACCTACTAAATAACTACAACCCTCTATTTACATGCCTTTGCCACACGAGTGAGAGCGGAGTGTCGTGATCGAATTTGTTTTTACTTTGTACGAAGCAGGTGAACCTCGCGATCTTTGCACACAGAGAAAAAAGCTCAGCGGTATAATTTTAGCTTAAAATAGCTACCTGTGTCTAGGTAAAGTAAACTGATTTCACTCATATGAGTCCATATCTGTTCAAATATTTACAACGACATAAAGAAGAGGTCTTTCTGGTGTTTTTCCTTTCTTCACGAGGTATAAGTTACCGCCCGCCCCGGGAATACCTACATGGGCTCAACCCACACTGCACGAGTGAACATAATAAATGATTATTGTGACAAGGTTTCGGTCCTGTTGAAAAATTGAGCAATGTGAACCCTACCTACGAAATAGTGCAGCGCCAAACTGTTGAGGCAGTGGCACTATTTAATATTGACAGAGCCTTCCCGATATCATGCGACCCAGATTGCTGGGCTAGAGGTATTTATGGAAGCTTTGCCTATTTTGCAAGTTAATCTACGAAAATACAACCTCTGTAACAACCAGAGCTAAGTAAAGGTGAAATACAAACATAGCTACACTATATTGAACTTTACAACATGAGGCAGTTTTTAGTTTGAACTTACCAATTTTGATCGGCTTTACACATTTGTAAGTTGCCTTTGCTTATATTTTAGTTATTTGTAACAAATTGACTATCTAAGGTCTTATCTCAGAGACCTTGCCTCTAACCTCTGGGTAGCTTTTTGAGCCCTAATTAAGAGGAAAAGGGACGACCGCTTCCTCTCTGGATATTAACTTTATAGATATTTTTATATTAACAGCTATGCCGTTTCATTTATTATTATTTTTATTCTTTTTCAATTACCTATTATAAAAGTTACGAGCTTTTTATTTATTTATTTTATTTTTTATTTATACTTTATTGCACATAAAATAAGTACAAATGGTGGACTTAAGGCATTCTCTACCAGTCAACCACTGGGCCAAAAAGGGCGTTTGTTGGTGCAGGCTTTGCTTTTTAAATTTTGCATGGAATTAGTGTTTTACTCGCAACTTATAATAATCAATCAAAAATGTGAAACGAAGGGGCATATCTATAGTTAATATGTACATCAAATTGTGTCAAAGTATTTTCTATATGAAATACTTTCTCAGCTTTGAAGGAACGTGGAACGAATTCGTAAGTCAATATCCAATTACGGATTGAATAATAACCACCTCACCATCATAAATACCTACCCATTATGAAAATGTCTAAGATGAAAAAACCGACCAACTGATTGATATATATTTGATCGCTTTTAATTACTACAATTTATTTTTGTTCAAAAACAAATTTGCAATTCATACGAACGCGACTTAAGTATTTTACATAATTACATATAATAATGTCTTGCTTTAGGTAGAGCTTATAACAAATATTTAGGTAAGTAACTATTTTGATTGATTGTAGTTGGTTCATTTATTAAGTTTGTAAAATTTATTTATTTTTGCTCGAATATCGCCCGAATTAGGTTAATTGTTGAGGTAGTTATTTGAAGCTTTGTATGTTAAGTGCTGGTTAATGGGAACATTTGTTTTTCAGGAGTCCGGAGCAATATTAAGTAGTTAAAAAAACATTCGCACGGTGTAAAACTTGTAAAACATAGGTGATGTATTTGAGTTTGTATTATGACAGGCCGTGATATCGTTAATGTTGTGTCGTGATGTGAAATTTCTACCCGTTGTTTTTAGGTAAGACTTACTTTTACCGTACATTCCCTGTTACATATATCGCAACTTTTCACAACTTGTTTGCAAAGGATTATGGAGGTACTATTAGCTTCTGCCCGGGATTTCGTCTGTGTGATAAAAGCTATTCTCTTCTTCCCCGGGCCTCAATCTATCTCCATACCAAATTTCATCTAAATCGGGTCAGCGGTTAAGGCGTGAAGGTAACAGACAGACCGACAGTGAGTTACTTCCGCATCTTTAATATTAGTGGGGAGATAGGGATTTAAAATGGTTGCTTTTGCCGGTGCATGTGACACAAGTCGAGTTCAATATATCCTTACGCTACGGAACCACTTACCAATAGGTGATACGTTATGTTTTATACTTCTTTGCCATCAGTGTATTTTTAAAATGTGTCTAGAGGCTGTTAAAATGTCGTATACCGCTCCAGATTGTCGTGTCGTCCGCATTGTCTGCGTACTGAATAGGAAATGACTAGGGCAGATCCGTCATGATTTATATGTGGAAGGGAAATGACGCTTGTTTGCAGTTCCGGGCACGTCGGTTAGAAGCTGGAACTGGAACTCGTTTGGAACACCTGGAACTAATTTAGAACTCTTTACTATATGCTACACACGTTCTTGATAACATTTGGAATAGGGAGAGATCAATTTAATATCTTATATACATAAAAACTTTCGCTGAAGTTGCTGAATAAAGTTGAATTGGAATTAAAAAATTCATAGCTCTAAATGGCATTATATCTGCTTCACTTCTGCACTTCAGGTTCGCACGTTACTATGCAGTAAATGCATAACTTATAAACATATTCACAATAGTGAATATTCCGATATTTTTTTTGTAAAATGGTGGTATTTAGTATCTTGCTTAAAGATGCATCTCTTATTATATAAATTACTACAAATAATACTTCTCCGTTCACTTATTCTTAGTTTTTCAAACATTGAAATAATACTCAAGTTTATAGGTACTTAATATCTTATTTGCTCGTATTCTGATTATTAAGTAAACTTCTTTAGCTGATATCTCGGAGAATCAACTTTTAATTAAAAATATTATGAATTTATGATTCAAAATACATCAGAGGACTGCGTTCAGTACAGATCAAACGAATGCCAGTCATACAGAAGATCCTAAACTAGTGCAAACGATTTGGACCCCATTTATGTTCCGTGGAAATTTATGGTTTTGGACAGATACCCTAAATCTGACTCCATACCTACATTAAAACAGTTTTCACACAAATCTGGTTCATATGTAGCCAGTTTCGGTCTCCTGACTTTTATTATACAATTGAAAGGTCACAATTGACTTACATTCATACTTTTTGAAACAATCAAGTTACAAAAGTTAGGTTAGCCTTAGCACAGTTCTCACCTACTAAAAGTTATAAGTATATATATTTTGAGAAGCCTCAGTGTAAAATAAGTAGTGTGTTTCAGTATCAAAAGTGACATTTCTTCAACCAAAAACGTCACTTTTGACACTGACAGATCGGTATCGTATCGCTGTGACATCGTATAAGCATCGTTTGAATTGGGCTGTAATTTAGTATTTGTGCCATTCTTAATCAAAAGGGACTTATTGTCGGTTGTCAATAAGGCGCTACTTCCGTATGGCTTCAATTTGAAATCAACCGACAATGTGGTACCTTTTCTTTGAAAAAGTCACATTTTTTATTAAAGAATGAACCGCCTGGGGTTGACAACGAATGCATGCTTGCCCTGAGGCAATTCAAGTTCGGAGACAGACGACTGTTCATATGATATGAGCAAAAAATTTTTATCGAATTTAGGATCTGCGAACAAATTCCGTAAAAATCCAATTTCATTTTGTTCTTCGTTCAGTTGGTTATTCGAGAAAAGGGAGTAGAGAAAAGGCGCTGGTATGGGTGTATAATGGAATAGCGGAAACCCATCCATCAAGTCGCCAACAACCGCCTGTTCCTAGTTCCGGCGAAGGATGTTGTCATTGTGAGCTATTAGATTACATTTCCTGTTGAATGTAGTTTCACGGTTTAAGCCTACCTATAAAACTACTCAATAGATTTAAGCTAAGAGCACAAGCCCGTTACAATATTGCTCCAAATATGGCAACCTGTACAAAATCGTAATCGCATTTTCATTTGATATTAGGTAAGTACATCAGATATTGGAACGAAATTGACTTGAGCTTCGTTTCGTCATTTATCAGACACTGTCAGGCCAATTCGAGTTTTAGTTATTCGATCTGTTCTGATATGATACTAATCTGTCAGTGTCAAAAGTGTAGTTTTTGGTTGAAGAAATGTCACTTTTAACACTGACAGATCAGTATCGAATAACTAAAACTCGAATTGGCCTGTAAGTATGCAGTCATGGTCAAATATATATACTTTATATACAGGGTGGAAAGAATTTATGGGCCCAGGGAAAGTGCCTTAAAACCTTAAGTTAGCTCATTTTACTTACAGGAAACATTCTTTTATTTTTAAAAAGAAACAAAAGGATATTCCACGAAGACGAAATCCCCTGTCCCTCATTTTGATTGAAGTTTCGATGTTTTCTGATTTCAATTGCTTCACGTACTTTCCTGCTGTAGTAAATGTGTGTTATTAGGATTAAGGATGACTCACGTTAGACCGGGCCGTGTCCGGGCCGGAGCTTCCGGCGCTTACTTTTCTATGACAGGTGATCACGTGATGCTTTCCATAGAAAACGAAGCTCTGTAAGCTCCGGCCCGGACACGGCCCGGTCTAAGTCATCCTTAAGTCATTAAATCACATTCGACGTTACCTGGGGGCACAGACTACATAGACAAAGAGCTCGTGATCACCACACATAAGTGCAATTTTACTTATGAAATGCTACGATTCGAGCAGCATAACTAAAAATAGGTAAAATAAATAAAACATTATTAAATTTGCACATACGAAACAACAAATAAACACATTCGGACCTACGAAAGCAGTATGTCCGAGTCAAAACGGAGACCTTCGCTAACGCTTTGTTCAACTATAACAACCCAGGTACACCTTTAGTAGCCTCGGTTGTCTTATGTGTTCCGTTTAGTACCTACTTAACTAGTTGAGGTGGTTTGTGCCTGGTATCGTCTAATGTGGAATGTGTGTATTATAGCGTTAGATAGTGTGCAATCGCTTGCTTTAATAATATACCTACTTACGTTTGCGTATGTTACGGGTATTTGGTTGTGTGAATGAACACCCCCAGTGAATGACAAATTCACGTTTTTTGTATAAAATAAGAAATATAGCAATTTCTACCACTTGTCCTATTTTTTTTCTTATAAACAATTTTATTTCCTATGCAATGGCAACCCGTGATAAAATTTATTTTCGACCAGTTTGAATGTGACTGGCGTTTGAAGTTTACGTGTTTCTGGTTTTGAAGTTTTGTATGGAAAAATTAGATCCCAGATAAGAACAGTGTACGTTTGGAGCAACATATGAAGTGCTTATTTAAAATTTACCTGTACAAAGTTTAGTTATTTAAATAAATTAAGAGTTAAACCTTCTATAAATGCACACTTTGTTGGCGTATTATGCGATTAAGTCTTTATTTTTTATAGTTCCATTACTGGCTTATCAAATGTTCTGAAACCAGTAAATGAACGGTGTGTTCATTTACTGGTGTCGTCTAGATTTCATTTTTTTTCTAAATTTATATGTAAACGAAATAGTATTGAATTTGTTTTTTGTGATTCTGCATAGAAAACGATTCAGATTCATTCAGTCAGTATTGGAACAAACCAAATTTCTATAGTCCATTTACTTTTCATGCCTATGTATGAACAGTACAAAATTTGGCTTGTTCATTTATTAGGTTTCTACTAATTCTATGTATGAACAATGTAACCGCGAACAACGCAATGAAAAGTCTTTTATTTTAAGCATTATTTGCTGAGCCTGACCTTTTTTCATCAAAATATGCACGTTGTTACTTGTTTTAAAGATTAATTCTCTTTTTCTTATTAATATGTTAGATTTCTGTTATTGGTGAATAACCATCATTTTATTACATTCTGATATATTTAAAATTAATATGGAGGGGATAAAAATATATAAACGCTTTCGCTATACCTACTAAAATAGAGCTGGAAACGGGTTTTGTGTTAAAAATGTCTTTTTAATACCGATTAAAGATCGAAATTATGTTCATTCAAATTTTATATTAAAGGAAAAAATGGAAAAAGTTACACTTTAAAATTTGGAGTATCGCTCGCAGACGTATCAGTATGTTAAAAAATTGATTATGTTCATTCGCTATTTTTCATGTTCATTCATTACGTTTTTAGGTACTTTTTGATAAATTATGCTATAACTCAAAAACTATGAAAGTAATAAAAAGTCGCAGAAATTAATTTCTTAATTATTAAATGAGGATTGATTACATTGCAATTAATTATTCCAATTATTAATGCTGAGAAATGATTTTTCAAACTTAGATAATTGCTTAAGTGTTCATTCACTGGAGGTCTTACTCTAGCTATTAATTACAAGCTTAATTTGTATTTGTCGAGTGATATATTCGATTATGGAGATGGAAATATTATTTTATGCTAAAAGGAAAAGAAAACACCGTCTTGCTGGAAGCTGTACATACTTACTTAAGTTTGCCACCGATGTGGTAAAGAGTAATAATTAATAAAATGAAAAATCGAGGTTAATACTAGGCAATAGGCACCTGACCAGTCACAACTGTACACGAACAAGCCCTTGCCTTGTGCCTTTTAGTATGTTTTGGTTAGTTTAGTAGGTCAGACACTGCAATTAAATAAGTTTTCGCTATATATAATTAATTCCCTTGAGCGGTGCAGTGAGCCGGGATTGAATTCAAAGCTCGGTTTTGTTTTGGAACAACCGGCCGGCACGAATTCGCAAATGCAAAATTAATTCCGCTTTGACATGCGGGCTCTGGAACGTTCAAGCGGCTATTTTAATAATAGCGTTGCCGAATTAATTCACGCTCATTTCGACGTAAATTGTTAATACATAGATACAATGTACTAGTAGTGACAGTTTTTATCATAAAATAATTAAATGAGCTTTTTAATAATGTTTCAGTCTGATTTACTCCTATGAATTCACCACGTACCAACATACAACTCGCAATTAGTTTGCTTAATAACATTTTAGCTTCGACTCACGCGTACAGCAGCGTAGTTGCAATTGCATGTAAATCAATGTAAACCTAATAGTATTACGCTATGGAACATGTGGAAACTACGTAATATAAACAGGTAGTTTTCAACAGAATGTGCTGTGTTCCGGTAGCAGCATTTTACTATATGCAAGTTTGACGAGCAAGGCACACGCAATAAAAAAAATACCATCTCAATACATCTCTTGTTTTTCTAAATCTAGACGGTATAAATTTAAACAGAAATATCGTCCAACATTTTCAATAAATACATGTTTGAAGTATTTAGGTAAGAATATTAAATTATCTGACTAGCCGCTAGCCGAATTAAGGATGACTCACGTTAGACCGGGCCGTGGCCGGGCCGGAGCTTCCGGCGCTTACTTTTCTATGACATGACAGATGATCACGTGATTGCTTTCCATAGAAAACGAAACGCCGGAAGCTCTAACGTGAGTCATCCTTTAGATAAACGCTATATATCCACAAGCTAGATACTGCAATAATTTATATGAAAATAATACTTACATCACAATGAAAACATGGGTCTTATTAAGACGTACAAGATAGCAACCTATATACCCATTACCTATTTAATCGCCAGTGTTTTAATACTCCAGTTTGGATTATTTATAAAGCAGGGATTAAAATATTTTCAGTAATATTAGCTACTCGAAAGGACCATACAATTGTTATGTAAATACCTAATATTAAAATCAGGCTCATTCTTGCGACGCGCTCTAGCTCTAGCCTAACTAGGGGCAAAGGAAAGCCCTTATTACGTGGACCGGTCCTTTCATATTTCTCTAATGTAAGCATCCACGGCTTAGCATATAACAAAATGAGATTTTTCAGTCGGCTGCTCTTAATAACGAGACTACCCAAATAGGAAAAATATTTTATCAAAATGGAAAAAGAAGAATTGCCGGCGAAAAGAGGTGTTTTGTTCGCGATCTGGTTTGTTGAGGTATTTGGGAATTTGTGCGTCAAGTGAAAGTGTTTACTATAACATACATTAAATCGCTCTTTTTGTTTAATGTTTGTGATAGTAATTTTTAAAAACATTTTCATTATTTTTTGAGAGACAGATAAAAAAAACCAGGACATTAGGGTCTTCAAATTTTTAAGCCGGCGAAAAACGTGCTCATTATTTTATTGTTTAAGAGATGCACTTTGATTATTGATTTTTCACGTCATATCTACACTATACATGACCAATAAAAGTACTTTAAGGTTGATATTGATAATGTATACGATACAAACAATTTAAGGTCTGTATCGTTTATTGACCGAAAAAGGCGTTCATTGTACCTAATATGTATAAGTAATAGGTACCTACAGTTGGTGAAGCAAATCATCTAATTCTAAACGCACTTACTAAAAAAAAATATTCAAATGAATTCTACCTCCGTTCCACCCCTGATGTGTTGAAATTAATTAAGAAAAATAACAGCATTAAAGGTTACATTTACACGATTAAAAGAAAAGATGCGAATTATTACTTGTCCACCAATTGCCTACTTCCTGTTATTGACAAAAATGAATTCTTATTAAAGCCTGATAATGTAGCTATAAGTTACTTTAAATTGTATTTAAGACTAGAAATAGAAGGAAGAAAATAATGCGCTGGTACTTTATTTGTGCAGGGCGTTCTATACAAACCTCGTTTTTGCTTACGGCAATGAAGATAAAATTGGATTAGAAGCAGTTTAGAAATTACCAATACTATAATACAAGCGTATTCTATAATAATACATTCTTCTTCTTTAAATATTATTAAATATAAATTGTTTGATTCGTTTCGATATAAAAGTTCGGTCGTATAGAAAGAGATGAATTTTCGCTGCAGATTTATTTTAGCTAGAATGGAGGGAGGCCTAGTTTTCTACGGTTGAAAATAGGTTAAGGTCGGTCACTAATTTGTTTACTAAATATCAAAATATTAACTTTATGTTTAAGGATCTCACGTTAGACCGGGCCGTGTCCGGACCGGAGCTTCCGGCGCTTCGTTTTCTATGGAAAGCATCACGTGATCACCTGTCATGTCATAGAAAAGTAAGCGCCGTAAGCTCCAGCCCGGACATGGCCCGGTCTAACGTGAGTCATCCTTTAAACGGTGTTTATTAAAGAATGTTGAATTTTTATTGTAATTAATGTTACTCAGCAAGGAGTCACAATAACTGAAATGATGAATATAATATTATGTAGTGTATGTAATTTTGATCTCATTTCAGTTATTGTGACTCCTCCACACAACACATTTTATGATTTAAAATCGGTTGTAATTTTAAGCATAGTTCCAGCAATATATCTATGTAAATATGAACTTATCCTATAATTTTACAATAATATGAGTGCCATTTTTTAAAGAAAAAGTTTTAACTGTAAATTCAATTTTCAAAAAGTATGAGTTCTCATGAACATTTCTTAATTGCAGGTTCAAATTCTTCGTATACTCCGCATATATGGAGCGACGGACGGTGGGCGCGGTGCGGATCATAGCGGCGACCAAAACACGCGGAGCTGACACCGTGGTCTGTCGCTTGTGGCTGCTGGACAACCGTACGATTACTGTCAAGGCTAGAGTTAAGGTATGAAACAGGCTACTAAGCGATCGACGGTAGATTCGGTGTGGGTGTCGCGACAAACAAGACGAAGACATAAAGAGAGCGTTGCATGTCCGACGACTCCGAGGCCCGATTCCAGGTATATTAGACTACCTACTTATGTACTTTGAAGTGACAAGCAGTTGGGAACGGCACGGGTGAACACGCTGCGCAGACAGCGTGGCCCTGCCACCTGTTTCTGCTCGACAACCGAACGCTTACTCTGAGTATTAAAGCAGCATACTGAGTATTAAAGCAGAGAACTAAGATGAATTGAAGGCCTTAACAAAAAATATATAAGATATAAGTAAAAGGCTAAATGGGAAAAAGATAAGTATAGGGGGATATCTTAATCTGGATATTTTGGAAAGCACGGTATACCTATAATTCCCAGATTTTGTTTCAATCTCATGCCCGTAAAATTTTTAGGCGAGCACAGTAAAGTAAATATGGATGTAGTAACTTTCTAGCCTGCTTTGTAGCTTTGTTACAAGGGAGCAAAATGACATATTTACGGCGAGGCCGTCCATTAAATCCCGAGAGTAACGAGGGATTCTAAAGTAGAATCCTGAGCGTAGTGAGGGATTTAACTGTGTTACGCCCAAGATGGAAATCCTTTTGCTACCATGTGACACATACAACTTTTCACATCACCTATAAGGTAATTATGATGCTTGAAAATATTATTTAAATTAAAAAAAAATATGTGCAAAAAAATGTAAAAATAGTGTCCTAGAAAAGAAAAGTGTTACTTCGATCCCTCCTAGCAGGGAAGAAAAGTGCCACTTTGATCCCTCCTAGCAGGAAAGAAAAACCCCTTTTTCAAATTGGTGATGTGAAAAAGATATTATGTATACGGACTTGCGGTTAATTTGAATTATAGGAGACCTACTGGTGGAGTCGAATAAAATTTCCCGTTATAAAAAAAAAGCACTGTATTTTAATATGAATGAATATATAATTCACTATGTAACCCTATTATAAATAGTTTCCCTGTTTTGATTGTTTCAAATCGAGATGTGTGTACCTACTTATCTATAATGGGTCAATCTAAGTTAGCATACTTTTCTATCGACGATCCGAAACAATACCACCGTTCTCTCATATTTCAGCCTATACGCGAAAATTGGAACCTCAAATATAGTGCGACGTACGTGCTATGTAGCCTGAGGGACACTGGCGTGAAACCCCAGGAGACTGTTGGTGCGGCAGTGGCGGTGATGGCTAGCGCGCACACGCATAGCGCGCCCACCAACCTACTGCCAGTGCTCGACACCACGCCCAAGAGTGGCATAGAGGTAGGCTCAGTTATAATATTAACTACTACTACTAAGTCTTCGAGTTATGACAGTTTAATACAACAGTAACGTGTGCCACTGTTGGGGACAAAACACTAACTATCGGCTATTTATATCACCAAGACTAACTCTATTTTCTTAATATTTTTTTTAATATGTAGAAGATAGTGAATTTATATTGCTTTTGAGTACTTTAACCATAGAGCCATAATATTGCAATGACGATTCTGTTTTCCAGGAAAACCTACACGTCTGTGTAAAACCATTCCACTACTCGTACGCCAGGGACGACTGGCTGGTGGAGTGGTTCGAGCTGAACCGTCTACTGGGGGCGAGCCACTTCTACATGTACAATGGCTCACTGAGCGCTCCCGTAGCGTGCCTGTTAGAACACTACCGGCGAGAGGGTCTCGTCACGCTCTTACAGTGGAAACTGCCGATAGTTTCTAAAGTAGAAATAAGGTAAGGGTGACATATTTTTCTACAGTGGTTTCATTAATGATGAAGTTAGTGTCATCATGTCCTTATGTTAAAGACTAGGTAATACTAGGTATTCCTACATAGGTGATAAGCTAAAATACACGAATATATAATAATCAAAGCCTAATAGTCAAAGGTTCGCATGAATAATGTGACATAAGCTTAATCGTCGCTAGTAGTTCGTTGATATTCACAAAGTTGATAGACAGAGGTATGGTCAGTCGGCTTCACTACAAGCTGAATTTGCACACATACATGTCTACTTGTCGGATTTAAGCCATTCACCGCTAGCCCTCGAGGTGTGAATGTTGCGTGTCGACAACACAAGGAAGGCCATCGATACCAATATAAATAGTACGGTAAAGCGTGAATCCATCACAGACGTCTACCCACTGTGGCAACTGCGTGAAAACTGTGGCAATTCGGCGTGAAAACGGTTTTTAAACGAATGAAAATCTACCGTGTGAACACCCGACTGGTTGTACGTTTAAAATCGAATACATGAAAAAACGTGCAGGCAAACCTTGGCTTTTCGGTGATACTTGGTAATTCGGTGATACTACGTTATTATCTTACACAGCTCTCACCATGAGGAAATACAAGCTATAAGATCGATGGCAGCTATCAGTTTTGATGCTTGCAATCGGGTTGGCAGCGATTTAATTGCTTACATTTCACCAGTGTGAGCTTAGCGTAAGATAATAACGCAGTATCACCAAGTATCACCGATAAGCCAAGGTTTGCCCTACGTTGCCGTGTGAACCTAGCCTAGCCTCAGGCGACATGCAAAGTTGTACTAATGGTAATTTAAAAAAAAATATATTCATGTTATATTTAAATCTAATAATGTTTTTTTTTTAAGTTTAAAAATGTTATGAAATATGTAATTAATTATATTAACGAACATATGTACATATATTTTTTTATAAGTGTAAAATGTGACCTGTAAAATTTGCTTTTACCAATAAAGTTCTGTATTCTGTATTCTGTAATGTACGCTATTATTCCTTTGGTATTTCCAGGACGGAGGGTCAATTCGCAGCGTTTAACGACTGCCTGTACCGCTCCATGTCCACGGCGGGCTGGCTGCTGGTGATCGACGTGGACGAGGCGGTGCTGCCGCGCCGCGAGCGCACGCTGCCTGCACTACTCACTGCGCTGCGTGCCTCATACAATACGCCGGCGAAGGCGCCCTCAGCGTTCATTTTTAGGAACGCCTTCTTTTACTTGCGGTGGGAGGTGAGAAACTAGATTTACTTACGGCTGTAGTTGGTTGTGACAAACGAGGACGAGATGTGGATGCGTGCTATAGCACCGCAGGTAGGTACCTACAAGTAGCCCTCGGTAACCCCTACGCGAGGTTTAGCTTAGCCCTTAGTTAGTGTACCGTAAATAGTAATTTACGTCGACCAGATTGCTAGCTGCTCGCCGCACTACCGGCCTCCTAAGCTCGTGTCGGTGTTCATATTTAGGAAAATTTCTTCTGCTTGCCATAATATAGACTAAGTATATTATTATATTTATTATATTCTATTACCCTACTGATACTCTTACCGCAACTTGTGAAAATATAACAAAAATGTTTACCTCAATTTATTTATCGAGTATGGTGTCTACTTGGATCTCTTAAAATCGAGAGAGTTTACGCCTTATTTACCTACTATACATTACAATTATAGGTATTATATATGCTATATACACGACCTCATTCCTAAAAAAATAAGTATAATATGATTAATTTTTGTTAATCTATTTAGGACGACGCCGACGCGCCGACGCCGCTGCTGACGTCGCGGAAGACCCGGCGCTGGGCCGCGCCGCACGCGCTCAAGCACCGCAGCAAGTACGCCGTGCGGCCCAGCGACGCTATCGAGCTC
The DNA here is from genome assembly GCF_947568885.1 of Cydia strobilella. Lineage (NCBI taxonomy): Eukaryota > Metazoa > Arthropoda > Insecta > Lepidoptera > Tortricidae > Cydia > Cydia strobilella. Next base: position 8,454,041 of record NC_086049.1, on the reverse strand, counting down.
GGCAACCACTTCCTCTGGGAGATGGCTCCGGGTGCTAGCGCTGTTGGGGTCGCCACTGACCGCGCGTTGCTACATCACTATCGGGTGAGCGACCTAACTACGACGAAATAGCTATAAGTTTGAGGTGACCACTGGCCGCACGACCAAACTACGTCTAGCTAGCAGTTTAGCTCGGCAACCACTTCCTCTGGGAGATGGCCCCCGGTGCTAGCGCCACTGACCGCGCGTTGCTACATGACTATCGGGTGAGCGACCAAACTACAGCTAACTAGCAGTTTGATAACTGTACGTAGTACAGTTTCTTTGGCTAAACCGCTAAGACTCCAATGGTTCGGGCTCATGGTGCGTATGGGCATAAAGTAAGTATGGGTGAAGATCGTATGTCCGTCCGACGTCCTTGGTACCGCTGGAGCGACGAACTTCAAAAAGATTTTAATTAACTCCGTCGACTAAACATACCTAATGCCTTTGGACTAGTAGACTACCTATAGTGTCCATAGGAGCCTATACGTATTTTACAGTTTTTATAAAATATCTAATAGTGTTTTATTTGACTATGTATTTATATTTCATTTGCATCATTACAGATGGCATGCGAATTCGGAGGTATGCAGTGCATCATGGTGCCATCCACAATCGACCGCACTGCCCACCGGTGGGCAGAAGAGTTGATGGCGCGAGTTACTACGGTAAAGCAAAAACTAGACAAGATCTGCCTAGCGTAGGCAACGGTGCAAGGCTGTCTGGGAACTGGTGGAAAACTGATGTGCCGCTGGAAAGTTTCCGAAATTGCGAAATTTCTGCAAGAGAAATTTCCGAAACTTCTCTTATTTTTGTATGGTGATTGAAAACTCCTTATTTAAAAGAAATGTTACATTTCACATTTCACTTAATGAGTAGGTGGTTTACAAATACAAACAACCACAACACTTATACACCACAATACATTTTACGGTACTTATTTTTAAGAGAACTTGAGACACCCGGTTTACTTGCACTCTCCAAATAGGTATTGGTAGTAAGTACATACTGATACTAACCGAAGGGAGGAAGAGATAGATCTGCGAATCCAAAACGCCCTAAGATGCTCGGCAGCGCTCCATCGAGTTTTAGTGTCCAAGCTGATCAGTAGACCGACCAAAATTCGAGTCTACAAGACTGTAATTAGGCCAGTTTTGATGTATGGATTTGAAGCTTGGACGCTGACTCAGAAAGAAGAGAACAAGCTCTTAGTGGCGGAGAGGAAAAACTGGCGAAAGATTCTGGGGCCTATCAGAGAAGATGGAACCTGGAGGCGCAGGAATAATAGGGAGCTAGAGGAGCTGGTTGCGGTGCCTAATATAATTGGCAAAATCAAAGCCACACGACTCCGCTGGCTTGGTCACCTGGAGAGGATGGGAGGGGATCGTGCTGTGAGAAGAGCGTATGTGGGGCACCCGGGCGGAAAGCGTCCCAGATACCGCTGGAGTGACGAAGCCCTAAAAGACTTGTCCGCCCTCGGAATACCCAACTGGCGTGAAGTGGCGCAGAATAGGGCAGAGTGGCGCTCTCTTGTGTCGGAGGCCAAGATCCTTTTTGGGTCACTGAGCCAGTGAAGTAAGTAAGTAAGTACATAACTTTTTCTAATAATTAACGTAAAAATTGTATTGTGCCAAAAAATTGTAAAAGGAAAAGTCGCAGTAGGCGATAATACAAAATCGGAAATTTATTAAACATGGCTATTTATATATTTAGGTAACACGCGGAGTCCATCGTCCATCGGTTCAAGGGCCACAGGGTCCGGGGTTGCTCAAGTAAACAGTAATTCCATCAATTGCTTTAAGCTTACAAGATTTTTAAACAGTTACGGGTATCAAATTATCCGCTATATTTTCTTTATTTGTTTTTATAAGTTAGGTAGTATCGACCTTTTTAAAAGTAATTTGTATTTTTCATCACCTTCATTCTTTTTTAAAGAGGTTTACAATTCTTTATGCATTATCCCCGATTTTCGAAGATGGCGGGGATGGTGGAACCGTTTTACTTTATGCAATGTGAACATATAAATTATTATAAATGCTTTATGCAAGTAGGTAACTTTATTAAGCAAAGTATGCTAACATGTTTATATTGACGGATTTTAACAAATTTTGCCGGTTCCAATAATGGTTTTTTAAATGACATGCAAATGGTATTAAAAACACTCAGACCTGAAGGTACGTACCTGGAGTCAAATATTAGATGTTTTTCGCTTTATTGTAACGGACGAAGGTACAAAAGTTCGAATATGAAGTAAAGATAACTCCATCCATCGCTGTTGTATTAAACGTTATCTGAAGACATCCGACCAAGTACATGTTATTGCGCGTACGTTCCTGAAAACCCTCATTTATTAGTCGGTCGGTCGGTCGATATTCACAGAAAGTAGCCCGTTCATTATAATAATTCATCTTATATAGAAACGATTCTAGTCGTTCACATGTAAAATAAACTAATAATTTGTAGGTAAACTGTTAAAATGGTCGTATAACCCATTCTCGTAGTTGTTCTAATGGGCTTAATGAAATTAGGCCATAATAAGTAAGTACATGTACAAAATGCATGATCTAACTCGTGAACTGAAATTTGTATTCGTTTAAATTAATTATTAGAAAAACTGTAGTTACATCAGGCCTCGTAGGTATAATTAATGCCCCAAATAAGTTTCATAACTATATACATTAAAAAAATATATTAAAGAGGACCAGCTTTTAAACAAATTTGTTTTTTTTTTTTCAAATGTACCTTGAATGTAATGTTGATGAATGTTGGCGTCAGCCTAATATTTAATTTTTTGTATTTGCTCAACAAGCATTCTAACGATATCGGAGGACGTTATAACTTATAAGATTAACTTGTGTAAAGGTGTGTCTACACACCAGTGTACAGCCAGCTGTACGGATGCTTGATGTCCTGCTTAAAGACTTCTGGTGCTTTTGGCCACTTTATGAATGGATTTAATCATAATGTGTTCATGCAATTTTGCAGCTTGCTGTACCTTCATCTCACGTCTTCAAGTCGGCTTTTTTTTAAGTGCAAATGACTACCACGGTTGTGTATGCAACTTTAGAACTTATAATATGCTATTTCGCTTAGGGCATGCATTCCAAAAAAACTTGTCAGCTATGTGTGAAGTGCGTGGTAGTGGAAATACAAGCGATAACGTCCGGCGGCACTATGTAGTTTCATGAAACATCTTCGTATTATTTGAAAGCTATCAACTGTCCGATAACAAATGTGCCCCATAAGTAGAAGCACTACAGTCATATACAGGCACAAATTTCTCAAACGGTATTAGTCTAATATTATTAGTGTGTTGGCATGGTAACCCATAGTCCCATACGACTTGAGAGTTCGTGGACTAATAATATTATGGCCTATTATTACCATCCGAGAAATGGGCCACAGAACTACAACGCGATTTGAACGGAGATCCTTTAAGTACCTGCCTGTCTCCTAGATTGTGCGTTCCTACAACTACATCTGGTAGTATATGTTGGTTACAGTAGCATTGCTTTATGAAAAAAATGTCTAACGTAACATGCAATTACCATCTACCATGGTTTAACAATCAGTCTATGATTAAGATAAAAAAGTTAAAACATTTGGATTATAATTTTTGATTTAATTTGTTATTATTATCATTTACGATTGACATACCTGCTGTATTTAAAGAATTAAACAATAATGGATGTTGTGATGTAGATTCATTTACCTATTCTCAAATAAATAAATAGTTATATAATTGTATATCACTACACTTTATAAAGCAAAGTCCCCCGCCGCCGCCGCGTCTGTCTGTCTGTGAGTCTCAAAAGCTGTTTTCACTTATCAATAAAGTGATTATTGAGGAAGGTTTAGGTATATAATTTGTTAAGGTTTTGTGTAACCCGTGCGAAGCCGGGGCGGATCGCTAGTAGGTAATAATCATACCGTGTCTTCAGAATTCATTCGAAAATGTTTCGTCTGTTAGGTTTTTCACTAATCACGAGGCTTACCATAGATCTTGTAAATATTGTATTTAGCCGTCAAAATACATAAGGCACGTTTTATATACTGAAACCTATTATTATAGTATCTACTATGAAATGATGTTTAGCTGCTATTGCTCTTTGTTAGATCATTAACATTAGGTATATGTGACATTAGAGTACCTGTGTATAATGTTTACCATGCGACAATATCTAATGACCTATTGGAATGAAATCCCCTTATTATGTATTAAATAAATATAGCAATATCAATGCTACAGTCTAACCGTTTCCAAAGATACGATTTTAAATTATCAATTGATAAAACGGTGGAAATTACTGTTTTGCCTTATTTAAATTAATATCACAGTAATTCAACATGATTCTGGTGTATAAAATGATAAACTGGATACCTATATTAAACGAATTATTTCGCGTAGGTATATATTGAATTTGAAATATCTATGTACCTACATAGGGTCTCAAATGTCGGGATGTACTATACTATGTACATCCCGACATTTGAGAAATTTCCAGAATTTGTGGTCACGGGGTAGAGTCTGCTATCCCGTTAGCAGTCATCCATCTAACGTTCATTACGTGCATGAAAATCTGTATAAATTATTTTAAGACCAATCATAATCATAATCATTTATTTGCACATAAAAAGGGAAAATGAAATTATATTTTTCATTTTTAGTTTTAAATTGATGATTTTGTTTCTTTAAATCTATTAATAAAATAATTAAGGTATTATTTTGCAGGGAGCGAAGTATATACTTATTATATGATACTTATACAGTTGGGTCTAGCATCCACCAGAGCTGAGCCAGATAGCGAGGAAAATCTACCACAACCAGTGCATACGCCAAGAAAAACGCACGCACCAAGAATGCTTCCTCGCATTGCTGCATAATCTCGCACAGCTTTGGTGGATGTTCATCCTTAAAATAAATGACATCGATACCTGTTATTTAAGACCTCGTGGTTTGGACTATTTGCTCACCTATTCAATTGTCTACATTCCTGTAGATTTAAGAAGTTGGGCTGTACTATTAAAACATATCATATAACTATTTTACATATTATTATCCTATGTTTAAAACTGCTTTAAAACTTTCACATTGAAGGCTTTCACAGTCCATGGACTAAATGAAGTATGATTTAATGGGGGTATCCTGAAACGTTTTTTAATTTCATAACCGAACCATTTAAGTCAGTCGGTTTGTCAGACACTTCCGGGGTGGTTTTCTATTTCATTTTGACACACACAATCAGTCGCACAGTATTCGTTAAAATGCTCTACCGCCGGTTTTTATTAGGGTTCTGTACCCAAAGGGTAAAAACGAGACCCTATTACTAAGACTTACTAAGTCCGTCTGTCTGTCTGTCACCAGGCTGTATCTCATGAACCGTGATAGCTAGACAGTTGAAATTCTCACATATGATATATTTCTGTTGCCGCTATCGGTATAACAACAAATACAAAAAAATAAATTTGCACGGAACCCTCGGTGGGCGAGTCCGACTCGTACTTGTCCGGTTTTTTGTTGGAATATTTTATAAACTTTCTTAAACAACTTAATTGGTAATCACACATTGTCAAGTTAATATTATATACTTATTTACGAGTATCTATTGGGAATTAGTTGCTTTTTTTTAACTGCATCACGAATGATACTACTTTTCTATGTACAGTAAGCTGCAAAATTGCATGGACACATTATGAATGGATTTAGTTTATAAAGAAGTGGCCATGAACTTTTGCAGCTCGCTATATAATCAGCATCAATAGTAGCGGGTAGAACATTGCGCCAAAAGTAACTGCCAAGCTCTCATAGTTTTAGGTACAAATAGAGATCACTTTTTGTAGGTAAACCTATTAGAATATCCACTGAATGATCCACTATTTTTAATGCTGACTGTACCATAGTCTAACCAAGATGTAAATTGTACATCGACACGAATCGACCCCAAACGAAAAGAAAAATGTATCGGGATCACAGATGCTACGAAAAGTCACGTGACTATTTCCATACATTATTTAAGAGTCCCCGGCAAGCTCTGTTCTCCATACAAACGTAGTTACGCTCTCATTTTAAAACGACTAGCTAGATTACTCTGAAACTTTGTACATACAATAGGATAAGGTATATCTAGGTCTGTAATTAGTTTATTTAGCTTCAGATAACATAGTTAAAAAAATACAGCGAATTTAAGTTTTTCATACCAAACTTGTTTTTACTCTATTTCGTTTGTTTTATATACTAGAGCTATATAAACTAATTACAGAACTAGATATACCTAATGTCGTTGTATGTGCAAAGTTTCAGTACAATCCAACACGTAGTTTTAAAACGAGAACGTAACTCCGTTTGTATGGGAAGGTGAAACTCGGCCGAGCTTGCCGGGGACTTAAGTTTCGATGGACGTTTTCTATCAACGATTGTAATGTTGGCTAGACCCCAGGTATAGTTAACGCTATCTCTACTGAGCTCGTTCACTTACCTGTACTAACAATGGCATTCTGTTAAACAAAAGCCATTATTTCTTTTGTGTGAGCGCGTGGCCTTTGTGTCTGAGGCTCACACACAATTGGCCACGCGCGCAGGCACAAAGGCCACGCGCTCACACAAAAGAAATAATGGCTTTTGTTTAGCAGAATGCCATTGTTAGTACAGGTAAGTGAACGAGCTCAGTAGAGATAGCGTTAACTATATATCACGCAGCGTTAGTAGCGAAAGTAGATATCAACGCATAGTCAATACTTTGTTGGGTTTGATACTATTACTCTTAAGAAAAGTAAACCGAAAGAAGTAGATACACACATAATGTTAGCCCAATTACTATAGTCATGAAAATATATTTTGAACATGAATCATTTTATTTTACTTTAGATTATACTTTCGGTCTCGACTTATTATATTGTTGATGTTAACCACGAGAAGCTAAACAGCGTTTGATAAGACACCAAACGAAGATTTAGTGGCAAAAAATATTCTGTGTCTATATTTTTATCTGTGATGTCTATTTTAGAGAAGGGTTGTATTGGAGTCAAGGAATATCGGATTTGTTAGCCGAATATTTATAAAGGTCTTTTTTAATAAAGAATAATATTGACTAGAAGCTTTGTTTAATTTCCGGAGTCGCGCGAAGCGCGCGATATCCGTCAAGACAATGCTAAACAGGGGGCTCCTGTGCTGCCCCCTACAGTTCATTCACGTTCCCTATTGCTACAGCACGGACTAAAGAGATGAAATTGTGTGCAATCATTCCTTGATAGAGGACACTACTGTGCCATGAATACTAGCGACATCCTTTGTTTGATTCTGAAACTAACGAAACGCAGAGTGCCAGGATGTAAAGCTGACCAGGAATATATGATCATTGTCAAGAGGGCGCTATTATTCTCATTTATATGGCAACAGTTCAGTATAGTCTGAACAATGGGGATTGGCAACTCGTTTGACTTATATCTACTTTTATTCACCGTAATCAAAATCAGAACCTATTTATTTAGTGTCTACACTTTTTTTTATAGTCGGTACTTCTTTTTTACCGTATAAAATTCATGTATTTTCTTACGTATCACACATCAAAATCGTCTAATTGCATCTTCTTTTTTATTTTTGGTTTGCATAAAACCTTCTCTCGTAATCCGCGTAATCGATGCCTCCGATTTACCTAGAAATTTATTTATATAAGTTTACATATATGTATTTAATTTAGTCGGGTGTGAGTACTATTAGCCACACCATCAGCTCAGCTCAGCTCTATAGTTGAAAAATATTTCGTCTATCATGTTACTCCATTCTGGGAAGAGGTAGACCTAGACCCAAGATTAAATCACCAAAAGGCCACCATGATGATGATGAAGATGGTCATGTTACTAGGTATATATTCCGTAACCTTACATAGGTTCTGCTACATTGTCAATTAACAAGATTGGACCCTTTGGGGACCCATAGTAAATATTTTTCAAACTCAAACTCATTTCTGTTACCGTGTTTCCTCGCTTGTATAACATAACACTGCAATAACTAAGTCGCAGTAACCAGACTATAATGACATTTTGATTTGTTTACCTGTCAGCTCTGATCTTAATTTGGAAATGTTTCGTAGCGAAATGGTTTAATTTCCCGAACTGTTCTTTTCCAGCAGTTTATTATTTACATGTTCCACTCCTGACTATGTATAGTTTTGGTCATTTTTGTCATTTATTATTTAATATCAACACTTAAGCATTATTCAAGTAAACCGCCACAATGACTTTGACAACAACAGTGACAACCTATCATAAAAGTTATTGCCAGTGTAAGAAATTAGTTCCAATGAAATTCCGCAACATGGCGCATGATCATATATCAGGCTTTAAAACCAGATAGCATCTCGAAGCGTTTTTGATGAAATCTAAGGGAAGTAATTAAATGATCAGCCGTTTTTAAAACTGATCTGCAACAAATAGTCATTATTTAAATCATTTGGACAGCATACACAAATCTCACCAAAGGACAAGGATCCGCTGGGTAACCCGGGCGTCTACGAGATACCATGCGATTGCGTAGAACACATACGAAGTGTGAAGAAGATGGACTGCAGCAACTCTGCAGTGGCAGAGCACGCCCTAGATACAGGCACGTCGCGCTATCTTCGGTTCGACAAGGTGAGATTACTGGTACGGAAAAATGCTACGTACCACGTAAAATACGTGAAGCATTCGAGATTGGGCGGCGCCCTATAATAATATAAATATTTAAATAAATAAATAAAATATATATTTTCAGACAGTTACAGTCCATAGTTGTTAGTATTAACATACAGGCTATGTTATGTTACAGAACAGTACCTAATAAACTAAATTACATACATGAAATTACATACTAATATATTACACATTATTGTGGCCGGCGTATTAAGTGGGGCTCCCATACAACAAACGTGATTTTTTTGCGTAATGGTACGGAACCCTTCGTGCGCGAGCCCGACTCGCACTTGGCCCCTTTTTTGAGTAATGGTACGGAACCCTTCGTGCGCGAGTCCGACTCGCACTTGGCCGATTTTTCTGTATGTATTATTTTTTAGCAGGGAATATCCATTATTACTTGGTATAAAAGAAGCTATAATCTTTTTCTTTGATATAAGATATCAGTATATTATTATAGCTATTGCTATAAAATAAAATTATATGCACGTGTTATGTGTTATGATCCTTTATTCCAAGTACCTATATACAATACAATGCAATACAATCATTTATTAATAAAATTAAAATAATACCGTAGCCTTAAATCTCTTTAACAATTTTCCGAAATCCCCAAGTAATCTAAACAACTAAACCCTTGTCCTACCTAACCGCTCCATATTTGCGGAGTTGTAATTTATAATTAACCCTGGAGGCAGCCACTTAAGTTTCAGCGATACTACAAATCACTGAGATAAGGGGAAGTTGTGTCTGAACCCACGTATGACTAATGCGCTCAATTAGCTGGACCGTGCCGGTCGCCTGTTTACTCTTTCGCCGACTTGGATTATATACAAACAGCGCCCGGCTTCGTTATTTGCAGCTGAACTAAACAAACATTTAAGTCGGGCGAAGATTTGGTGCTAAATGTTTGGAAAACACAATCACTACTTAAGCTAGCTTATTTTCTTTAATATATTTAGGTAATGTTTTTGTACAGCTGTTCCAAAAAACAAGTCGTTTTTAGGGTTCCGAACCCAAAGGGTAAAAACGGGACTCTATTACTAAGACTCCTCTGTCTGTCTGTCCATCTATCTGTCTGTCTGTCCGTCTGTCTGTCACCAGGCTGTAACTCATGAACCGTGATAGCTAGACAGTTGAAATTTTCACAGATGATATATTTCTGTTGCCGCTATAAAACAAATACTAAAAAGTACGGAACCCTCGGTGGGCGAGTCCGACTCGCACTTGGCCGATTTTTATCCATATTAAATTTAACTGTCCTGGCCGGACTAGCATGCAACATTACTGGAATATACTTATATTTATTTACGTGACACAATTTGCTCAGTTGGTCTAAAGCAAGTTTGTTAAATGAGTTTCACAAAGTCCGTCGATCGCTATCTAAGAACAAATTAAATCTATCTGAATTATTTCGGTTTATCTGAATAAATACAAAACAGGAAAGCCTAGTATAATCGGCTCAGCAAACAAATCCAATTTGATTGCATGTTTAATGTAATTAATTACAAAATGAATTATTTATAAGCAATTCTAAATGTCCCGCACTGAACTTTGATTTGGGAAATTAACTGTAATACAGCGAGCCATGTAAAATAAGCCGCGGCGCTGACGAGCGAACTTCTCGGGAGGAGCAATAATAAATACACTCTAATTTAACTTCGCAACAAATGAAGGCAATTAGGTGGAACATAACAGTTTTATTTATCTAGTGGCAAGCTCGGCGGAGATTTGTGCTTCTAATTTGTACGATGTTTGTTGTATATGATGGCTAGCTTACAAGTTATATGTTTAGTTAGCAAATATGTCTTAGTAACGTCTTTGATAGAGGCTATCTATATCTTGAGTAAAGAAATCTACGCTCAACACAAAACTACGTTTTTCGATAAGTATTTAATATTAATCGCGGATAAGTTTTTTATTTACGTAAAATGCAACAAACTTTTTCGTAATTGGTTAAAATGTTACAATGGAGCCGTATTCTTGAAATAGCGGATTTGTTATCAGATCTTTTCCTCCATTTCCGTTAAAACGTTACCTAGCGACGAAACAAAATTACCTGTTGTGTAAACGGTTGCCTCGGTAGACGCAAAAATTAATACGTAACGTACTTTTCTTGGCGAGTGAAAATAAAGGGCGGAGTTATAACGAGAGAGAATTGTAACAACCAACGGGAGCAATAAGCGGGCGAGTTGCGGCTGGTAACGTCCATGAAACTTTGACCATAACGGAGGCCTTGTACGATTAAAGTAATATCCTCCAGACTGGTTCGCAGTGCACCCGCTCCCGCTGCGCTAGTAATGTGTACTAGATACCCCGTAAACTACTTGCAAAGTGTCGCCGCTGAGATACAGTGCTAGGCGGTTTTATGGCTGCTTACTTTTTCAAGCTATGGTTACCGAGTCCGCTGACTTTCTCCGTGAAATACAGCTCGCATGGAAACTTTTTTCGCGGCAGCTACGTTGTTGTTGTTTAAGTATGCTGAAATTTCACTTTAAGGTACTTTTTAGTGTTACTATTTTTAAAATTTGCTGTTTACTGGTTTTAATTGTTTCCTGGTGTTGAAATAATTAATGCGTTTTGCAGGATATATTTATCTTCTATTTATTAGATACCTACGAGCGCTATTGTATCATCCCTAAGATTTCAAAAGGAAATACTTCAAACTAGTGTCATTTCGAATTTCAGAAATGTTTGCACATGAAAAATATCATCAGTAATGCGACTCTAAAAAAAATGTAAGTAAATTCAGTAGTTGATAAAATGAGAATTTATGTCCGCTCTCATTTTAAAACGACTAGCTAGATTGCTCTGAAACTTTGTATTTAGAATATGATAAGGTATATATATGTCTGCAACTAGTTTATGTACCATATAATATGTGCTTCAGATACCATAGTTAAAAAAATACAGCGAATTTAAGTTTTTCATACAAAACTTGTTTTTGCTCTATTTCGTTTGTTTTATAAACTGGAGCCATACAAACTAATTACAGACCTAGATATACCTCATGTCATCGTATGTGCAAAGTTTTATTACAATTCAAAACGAAGTTTTAAAATGAGAGAGGATCTACGTTTATATGGGAAGGTGCAATTCGGCCGTGCTTGCCGGGGACTCTTAAGCCATAACATTTTGTTATATAAATCCAATACATCAGAAGCGACTTTGTAATGAGACAGATAGATAGATAGATAAATTTTAAATCAATTATTCGTTTACCACAATACACACATATAAAAAAAAGAAACAGAAGAAATACAAAAAAGCAACATTAAGATAAAAAACAAAACTTAAAAATAATAAACCGATTGCTGTGTGCGTTGCAGCAAAACAAAAGGGTTCTGGCTCAGTTATACACTCCGCTCTTTCGAGCGAAGCACTGGTAATTCTGCTAGAACCCAGGTCACTAACAGACTATCAATGTAGAAATTATAATGTTATAATAGTAATGAATAATTGGCCTATTTCTAATAAAATTGCCATTATAATGTCTGAATAGAATAGAAGTGTCGTAGGGATGTAAAGGTGTGGTGAGTGTTAGTGCGTATGTGTAGTATTAACAAATACAGCAGTAGTGAACGTCCTACCATATGATGAGATATTTGTACACTATGTTAACTTTAAATCGCAAAGAATGAAGCTGTGAAACATAATACTCGATGAAATTTAATCGGTGATCAGGATTCGAGTTGAAATAGTTATTTGTTATACAAGGGTGCAAAGTTGTATTTTACCCGCGAGTGTGCAATTGAAACACGAGAAGTAAAATACATTTGCACCCGTGTGTAACACAAAACTTTTCACCTCACTATAGCGAGGAAAGTGCAACATCCACAGGCGTTAGATCATCTTCATCACTGAAATCACTAATTTTTTTACGATATTATAACAAAAAAAACTGGAAATTCTGTATTTTTACGTGAGAAGTTTTTAAGTAAAAAATTTGTTGACAATGTTGACATTTCTGACGTATGAAATGTCAATGATGCGTTTTAAAATTGCATCGACTCAACTTGTGCGTTCAGAATAATATTTAACATCATTATTAAAAAACAAACGTTTCTTATGGAACTTTAAGGTTTATGACATAAAATCATTAAATAAAGCTAAATTTGGTATTTTTTATTAGATTCTCAAACCATTTGTTTAATGATAATTAATATCAAACGAATCATTATTATGAGCGTTTTACGTTTTGTTATCTGTCAAGCTACTTAAACACGCTCCATCCAAGGTCAAATTACTTTCCCCACTAGTGGATAAAATGCGTTTTTCCCCGCTTGTTTTAAAGGATAAAAGACAACTTTCCGAGCTAGTGAGGGGAAAAATATTTATTACCAATTGCGCGAGATCTCGCGTATTGAATTCACCGTTTAATTAATTACGGTTAATGATAGCATTAATATTTAATAACTACAGGATACATATGGACACTGTTGAGGCCAAGGCTCCTTTCTAGTAATGCACGGATGCCTGCTTCAATGAAGACTTGTTATTTTTAAACTTGTGTACAAAGATTTATTTGTAAATTATAATTAAATTAAATACAGTACAACTCGAGTTTGTCGTTCAATATGTTTTGGAAGATTAGCGTTAGCTGCTGTCGGCGGACGTTATATAGGGCCTCCGATGATTATCGATCTTTGAATTTCGGACGCAATTGACCGTCCGTGACGTCACTTCGGGTGCGTTCTGAACAGACATCCTATTTTTATTGAAGGGAAGGGTAGGTGTACGTCGTACGTACGTCGTGTACGTAATTTGTAAATGACAAATTTACAGCTTATTGCTCATAACTCTCATAAGGCTCTGGTTTTATTAAAGGTCTGGTTTTATTGTTACTTTGGAAACAGGTTTTTAAACTCTTTAGAATAAACCATTGGTAGGGTGTCAATAAATTTCAATTAAATTATATTTTCAACTTAAAAATTGGGTATGATAAAAAATGACTTAGAATTGAGTTAGTGCTACATAAATGTGGTCACCATCGATGACTGAATTAGATAAATTGGTTCCTAAACACCGATTCAATTTCACCGTGTATACTTGAACTTTCTGAGCGAAATTGTAATAAATAAATTGTAATTTTTTGTTAGGTTAGGTTTCTTCCCCGACCCTCAGCTCTGAGGAGAACGAAGCGAGGAGGAGGAGGAGGATACTTCCAAGAAAAGTTGACCAGCCAAAAGCCTGGATCTAGTAATTCGGATAGTATAGCAAGTTAACTGTCAAGTGACGTTGCTCTCATATCATGCACCATTTTTCCGGGCTAGCTCTTTGTGTAGTATCATCTATTCTGGTACGAGCACGAAGGTTAAGCACAACCATCGGAAGTTTTATTTGAGCACGCTTAAAATAGAAAGCCTTTATTGTTAACATTTATTACTCCATCGACAACTTTGTTTAATAATTACGTACCTTTAGGTACCTAGTACATGAGATAATTAAATATTTATTGCCATTTTTTAACGACAAGTGAATACCGGCAGCTACCATCATTCGCGTGTGAGCGCCGGCTTGAATATCAGCGCAATTTGACAACACGAGCAGTTCCATTCAAACGCTCAAACATGCGGAACGGGTAAAATGTTGCCAATAAAAAAGGTCAAACGGATGGCCCGGGGTCCGATTTACAATATCTCACGACAGTCGCAGGTAGAGGGTGTATTTTTAGGTAAAACCTGTCGAATACATCCTCATTTTGCCTATCAATCGCATCTTTCGCCTGAACATGTGGAGGCTTTCCGAAAAATATTTGCTGTAGTGCTCGTACTTTCTTTCTTTCATACTTTTAAATGACGAATGTTTTTCCGCTTAAATTTTCATTCAGGGTGTGGAATGGTTTGTTAAAAAAACTAGCTGCCTCAAAAGTCTCCGTTAACTGCTTTCTCGTACAAATGCAGTTTTTCTTTTAAATGAATAATAAGCAAAATGAGTAAAACTATAAAATATTATCTATAAGGATCAAATAAAAACAGGGTGTCCATGTATCCAGTAATTATTACTTTTTAACGCTATCATTAACCGTAAATAATTAGACGGGGAAGTAAATTGCACGAGATCTCGCGTATTGAATTATATTTAGGTTGATACATATTTTTGAACTCCTGATCACCGATTAAATTTGTATATGTAAATGATGTAATGAAAGAAAGTTCGGAGTGGTCACTTAAATACTTTCGATCCTTTTATTTTAGATGAGTGCTTAAATTGAAGAAATGCTCTGTTATATTTAGCAAAACCGGCCAGGATCATGTCGGGCCGGTGCCTTGAACGGGGTATACGTTATCATTCACTTGCCCTTCATTCATTTCCAATCATTTGGGGTCGGCGCAGTATGTGTTTTTCCTCCATGCCTCTCTGTCGTTCGTCATTTCACCATTCACCTGCTTTCTTTTCATATCATCCCTCACGCAGTTCATTCACATTTAATTTTGTATCCAGCAGAAACGTCTGCGAACGATCAGAATCAAATTAAAAGTGGAAAAATTCACTGTCTTGGGTGGGACTTGAACCCACGACCACTGGGTCACTAGCACAGTGCTCTACCATCTGAGCCACCAAGACTACGGTTAGACCGCGGGCCAGGAACAGATTTCCATGACCAATCGCCTCCCAGGCGAAAACTCGTATAGTGATTAACGGCTATGTATGATCAACCTTGTGAACGTCAGCTGCCGCTCCGTTGGTGGGTTAAGGAATGGCAGCAAATAAAGTCTATAATTTTTTTTGTCATCGCCTCCCGCTTGATACTTTGTCAGATGATAGTTTTGATGCTACTGTGAATAAAACAATACACAATAACAATATACTGGGAAAGCAATAAACAAAATCATCGGCCGATTGTATCGCAGTGGAAAAACCGACAGCTGGTCACATGAACATGTAAAAATAAAAATTATTTTCAGTCAACGGCGTCATCGCCTCCCGTTTGATACTTTGTGAGATGATAGTTTAGATGCTATTGTTAATAAAATAAATCGTCAGCCGGTTGTATCGCGGTGGAAAGACCGTACGTGTTGTACGTTTAGGTGGCTGCCATTCTTCAACCCACCAACGGAGCGGCAGCTGACGTTCACGAGGGTTCATCATACATAGCCGTTAACCACTATACGAGTTTTCGCCCGGGACGCGATGACTGACGAAATTTGCGCCTGGCTCGCGGTCCAGGTCTTGTCTACGGTTACGGTTGGGTACGCCCAAAGCAGCGAATATTTCCACCATATATTATAGCAATTAGGGAAGATACAAGTCCCACCCAAGACAGTGAATTTTTCCACTTTTAATTCATTCACATTTTTCTTGGTTTTCGTTTCCTCTTACATTCTCCCACATTTATTCGTAATACCTTTCGCATCACATGACTTTCAACCCTCCGTATCATATGCCCGTTAGTACCCCGCTAGGCGATTTGAATAAATCCACGCCTACTGGGCTGATCTCGACCGGTCGAGAATAAAGCTCAGTGTAGTGCTCCACCTATCGACTGAGTTGACGGCTACTGTCAGTAATGACTGTTCCGTCAATCTCCTTCAAAGGGGCCGTTCTCTTTTGCTCAGGGCCTAGAGCCGCCTTTATTCCAGCATAGACCGTGAAAATTTCCTACGGCATCGGCAGCACAGTCCTGGATGCTTTTGCACAGATGTAACCAGTAGGTGTTAGCGAGCTGGCGGCATGCTCGTTGAAGCGAAGACTTCGCTGTGCAGTACTCTGTGCGGGTGCCCGGGCTGGGGTTTAAACGGTACTTTAGTGCTGTGTCACGCTTAGATTCTAAGAAAGGCTCCTGTAAATTGTCGGGAAACCAGTTTGGAACTTTTTTCCGGGCAAGTCCAAAACCTCGCATGCTGTTCCCGTGAGGAGGTCTTTAATAGAATTCCATTCTACGTCAACGGGTGCATCCCATACAGATACTTGCTGTCGAATCAAGTTGTCAAAAGCGTCCACCAGCTCAGGGTCCTTGGTTTTTGTGACATCCAGTTTGATTTTGGCGAGAGTTTTGGAGGTTTGTCAGTACACGAGTCAAAACCAATAAAATATCGTCACTGGCCTTAACGTTTTCAAATTCCAATCTTCGTCGAGCCGAACGATGAATTTCGGCAGCGGTAGTAGCAACTGCGGGCTACACGGGCTCACCAGGCGCAAGCAGATAAAAATTTCGGGAGCGAATATCCAGAAAATAAGTAGCTTCAATCATGCGTCTTCAGTTTTAAACCAAAAGAAAGGGCTGCAACAATCGTGCGTTCTTAGTTTTCGGGTTGAAACCTAACCCAAGCCTCATTCAGTTACAAGAACCAGTGACGTACAAATAAGACTTGGATTAGGTTTAATTTAAACATAATAATAATAACTCCACGGCCGATTCGGCCACGGCGACTGCTATCAACTCCGTTATTGCTGTCTCTGGTGTGCTCGCAAGTGGCTGACGTAGCCAATTTTGTTTCCAAAAGTTCGCGGGCATTGCGGGCATGTGAGACCCACCATTTGAGTAATTATTATGTATTGCCGCAGGTGGTCTGGCCTTTATTTCGTCGCGCTTGGAATCCAGCTCTAAGCGCCGTCGCGATTCGAATACAACATAAACATAAACTTAATACTATATAATACAATTATACGAATTTTACCTGCATTAGACGCAGCCCTCGTATTACTATCGTATTAGTACTTTTAACACAAATCATAAGCATGGAGTCACATTAAATAATTATAAGTAATCAGAGTTGTGGGTTATTTGCAACAAAATTTCAAGAGAAAATTTATAAGAAAAAACAAAAGACGGGCGAATGGCTTAGTTTTTTTTACAACCGGCCAGTGCGCGCGGTGGCTGTACTATGCAGGTTTGCCATGTTACAACTTTTAAACCTTGTTTCTATCAGATATTAAAAATAACCGGGTGACTGAACTGAACTCGGACAAACATTTATTTTTCTAGTGTAATCTCGCTAGACGCTACGTAAATTCCTTCATACGTTCTTATATAGTTATGTTTTATATAACTCGTTGAGGACATTTTAGAGAAATGTAAAAACAAACTGAAAGGTTGTGATAGTTTTTAATTGTCACTACTCATCAATTTAAAGTAGCAAGGTAACATAATCACCAATACGTTATGTTACATACCAAGGTATTGTTTTTACAGTTCAAGTATTTAAAATATTGATCTTCGTATTGGTTGGTGCAATTACATCGCATCGAAAGACGCTGTTTGTATCTCTATTGCTACACATCTACACCTTGCATGTATGTAAACGACATTGTCTGGTATCGGCTATTTCCATGCCTGCATTCCACTTGGATTTGGCAATAACCATTTCATCGGCGATCGAATGGTCTCCTCGACGGCGGGAACTGTCGGCTGCATTGCTTAGCCGATATGTAGATTTTACTCTGAATGCAATGGATGCGCTATTCAATTCTAGCATGAATGTCCGTGACGTCAAAATGTATTTGTAACTAGATTATTTTTTACGATTTTCTCCAAAAAAAATTTTTTTATGTAGTGTGCACATTTTTATTGTTTTGTGTCAATAAATGATTAAATTTATTTAACGATTAGCCCAAAATTTGTAAGGGTCTAAACTACTAGAAAGTCAAAGAATATCAGATCACAATATTGACTTCATTATTTTAACCCCCCAAGAAAAAAGAGGGGTGTTAGGTATATGTTTGACGCCAATGTCTGTCTGTCTGTGGTGTCGTAGCTCTCCAACAGATGGACTGATTTTTATGGGGTTTCTTTTACGTGAAAGCGAGTTTCACGTAAACTTCTATAGGTATCAAAGTATTGATTCACCCCGCGCCACATCGCTTCGCTTCGCGTTCGCGTGTTGTTCGCCTACGTAGTACGCTGCGCTATGTTAGATAGAAATCGATACTGGTTTTGACTAGGTATTGTTTAGGTATAGGTGTTATTATCTACTTTATTTTAGTATAATAATAGAAAACGACATTTTTAAATTGGTTGTGGTATTGCAAGGAAATCAATTTCAATATATTTACTTCTTATCTTGACATTGCACTTTTTTCACGATTTTTACACAGAGCTTCACCCTGCGATATAAGATAAATGATTAAACACAGTAATGCTAATAGTAGGAATAACATAACTAGTATACCGCCCAAAATTTGAAACTCGTGGTTAGCCAAAAACTATATAGAGTAGATTCGTATATAGAGTACAGTCCGAGAAGAAATTGTAGAAATTGAAAAGTGGCAATACTGTAGTATCGTCCCGTTTTCTTAGATAGATTTGAAAGGGACAACACTATAGTATCGCCACTATCTATTTAATTTTAATTTAATTTTCGACGCGATTGAATAAAAAAATTTAGAAATTCAAGATGACTGCCGTTTTTTTTTTAATTACGACGGATTTATATTAAGAGGCCGGTGTCGATTTTAGTCGCAAAAATGTAAAATTGATAGATTTAGTCCGTGAAATTTTACACCTTTTGTTACCTAATTGAAATAACAAGTACTGGTTTCTATTAGCACGTCTTCTTATCTTACCTTTTATCAGATCATTTTTTTAAAAACAGACTCACTAAATTAGTAATGTTTGCTTTTCTGATGGACGTTTAGGTAAACGCGCGTAAAGCACTGATTTTGTCGCTCTTATTTGTAAATTTCGTAATGTTTGGACTGCTAAACATGGTAATTTTGTATTACACATATCCTGTACTTAACGTTTATCAGACTACATTTTTATTATTATGACTTTGAAGTAGTGTAAATGAAAGTTAGACGAAATCAATTTTCTCCAGAAATTACTTCAAAACAAGTGACAATTTCTCTGAAAATCGACTTAATTTCAACGTAGTTTTGATACTTAAACAATCTACAACATTTGCTGAAACTATTCTTATACATCAATTTGTATAATTTACCACCATGATTTTTTGATGAATTTTTAAAAACTGCCCCTTCTCTTCATGCATTACCGGTGACGCACGCTCGCGACCTCATTATTGAAAGGCAAGATGAGAAGACGTGCTAATAGAAATCAATACTTGTTATTTAGATATTACGTAACAAAACGTGTATAATTTCAACGACTAAATCTATCAATTTTACATTTTTGCTCCAAAATCGACTACGGCCTCTTAAAGGGCCTTTCAGATGACGATTTGAAATATAGTTCAGTCATAAGACATCGAAATGCCGGGACTTGCCCTTAGTCAGCCGTTGAAGTTGAATGTAAAAACTTCGCTTCGCTCCGTTCGCTCGTTCGACAATAAAATTATAGTTCCAAATACATATATAACTATTCAATTGTGGTGGTTTTTAGGGTTCCGTACCCAAAGGATAAAAACGGGACCCTATTACTAACACTCCGCTGTCCGTCTGTCCGTCTGTCTGTCTGTCACCTGTACCTCATGAACCGTGATAGCTAGACAGTTAAAATTTTCACAGATGATGTATTTCTGTTGCCGCTATAACAACAAATACTAAAAAGTACGGAACCCTCGGTGCGCGAGTCCGATTCGCACTTGACCGGTTTTTTATATTAAATATTTTCCGCTTTTTCATATCACAAACTGAAACATAACATATTAGAAAATATATCGTTGCCATAAAGTCACTGCTAAATTCATTCCAAACCTATTTAGCTTGGCTCACGGAAACTAATCCAGTTTGAACAGGCCGAGGCCGAGATACTAAAATCTCTATGTCGAAGCTGATGCGGGCAGATCCGCCACAGAGGCCGCTGCTACGAGATGCGAGAATAGAACGAGCCCCAACCCTCTCTCAGATTGCGACGTCGACTGCATACATTCTGCATAAATGGTTTTCCAAGTCTGGAAAAGAGATGAGACTTCAATGTCGTAACGAAATTATCAAGACGTATCTAACTACACACATTTAACGATCGTCTTAACAAGAATGTTGTGAATTTGAATAGAGCAACACGCTGATTGTACGATTACACTCAATTTAAAGCATTAACGGTATTAAACATCCGCATATCAGATGATGCAAGCATTACATAAGGGAAACTCTTTACACATATGAATAACACCATCGTTCACCTGCAAACTTTATTGAAAATCGGGGCGACAGCGATCCGTTTTACCTTTTTTATTATCGGAACGTTTCACTTGTTCCGCATTGTTGACTCTCACATTGACTCATTTTTATTTCTCTAGATTGAAAGCTGTATTTATCAAAGTGAATTCATGACAAAAATATTTTGTTATCCCTGCGCTCGTTAAGGTCGTTTCGTTTTACAATGTTTTTGTAAGGTACGGGGCGCGCTGCGTGCAAATTATTATTTGTTCTGTCCGTCAAGCCGGTTTCGTATCTCTAGGTTCGATTAGTTCCCCCATTTAAATAAATAACGCTTATTTGATCGGGATCCCAATAAGGGCGTTCGTAGGAAGGAAAAAACTACGCGAGGTGAAAGCGAGGAAGGGCCGCCCTTTGTTGGTGCGTATAAAAAAAGCAGGTGCGCAGGGGTAAATTTCCGCCAACGAGAAAAATTCCTTACGTGAGACGTGAAAGGAAAAGGTATTTTCTAATAAACACAGACATTGGTAGGCCCCTGCTCCTTAATAAGCAACTATTTCGTGTCGTGCTGTTATACTGACAATATAATGTTATTTCGGTGAATTGAATGTGCTACTGGCTGTTTCTAAAAAAAGTAGCAACGACGCAGAATTAAAATAGATTCTTTTTCAAAACAAATATTTATTTGGATCACGAATGCAAATTAAATAACTGATAAATTGAACGGAGGAAACAAGTACTTTAAATATTTCAGAAGAAATAGGGGTTTGAAAATTAGGTGAACGACGTATACTTAATTGACAGGTGCAAGATGATGATACCTCAGGTTATCGATAAATCGACAATAGAAGCAGGTTAGCGACTTAGCGAGTAATAAGTACAAATTGAAATAAACATTTTGAAAGGTATATCGACAGGTATTGCTAACCTGCACCTGTTCTCGATTACCTGTATCTTAAATAAAATGCGATTAATTTATTTATATCTTAAATAAAATGCTATGGGTAGTAAGGCAAATGACGTCCATTTCAGGTGAACGATAACGAGTAACCAGGGGGCCTAGCCAAGATGACAATCGTTTTGTAGAAAACTCCTTACGAGTATTAGCGCGATAGAGACAGGTAGCGTTTCGTTTCGTTTATCTGCGAACGATTGTCATCTTAGTTAGGCCCCGGTTACTCGTTATCATTCACCGCAAATGGACGTCATTTACCTACCTATCGCATTTTATTTAAGATATAAGTAAATTATCTCTATAAATATTTATTTAAAAAAAACCGGCCAAGTGCGAGTCGGACTCGCCCACCGCCGGTTCCGTACTTTTTAGTATTTGTTGTTATAGCGGCTACAGAAATACATCATCTGTGAAAATTTAAAATGTCTAGCTATCACGGTTCATGAGATACCGCCTGATATCAGACAGACGGACAGACGGACAGCGGAGTCTTAGTAATAGGGTCCCGTTTTTACCCTTTGGGTACGGAACCCTAAAAAGGAACATAACTCAGTGAAATAATTGCACTGCCTACCTATAATAAAAAATATATTTTCCCCTCACTAGCTCGGAAAGTTGTCTTTTATCCTTTAAAACGAGCGGGGAAAAACGCATTTTATCCACTAGTGGGGAAAGTAATTTGACCTTGGATGGAGCATGTCTAAGTAGCTTGACAGATAACAAAACGTAAAACGCTCATAATAATGATTCGTTTGATAATAATTATTATTAAACAAATGGTTTGAGAATCTAATAAAAAATACCAAATTTAGCTTTATTTAATGATTTTATGTCATAAACCTTAAAGTTCCATAAGAAACGTTTGTTTTTTAATAATGACGTTAAATATAATTCTGAACGCACAAGTTGAGTCGATTCAATTTCAAAACGCATCATTGACATTTCATACGTCAGAAATGTCAACATTGTCAACAAAATTTTTACTTAAAAACTTCTCACGTAAAAATACAGAATTTCCAGAGTTTTTTGTTATAATATCGTAGAAAAATTAGTAATTTCAGCGATGAAGATGATTTAACGCCTGTGGATGTTGCACTTTCCTCGCTATGTGAGGTGAAAAGTTTTGTGTTACACACGGGTGCAAATGTATTTTACTTCTCGTGTCTTGAAACACTTGCTACGCTCAGGATTCTATTTTAGAACCACTCGCTTCGCTCGTGGTTCAACTATAGGATCCTTTCGCTTGCTCGTGTTTCAATTCCACACTCGCGGGTAAAATACAACTGTGCACCCTTGTATAACAAATAACTATTCTGTATACCTATGTAAAATATCTTTCTGTATATGTAAAATATGTTATGTTAGTGACTGCTCAATAATTTCGATGATTTTAGTGGGACGCATAGTTCCCCTGCCATTGAGTCGTTCATCCGACTTTGTTGGACAGGTGCCTAGAACCCGGGACCGCTTCGTAGGCAGGGTCACTACCGACAAGGCTAGGAGGCTATGTATATTATTGTTATTCAATAGTACAATTTTAAAAGGATAAAGACATATACAAATAAAATTCGGGATTCAAGTTAAGTGAATAATATATGTAGTTTAAATTAACTTACCCCGCGCTGGGACACGGAAAGTGAATGATAAAACGACGTTATATTTTTATTATTAAAATTAATTGAATCTAATTCGAATCATTACGCCTCTGTGTAAAAAGTGTCTCAAAACATATATTAATAAATAATATTTAAAAATTATACATATTGAACAAAAAAATTCTAACATGAACCTATTGACAGCTGGCGATGTCACTTTTATGAAGAACAGCCTATTATTACAGCATTTATTCGTGAGAATAGGAAAACAAACCAGCTTTTAGTAGCAACGTCCTAACCAGAGACGACTGTGCGTATGCCAGGTGTGTGTGTGTGTGTGTGTGTGTGTAGGACAAGCAGAGACAGCCGCGGAGTCGTGGTAGGTTGCAATGTACTGATAGTATATGCCTACTGGTAGGTGGTAGTAATTGCGCCAGTGCAGTGGAGTGCGACATCAGTAATTGCTCGGCGGGGGACAGTGACAGTCGCCTGATGAATGGAACCGGGAAAATTCACTCCACGGAAAAAACTAGACATTTCTGTAAATTAAAACTGTAGCAAAGGCTGATCTTGTTACTTACCTAGTTGCTCGTTTAATTCGTTTTCTCTATTTTGGACTTTGTAATTGAGCTTTTACATCAGAAGTACGAGCTGGTTAGTTAAACGCAGAAAACTTTAATTCAGTGAGGTTTTCTACCGAGCCAGAATATCTTGAAAAAGTTGAAATTTTTCTGATAAATAGGTACAAGCTGTACTCCCTTTTTGGCGAAAATTGTATTGCCGAATTTCACTTGGCAACCAACTTTTCGCCAAAGTTTCATTTGACAAACCAATCGTTACCAAATAATTATTTCGCAACCATTTCATTTCCCAACCCCAAAGTTGGGAAATGAAAATGACGTACTAGGTTGGGTTAGGTTAGGTTGGATTATGTAAAGTTGGGAAATGAAATTCGGCCAAATGAAACTTTGGCGAAAAATTGGTTGCCAAGTGAAATTCTGCAATACAATTTTCGGCGAAAAGGCAGAGAACCAATTATAAAGCCATCCGTATGGTTATTTACTGCACCAAATATGTGTAATTTTTTTATCTAATTATTTGTACCTAGGTTCTCTGCCTTTTCGCCGAAAATTGTATTGCAGAATTTCACTTGGCAAACCAAAAACAAAATAAAAGTATTCTCTTCATGTATTTAAAACGAGCGATTGGACCATCATAATATACAAAGTTCTATCGTACGTGTCTTCTGCGCTTTGTGATAGCGATGGGTTTTTCTGGTATTTTTGGAGCTTTCAATCTGTCATTGACATCGAAACTGCATAACCAACGCATCAAAAATTACTTTGCGTTGCTGTATACAGCTGCAGTTATGAATATATACCTAAAGTCAACCGGGATAAATGCCAGTATGCGTCTATTTGAGTTATTTTCTCTATACAACGTTAGTTACTACAGCTCCTGCCATCATCTACATGTAGATGAAGGCCTGAACTACCTACTTGAAAAGCAACACGTAATATATAGAGGGCGTTTGGAGAATTCGTATTCAAGTCGTCGACCATTCCGAAATTTAGTGTCTCGTCAGACCTACAGGTTGCACGCAGTAAGTCAATAAATCCGTTTACATTCTTGATTTTCTTGAGATGTTTGATAATAATTTGTAATAAATGGGACGAATATTAGTTTGCTGAGACGTACGATACACTATCTTTGTTAATAACGGTTTTGTTTTGGAAAAAATCCGTCAAATTCGTGGAATAAATTTCTCAAGCAAAATGCGTCAGCAACTTTGAGGTAACTGTGTCTGCGTAACACATTTGTTCCAATGTCAACGTGGTGTTCCTATGTGGTGTTCAACAACCTGTTTCTTGATATGATATATAATAAATATTCCAGCCTTTTTTACCAGAAAGACTTTTTATTTAATTTTAGCAATCGTTTTTTCGATCAGTGATAAAGGTAAAAATAAAACCCCTCTGAACTTATTTTCA
The DNA here is from genome assembly GCF_947568885.1 of Cydia strobilella. Classification (NCBI taxonomy): domain Eukaryota; kingdom Metazoa; phylum Arthropoda; class Insecta; order Lepidoptera; family Tortricidae; genus Cydia; species Cydia strobilella. The sequence continues at coordinate 8,428,806 of NC_086049.1, read as the reverse complement.
TCTCAGTCTTTTGATCGTCAAAAACACACAACCTAATTACAAAATCTTGTAATTAGGTTTGCGTAAATGCGTCTACAAATTAAAGACGCATTTTCTCAGATTATATAATTTTCCATCTGAGGTCGTTAATATTTGTATTTGACCACTAGTTTTAATTAATGTCTTCTTTAATACTGTATTTTGAACCCATTTTATGAAGTTTGATAAACCTAATTATATTCAATATTTTTAAAATGATGAAATTTCCCAAAAAGGAACAAAAGGCGTCTAAATTCCCGGTAAAAAAAACTGTGTATCATTAAATTACTTAGTCTAGCGAAAATTTTCATCACTTTTCTTGGTAAAGACTTGTACAAAACAAAGAGCGGAAAAATATTTCTATACACTAATTATAATTAAATATTTCATAATGCTTAAAGGAAGAGTAAAAATATTGAAAAACACAGTGACGAAATTTTCCCGGCTAACCTTACTGCAAATTGATTTATAAATAAAATACCTATAATAATATATCTCATAAAGAAATCAAGTTGTTTTTATTTTGTGGTTAATGGAATATTTTCTAAAATATTGCTTGCTTGGCTTTTGATATTTACAAATTAGAAAATGTCACCTGCACCTGCTATTTTCAGAGAAGCCTCTGCTATTTCCAATAAAGCTATTTCAGTTCAGGCGGTGCGCTTCGTACTTTAATCTAAACATCATTTTCGAACTATCACGTGGGATAAACCTTTTAGAATGTAATTGTAACATTTTACCATGATTACGAACTGTTCGTATTCGCGAGGGATTAGAATGAGTTAGGGATGTGGCTAGTTGTATATTAGGAAATTTAGCATGCAATATATCCAACATAATGCGATCTGTTGAAGGTAATGGATTGTACCTTCTTTGTTCTGTTCGAGGTTGTATTACAGAGGACGCGGGAGGTCAGATAGGAGTAGTTTACTGTACCAGAGCAATACCGCCCCCGGCCGATACATTAACTTCCAATACCTCCGAGCTTAACCACGCAAAGGGTTCGCATGAAATAATTTATTACGCTAGCTTCACTTGGGTAGGTAAGAGTTGCTCTTTGGATTTGAAACAGCCTCCAAAATTAGACCACCTCTAACCTGATATTGATCCGCGATAAAAATACAGTGGTCACGAACTGCGAGCAGCAAATCATTATTAATTTGTATCGTTTAAAGGGTAAATTCAGTCAAAATAAAACTATCAGCGGAGAGCGTTGGATATTTTTTTTGATTATAACATTTCCATGATAATTGACTTGTTATTTTGTCATTTTGGTACGCTGTAGTAGGTATTGTTTTAAAGTATTTAAATCTGTCTTTAATTTTAACGTTTATGACACGTAGTGACTCCCGCGTTCGGATAATAGCGATTGGAAGGATCTGCAGGGCTACCGCGAAAACCGAAATTCGCAAATTGCGGGGATCTTTCTCTTTTACTCCAATGTAGGCGTAATTAGAGTGACAGAGAAAAATGCCGGCAATTTGCGAACTTCGATTTTCGCGGTTATAGCCCTGTGGGCTTCAAAGTGGAAGTCGTTTCCTATAAATAAATTAAATTGTTTCACAGCCCTTATGAAATCTAATTTGAAAACCAACGAAATCTGATACATTAAAACGTCACAGTTTTCGTTTCACATATCCACTTATATAGGAGGTACTCTTATCACCTAGGTAACGGGGTAACTTATAGCAGCAGGAAATCAACAAATATAATAAAACATATTACAGAACAAGCGATTTTACCAAATGTAGGTACATTATTTTGGAGCAAATTCACATTTGAAATATAGATAGTGTGCAATGGTAATTTTAAATAACTGTTAAATTACCGCAGAACCTAAATTCTCAAAACGGCTTTACGAGTTGCATAGACCCGCGCCTCCAGTATCGGACTAGGTACATCGTACTTCACCAGCCCTACACTCTGCCGTTGCAGGAGAAGCACCGAAGTAATTACTGATTGCTCCTAAATTAAACTCGATCATCTATATACGGTAACGTACAACGAGAGACATTACGAGAATTTAAATTGCAGTTTGTCCTCTTTTACTGCGGCAAAATGCCAGCCACTCGTTATTCTCCAAGTGGGTGCTCAGGGCAAAAATGTATTCTAGATAAATCACTCTACAATAACGTTTTGAATTTTCTGTATTTACAGTTCCGAGGTAGAACAGGCTTTATGGTTTAGGCAATTACGTAATGGTTTGCAGAAAACGTATCGGTATCTCGCCGGAATGTTTGGGCTGCCTTATGGAACGTTGAATTAAGAACAAGAATATTTTAGAATACTTACTGAAAGGGATTTACGCCGCAAATACAGGGTCTTGAAATTATGCAAGAATTGAGTAGGTAGGGTCTCCTTCAAAATCCCTAACAACATTTGTACTAAAGTCACTTGCCCTGTTTTGTCCTAATGGGCACTAGCCCTAACGATCAACTGTTATAATGGTTGCCCTAAAACTCATTTGTCCTAAGCATTTTTACCATAACGATCAATATTCCTGATGTTTTTTTTTCATAATCCTCGCAATCCTCATATCGCAATAAGTTTTAGGCGTAAAAAAAAAAAGTTTTCCCTAATCTCCGTCCAAACACTTAATTCGACGGAGCCCCGCTGACGCGGGGCTCCTATTTCTGCGTAGTTTATCATTCGGACATCTAAAGAAACCTAACGAACCTAACCTACCTACTACTTAAATAAATCTATATCTATGACTAGTTTCTTTTATAAAACCGGTACTCCTACTGGATGGGACTCCTCTCCTTCGATCTCTTTTATACGGTCTTTGTGTGGTTATGATTATGACTAAAGTAATATTTGCTTCATGGGTTCCTCACAACCATACATATTTATTATTTATGCTTTGTAACATTGATGAAAAAAACATATTATGACCACTAAATATATGACTTAACTTTTTATGTCTATATTAATAGTATGCACTGCAATACTTCGAACGAAAAACAATTATGGATATTAAGCAGATGACTTAAAATTTCATGACTATAAAAATTATGACATCTCATTTATGGCAAAAACCCAGTTATACTCAGGAATAATTCTTACTACAGATTATTATGACTCACAATTTTATGCATATAGTGTTATGACCATTAAAAATATGACAAAAGTTGTTATGCGACCTGCGACCAGAGGGAGTCCCGTTAAAACGTTTTTCTACTCGTCGAGTATAATCTGTGTATTACAACTTCATATGCAACACTACAACCTTATTCTTTTCAACGTTAGATATTCTATGGTACTTCCGACTCAAGCATAAGAATTTTATCGAACAATAAAACTTCACACATTTCGATAAAATGTTTATTAAATATTTCTTGTCGATTCAATGCAAATTAGCCTACTAAACAAGCTGCTGCGTCGCATCTGCTTTGTGATTGGTTGGCCAACAAAGTACTCGACTGAAAAGCTCTCTATTATATCACGATTGCATAAATTACTATTATTTACCGAGTTTGGATTCTGTAAAATTAGGCGTATAGTTTTTGTCGGCGTTGTTTTTGAACGCACCCTAGGAAGAATGTTGCCTCATATATACGAGTATGTCTCTGATTACGTTGTTTTATAACTGGCAGTCCAATCGAGTCTGTCACGCATCATGGTCGCTACGGTCAAGTGCGCGGGATCATTCTTATCGATACTGTTTTGTTTCTCTCAAGTTAGTTTATTTTTGTAACTAGTGATAATAACACATTACCATTTTTAAGATCCGATCAATTTTAGTTATGCCGGTTATAAGTGGGAATATACAAGAAATACAGAACACGAAGATTTCAAGGCAGACGTGTAAGATGACGCGTGAGAGATCCGAACTACGATGACCCTAAGATTAGATCATACAATTTTAACATTTATTTGCTCAGTTAGATTTTATTCAAATGCAACCAAATAAGGCTTAAATAGTTAAACCGCTATACAAGGATTCTTGTTCATAAAGTTATTGACTCAATTGATTCGTTGACCAAAAATGATTCGTTGTCATAATTATGATGTTGATGTGTTTTTCAGTCATGATTTTTGGATACGTAGGTTGGCCTGACGGATATCTGAAGATTTTTTTTCTTTACTAAGGATACGATATATGAATTGCTTTCTGTTACGCAACTCTCTTACTATAGGTAGATCTATCAAAATCAAAATCGCAGGGCGTTACGGACAGCTCCAATGAATTTGCCGAGTCAGCCGAGTTCTTTGATACAAACTTCCAGTGGCAACTGTCAGAAATTTCATTAAGTTTACAATAGCCCGTGTAAAGCAACAATGAAGGAAGCTATACTATAGCTTAATAAATGTGTACTTGATTCCTTTAATCTGGTTCGAAATAAAAATATCACCATGAACTGCAGTTATACAAAATGTGCCATGTACAAAATATCATCTACTTGTAACCTACAAGTAACCTTAAATACCTACCTTGTAATTAACCTTAAAATATATTGCCTTATAATTATAATAGAGCTTAAAATTTGGGCACCTTCAACATGTTCTATGTCTACAAAAGCTTACCATTAGGTACATTGAGGCTTGTTTTTCAGCCTGGGAATGGCTCGTAATTCTGTATTGGTCGGCGCGGCACATTAATCGCGGCTCGAATTGCGCTTGACAGGTTTTTTTTCACCCATTCAGACTTTTTTGTCATTATGTTTTAAAAACAAATTACAGATCCAGGTACATAAATATGATCTTAATGAATACTTTGTATACAACGACGTGTCACACCTAGGTACTAATATAATTTATTTTTACGATGTATATGTTTACTTTGATAAACAGCTTACAATAACAAATTCTAATTCATTTTACTACTAGCTATAGGCGGTCATTACACGGGCGCCGCTATGGAGACGACGTGCAAGTGAGACAGCGCTATAGGTACATGCATAACTATCTCGCTCGCACACCATAGCCACATCTGGTTGCAGCGTCAATATAATTATTGCTTAAGACTAATTATTTTATTTTAAAATTGCCCGTCAACTTGTAAAATATTTTAATACGAAACAAAGATATTCAAAAGGAATTGAAAGTAATATAATTTGTGATTTTCATTTTGTTATCTTGCAGGTAAATGGGGAACTAATAAAATACAAACTAAACGACGGAAATGAAATTCCTGCTGTTGCTCTAGGCACCAGCCTGGGACATTTGGCAGATGTAAGTTCGCAAAATTGAAATATTTCTAACGCGGAATAAGTTTTGCCACTGCGTGAGAATTACATTGTATATTCAATGTATATAGGTACTAGTAATATAAATACTGCATTTGAATGGTATAGGGTAGGGGGTATACCTGTAAATAACGTTTCACTGGAACAAAAATGGTGGGGATCCGTTTAAGGGCATTTTCGGTATCGTGTTCTGATTAGGCAAAAGTACAAGAAATAATTTCTTGACGCAGAATATCCCCTTAAAGGGATCCCCACTATTTTTGTTATATCCTGCATATGTCATTTAATAGTTTAATATTATAGTTTATTTGTACATTGATGTAGTTAAAAAAAGTTATTATAGGTGTACAGTAACAAGCAGTTAGGTATAGAGTTTTTATAAAAATCTACTTCATTAATTCTAATATCAAACAGACGGTAGGTACAAGTTTTTTTTGAAATGGTATTATCTTACCGTTACCGTGCGGAATATATATTGGACAGTTTCTAAATATGAAACCGGCCTTAGTGCGGCCTTGTTAACAAATGCGGAGCTAACACCCAGACATGTCCTGGCCATGTTAACCGTCGTGCAGGGCACGCGGGTGCTGCCGACGAACCACTCGCTCGCCCGCGCGGTACAATGGGCCCTGGAGGCCGGCTATCGACACATCGACACCGCGGCGTTGTACCGGGTGGAGGACGAGGTCGGCCTGGGGGTGCGCCGCTTCCTACGACACAACGACACCCGCGCCGACGTTTACGTCACCACAAAAGTGAGTATTCCGATGTTTAACAATTAACCTACACCATCCAGTCAAATACTCACACGGGAACACTATGTAAATGAGTATTTTCCGTGCATTACTACCTCAGCTCGCTTCTAACTTTAGACGTTTGACTTTTGTTATAGGTTATAACGTTGAACAACTTGTTACACTCTTAGATTATACTTTATCACGCAAAATTTTGCCGTATAACCTGCTTAACCGCTCAGCATTTTACTATAATAACGTACGTATCTGTTTAGCCGGTGAAAACTGGTTAAAATAGCACGCTACCTTTCATGTCTCCCTAGTCTAATGACGTTTCTTTGTCGTGGCGAAACATTAAACGTGTTCTATTTTCTTTTTCTCTAGTTATGGAACGATGCTCACGAAAGAAACGATGTGATTCCAGCTCTGAAGAAGTCGTTAGAGCTGTTGCAAATGGACTACATCGATCTCTACCTCGTACACTATCCAATGGCATATAAGGTATATTTGTTTTACTTAGCTTGAAAAATAAGCAAAAGGAACTTCAACATGCTATTTCAATGGAATTGTACTTATTTTTCAAGTAGAGCTTGTAAATTGTAAGTATTAGGCATTCTTAAGAGAATTTGCATATTACATTCAAGAGCAATGATTTAATTAGACTGTTGAATAATTTTATAAAAAGTAACTCGTTTGTGAATGTAATATCTCGGAGGATTGTACGAGTATCTAAACACTTCTCCGAGTAGTGTTGAGTTTTCTTCACTACAGCGCAGTACAATACTGTCTATTCAATGGCATTTGGGTTATTCGCAAGCACATTATTTTTCACATCACCTATTCGAAAAAGGGCTTATTCATCCCCGCTAGGAGGGATCAAAGTGGCACTTTTCTGTTCTAGGACTCGTTTTTTTTCTTTTTTGCATACAATTTTTTTAGGTAATTAGTATTTTAGAACATAATAATTTTCTCATAGGTGATGTGAAAAACAGTATGTGTCACATGGTAGCAAAATTATTTCCATCTTGGGCGTTATCACTTGAATCCCTCACTACGCTAAAGATTCTATGTTAGAATCCCTCGCTACGCTTCGTTCAGGATTCAATGTACGCCCTCGACGTAAATATGTAATTTTGCTCCCTTGTGACACAGTCTACTATTTCCGCATGCATAACTACTATTAATGACACTTTTGAAGAGCATATTTCTTTGACGGTATTCATGTACAGTCGCCATCAGATACATCGGAGCGGCAAAGGTGCTCACAAATATCTGAACACGCCTCTATTGTCAAGGCGCTAGGGTGCGTGTTCAGATATTTTTGAGCACCTTAGCCGCTCCGATATATCTGATGGCGACTGTACCTATAGGGGTATTACAGTAAAAAAAAAATAGTATTTACGCCACATCCTGGACCATGCGGTTTTAAAAGTTTGACAAATGTTGCCAGCTTTTAACCTCTCGAATGCCGGAACTTATTAATTAATTAGAATTCAATACTTACTGCGCGGATCCACGTTCCGCGTTGGGCATGTAATGTATACATAAATAAATGTGCACGGCGAGCCGCCCGCTGTCATGACCATAATAATGTGTGGGTAGAACAGACAGACGCTGGACGTGTCGCACGTGGACGGAACTAAACCTCTTGTGTTTTACTGAGCAAGCCCCCTCACGGTGACAGTGGACGTTACAGGGCACATTCCACATTCGAGAGGTTGGCGGACCCCTGGATGTAACGATGACGCACCGTATTATGTTTGAAATTATTGTAACTGTGAGAATAGCTTATATGACATAATAAGCGATAAAAGTGCAACTAGCACACCCGTGCTGGGTTAAAAGATTATAACATAAAACACCTACTTTCATTTAGCAACTTGAAGGTGTCAGCAAAAACTTTAAAGGCAAGACTACTTGAAACTTTGCAAGTTATTCGCTGTATTTTCATTTTAAAATTGTTGGACGCTTTTTAACTCGCTACAAGTTTTCTGCAGAAATTAGTTTTAAGAACTGCGTCGTTTTGTTTTAATTGTTAATTCCGTGCAAAAAAATAGTTATTAGGAGACGGAAGGAAAACAGCTTGAGCCTGCGTGAGCCTTCATTAGACCAAGTATAAATTGAGTTCGATTCATGAAATGTGACTAGATCTGTAGTTGTTTTTTTTTAAGCTAGGGACTTAAAACTTAGTAAAAAGGTATAAACTGAAATAGATGTCATATACTAATGTATACGAAAGAAAAAGTGACCAAGGCCTCCAGTGCCCAGAGCTTGAATCGAACCAGCCTCCTCTACTTTCGCGGCAGATGTCTTAACCACTCGGCCACCACCCGAATCACTGCGGCGAATCACTGCAATCTCTTCCGGCGTCTTAAGCCAACCCTATGGTTCATACCTCCTATCCGAATCTAATACTCAGGTGTTTCCGGCGAATTGTAATGGACAGCAATTATTATAATATAAGATCAGTGTTAATTTAAATTAAGGTTTTAAAATGATATTTATAATTTTAACCAAGTTTGTATTATTTTTACCGACACTATTACCTATTTGTCATTTGCTGAAGCCTGACCAGGAATTAATGATCACGCGCCATGTTGCGGAATTTCACTGGAACTATTTTTTTCATACTATACTGAACTGTCACTCTATACATGAGAATAACAGCGCCCTCTTGACAATTAATGATCATATATTTCTGGTCAGGCTTTAAAATTAAATGCATTTTAAAATTTCTTTTATTAAGTAAAAAAATTAAAAAATCATATTTAGGTATAATATAGTTTGATATTAATTATATTCGGTATTTCTCTAAGATTTCCACGTTACAGGCTCAGCCTATTAGTGTGGGGATCACTGTACTGCTTTTATTGAAATTTCTGTATTTCTTGATATAAATTTTGAATTTGTTTTTTTTTTTAAGTTATGCTTACTGTACCGTAACGTTCGAACAACACTACATACATAGTATAAAACAAAGTCGCTTTCCGCTGTCTGTATGTCTGTCCCTATGTATTCTTAGATTTTTAAAACTACACAAAGGATTTTGATTTAGTTTTTTTTAATAGATAGAGTGAGGAAGGTTTATATGTATAATTTGTAAAGGTTTTGTGTAAATTAGTTGAACTAACCGTGCGAAGCCGGGGCGGGTCGCTAGTGTGGAATAAAATAGAACTTGTCTAGTTTTTTAAAACCAGTTGTAAAAAAAAACTTTTATTTACCATTCAGTTGGACTAAAATGTTATTTCCCCGTATACTATTGCACTATGTAGATTCTTACAAATAAATGTCAATTTCATGATTGACGTTTACCGAACTTAGAAATATGCAGCGCACATAAGTTGCACAGGAGGACATCAAATACAGACGTGACCCCACTAAAACTTGAGCTCCCTTACACTGTATCAATTTTTAACATTCTTTCTGTCAAATAAGAATTCAATAGGTACTTTTAGCATTGGCATTACAATTATTAATTATTTTTTACATATTAGCAAAATCGGATTAGGTCTAACCTCAAAATCTCTTCCAAAGTTATGAAATGTGGTATGTATGTTAATTAAAGTTCTTTTTTTTAAGTCCACACTATTTGACATTTGGGGACCTCGAGGAATTGCAGCCATCTTGGAAAATGTGTACCACCCTGGAGAAATTTCCGTTTTACTCTAAATCTACGTTCTCTGTGAAAATATGGTGTAAGGCAACATTAAAGCTTATTAAATTCTACACAAAAAAGTCCTAGATATATTTGCGGAAAAAATACATCTTGTTCTAGAAAATAATCCAGATTTAGCGCTTATACCCTTTCAGGGGATAATCTAAAAGGTTGTACATTGTTGTACAAGGATAATATGAATTCCACTTTTGTCTATACATTTGTACACGTTATACCCCAATATCAACATTTTACTCGACTGCGATTTAAACAGAAAGTAGGGTTATGGGTGTAAATACTGATAATCAGTACACCCTGTAGCTCAGGATACTGGACGGATTATTTAAAGTAACATATCGGTGGATTCCTCTTACCCTTCACAACCTGTTTACACTTGTTTTATTAAAGAAAAACAATACAGCCGCCTTGAGAGGATGCCGAATATTAAATCATATTTTTACTTCTAGCGCCTAAACTATGGAGTGGATTTCAATAAAATAGACATCAGTAGATGCATAATTGGTACACGAGTGCTATGCAATACAAATTTACTAAAATAAATGGAGGAAAAATGTTTTGGACTCAAAAATGTTACTGCAAAAACAGATTTTAGGTCTTAAATGGGGTTTAAACAATAGTGACAGTAATGAAATTTGACACCTACAATTTAAGGGATGCCTGTTTGCGTGTCATAAAATTGTCATGGAATTCATATTTCTACAAGTTTCCTATTAAGAGAATATCCCCTGAAAGGATATAAGCGCTAAATCTGGATTCAGCAGTTATTTTCTATAACAAGATGTATTTTTTCCGCAGACATCTAGGACTTTTTTGTGTAGAATTTAATAAGCTTTAATGTTGCCTTGCACCATATTTTCACAGAGAACGTAGATTTAGAGTAAAACGCAAATTTCTCCAGGGTGGTACACATTTTCCAAGATGGCTGCGCTTCCTCGAGGTCCCCAAATGTACTATGAAAAAGAGACCTCTAATCTATAGATACATACCAAATTTCATAACTTTGGAAGAGATTTTGAGGTTAGACCTAATCCGATTGTGCTAAATATATGCCTTTTGGCAAGAAGTTTGCCTTTAAGTAGTGCAACTTTTAATGTGCAATAAAGTTTAAATATTTTTATTGCTTCACGAATAACTATTATTGTAGATATTTTTATTTTGAGTTCATGTTCACAAATGTTTATACAGGACACAATGTGATCAAAGCATGTCTGTTTTACTTGGAGTTTAAAAACTCCCCGGTTAATGAGCAATTGTCTTGAAACTATCAATACTTCAATACTAAGTAAAATCTAAAACATAATACATACTTGGAACAGTTGGAACATTTTACATATATTATGAAGTTCTAAACAATAAGCCATAGAAAGTACAGCTAACTTCATGTTACCTACTGATACTGAGGTTATCTTACACTTTGCAGAAAGACGGCAGCATCAGTTCTACAGATTACCTAGAAACTTGGAAAGGCATGGAGGATTCTAAAGAGATGAATCTCACTAAGTCCATAGGTGTTTCAAATTTCAACGTAACGCAGATGCAGCGACTTTGGGATAACTCTAGGATAAAACCGGCAGTTTTACAAATCGAGGTAGATATGATTTTCTTTTCATTTTTTATTTTTTTTACTTAATTGTATTCTAAATTATTTATAAATATGTCTGTAGATCAACTGAATATATATTTGAGCATTTAGAAATTTCTTGTATTGTGAATGGCTTGCGATGTTACTAGGTGCCTACCTTTTTAATTTTCTTACTTTTTGCTTTCTTAAAACTTCTACGGCTTTACGTAAAAAAGCATTGTCGATATACTTATGTTGGTTTTACATGCAAGTCTGATGTTAAGCGACATGTGTAATCCATGAGTGCTAACGAAAACACCTCCCGCTGTTTCCCGCATAGCAAGGCGCCTGCTTCGCATTCTTTTCAAAACCGCATTGTATTGTATTTTTAAAAGGAATAATTCGCAACAAGCAGCAAACTGTAACGTTCTTAAAACACAATGTACTCCAGAGGATAATTGCAAGCATAACATAGGTATGTTATAAAAAATAAAATAAAACACTTGATACATACACAAGTTACACAAAATGTACAGAATTTAGAAGAGGAAGACAATGAGTCAATGACACTGACACTGTTAGGACCTCATCACACGTGCGTTTCCAGTTAATGGTCTTACATGTGGAAGTCCTAAAATGTTTGAATATTGGTAGTCCCCTGACGCCCTGAATTTTGTTCGTGCATGGTTCGTGCCCTTCACGCTCCAAATCCGTTCTTAAACCAAAAAAATGTTTTGGTGTGTGATTTGCGTAGGTCAAAGATACAAGTATGTTTACACTTTTGCACTTTACTCTTTTTTACGCTGTAATCGCTTTGACGTCGACTGTACATATTTGTATAATAAATAATAAGTGATGTAGGTACTTAATATCATAAGGGTTTGCGGCTTATACACGAATGGTAAATTAAGAGTTCATTAACTTACCTGAAATTCTACGATTACAAATTTTCAAATTAATTTTAACTTACAATCCATAATGTTTCTACATCGCAATATACCTAGACGGCACGCACCTGCACGCTGCACGTTACACATCATAATGGCTTTTCATGCCTATATCAATTCGATATTTATATTATTTATACATTCTGTATTATAATGTAACTAAAAATAATACTGAGTGAGGAGCTTCTTGTCCAGTTGTTCAATTCTTAGCAGTTCGTAGACTTGGATAATTTATCCTAAGATTTTATGACTATCGGGTGGCTAGCCATAATAAATCTATTTTTCTAGTAGTGGCCGAAATTTGCTGGCAATTTCATGAGCTGCCTTTTAGTGGAATGGCTAACAGATTATAAAATGTCCAATTTTAAGATCAGGATATGATTTGTCCTTATTCTAATCTTTTATATAAATAACAGCAGAGACAAGCGGTGCATATTGGATATTTTGCACGATAAAGTTTTGTGAATCTCGTATTATATAGGTAAGTAGGTACACGTACGATAATAATAGGCCGCGCTTCTGATTGCTATTATTATCGTACGTGTACCTACTTACCGACAGCCGGTAACAAGTATACGTTAAGTAATAATTAGGAATTAGGACAACTAGTATTTAGGTAACTAGGAAAAAAGTCACTAGTAAATCAATGAGAATGACTTCTACAGGTGAACCCAACGATAACCCAAACTGAGTTGATAACGTGGTGTCGCGCCCATGGAGTGGTCGTGATGGCTTACAGTCCGTTTGGCGCCATTCTCGGCCGGAAACCGACCGCGCCGCCGCCAAGAGCCGACCACCCGACCCTGCGCCGTCTAGCCGACAAATATAACAAAACTGTTCCACAGATATTAATAAGATATTTGGTAAGTTGTGTTCAAAATGTAAACACTCACGAGACATATGAGTAGGTACTATGTTTTAACTTTTAATAGGCACTTGCTCTGATATGCGTCTTAATTCATATTCATACGATTTAAATATGCCACGTCAGCCACGTGGGAAATATCTTATGAGGAATTCGATTTTAATATTTACCAGAAAACAAGGAAGTATTGAACTGGTTTAGTGATGCCATTTGGGGAATATTTTTCTGGGTGTAAAATAAGAAAACATCCTACTAGTTTTAAATGGAGAAATTGAGTAAATTAAAAAAGCAAAAAGTAATTACGAAACAAATAACATAATATGCTATGAATCATATCATAATAAGTATTTGTGTAACTGCATGGTCATCTCATCAGTAATTATGTTTTGACATTATTTGAAGTTGAAGGTTCATAACAATTTACATCTCAAGTTTAACCGATAAATGCACAGGCAATTTCGGCTCAAAGTATTTGTGACATATCGGCAAAAACCCCACATGTTTATAGTAAACTAGCAAAAAGCAGAGCTTTTTAAGGGCTCGCGGAGTTTTTCTACCTCATCATCATATATTTAAGAGTTAGACTGTTGTTGGTGAAGCGATTTCCATGCATGTCGGTTCTCTGCCTTCTCCTTGACAGCCTGATACGACGACGCCACGTCGACATTGTTTTTCCTTTTTAGGGTTCCGTACCCAAAGGGTAAAAACGGGTACCTTGTACTAAGACTCCGCTGTCCGTCCGTGTGTCTGTCTGTCTGTCTGTCCGTCTGTCACCAGGCTGTATCTCATGAACCGCGATAGCTAGACAGTAGATTTTTTTTACAGATGATGTATTTCTGTTGCCGCTATAACAACAAATATTAAAAACAGAATAAAATAATATTTGTGGCGTTCTCAATCAAAAAGTACCACTTTGCTAGCAACCGCTCGGTGTAAGGTGTAAGTGTCAAAAGTGACTCTACGTGTTGGCTTCGGCTCCACGCAAGCCTCCTAAGTGTCCAGCCAGAGCCATTGTTCCGCGATGGGTGAAAGCATAATTTTAATTTTTCATGTTTTCACCAAGTTATGCTGTATAATTCGCGTTTAGACAGCTGTTTTCTATGCTTCTGTTAAAGGTACTTATAGATAGGTACCTCATGATGACTGACGCTCCAATAGAATAGTTCTTCTATTTCATGCCAAAAAATTATAACGCCTTTAACTTCACATTTAAATATTCAACGGTTTTGTTTATTATTGTAACCAGGGTGCGTAGCCCGCATGCCTATCGTTTCCGATTCGTAGCGAAGGAAACGCAGCTGTCACTATCGCATCGCACTAATATGGAAGAGTTATAGAGAGACAGAAAGTTCGGCCGAATTTCACCTTCCCATACAAACTGAGTTTCGTTCTCATTTTAAAACTACGCGTTGAATTGTAACGAAACTTGGCACATACAATGACATAAGGTATATCTATGCGTGTAATTATAGTTGGTCAAACCAAATTGTCAGTAAATACGAACAAAAAAATTATACTCATCCTTTTCTTTTGGGTGCTAGTACTAGTGTAAGAAAAGTTAGTATGATTCTCTCTGTCTATGTTCGAAATGAGACAGTCCTTTGACAATCTATAGTTAATAATAGCTCCAGCTTATAAAACAAACGAAATAGAGCAAAAACAAGTTTTGTAAAAATAATAATTCGCTGTAATTTTTTAACAATGGTATCCGAAGCTACATAAACTATAATAATTACAGGCATATCCTATTGTAAGTACAAAGTTTCAGAGCAATCTAGCTAGTCGTTTTAAAATGAGAGCGTAACTACGTTTGTATGGAGACCCGAGCTTGCTGCGGACTCTTAAGAACGCAGCTGAGAGCTAGAAAGAAATATACTGACCGGACCACGGTCGCTCGCTGTCCGGTACGCCTGTCTGCTACAGATTTTATTTTGTCGTTGCCTTTTTTAGGGTTCCGTACCCAAAGGGTAAAAACGGGACCCTATTACGGGACTCCTCTGTCCGTCCGTTTGTCTGTCTGTCACCAGGCTGTATCTCATGAACCGTTCAAATTTCCACAGATGATGTATTTCTGTTGCCGCTGTAACAACAAATACTAAAAAGTACGAACCCTCGGTGGGCGAGTCCGACTCGCACTTATCCGCCTTTGTCCGGTTTTTACTACTAACGCCATCTGTTAGAAAAAGAAAGAAACATTAGCACGAATGTTAATTCATTATTTTTCTAACAGATGGCGTTAGTAGTCATACAAAGTATTATTCCTTTATTTAATTTTTTTATATTTATAAAATTATATTTTTATGTTTGATAACACATCTAGACATGAATATAAATTACTATGTTAAATCTCAAAGCTAACAGTTTGATAGTTTTTCTGTAAAGTGTACCACAAAAATGCATAGATTGTCGAATAGTCATAGGGCTCGCTTCGCTCGCCCTAAATATTGTTCTGACCATGTCAAGGGCATAATTATCAATCTCTACTCCCAGAATAACCGGTATCATGTTTGACTTTAGTTTCGATACCTACTATATTATTTACTAAAAACAAATATTTGGCGCGGGCCTGGACGTTTAGAACTCCGCTCATCGGTCCCAAGCGTTCAGGGACTTGTAGTTTCAACTCAAATATTACATGTGCCTATTGAAGTGCGATAATATTACATATTCGGTAATTCCCTCGTGGAGGAAGTCAGAACTCGAATTCATTATTTGTTAGACATCATTTATGAAACGAATTTTTTTTACGTTGTGTAATTCTAGGTAGATAATATTGTCTTCGGTTACCGCGATAGTTACTCATGAAATAAAACTATGAAAACGGATAATATCGCGTATATTGAATTTATAATACATCCCGACGTTTCGAACCCTTTACAGCGTTCGTGGTCAACGGGTGACTGAGGAAAAACTACAAAGTGCAAAAATACCCACATACTAAAAATAATGAACCATCATAGACTATAAACTTTAAGGCTGGTTGTACATGCAAAATCGGTTCATAAGGCTAGTTATACAATACAACTATTTTTCAAGTAAAGATATATATATGCGATAAAAACTACGCCGGCTCCAACCCTACACCACGGACCCGAGAAGATTTAATTCCCTCCTAAATTACGAAACGACACGACAGACGACGATTATTAGACGAAACGGAGCATTTCCACTCGGGTGAAGAAACACATAGCTGATGTCAAGCACCGTCGACCTAGGTCTGCAGTCTGTGAGCATGTCATGGATAATGCCAATCACTCAATCAAGTTTGATAAGCCTCTGGTTCTTGCTAAGGAGAAGCGATACATACCCAGAATGCTACGCGAGGCCATTGAGATTCAGAAATATCCAAACTTTAATGGGGAAGATGGCTTTTCTCTACCACCAACTTGGGATCCTGTAGTCCATCTGATAAGGGAGCAAGCGAGACAGACTGAGACCTTAGTGTTGGATGATGTTGGACATCCTGAGTATAATATGTTTTGAAAAGATGTGTCCCGCCGAGTTTGTTGCCGGTCCCATATTGGGATACCCTCCTACAATTTAGGAGGGAATTAAATCTTCTCGGGTCCGTGGTGTCGGGTTGGAGCCGGCGTAGTTTTTATCGCGTATATAAATATCTTTACTTGAAAAATAGTTGTATTGTATAACTAGCCTTATGAACCGATTTTGCATGTACAACCATCCTTAAAGTTTATAGTCTATGATGGTTCATTATTTTTAGTATGTGGGTATTTTTGCACTTTGTAGTTTTTCCTCAGTCACCCGTTGACCACGAACGCTGTTAAGGGTTCGAAACGTCGGGATGTATTATAAATTCAATATACGCGATATAATCCGTTTTCATAGTTTTATTTCATAATTCTAGGTAGCTTTTTGGGAGCTGTTTATTCATTTAAATTTAAGCCATTATCTTATACCTTTTTCCTGCCGGAAAGCATATGGTTAATGATTATCATTAAAATGAACCAGGGCGATTTTCAAAAGATCAAGTAATATTTGTAAATACTTATTATAATAGGCATAATATTATACATTTCTTTAACAAAAGGAGAAGACGTATTTCTGCTCTCCTGTAAAAATACGACTTGTTTTCTAACATATGGCCAAGTTTTGTGCGTTAGTCTACGAAATTAATGTACAGAATTACGTTTTCCGGACAACAAGATATTGTTATATATAGGTATCTTGTTGACCGGATCCTAAGTGTTAAAAATGATTTAAATCTATTTTCCATACATTTTCTCACTTTCAAGAATCTTTGAGACAGGAAATTTAGCTCATTTTATGTACGTTTTACAACCTTACAGGTTGATCAAGGATTAGTGGCCATTCCTCGCTCCACGAACAAGGAGCGCATACAGATGAACATTGACATATGTGACTTCAGCCTGAGCCCCCGGGAGATTTCTGAGTTATCTACCTTTAACAAAGACTATAGGCTCAGAACACCGGCTAAATGGTACCCGCATCCAGAATTTCCTTTTGAAAAAAAGAACCTTACAGCTGCTGAAATACAGTACATTATTGAACACAGCAAGGAGGATTAAAACACAGGATAGTATAAACTTCGATGGTAAATTTCATTTTAGGGTAATAATTCGTAAACGCTGTCTAAACGAATGCACTAAATGTTATTCCCTGTCAAATTTTATACTTTTCACATTCTAGAATAATGTATGAAATTGAATAACATAATTAACAAGAAATTAAAATATAGAACAAGACTTTTAATATTACTTATTTCAGTTTATCCTTTAGTTTCCTGATTCCCTTTTTTTTTGTTTCTGACTATAATTCGGGCTTCCGTCCGTGACCGGCAGATTTCGTCCCCATTGCAGCAAATCTACCGTAATAAGCCATTATTTTATATACGCCCATGTCTATAATACTGGGATTTACTTCTTGTTTTGTTCTTATTTACTTTCAGATAACCACATTGCCCTGCCTCAGACGTAAATAGCTGCAACACAGTAATGAATACCTTTTAGGCAAGGCATCTTTCGTTATTTCGAAAAACATCCATATTTTTCTAGCTTTGTTAAAATATTAGCTTTATTTCATATTCAATAACTGGATCGTTTAAATTCACATAATATAACCAATGTTTCTTTTTTGGCGAAAAAGTAACAGAAATTTCACTATTACTTATCGTCTCCAGACGTTAAACCACCGGGAATATCGGTGATTTTAACCAAAAATATTGTAAACAACTTAAATCTTACGTAATACCCTAGAATAAACGTGCCAACCTTACTATCAAAGATAAAAGAAGAATAAACTTCATAAAGAAAAGTAGCGAATAATGAAATTGCTGTTTGTTAAAATAATTTGGATATTAAATAACAACGTTGTTTTCCTTTCATCTCAGTTTGTTGTAGTCACTTTAATTAAGCAGCATCAGCCCGTCAAAATTTTCACGCAGCTTTTGAGCGAGGGGTGTATTCAAATTTAAAAAATATAATATTGATTTAGCATTTACGTGCTTATAAAATCACCGGAAATTCACGTGCGTGAGCGAGTAAAATTATAAATGTCATTTAAATTAAATAAATAAATAATTATTGGACATTCTTACACAAATTGACTAAGTCCCACGGTAAGCTCAAGGAGGCTTGTGTTGTGAGTACTTTTATTATTCGTATTATTAAAATTGGAATACGCCTCAGAGGCATCGGCACGTGGGAATAAACAAGTACAAAAAACCATTCTTTAACAATATTTTCTCACGAGATTATGATCGATTGCAGCTGTTAAAATCAGAACTTTGACTACATGGATTTCGGTCGAACTCTTCAAAAACAATGTAACTAACGTAACATGTTTTAAGTAAATATGAAAAATACTCGATAACCGTCGTAATTTAGGGACTAAGGAACACTGCGGCCATAGCACGGTCGCATTTTTATTACCTGTCATGTCACCATGTCTCTGTCACGTTCTAACAAGTATGTAAGTGCGAAAGTGACAGGCATAGTGTCAGGCAATAAAAATGGAACCATGCTGCCACCGCAGGAGACAATTTTGTAATGTGCTAATGTGGTAAAAGTTTAATTCCAGTTTCTTGTGTGCTGCATCAAGTTTATTTAATCATAATCATAATCATAATAATTTATTTATAAAACCAATTTACACGTCAATAAAAAATAATGAATAATAGTGATTTACTAATAATAGTGATATAGTTATTAGGTACAAACAGTTCTGATTAATAATAATTAACTAAATGATTTAATAATAATTGTCAATATAATAGTTAATAATGTATACTACAAATGGTGGAACATTAACATAATAACAGTAAGCATTATGATTTATGCCTTACACGCAATGAATTCATCATAGCTATAAAACGATTGCTCGATAATATTGAGCTAGAAATCTTTTTTAGGATTTTAAATGGTCCAATTCTTAATTTCATCCATTCAGGGGCTTCTTTTTATCTTCTGGACTATTATATTGTAAAATGTTTATTTCTTCATCTTGCATTAATTTGAATTTTTTTATAGGTACAATCCAAACCTATTATAAAAAAATCGTAAGGAAGATTTTCTATGACGAAAATATCCATATTTGACTCAATTTTTATATATTTTTATTTTGAGTACCACCACCACCTACCTACCATACCATACCATACCTTTTGTATTCTTCACACCTTTAATATTACTCAAGTTTGCCGTTTCTATATCAGTTGTTTTTATTTATCTTTAATAATTTAGAATTTATTAATGACACATTTTAACCTGGGTCATAAATCCCAGACACTAGGCTTACGGCTCATTATGGTGATAATTTCGATGATTATTTTGCTTAAAACATAATATGGTGAAAAATCATTTTTAAATAGATAATGAATTTTTGGGACTGTTCATTGTTTTTCCTGAACCAAGATTAGACGAAGCCATTTTCCAAATGAGATAAAAAAGTTTTACAGTATAAAACTAAATGTTTGACGATCAGTGGACATGGACAGTGCCATTATAATAAGAATTTTATCAGTCAATATGTTTTGGTTTCGTAAATTAACGTTCATGCATTATAATATATATGATTTATATGAACAAATAAAACCTTACGTATATGTGACCACGTTTGCGCACTGACGACGTGAACTGCGGAATTTTAAGCGGAAGAACACGAAGAACTGAATTTGTGTCATTATTCCGTAATTTTCTGGATTGCAGAGTCAATGTGAAAATGTGGTATACAAAACGAAAACCAACTCCATGATGGCAAATTTTTGCAGAAAATAGTCAAGTTTAATTTTCTTACCTAACTATATCAATCTTTAAGTATCTTACAGTACCCACTGTCATATATTTTATCTGATTATTCTTACTAGTAATTTCTCTCTTTCTCTCAAAAAACTATATAATAATGTAGTTGTTTACAAAATATTAGGAGGCCCCTGTATAATAATGATATGCACAGTGAGAACTAGGTAACATTACTTAAGTTCAAACCATTAGTGCCAGCTCTCCTGAAATCATCTATACTTATAGTTAATAGCTCCACCTAGAATCTTATTAATTTACTATTCTATCTTGATATATTTAGGACAGAGGATTAAAAGTAGATGGTTTAGTACCTAGGTATTATAATAAAATGACTTAAATTATTTAGCTTTCAGTATAGGTTTAATGCGAATGACGTTCAACTACGAGTACAGTTTGAAGTTATACATATCAGTAAGATGACAGTTTTCATATCACAGAAACAAAAATAATACGTTAAATAAATAGTGCTGTTATGTGTACAACGCAGACGGGGCGGGCCACTGGCTTTGTGTGGAGCTTAAATATCTTTATTAATTTACCTCTCACTGCAAGTATGCTATAATGAATCTGGATTGAAAACTGAACGTTAAAGTGTTAAGTACATTCGTAACTCAGTAATCGTTAACTCAGTAAATGCTGCAGTAAAATTTTACATCACTTGAATACATAAATATGGCTACTATTACTTATTAAGCCTGAGCCAAATATAATACATTATTACAAAGTAAATAGAAATACAATTGGAAAATTTTAAAATCTACAACACAAAAATTACAAAAATCTTAACCTAAACTAAAAACTAACAAACACTAAAACAAAATTCGCTTATTAAGCGCATATAACAAAAACAGGCATTTGGTCTAAATTATGGTTCTAATATGTAATTATGTACCTATGTGTAATTTTTTTTACGGTGAATAAACTAAGATTCTTAAATAACGATGTCATAAGGATATATCGTAGTAAAAACCTGTGATTTGGTAATATAAGGGTTTTAAATTATAATTCAATTTAAGTAATTACACACACAAACGTTACAAAAATATAATATTTCAATATAATATTTGTGCACGACATGTTTTTTTTTATCCTACTTATAGATAAGCACTGTATTGCGTCCAAACTATCCGGGTCTACTGCGTGCAATACCTACGTGGGTAAGTAAAGTTGTCGGTAAGTGGACCTTTACTCCATCATTAGCAATTGACTGCAAATTATTTTTCATTAACGATTTCCCGATCAAAGATTTGGTAAAGTGAAATTAATTTCGTGTTAAAAACTGTAATAGATGTCATATATTAAATAAAAAGTGCCGTATCCGGCCTTCACCACTGGCTTCGTCACTTTTTCTTTAATATATGACATCTATTACAGTTTTTAATTTATATATAGTAGTGTGACTACTTTAAAAACACAAATCAAAATATTTAATAAAATAATTTGATTTGTTCTCAAACTTGTTAATTTCGTGTTGTTGAATCGAGTACTAAAACTTAAAATAACTGAGAACACTGCGCGGGAGAGAGAACACGTTTCCAATAATTAAATACCTATCCACCTTACCACAAAGGAGTTGTGTTAGCCTTTTTAATCTCCTTAGTATTAAGTAATTAAATTCTTTTGCCCGCGGGTATAAAGAAAATGCCGCAGCTTTTATCTGAGCCTGCGGCTTTCGGATCACCTAATTGATTTGGGCGCGAGCTGTTGATATTATAGGCCGCAGGATAGTCTAAAAGAGCGTACGTTACATTCCATTTAATGTATCATACGTCCTTTGAAACTAGCAGATCGAGGTTGCTGAAGTAATGAGCCGATATAATGAGATACTAGTTAGTCAGCTATTTGCGCGTCCATTGACGTAGATTTCAGGCGCATTGGAGGCTTTAATTAATTAGCTGCTTGTTTTCTCTTCGTTTTTAGCTGCAAAAGTGCTCTATCACGTAATTAACTAACACTAACTACCGTCTTCCAGTTTTGCTTCCAATTAGTTTATTTTAATACTTATCTACGTCAATTAGACAAATAAAATTAGATTTTTTTGAAGAATTAGTTCCCAGCAAGCTGGAAATCATTTTAACACCTTCATTTGCTTCTAAATGTGCAAAATTTTTTGGTCTTTTTCAGTTGTTTGCTTGTAGGTCGAAAACGGTATGTTCGACGGATTTGTTTCTCTAATCATAATGAAAATTGATATCTGAGGATCCGAAAGGTACCTTAATATGAATTTGTAGTTGTAAAAAATGGCTGCCAGTTTGAATTTCTTTATTTTTAGTATGCTCATGTTTGATTTCCGAAAACTTAGTTTAAAATCCGAAAACTTACTTTAAAATCTGAAAACGCCTTTGACACTGGTGTGTCTGATCCCCTTGCTGGTAACTAGTGCCATTGTAAATGATGGCTGGTTTGTGATTGACGTTTTGATTATAGTGACCTCCGCCAACCAATAGACACCCGTAACACCAAGGTTGTAAGTGCGTTGCCGGCTTATAAGATAGGATTACAGTTTACGTAATACACACTTAATACCCTTACATGATGACTAAAGCATTATCGTTGCTATTCTCTTAGAAGTCAATTAGTCTACAATCACAAGCACGCTCATGTTGCTCATTAACTTACATAGGTACATATACCTACGACTAAAATATTTACAGCTTAGAGTTTTGAATGATTCACGGTTAGTTTCACTAGACTTATATTGACCGGGATATAGACCGTGATTTACAGCTTAAATACTATTTACGTACCAAAATATATTAACCTCTCTCACTTCATCGCAATTGGATGCATCTAGGTATCCTGTACTCACATTGCATACACGAACACTTTGATACACCTACCTTCAAATTGAGTTAATGTAAGCACACAAGCACATGCACGATTAAGGTTTTCACTGAACAAATATAATTGAATATACTGAACACCACTGCCATAGTATTTAGAATAGCACTAACATACCAGGATTGAACTTACATTAACCATGAACAGAAATTGGACTTTTGTCGCACAATGAAGAGTGTAACCTAACGCGATCTATGCAGCCTACCCGCTATTCAATTTTCATATTCATAAATCATTCATAGAATCATTATTTTTATATAGGTATTCATGAATACCTATATAAAAATAATGATTCTATTTTTACCTTGGCGGTATCAAACAAGCCTACAATCCTACTGATAGTACGCAATCACTGCAGCCTATGGACGAACGCAACATGTATGTTGGTTTCCTCGAGATATAAAATGACTAAATATGGAATTAACGTACCGTGAAACGTAGTTTTTTGGCAGCTGCCCCGTGATGGGTTCGTGTACACGCCCACGGTCCAGATGAAGCTCCTACAACGTGCCACCCATGTTTGTCGCAGCCCTCGTCAAGCTCCTTCTCACGCATTGACCATTCACAGTATGTCCTTTATGACCCGATGCTCGTTAGATGTAATTCTTTTGGTAGCTGTCTCGTGGTGAACATACACCGTTCTTCATGCCCATGGTTCAAGTCAAGAACAGACGCTGGAGGCGGTGTCTCGCTCATTGTAGTTTCTAGCTCTTGTTCACATCTTGAACTCCTGAAGACGGCAGCTAATACTCGTATCGTATCTGCAAATAAGCTTAAACACATGGTTTTCCTTACAAACTAACACTGGACTTCTTATTAACTCGACGCTCTGCTGACGGAAAAAAAGCCTCGAATCCTCTTTTAAGTCCCTTAAATAACCTCGCTCTCGGCTCCCATGAGAACCCCTAAACCGCCATGTTAATGCAAGTTGCTCATAGATCCAACCAAAATCCTTGGATAACCTTTATTACGCTTGCATATGATTGGTCTTCTTCATTCCCGCGTATTTTGATTAATCTGCCTTACAGCAGATGGCGTCTCTAAAGATAACATGAATAAATAAATTCATAGCTCAATGAAGTAGTTCATTGCATTTAATTAATTAAACAATAAATGTTGCTTTAATAATTTATATTAATAATATTAATTAATAATATTATAATTTCGCAGGGTAGTAAAGCGTGAATCAAAACTAGACTATCTACTAGTTTACTGATTAAAAGCTAAATGGCGCTCTGACTACACTGTCACAATTTCAGTCAGATAATATAACGCGCGAAATTCAATTCTAACAAATTCAGTAATTTCCGATAGAGTAAATAAATGAAAGTAGATGTCAATCTGTTACAGGTTCCTTCTCCTTCTACATCGAGTGGTTTGACAATCCAAGGAAAAATGTATCTCCCAAGGCTTCCATAATATATGCACATTTACGATCAAATGAAGGTATTTCCAGCTAGCTGGGAATTAACTCTTCAAAACGATTTTTTATGTAATTTGATTGGCCTAAATGTCGTGTAACGCGACATTATGCTGCTGTGTCCTTTGAGAATTATTTCCATAAAGTATCAAATGGAATGGGATAATTCTGGCTGTCTCTCTCATATCTCATGTAGGAATATGTTATAAAAATAGGTATTTATTTTTATTTCAAAGAACTGCGCTTATTAATATAGCTTGAGCGGGCTAGCTAGGAGGATTTGCGTAATTTATATTGTATAGTAGTAGGCAGTAGTGTTTTTATCATCAGTTTATTTATGCGAAAAGTTAGTTGGCCGTTTCGCCAGACCGTATTATAAATTATGCCCGGCGACACGAACTAATCGCTATCATTATGAACGAAGATAACCGCGACAAAAGCTCGCTCAACCCTCATTCCGGTCAGCGGGGCATGTCAAGAATCTTTCGACAGCTGTAGGCTACAGGCATTACCATCGAGGAAAGAACTCATTTTAAATCCGTCAATCTTAAAATATATATTTTATGTTATTATATATTCTAGTCAGAACTAGTTAGGGTTCCGCAGCCAAATGGCAAAAAACGAAACCCTTATGGATTCATCATGTCTGTCTGTCTGTCTGTCCGTCCGTATATTACAGCCACTTTTTTCCAAAACTATAAGAACTATACTGTTGAAACTTGGTAAGTAGATGTATTCTGTGAACCGAATTTAGATTTTCACACAAAAATAGAAAAAAAAACAATAAATTTTGGGGGTTCCCCATGCTTAGAACTGAAACTCAAAAAATTTTTTTTCATCAAACCCATACTGTCTGGGGTATTATGGATAAAAATCTTCAAAAATGATATTGAGGTTTCTAATATCATTTCTTTTAAACTGAATAGTTTGCGCGAGATACAAGATAATGATAGCGACACTTCCAAAGTGGTAGAATGTGTGTCCCCCCATGTAACTTCCAAAATAAGAGAATGATAAAACTAAAAAAAATATATGAGTGCGCGAGTCTGACTCGCACTTGGCCAGTTTTTTCAACAAGGCACTTTGCGAAAACTAGTTTTGGCTGAAAAATTCCAGTTTTGTTTTCACCGAGGCCTTACAGAATAGTAAATTTCGATGCTAGTGCGGAAAGTATGTAATTACTTCACGAGTACCGAGATATAGAAAGTTTTTTGTCATATTTTTGTATTGCATAATGTTACTTGCCAGAATAACCTTTCGCATAGTATCATTCGAACTTACATTTTGATGTCAGAATTATAAGTTTTGTTATCATTCGCCCGGGCGGTTGCATCTCGCTCGCGCCAATACACCTAACCTGATCTATTTTTCTGGAAGTTGCTCGTTTTTAGTATCCGTTCGTTTTTGTATGAGGTCGCAGTTCTAACCTAACCTACTTTTCTGACAGCTGTTCGTTTTTGTAGGGGGACGCAGCTCTAATCTAACCTAAACTACTTGTCTAGCAGCCGTTCGTGTTTTATAGGCTGCAGGATTATTATAGTACATACAATTATGCTAAACGAAAGTCGGCAAAAGTAATCTTCTGCTAAATAATATGCTGCCAAATGTATTGTATGCGTAGTAATAGTAATGCTAAGTAATAGTTATGCAAAATATGGTATGCGATACATGGTATGCGAAGTGTATTTCGGACAAACAATTTTACATTATTTTGGTATCAAAATACACAAAACTCTGCGTAGGGAGGCGCTACTAGGACAAACAGTAAACAAACCGCCATGATGCGTCATGTCATATTTATTCTTCACACGTATTAAATTACATAGTTTTGTTATTATTCATGTATTCAAAAATCTGTACCGTAATATTATGGCATCCTGGATATTTAAAATGGATACTTAAAAGTGAATGATTTAAAAACTGTTTTGAGAATGTGGTGCGAATTGAATTTTTTTGGGTTTCCAGCGCTTGATTTCGTCACTCGAAAATCTGTGGCAAACGGCGAAATGCTAATTTA
This sequence comes from Cydia strobilella, assembly GCF_947568885.1. NCBI lineage: Eukaryota > Metazoa > Arthropoda > Insecta > Lepidoptera > Tortricidae > Cydia > Cydia strobilella. The sequence goes on along the minus strand of NC_086049.1, from coordinate 8,402,261 downwards.
AAATACGAGTGATAGAAATTGGAAATCTAGTGGTATTGACCGTAATTGACCACTCGTTTTTAATTTCTTTAGCCTCTTGATCATGCATGCCCAGATTTTATAGTATACAGTATTTACGGTTAAAGACAAAATCCTGTTAAAGCTCGGACGGACTAAAAGTCTAGGCTTAGTAATAAGAGCTAACCCTTTCAGTGCGGTCTAATCCCATAAACTAAGATTACGACCACATTACGACACAATTTTTTTTACCTCCCGTACCAAAAACATTTTCTAAATAAGAAAATTGACGTGATAATACGTGAAATGCATTTAAATGTCCCCCCACCCCGCACTTTTTTGGGTCACTTCACTTTTTTAGAGACAACATTTTCATGGCTCAAAATAAACTTGTCGTACTTTCCGGATGTTAAGAAACGAAGCTTAACGCAGTGAGCGTTAAATATGGTGAGGTCAAGTGAAGAGGAGGCAGCGAGGGCTCTCCGTTCCAAGTATGCCTCAATTTGCAGTGCCAAGAATGCGCTCTGGAATCGAAACTAACTTTCGTTGTAACATAATGTTAGGATAGGATAACTAATACATAGTCACCATTATTTAAATAAAGTAGGTGTAACACATTATACGACCTGTCTTTGACGACCTGTCTGGCCTAGGGGGTAGTGACCCTGCCTGTGAAGCCGATGGTCCTGGGTTCAAATCCTGGTAAGGGCATTTGTTCACTGATGAACACGGATATTTGTTCCTGAGTCATGGGTGTTTTCTATTTATTTAAGTATTTATATATTATATATATCGTTGCCTAAGTACCCACAACACAAGCTCAATTGAGCTTACCGATGGACTTGGTCAATTTGTGTAATTAATGTCCTATAATATTTATTTGTTTATTTTATTTATAAAAGAAAATTAAACAAACTAAAAACTAATACTAATGTATTACAACTAAAAAATATCTAGAAAATTGGGCATGGTGTCGAGGATGCTGAAAGCATATCCCCGCTGTATTTACGTTGCGCGAGGAAGCTGCCAGCCAGTCACCAGTGAAGTCGACCAGTCTTTTAGTAAGCTTAAGCTCTTTGACAGTTGACGACAAAATGTAGGTATGTATACAACAGTAGATACACAGGTAACACTGAAAGTTCTTAAATGGGCCACTTAAAATCATGAACTGAAACGACACAATGTTTTATTTTTAAATATAACTATTTGTCTATTTTTTGGGGTAACTAATTCGCTGGTTGTTTATTTTGTATGAATGAATGATATCATGTTATGATTTTGTACGACTTTCAACAACATTAAACTAGTATAAACTAGTACTTAGGTACCTACTAAATGTAATATTTCAAAGAAAAAAGTCAATATTTTTAATATTTGAAAGTATTTAATACATTGATGCTTTTTTCTTTAACTATCTACGTATCTCGTACCTACGCATGTTACAAAATTCTACATCCATTTCTTAAAGATACTTAATTGTTCATTCCATTCCTATCAAAAACGTAATGGCGTAGAAACGATGTGGCAATAAATCGTTTTTATTCTTTTTGAAGCAATTTCCGTAACAATTATGAGTACTTTGATGTCAAGATTTGTTTAATGGAGTAGAATTATTTTCTTTACGCAGTTGATTACATTTACATTGTTCCCTTGTATCCATTTGTGTGTAAGTATTATATATTATTATTGTAAGAAGTTCCATTTCCTATTTTTTATTGACCGAGCGTCAGCGAAGGTCTCCGTTTCAGCTTGGACATAAATGATTTTGTATGTCCGGATGTTATTGTCTACAGGTCGCATTTCTCAACAGATTCTCGTGAAATTTTGTAAGCGGTTAAAGAATTAACCCTTCAAGTGGCAGGCCGCCAGCTCGTGGTCTATTAAGTAATTTAAATTTAAAATCTGATTAATTGAGAAAATCAAAATTCCAAGTACTACAAAATGACGTTGCCAATTTGAATGGTTAAGTAGTTTTTTCGTCAATTTAGTTTTCGGAAATTGTTCAAAATGGCGGAGCCATGGGGGTTCGGCCCACAGGTCTTTAGTAAGCCCACAACGGTCATTAGGTCTATAGCTACTTTAATGATAATAATGATATTCATATCTTTTTCTTTCTTTCTTTCATTTTCTTTCTTTTATTTAATTTCAATGTACTCGTATTAAAGAAAATGAAGAGTAATTTTTGTGTATTAGGAACCTAAAACAGTAAAGTTAATATCTAAATGTAAATCTTGGTCTATTCTGGCTAACCACCTATAACACCGTAACAGTAATTAGAAAAACAATTTGAAATGTAAAGGTGGTTATGCTTGGTGGGCAGTATTTACCTATTAAGAAGCCGTAGTCGATTTTGGAGCAAAAATTTTAAATTGATAGATTTAGTCGTTGAAATTATACACGTTTTGTTACGTAATATCTAAATAACAAGTATTGGTTTCTATTAGCACGTCTTCTCATCTTACCTTTTAATAATTAGGTTGTAAGCGTGCGTCACCGGTAATATATGAAAAGAAGGGGCAGTTTTTAAAAATTCATCAAAAATGTATGGTGGTAAATTATACAAATTGATGTATAAATATAGTTTCAACAAATGTTGTAGATTGTTTGAGTATCAAAATTACGTTGAAATTAAGTCGATTTTCAGAGAAATTGTCACTTGTTTTGAAGTAATTTCTGGAGTTTTCACTACTTCAAAGTCATAATAATAAAAATGTAGCCTGATAAACGTCAAGTACAGGATATGTGTAATACAAAATTACCATGTTTAGCCGTCCAAACTATACGAAATTTACAAATAATAGCGACAAAATCAGTGCTTTACGCGCGTTTACCTAAACGTCCATCAGAAAAGCAAACATTACTAATTTAGTGAGTCTGTTTTCAACAAATTGATCTGGTAAAAGGTAAGATAAGAAGATGCGCTTATACAAACCAGTACTTGTTATTTCAATTAGGTAACAAAAGGTGTACAATTTCACCGACTAAATCTATCAATTTTACATTTTTGCGACTAAAATCGACACCGGCCTCTTAAAATGCTAGTTTAAAGTGTTTTTGACAAGTCAAGTTTCAATGAGCCAACTGTTTGCTCTAATATTATTGTAGTCTATAATAATAGTATCTCACCTCAACCCGTACCGTGAAACTATACCGTTTGCAGTATTACCGGTTTTTCAGCGGTAGCTTAGATCCAGTCTGCAATTAGTTTGTGTGGACGCTACATATCTGTTTAGCGGCGCGGTCGCGCTGTGAGCTCGCACATTTATACCGCACACGAGAGAAGCCGGGCAGACCATTTGTATGGCTCACGTCACGCCACCCGTTATTTGTCAAGACTCGCTATTGAAATAATTACACGATTCTATTAAATCTTACAGTTTAAATTGTTGCAGGTCAATTCGTAAGTGTTTATAAGAGATATGTATAGTTTATTCGTCTACAGTCTTTAGAGAACCAATAAGTACCTACGTTCATATCAGACAACTGAAATAGTAGAAATTTGAACCTTTAAATTATGAATGTGACAACTGTTAGCTCTACAATATTTGTACTTATTGGGCTTTGCATATAATTTTTAGGCACAATAAATTTTAGATTTTTTTTCCTTATAGGAACCTAGAACCTTTACCTAGAATAGAAGAAAAACTTTGGTCGAAAGCTATTTATTGCGGAAGACCTATTTACGGAAAGCTATTCATGACAAAACTATTTTGATTTAATTTACCTCAGTTATAACATTGTCTTTGTCTACCATTACTCATGAAATAAAACTTAAAATTTAAACGGATTGTATCGCGGTTAGTGAATTTAAAATACATCCCGACGTGATTTAACCCTTAAATGCATGATTTTTTCTTTTTGCCTGAAATTAATATATGTCTTACATAATTGTTTACTGATTCTAGGAAAAATAAAAATATAAATTAAAACATCGATTTTAACTGCTTAACCAGTATTAGAATTTACATAGGGTAAATAATAATTTATGTAAATTTATACAATTATTGGTAAAAGATATAAAAAATCTTACTACCATTAGAAATTTATACTATATGTAATATACCTATAATAAAGATTTTAAATATAAATAATTACAAACCCCGAAAAAACCGCCTAAATTACATATTAAAAATCATTAAATTTTCCCAATTTTCTGCCATTTCGTGTTAAAAGAAATGTAATTTTTTTAAACTTAAATACTGCGCAAATTTCAATAAAACGACGGAAAGTTACGATCAAAATAATATACAGGACCAAATAGATTTTACCTAATTATGCATAAAATTATATGTTTTTTGTTGTGTACATACATACATCACTATGCATTTAAGGGTTAAGGAAAAATACTAAAGACTGTGTACACGATGAAACCCGGCCACTTTGTGTATGTACATTTTCAAGCAACACTTTTCCCTATATATTTTTGTGGTTATTATCAAACTACATAATAAAATTAGGAACATAATATAAAGTTAGGTTGTCTGTGACTTTGAGCGTTATATATTCCACAGTACTTATATTTTTTTGTCCACGGTCTTCTGACAGTCTTCACCAAATTTTCCAGTTAAAATATTTTATTATTTTTAATTATATAAACCAAATTGTACCTAGTTTGTACTCTTAATTATCTTTTCATAATACCTAAAAAAAAATTGATTGTGTTCAGATTGAGATAGTTCTGTGGTGTTTTAACTTTGATGAATTAGGCTTTTGACAAAAAATGCCTGCCATATAAAACAACTTCCAGTGCTTAGAGTAGAAAGTTTTCCTGACTACCTCAAGTAGAAAAGAGTTTCAAAAAGTATGTTTTTGGTAAGATGACATTCTAATGAGCATAAAACAGCTTATGAAAACGTAAATACAATTGTGGCATAGTATAGTAGTGAAGTTTATTAAAAAACGCTAGACAAAAACTTTAAGGTATGATGAATTTATATATATATTTGGCAAAAAATCACAGGAGCCCATACATTGTAATATGATTGTATTTTTATTTTAAATTACAATAATTACAGATTATTAAATTAAAAGAACTGCTTGAATATGTGCATTCGGTAAAAATATACACTCATGATTGGCCGGGTTTCATCGTGTAGTCTTTATTCTCTGTCAAAATTGCATTGTCTAACTATAGTCCGTTCTTTTTTCAGATTAGAAAATGTATCACTAGATTTATATTGACCGGGATATAGACCGTGATTACCTTTTGTATTATTTGTGAGCTCCCGATATTTCGACGCAGTTACATGCATCATGTTCACGGGTGACTGAAGATAGCGGGTGGGTGTCAAAGTTGTGTAGACAGCGCTCTGTCTACCCTCTAGTCTACTGTCTAGTCTACTGCGTCGAAATATCGGGAGCTCACAAATAATACAAAAGGTAATCACGGTCTATATCCCGGTCAATATAAGTCTAGTGAAACTAACCGTGAATCATTCAAAACTCTAGAAAATGTATAACCTCTTGGTTGCTCTTTTATCAGATGAACTACTGGATGAAAACCTGGTGGCAAAGAAAAACCATCCTCCCCCTTATAGTTTGGATATTTCTTAATAGCCCCACGCAAAATTCTGGGAATATATTACTTCTCCTAGGCAAGAACTAGAAAATAATCAAACTTTAGCTTTGTCCTTGTCCATGACATTGGCTTTGTCCATGACATGCTCACAGATTACAGATTTTGATTGACGGTGTTTGACATTTATGTTTTCCTTCACCCGAGTAGAAATGCTCCGCTTTGTCTGCCTCAGTCCAGCTAGTAAACTCCTGCATGATATGAATGTATTCTATATTAATTATACTCAATAGTTATAATCCGTTTAAATTATTTTAGTTCAGTTTTTCCTGCGGCAGTTTCTACTTCATTTGAATCATTTGAATTATAATCAAACTAAACAAAGTGACTAGAGTTAGGACTATGTTCGATCATCACTCATTGATTAAAAATATGTTGGTCACTTTTACATGTATAATGCGCATCAAACAAATAATTATCTTAATTCATTTTTAGGCTATCACCAATTATTAATTTAAGTTCAAAAGGACATTAAACTTGCTTATTCATACCTATTCACTGTAATAAGTCAGTCACTACGTACTCATCATCAGTTGGCTGCTCAGAATTCAGGAAGCCTTTTGTTATTGTAGCCTTCTATTCAACATTCACAAGACAGTGGATCCAGTGTTGTCAGATGGAATATTAACAAGGGACGACGTCGCGTCGCCCGCCGAGACAATCCCTTAAACATCCAACATTGCACATCTGATGCCGCCGGCGCCTGCCACCCGGCGGTCCCTGAATACTTACTTTCACAATGTCATTATTTAAACTTTTGACACATATATACCTTAGTGGTTTCCGTACCCTCTTATCAATGTCGCAAAATAGGTACCCTGATGGCATCTATTGATGCCAATATACGATGAAATGTTTTAATCGGGTCTCTATTGTTTGACATAATTATTGAAAGTTATAATGTAATAATTGTCATATTATCATTAGTCATAATTTGGTTTTTCTCAAAAACGCGTAACTTTTCAGGATTGCCATAAAACAAACCTAACCTAACCTAACCTATCTATAGGATAACCCGAGGAAAATCCTGAAAGTTAAAGGTTTCAGAATTATGACTAATGAGAATATGACAATCATTACATTATGACTTTCAATAATTATGTCAAACAAAGGGACTCCGTTTTAATCAAGTCAAATTAAATTTCATTTATTTTCAGGCAACCAAGCCCGATAGAATAATAATTTCCGGGCTAATAATGTTCGGTCAATTTGTTTGATTGTCTGGTTACCTACACATATATTAAACAAAAACGAGTACAAGCTGAGCTCGTGCACAAATAATCCATACATTTTATAATAATGTTCTGATTATGAACTGAAGACGCTCACGCTTGACCGACTTAAATTATGTGTTCAACACATTGTTGTTACTTATTTTTTATTCAGCTGATCTAAGTCACTCAGATTAAGGTTTCAATTTGCCTTTTCTGTTCCTTAAAGATCATTATTAGTGCAATTTATGCCCACGGTGTTAACCGATATTCGTCTCAACCAGAAATTAGTTTCCATTACCCTTCACTTTCGAGAATAGAAGAGACAACTTTAATAATAAATAAAATACCGTTTCGGCGGACAGTCAGCCAATCAGTGTATGCACGTTTCTTAATGGACATTTAAAGAATAACATAATTCTTTAACATTAAATTTAAAAATGCCGTCTGAACATAGAATCACAATATTGATCTTGATCTAAAATTATCATTTCAAAACTAACACGTTTTAAAAGATTCTGTGATTATAATACAGAGTACCGGATTAATTTACGTGAATACATTCTCTGAAATTTATTCGCTATGATTAACTTACTCACGGAGTTTGTACAAGATTTTAAGTTAACGAAAGTTTAATTTCGTTCCACATATGTTGTTTACTATGCGCAAGCACGTGGCTTGGAATAAATTTAAGCAGAAATGTTGGCTTGTGTTTCATTGGAATAGTTGAGAAGGTAAAATGTCTTGTAGCCCACGCAGCATTTGTTTTAAGAAATAATGTACACTCGACTGCAAGTCAACGGATTTTTTGTTCACATTATTAATTCCGGCTAAATTCTTAAAATATTGCAAGATTATAATTGTGCAATGCGTTGCCATTCCAAAAATCTAGTCCTTTAAATATTTTGTAGTATACTTATTAATGATTTTGTACGTAAATTAAATAAATACCGTCGCCCACACTGTTTACTGATAATTAGAAACTGATTGCAAAGATTGATTGATTAATGATCAGTTACGAAGGGATGCTGCCAATATTAAACAAATCTATAGCAAACAATCCGTATGTATCTAACAGTTTAAATTACATAAAGAGCAATGCAAGAATTTCTCACGCGTTGCGTTCGAACACTGTGACGGAGCGGAGGAGACTTTTACGGACATTATCCCCGAAAGTATAGTACGTACTCGTATAAAGGTCGGCATGTCATAACATAATGTATGACTTCGACAAAATTAAACTTATCTGTAGCTTGACACTTCATATACAAAGTATATTTATGCAGTATTTCCACTAAATCTACTCTTCTACAGTAATTTCGTTACCATGTCAAACGTGTATAAACTAAATGTTTTTCTTTAATTTTTGTCATGTCTGTATTAACTGTTTCTTTGCTTCATCACACTTTCAAGATAAAACGTGCAAAACATAGCAGGCGATTAAAAAAAAGTAAGATTTTTCGATGGATTCATCTTTACTCTTAGAATCTTCTGCATTCATCTATGCAGAATTGACACACTGGTTAATGTTATATATACGGTGCCAGCAACAAGAATACCTACGGTCAAATTTTCCCTCCAACGTTATTTTTACAGTCCTAACTTTATCAGGTTGAATTTGAAATAAGTCCCCTAACTCTTATGAAGACAAAGAACATAAGTACAGTACACATAATATATGGTTCAAATCGAATTCTGTAAAATAACAAAACTTAAATATTTTACGACGCAAAGTTCTTCCGAAGCAAACATCGTTTCGCATTTTCTTATCGTATCGAAAAGTTTCGTAGTCTCAGACTGAGCAATCCTCTCGTCGATAATGTTTTATTGCCTGGATTTTGTTTTTGTTTCTGTATGGTTTACAGGTTGCATGGTAAGCTTATATTATTTTAGATATTGATAATTCTTAAGTATAAACAGTAAACACCTAATATAAGTAGGTAGGTAATATTTACATTTACATCTCTACTTGTATATGGTGAAATCTGAGATTTTATCAGAAAAAACGTGACGATGAAAGAATGAAAAATAATAAGGATTATATCTAAGTTTGTAGCTCCGATATAATAATGACTGTTCAAATTCTAAACAAGAATCCGAAAAAATTAAAAAATTAAATACCTACCTTGGATTTTTACCTATATGCAAATCATTACGCTTCAAGACAAACGTCACAATGTTTTCCAGTTTCTTTTACCAACAACCTTTAGTATATCGCTAAGTAGATATCATTAAAAATATAATGGGTATACTTTGGTATAATTTATTTCTTTATTACTATAATGTTTCTTATACAAATTAAATGCAGAAATTAGTTAGATACCCGTAAGGAAACATTCTCTTGTATCATTTTAATTAAATCATACGGTACAGTAAATTTCAAAGGACACAGTGTATAATGCTGTTTATTTGATACAGTTAGTGAAGTATCAAGCTCCCGTGTCGCTGCTCGAGGTCGCAGTGTAACGCACACATGACAAAAGTTTCAATAACTTTGTTTTAGATTTAGATGGTTGTCTCGACGTACGCTCCGACAGCAAACATTTGTAGAACGTGATTTCACTCAAAAGGATGGGTTTAAGTCATCGAAATTAAGTTCTGTATGGTTATGTGCTCAGAGGTCGTTGGTTTAAACTTGGACCGTCTTGGAAAACTTATCCCTCAAGACTGTTTATTTATTTCAATAGTTACTTATGTTTTTAAAATTGAATAATCTTCATAAAAGAATAAGAATCATTGCGGTAATATTGAAATGTAGATACCTATGCTAAAGTATATTCTAACTAAACCTATCTACTTACACTAACCTACAGATTAAAACAGAGGGAACCTTTGAATGAGTCATTTTTAGGGTTCCGTACCCAAAGGGTAAAAAAACCGGCCAAGTGCGAGTAGGACTTGCGTACCGAGGGTTCCGTACTTTTTATTTTTTTATTTTTATATTCCAGTTGATTGAATGAAAGGTAAATTGCGGTTTACGATTTATGACGTATTAAAAAAACCTACTTACTAGATCTCGGTCAAACCAATTTTCGGTTATGTTATTTCGCAACCGTCCATTCGATATTGTCGTACGGCACTGAGCTGTGGGGCCGAGCATCGGATTTTGATCGTGCCTTTCGAATGCAGAAGCGCGCAGTAAGAGGCATCGTAGGTATCCGTAGTGACGAATCAGTCCGCGATCACTTTAAAAACCTGCGCATTTTAACCCTACCAAGCTTAGTTATTCTCCAAATCGCGACCTTTACCCACACAAATATAAACAAATTTAAACGTAAAGGCATAGTGACCTCACATAACCTACGAAGTAATTCACACCGAGACCGTCTAGTTGCACCGCTTCACAAACTCTCAAGATCAGAGCAGTCGGTATACGTCATAGGCCCTGCGTTATACAACCGCCTACCAGATACCATAAGAGATGCACCGTCTCACCCATCCTTTAAAAGGAATTTAGAAGTGTGGCTGCTCACAAAAAAACTTTTATACTGTTAATGAAATAATGGAACTGCCAATGACTTTATGATATAATAATTAATTATATTTTTTTTTTGTAATTTATTATATTCTATTAATTATGAATTGATGACATTACAATGTTGTGTATATTTTCTGTCGAAATACTCTGTAATTGTGTCATCTCTATGTTGTACAAAATTGTATTTGACGTGTACCTGTATTGTACCAATAAAGATTATCTTATCTTATCTTATCCTATCGGTGGAAATTTGCATGGTATGGTATCATATATTTTTTTTAGTTTTATCATTCTCTTATTTTAGAAGTTACAGGGGGGGGGGGGGGGCACACACATTATACCACTTTGGAAGTGTCTCTCGCGCAAACTATTCAGTTAAAAAAAATGATATTAGAAACCTCAATATCATTTTTGAAGACCTATCCATAGATACCCCACACGTATGGGTTTGATAAAAAATTTTTTCGAGTTTCAGCTCTAAGGATGGGGGAAACCCCAAAAAATTATTGTTTTTTGATGAAAAGGTTATTATATTTTTATGTAATCTAAATAATGAGAAATGTAAAAATATATAATTACGTCGATATTTATGATTTTTGTAAAATATATTAGTCATTTTACGAAGCGTATCTATAGCTTACCTCGCCTACCTCGGTGTTTTTTGGGCTTACAGCCTGATTCGAACTTTTCTTCAAACAAAAATGTCACTTTTGACACTGACATATCCGATCCACATCGTATCTTTAGCTAATTTTTTACATATCTTAAAGTTTGAATCAGGCCGTTAGTCAGGGCGCTGTATTTCATGATCTGAGTAGGTATAATTGAAATTATACACACAGAAGACGTACCTATTTACCTATATATTAGTGCTGCAACAAGCGAAGTGTTTTTTTTGCTAGACACCTATGACAGTTAAATAGGTATATATTACAAACAATTAAAAAAATAAAACAGACAATTAAAAGCGATCGACGCGTAAATAAGTCTTTCTAAAGGAACAAAAAACTTGTGTGATACCTATTTATGGTAACAAACTCTCATTTGACTGTTTTTATTTAAAAAATCTAACACAACAATCTATTAAATCTAATCTCATCTATTTAATCATTTCATTCATTTAATCTATTTATCTTTAAAACAAGAGTGAATAGGCTGTTACTGAACCGGTGAGCTCCATCTTAGGCCCTGTCTTCACTTTCCATCAGGTGTGACTAGGGCCAATCGCCGATCAGTTTATAATAATAATAAAAAAAAAAAAACACATTAAAATAATAAAACCTTAATTAGTAGGCATCCCTACGTACACTTAATAATGACGATATTAAAGTTTCTGAATTTACCATTAACCATGCTTAAACTGTGTACGCGAGAGCTAGGTGTGGCTTTAAAACTTTTCTTTGTAAGTAGAAAATTTTGGCTTCACACGATAACGATGCAAAAATGAAAATATGTGAACTAACTTAGCCGGCACTTTTAGAAAAGTGAGCTCTTAACGTTATTGGGGAATTTCCTCTAGGTAGTCACGTTTTATTTCATGGGTTTTCTTATAAAGGATGACTCACGTTAGACCGGGCCGTGACCGGGCCGGAGCTTCCGGCGCTTACTTTTCTATGACATGACAGGTGATCACGTGATGCTTTCTATAGAAAACGAAGCGCCGGAAGCTCCGGCCCGGTCACGGCCCGGTCTAACGTGAGTCATCCTTAAGTCTATGAGAAAACTTCCGTAATTTCAGCATTTAGCTACAAGAGAAAAAATAATTCGGTACTATACTAAAGTATTTACGATTCAACTAACACTCGAGAAAAACAATTTTTGGTTAAGTAATGCGGGTAAAAAAGTTGGCTTTCCTCGATGTGGTCAGTAAAAAAACGTCTGAAACGAGCGTAGACAGCACTTACTAGGACATAGTGAGGATCTTGTGTTGTGTAAATACGCCCCATTGCAACGGAGCCAAGCGAGCGGGGCGTAAACAAAACGTCAATCGGTGCAAGCTGTAAAGATTTTATAGCGATTTAATTGCAATCCTGTAATGTCTGACTGAACGAATTTGAGATGACATAGTATATTAGTATCTAGAAGTAAAAAGTCTTGGAAATATGGTTTGCCTATATGCCTATACCTATATCATTATCTGTCTCTCATTCCTATACTTATTAGAGTCGCCACCAAATTGCTTTATGTAACAAGGCTTCGCACATTTTTCCTTTTCAAACAGCCGCCTGAATAAGCTCCTTTTATGACAACCGGTCGGTCCAACGGGTCGGGTGTTCTAAATATTTTTTCCCGTGGCCGACCACAAAGAGCTTTTCCTAGCTCAAGCTATCGACCTACCTCGTGTCAGAAGAACCAATGAATGGATAAGAGGCACTGGAGTTTTAATTTTCGACCTATTTGATTTCAATAACGATATGTGTCGCATGCTCTAAACTGTGTTGCACTAACATAGATCAAATTCGTACCACACTTTAAGTTTCTGAATACGCTATAGGTCCCCTTTGTGCATGTGCATTGCACATGCACACTTTGTGGCGCCAAAACGCGCGGGGGCCACGGGCGCTACGGGCGCCAGCGCCATACCACTCGCCAACCCAACCTCGTCCTCGGGGAGCGACAGCCGCTTGCATCGCATGCCACAATTCGATCGCTGAATAAGCACTTTTACATTATCCACCGCTTTGCCGCGAACGCGAGAGTCGGAGTTAGATCGAGTGTCGCCACGAATATAATGAAATTCGTTTTTGAGATGCACATTCATTAAAATCGTCGAGAGATGTTGATGCGTTTCATAAAACAGAGCTCGGATTCAGAGATAAAAAACCGGTTAAGTGCGAGTCGGACTCGCGCACCGAGGTTTCCGTACTTTTTAGTATTTGTTGTTATAGCGGCAACAGAAATACATTATCTGTGAAAGTTTCAACTGTCTAGCTATCACGGTTCATGAGATACAGCCTGGTGACAGACGGACAGACAGACAGCGGAGCGATTCAGGACGATCTTTATGTTAAGGAGTTACTGGAACGGTCTCTTATTTATTTATAAATACGTTTACACGACTTTACAGTAAACCAATACGACATGAAACTAACACATAACAACATAGAATCATTACACTACATTTCACACACGGATAACAAACATTACGTTACACTCGAGGGCCTAGCATCCATCACCCACAGAACCTCAATCATTCGTTTCTCACAGCCACCCATCGCCATGCAATCAAATCGCATTCAGGTGCTGACGCCAAGAGCGCATTAAGTAGAGAGAGAGCGCGCGGCAGTGGCGAGTTTCTTCGCGACACAGTTCGCGCAGCCGGCACAGCTAAAAGAACGCGTCTCCGCGGCCTGAGATCTATTCTGGAGACATCTGGAACAAACAGTCGCACGAGGCGGCTCACAAGTTCCGGACAATCTGACTCTCCGCGCAGTGTTCGACATGCAGTAGATAGCAAACTAAAGGTCCGTCTGATTTCTAATGAATTGTATCCAAGGGTTCCCAAGAGATACTTGGTTGGATACAGGAACGGGTAGTACCCATAAATCTTCTTATAATTTAAATGTTATCGCTTTTTAATATTTGGATAAATCAATTACTTAGTGACATCCCGTGGTTTGAAGCTTAATTGAGCACCAAAACATAATGCGTAAATAGCACGCAAACTAAAACTAGCGCTTATCACAAAGCGAATCATTCTGCCGTAGGCAAAGCAAATTGTTGTGCTTTAACAGTTCTCGTATTTGAAGTCGAAATAGTCGCATTGCGCAGTGTTTACTCATGCTGAAAATGCATAATATATAAACGTGTACAGTACGTCGGAAAAGTATTGGCAATGGCAATAGAGTTTTATTGAGGCCGTCTGCTCACAGCGACAACGCTCCGCTACAATTCAGCTTTGTCCGCCTTCCTACGGGATTCCACGCGGTACATGCATTTCTTCACGGTCGATCAACTTACAAGCCTTCTGGCACTGTTTCAAATGTTATAATGGGCATTTTCAGATTCCGTTTCTTTTTCATTCGACATCAAGCAAAGTAAATAGAAATTGGATTCTCTAAAGTAAGGTTCAACGTCGCTATAAAAAATTTCAATCTGGTGAGTAATAACATTACAACAATTTCCCTTTTAAGACTTGGCCAGAGTAGGAAAAATATCGGGCCGGCCTTGTGCCTGCCTCGTGAACCCGACAATCCTCCCTTCACCTTCTCTGACAGGAAATAAATCCCACCCAAAATAAGACAACACGACTTATACCGAAAAAGTTAAGCACAAACTTACCGAAAGAGTTATGATATGATTCTGTACATTTTAAAATATCCGATTTGCGTAAATTCTAACAGATTTGAAAGTGTATTTTACTGTGTGAATAAATATACATATAGAAAATTAGTGGTAATTAGTGACGTTCAAATAAAAATTCAAATAAACGTTCAAAAAACCCCATGTGACTGCATTCAGCTTCATTAAATTCAAAGCACAGTGAAATCCATAAATAATAAATACCGATCAGGCAGTGCCAACTTATTTCTTTATACCGCTAAAGTTACCATTTTATTACTGCACGATGGGACCCTAACACTTACCTTCGGGAAAAATGAGGAGGATATTGTAAAAAGATACGATACAATAAGAATTAAAGAAAACCGTTTACTTAAAAGGTACTGCATATAAATTTCTTCAAACTACTTCGGATGATCATACAATACGTATAGGTATTGTACTAGGTATATTTGTTCAATATCTACATAGGTATTTTTAGCTAAGTAACTAATCTTGGCCATCTTGGGTGATCCGCAACAATGTGCAATTTATTTAATATTTATTTATATTTTTATGTTATTAAATATATCGAAACCAAAAAAGGTGGATATTGTGTTTGACTGTTGGTGTAGGTACGTACTGTCAGCAGCAGTAAAAGTTGCTAAGTTAAGGTGTCTCATATTTTATTTTCTTAACTACAGACTTGTGTACACATAATTTTTAGGGTTCCGTACCCAAAGGGTAAAAACGGAACCCTATTATTACTAAAACTCCTGTCCGTCTGTCTGTATGTCTGTCACCAGGCTGTATCTTATGAACCGTGATAGCTAGATAGTTGAAATTTTCACAGATGATGTATTTTTGTTGCCGCTATAACATCAAATACTAAAAACAAAATAAAATAAATATTTATGTATGGCTCCCATACAACAAACATGATTTTTATTTGCCGTTTTTTGGGTAATGGTAATCCTTCGTGCGCGAGTCCGACTCGCACTTGGCCGGTTTTAAAACATCTCACGCTTAGGTACTTTATACTTTTCTGCTGACGAATTATAAACAGTTTGATGGATTACATTGCAGATCCAATGCCATGAAAAAAATGGCTTTTTGTCATAAACACAGCATTTCCTATAATTATGTTACAATAGAAAATAAAGTAAGAAATAAATACTTATATTCGATCTATTGACAAAACTTTAGGGGCTACGTCGAAATCGCAATGGCATTCCATTCAGACTTTAGCAACTTATTCATATGAAGCGCTAACCTGCATACATAATTCCATAACTGACTTGTTTTCTGCATCATCGCATTTCTTCTGATATTTTGTTCCGCATGGTTAATATGTTGAACAGATTTGGTTGCTTTTAGAAATTAGTGAAGGTAGTGATGTCGACATGATTTTGAGAGTTCGGCCAACTTCAATCAAATTATCAGTGTCGTGCTCTAAAGCCACAACTCACTGGTTTGTTGCTGCGTTGTGTCGTTGCGTCACTTTCGTTTGACATATTGAGGACAGAAATACAAATATTGTGCAACCTGATACCAAACCAGGAAGTTAATGGTTGGGGTATCAGATTTGCATGTGCCTCAGCGCATTTTGATCAGCACTAACCAATATGCTTCTCATGATTCCGACAAATGTTGATTAGAAAAGAAACGGTTAGTGTATTTTAGTAAAATTCTTTATTGACCGAAGCGTTAGCGAAGGTCTCCTATAGACTTGAGCAAACTGCTTTCGTATGTCCGGATGTTCTCCTCTACAGGTCGCAATTCTCAACAGATTCTCTTGAAATTTTGTAAGCAGGTTCAGTTCAGTTCAGTTCAGTTTATTTATTGGTAAAAAGAATTTTACAGGTTCAGTAGTTAGATAGATTTTTTCTGTTCTTTCGTTTTTGGCATATGTTCAAAATGGTGGAAATTGGCATAAAGGACTAAGTGCCATTAGGGTCTATGGCTATTACGCTGTGATAATGCGACTCAGCGAAGTAAGTATTTTTTGTTTTTAATTTTTTTAAGTTTATGAATATAATCACGAGGTCGATCCATCGATCCGAGGCTCACAAAGCCGCTAGTTTACATTATTTTCACCACAATCCGAAGGATGTTGATATCCCACGAATATATACTAGATAGGTTTACTTAATGTTTTTTTCTTAATGTACTAGGTACGCTACTATAGCTGTACAAATACTACACACTTTTATTTTTCCTAGTTAGGTTTAGTTTTGTTAGTTTTATTTTATAAGTAGTCATAATTTGGTTTTGTTTAATCTTCTTCGTTATTGTACCTTCTGTACCTATTTATCATCTTTTCAATAAAAAAACTATTCCTATCACGTTATAATATTTTTTACATAGCTATAACCTTAAAGGATTACTCACGGTCACGTTAGACCGGGCCGTGACCGGGCCGGAGCTTCCGGCGTTTACTTTTCTATGACATGACAGGTGATCACGTGGTGCTTTCCATAGAAAACGAAGCGCCGGAAGCTCCGGCCCGGTCACGGCCCGGTCTAACGTGAATCATCCTTAAACCGTACCCAAGCTATGTGAAAAATACTATAATAATACTATTAATATCGTAAAATTTTGCACTTTTATTGATTGAATATTCATTGTAGCCGAAAAAAGTAGGTGCCAACAATATTGAGTGCAATCGGGGGGAGTGCTCGCGAGGCCGCCCAAGCTGATCCGTAATCAAGTCACAGAATGGAAATTGTAAAGGGCGAGTTTACATCGCTCGTCGCAGCTCGTTTGTTTTACGACCAAGAGGGAAACAAGGCAGGCCCGATAGTAGTAGTGCAATGTACGTAGATTAAAAGTTTATTCGTTTTACGATCGCTTAGTTTCGTAGTAGAACTCAAGTTACTCTCCGCGGTCGTGGCTATCGGTGTATTAGCTCACTTGCAGCGAACTTTCAGCTTTTCGTATCACGATAACGCCAAAGAATTCATAGAGCTCGAAAATATAAGTATTAAAGATAAAATCCTTTAAGGTTCATTAAAGGAGGAAATGTTTTTGTCGATCTTCTTTACCGCTTTAGAAATGTCGTTGATTTTGTTAGGTAAGTTCTTTCTAACGGCTGTTAAAAGTTAAGAACCGAAAAACTCAAACCCGAATCCTTATCGTAATATGATTTGGTCTGTGTCTAAATTGTGAAAGTAAAATTGAGCAACTTTTTAATAACTCTTTTAGTACAAAATATAACAATACATATTTAAATATAAGCTCGTCAGCACAGTTCCCTGTGGAATGTAATGTGATTACGCTAGCACATTAGGTTTATGGCTAAAGTTGAAGAGGCGGAACAGCGAAAAAATTCGTTACATATTCTTGTGGCGTTATAATTGGAGCAAACATTAATTACACAAGAGCGAGGGTGCAGGGACCGCGCCGCGCAGGATTGTCCGAACTACGGACTGAATTATAAAGTTTTCTATCTCCCTGGCTACGCGCCACTCCCGCGCTGAAATAATAAGATAGCAAGAGAAATGCTACCGACATTTTGATGAATAACTCCATCAAAGTGAGCCGTAAAGGATACATTAAACCGGCATCTGCATGTCATGTCGAGTACGTGGCTCGAAATAATCCTACTAAAATATTAATGCCGGCCCCGGTTCTCTTTTTAAACTTTGAAGTGATTCAATTATTTAAACGCAAAATGATATGTCACATATGGAAAATATTTTCGCGTTTTAATTAAGTTCATTTCGGAGGTATGAAACCGTTGCATGAGTCGTAAAAATAGAGTGATTTATCATTATACCACTGATTGGGAAGTGTTGCAATCGCATAGGCTTCACGTTTTAATTACTACTGACTTGAGTAAACTTTTTTTACTTAATACCTATGTTCCTACAATTAATGTTATTTTAAATATTAATTAAGTGAATATTCTTTATTGTGCACCATAAAGTTAAAAAAATACAGAGAAAGCGAAATACAAGCTTAAGACTAGGTAAAGGTAGACTAGGAAAGAGCTATCTCTTCCAGACAACTTAACCACCACAACATCACGAGATTAAATAGGTACTATAAAAATATTATTGTAACTACACATTCCTGCGAATAGCGAAATGTGTAAGGAGGATAATAGCGAACGCGAAACTTGCACTAGTAACTGCAGGAATTATCGCTACACCGTTAAAACAAAGTCGAATCCCCCGCCGCGTTTGTCTGTCTCAGACTCAAATACTACTGAACGGATTTTCATGCAGTTTTCACCTATGAGTGATTCTTGAGAAAGGCTTATGTGTATAATCAGGATAGACCAGGGCGGGTCGCTAGTACAAAATATGTTTGTAATTTTTTATTTCACTACACCCCTACAATTACATTGATTAAATTATGGTTTAAATATATTAAATCCTACAGATATGTACCTATCTAACGTTATCAGACATCTAACTAGTTTTCAGATAACTCAATCGGCGGTTGGACGATTAAATTAAATTAAATTCGTATCCCTTTAGATATTATTAGCGAGTGTGAAGGCTGTGTTCGGTAAGAGCGATCAAGTTGGTTTGTATTAGTTTAATTTCAATTTAATCTGATTTAAGTACCAAGGCTATATTTAGTGTGGAATGAGATCTAGGATAATTTGATATGATTATTTGTGCGTCGCTTTTGCAAACATATGATTGCGCTGTTGTGCTATCAATCAAGCGCTCTCGATAAATAGATACCTATGTTTTAAAAGGTCAAATTAGCATTGAAGAATACCTAAAGGTAATTTTAGACACACTTATCGGATTACACGTGGTGTGAGTACCGACAGTTACTCGTGCATGCAGGCACTCAAAACAAACATATTAGATGTCGAACGAAACCTCAGATCTATTAGGTATGTACAAGATGACCTGTAAATAATCAATAATGCGACTAAAATCGAAATGATGTCAAATGTCATTGGAAGAACTGAATTTAAAATTGTTTGCAGAAATCGCGAAGCGTCTGGTTGTCGTAACTAGTGACCGAAGAGTTGCTGGCTTCCTGGCACAACGTAGGATCAGCATTACGATACAACGAGGAAATGCCGCCAGCATTCTTGGTACAATGCCTCAAGGGCCTATTTTAGATTTAAGCTACCTAGTTATTAATTTAGTTAATTTAGTATATCTTTTAAGTTATAAACGCTGGTGGCCTAGCGGTAAGAGCGTATGACTTTCAATCCGGAGGTCACGGATTCAAACCCCGGCTCGTACCAATGAGTTTTTCGGAACTTATATACAAGATATCATTTGATATTCACCAATCGCTTTTCGGTGAAGGAAAACATCGTGAGGAAACTGGACTAATCACAATAAGGCCTAGGTCAGATGGCACTTGCTTTCGAAAAAGCTAGTGCCTATTTCAATTCTCGGGATCAGTTGTCAAGCGGACCCCAGGCTCCCATGAGCCGTGGCAAAATGCCGGGATAACGCGAGGAAGAAAAGAAAAGACAGTAGTATATGAATATATATTTTGTTTCCTTTAAAACTAATTGTCTAATTATTTGTTTTAGTAACAGTATTACCGATACGACCTTCAACCTTCAAGAAAAAAAAGCATAATCCGATCCCGGCTACGCACTGCCTACTGCGGATGTCCATGGGTGACGGTAATCACTTACCATCAGGCGATTTGTCTGCTCGGTTGCCTAATATATCATAAAACTATGATATAACTACACACCGTATCTCTTAAACGCAGCTTTTCGTATTTTACAGTCGGCTAAGCTTAGCTGGCCCCTGGCGGCCGCTATGAAGCTCAAAAGTGGTCACATTTTTTTCATTTGTAGTCTACCTCTTTCGAACTTATGAAATGTTCATAAACCTTTTGAATTGAAGCAAAAATTATTGATTATAATTTCAAATTAAAAGTTTAGCTACCATTTTGCATCACTGTAAGATAATATAATATGAATCGTACGACGTACATCTTTAATGTTATTTAAATCTAATAGTAAATGTATGAAATACTATTCGAGAATTGACCTCTTGGGTGGAGGAGGTTTGGGGTCACCTGTGGCGGCTGTGGCGCGTCCATTATCAGCCGCCGTCAGCCGCGGAGGTGCCAAGTGTGCGTATGAACTGTTATTGTAACGTTCGCATTCGCACTCCGCGTGCCTCCTACTGTTGTGTTGTGTGTATGTGTATGTTGGGATGACATATGCGATGAAAAGTCATGTCCTCATTTGCATAAAAGTATTATTCAAGTTTCAATCGGCGTTTTCTATAAACGATTGTCACTTTAGCTATGTCCATTGTAACATGGGTTAGGATAATAGTTATCGCAACTAAGGGTAATGTTTGGCGACCTGATGTTATCACAAACAGCACGATAACGAATTGAAAAGTGGAAAAATTACTGCCTTGGGTGAGACTTGAACTCATGGCCTCTGGATCGATACGGTGGGAAGATTCGCTGGCTATGGATGAGGTCTTGTTGGCTCAGTTGAAGTCTCACCCAAGGCAGTAGTTTTTTTAATCTTAGTAAATATTAATTAAATAAATATATATTATAGGACATTCTTACACAGATTGACTAAGTCCCACGTTAAGCCCAAGGAGGCTTGTGTTATGGGTACTCAGACAACGATACATAGAAAATAATACTTAAATAACACCCATGACGCAAATAAATGACCTTACCGGGATTCGAACCCAGGACCATCAGCTTTGCAGGCAGGGTCACTACCCACTGGGCCAGACAGGTCTTCAAAGACAGGTCGTATAAGTTATGTTATACCTACTTTATTTAAATAATGGTAACTATGTATTATTTATCCTATCCTAACATTATGTTACAACGAAAGTTAGTTTCGATTCCAGAGCGCATTCTTGGCACTGCAAATTAAGGCATAATTAATAATATAAAAAAATAATTTAGCGCAATAACGACCTGCTATAATCTCGCTAATCATCAGCACGCAGACGAAGTTACAAGTAGAAGCTAGTATTTTAATAAATATATTTTTATTCTGCGTTTTATTTCATTTTGTTTCCATTATTAATTTTTAACAATCCCAGCGAGAGTGATTGTTCTAATCTCGTCTCAGTTTTTCTTCCCGGCTTATCGTTTCATTTGTTTTCTCCTCACACTCCGAATGTCGGTACGTGTAGTTGTTGTCTGCGGAATTAGAGTTCCGCATTAGCGATGGATTCTAATCGAGTGCCGGAGGTAGCGCCCGGGCTTACCAACCACGTCGTTGTCGCGTCATGAATATTGAATAGTCCGGTCTTTACTCTACCTGGCCTGGCCATAGTTAATCTTCTTTTCGGCAGTTGAATAGCCGTTTCTAATTCATAAAGATGCCGTGCGGTGCCCATTCCGACCTGTTACCGAAGAAAATGAGACAAGCTTACCTATTTTAAGTGTTTCCGAAATGATGCTGGTACCATACATAAATTTTATGTGCGTGATTATTATCTTGTCAAGAAAACGACATATAAACCGAAATAAATGTCATATACAAAGGAATAAAATGACCAAGGCCTCAAGTGTCAAAAGCTGGCATTAAAGCATCCACCAGCATCCTCTGTTTACGCGACCGATACCCAGACCGCTCGGCCATTTGGTCACGGTGGCTTTGCCACTTTTAAATTTATTCTAAGCTTAATAGCATCATTCGCAGACGTTTTTGCTTGTTAAACATTAAAGTAATTTATTTTTGTTCTTAGTGTATGTCGAGAATATTCTATATATATGAAGTAAATAATAAATACACCCAAACACAAAACATAAGGGACCGGATTACGTAACAATCGTCACACTACCTGCACATTTCAATTCAAGTTCCCAGCTTTCCCCCATATTAAACTAGACTGCCTAGCTTTTTTATTATTATTACACACTTTTATTATTATTATTACACACTTTTATTTAGCTTCACTGCGTATATACCTACCTTTGTATATATAGTGCTTCAAATCTTGTAACTAAAATTTAAACCACTTCCCGGTATCTGATTCAGTTGAAATTTGGAGTACTGTCGTAATTCCGGTGACAAGGCAATAATATCCTAACATGGAGGTGTTTTGATGATGCAGCCGGTAGGTAGCCAAAGGAACTCCTCGATGGAAAAACACAAACAGATCAAGTTTAGGCTCATTATAAAGGTCTCAAGAAGTACTCGATAGACATGCAAACGAGAAGAAGTACAGCCAGCAATAAAAGTGTGTGTCACAATTTTTTTTTATTGAAAATTACTTGTTACTTTGTGTAGGTACCTACTGATGACGAACTGTATCCACATACATATACAATTAGAATCAGAAATATTTATCATAATAAACTGTGTAGGTACAGTAGTATAGCTAGGTATATTTTTTGATACGTATCAACAGTTTTACCCTTTTCGGGCCACCAATCTATTTTATCTTAAACTAAGGTTTAATAAAGGATTTACATAGTTATAAAATTATTTCAAGCTATAGAAAACTATTAAAAAGTTTTATTAAGGATCCTATATAAGTGTATTTCTTTCGAGGCTATTAATTTCATTAGGCAGATGATTAAAGATATTAATAGCCGACGCCTTTTATATTAAAGAAAAGCCATTCTTTCTAAAATTAAAATAATTAAATTAATGTCGTCAAAATTCATTTTTAGTTTTAGTTTTCAGTTTCTATGATGGTAAGCCACATAATTTTAAGCACAACAGTGTCAGCCTCCACACACGCCATGCAGTACATTGTCTTTTTTATCCGTGGGAATTTCGCGCTCGGTATTTAAAAGAGCTTACCGTTGATAAATGCGCCATCATACTTGGCAAGCTCTCAACAATATTACCTTATGCAAGCACGACTAGCAGCTAGTTTGGTCTGAAGCATCACTTACTTAACTTCCCGGGCCCTAACACATATCTTTTGTCAATGTCTTCACGGTTCTTGTGAGGAATATATGAGAAAATATGAGAGAAAATTAGGAATTAAACGAACTTACCTGTAAGTGAAGTTCGATTCTAATTATATGAACCGCACAAACTTCGAAATGACGTAATTAACTTGTAGTAGGCGCTATCAGCGTGCCTTTGATCATGACTTTTAGAGCAATAATTCAGAGTAAAAATATTTTTTTTTTTAACGAGAATTCACACTGGATCAGATTTCTGAACGTACACTTCCTACTTCCCGCCTAAGACATCTGTCAGTGTCACCTCATTTAGTTTAGAGTACAAGCCAAGTCATAACAATTTCACTGCCAGTGACCCGCTAGGCGGATTCTCTATTCTTAGGCGCTTGTCGCTACAAAGCGGAAAAAACACGTGTTATCAGCTTCACTCGTAGCTCGCGCTGGCAGTGAACATACCACCAGACATAACAGCCTGGCCCACAACTTAGCAAAGCCAATAATATTTTAAACTTTGACAGGGATTTACACTGTTAGAATCCCTGGTTGTCGCAGGACAACGCGGGTACTGGGCGGGAGGGATCATCATTTCGAAGTTTGTGCGGTTCATATAATAAGAATCGAACTTCACTTACAGGTAAGTTCGTTTAATTCCTAATTATATTTCCCGCACAAACTTCTTCAATGACGTAATTAACTTGTAGATGTTTAGAGATAGGTATTCAAAGTTTGTTATGGCTTTGTATTGCAACAATGAAATCAATTATTAACAACGATTTACGATTTCATTATAAAAAATAGGTACCTTTTCAGTTATCATTAACTGTATTTCCAATATGGATATTTAGTTCTTACAACATTATTTAGGGATCTATCGAGATCAATATGGATATTTAGTTCTTACAACATTATTTAGGGATCTATCGAGATCATCATTTCATCAAACTACCTATCACATGATAGTTGAAACAAATAATAATTTGTTCCTTATTAATAGGTATTTCATTAGTACTACCAAAGACCACATTAAAACTTAATTATTATAGGACTATCAAAGAAATCAAAGGATTGCATGAGATGCATTTTTAGCCAATTCAACAACTTTATGCAACTCTTGACAGTGTGTTACTGCTTACAATCTATAGTAACACTTATTTTCTCATTAACTAGATACTAAGGATCTAGCAAAATTATTGGATGGCACTATGGCCCTATTATGAAATTGAGCATAAAACATTAGAAGTGTCACTCCACTTTGATGTTTTTCTTCCATCAATATTTCTAAATGATTTGCGGCTGACATCAACGCATAACAGGTTAAATGAGTGGTGAAAATAATAAATAAATAAAAACATCAATAAGTAACATCTTTAAGAGTTGACTTAATCCATCTCCAAATCGCTTGGGAAGTGATTTTCTTATGAGGTTTTTGGGGGCAATAAGTAATCACTATCAACTACCATCACGAATATTATCATCGTCATTTATATAATCTTTGGCCCGAGCAAAACTTATTCAATTTCAAATTAACTTTTTCCCTTGAAAAATGAATGCTAAGGATAGCAAAGATTGCTGAAATTTCTATAAGGACAGAAAATCAGAATACTAGTAAAAAAATGATATTACTCTGTGTTCAATCACAATAGCTAATTAAAGTAATAAAGCAATTTTTACTTTTTCTTAAGCTCCCTCCACACTCGCGCTCGCGGCCTCGGGCCGCGTAATCTGGAGCGGGCTTTAGGTCTGTGATGAAATATTTTTAATAATTAATTTGTGACGTTGTTGATAAATGATTTAAGACTGATTAAGGGTGCCAGTTTACATTTTAAGGTCGAGGTGGGTGTAATCGAAAAATCGTTATTGATAAAGCGTTCCATTCTATCATTTGAGGAGATCCTTTTTCCCAATAAAAGCATTTAGTCATACTTGTTATGAACAAAATGCTGCACTTCATGATAAAAGCAAGCCGCTCTGCACAGTGATAGTAGGGACCAAACTGAGCGATTTGACCCGCAGCAGCGGCAGTTTCACCCCTTAGGAACAGAGATGGCGCCACTTCTTTAAAAAATATTTCAAAAAATTTTACAAGCTAAACCAATGAACCGATTTAAATGTTTAATATCTCAAATGAAAGCGCATTATATACATTACTTTTAAAAAAATACTCAAAAAATATATACTCAATACTTTTGATAAAAACGGGAATTTTAAGTTTGTTTTTTTACTCGATTGATAGTTTTTACTTGATTTCTCAAAAAATTTGTATGGAATATGAATAGTTTAATGCATGTATATATTACTGAATAAATAACAAGTATTATAAAAAAAACGCGACACCGATATCTCTCATACTTCTCGAAATATGAAAGTTTGAATGTGAGTGTAAATTTCTTCAAGATATATTCCAAATAATTCTACAAGCTAAACTAGTCGACCGATTTTAATGTTTAATATCTCAAATAAAAGCTCATTATATATACTACTTATAAAAAGATATACAAAAAACATATACTGAATACTTTTGGCAAAAAACGGCATCTTAAGTTTTTTTTCTTACTCGATTGATAGTTTTTACTTGATTTCATAAAAAAAAATATGGAACATGAATAGTTTAATAAATATATATACTGAGTATATAAAAGTATTACAAAAAAACCCGACACCGATACCTTTCATTCTTCACGAAATATTTTTATATTCAATTATGCACGTTCTTACAAATAAATTCTTTAAAAGAAATCTTCAACCGCAGTAAGTGCACTGATTTTAATATGAAAAGTGTCATATGAAAAGAAATCACCCAATTTATTTTAATAAATAAAAAAATTAATAACTAAAAACTGATGAAATAAAACTATGAAAACGGATTATAAATATCCGTCCGTGGTCCGTGGTGTAGGGTTGGAGCCGGCGTAGTTTTTTATCGCGTATATATATATATATCTTTACTTGAAAAATAATTATAGTGTATAACTAGCCTTATGAACCGATTTTGCATGTACAACCAGCCTTAAAGTTTGTAGTCTATGATTGTTCATTATTTTAGTATGTGGGTATTTTTGCAATTTGTAATTTTTCCTCAGTCACCCGTTGACCACGAACGCTGTAAAGAGTTCGAAACGTCGGGATGTATTATAAATTCAATATACGCGATATAATCCGTTTTCATAGTTTTATTTCATGAGTAACTATCGCGGTAACCGAAGACAATATTAACTAAAAACTGAATAAAGTTTTTTCCTGGTGCTGAATTACAAAAAAATATAACAAATCTAAAATTAGGAATTATTTTTATTTAAAGTGACTACATTTGTAAACAAAAAACTTAAATGTCCTCTTCGGGTTCACCGGTAGATGTAGAACTGAAATAAAAAGTCGTTTTGAGAAGTACTCGTACCATTTCAATACTACAAAATCACCGATCATACATAAACTGGTTGCTGTAGATTACTGTTGGATGATTTTTGTGCCTGTAGATTTACTGTTGAATTATTTTTGTGCCTAGTTGATTACCATTAAACCTATAATTTTGTGCCAGACCTATAATCAGTGGTCAGCATGCAAAATAACTGGATTGAAAATTACATTAACTTACTTTTGATTTGTACAGCCACCTTTGCATGATTTACACTGGGCTGTGCATGGTAAGCTGACGCGACGACACTCACAACGCATAGTTTCGCAGCCAGATTTGCAGCCACAATGGTCCAAGAGGCTTAATTGCGACCAAATCGCTGTAACTGCCGACCATTCCGGAGTCCAACTCTCTTTTTCCTCAGTCCATCCCCAAGAAGATGGACATGGTATGGAAACTTCTGGTTTCATAGCGTTTCCCCATATATGGCCCTCTTGGTAAGCCGCTCGAAGTGAATGTTTATAGAGAGCAGCTGATGTAGGTGGCAGGCTTGTCAGAAGCTTGTTTTTTGAAGCTAACAAATATTTGTGAACTTCATTTACGTTTATGTGTTCCGTTTGGCCAAACAATAACACAAATCTAGGGTAACTTTATACTAAAATTAAAATATGTAGTTACACACCTGACAACTGACAAAATCAAAAACTTAAAAGTTGACATACTCCTATTTTCCCGTCTTTTTATAGTGGCCAGAGAAAGGCAGCTTGATCTGAACGAATTCTTCCAGTACGAAAACCAAATTTGTCCACCTTCGTTGTCAGTCAATGGAGGGCGTCGTTCAGGGAACAAATCTGATTTGGCCGAGAAATTAGAACCTGCCAACCCTGCCACCTACATGAGCTGCTCTCTATAAACATGCACTTCGAGCAGCTTACCAAGAGGGCCATATATGGGGAAACGCTCTGAAACCAGAAGTTTCCATACCATGTACATCTTTTTTGGGGATGGACTGAGGAAAAAGAGAGTTGGACTCCGGAATGGTTACCGCGATTTGGTCTCAATTAAGCCTCTTGGACCATTGTGGCTGCAAATCTGGCTGCGAAACTATGCATTGTGGGTGTCGTCGCGTCAGCTGGCCATGCACAGCCCAGTGTAAATCATGCAAATGTGGCTGTACAAATCAAAAGTAAGTTAATGTAATTTTCAATCCAGGGTTATTTTGCATGCTGACCACTAATTATAGGTCTGGCACAAAATTATAGGTTTAATGGTTATCAACTAGGCACAAAAATAATTCAACAGTAATCTACAGCACCCAGTTCATGTATGATCAGTGATTTTGTAGTATTGGAATGGTACGAGTACTTCAAAACGACTTTTCTTTTTCAGTTTTACATCTACCGGTGAACCATATAATTTGACATAGAACGTAGTAATTATATGCTCTTTGACATCACCTAATAATAATTAGTTGCCCGTTTATTTTTGTATTTAATACACTGACAATTATCTGATTCAATTCGGCTTATATGTATAAAAACTACTAAATTGACCTACTTTTATATTATACACATAGATTTAAGATTAGATCCTAAGTATGCATGTAATATTGGCATGCCCCCACGGGGTCCATGTGGAACTACCAAGAATTTGTAATACCTATAAAACCATGGTTGAAATATGAACCCGAAGAGGACATTTAAGTTTTTTGTTTACAAATGTAGTCACTTTAAATAAAATAATTCCTAATTTTAGATTTGTTATATTTTTTTTGTAATTCACCACCAGGAAAAAACTTTATTCAGTTTTTATTTATAAATTTTTTATTTATTAAAATAAATTGGGTGATTTCTTTTCATATGACACATTTCATATTAAAATCAGTGCACTTACTGCGGTTGAAGATTTCTTTAAAAGGATTTATTTGTAAGAACGTGCATACTTGGACTTAAATATTTCGTGAAGAATGAAAGGTATCGGTGTCGGGTTTTTTTGTAATACTTTTATATACTCAGTACTATATATATATTTAATAAACTATTCATGTTCCATAATATATTTTTTTAAGAAATCAAGTAAAAACTATCAATCGAGTAAGAAAAAAAACTTAAGATGCCGTTTTTTGCCAAAAGGGTTCAGTATATGTTTTATGAGTATTTTTTTATAAGTAATGTATATAATGAGCTTTTATTTGAGATATTAAACATTGAAATCGGTCAAATAGTTAAGCTTGTAGAATTTTTTGAAATATATTTTGAAGAAATTTACACTCACATTCAAACTTTTATATTTCGTGAAGTATGAGAGGTATCGGTGTCAGGTTTTTTTATAATACTTGTTATTTATTCAGTAATATATACATGCATTAAGCTATTCATGTTCCGTACATTTTTTGAGAGAAACCAAGTAAAAACTATCAATCGAGTAAAAAAAAAACTTAAGATGCCGTTTTTTGTCGAAAGTAATCAGTATATATTTTTTGAGTATTTTTTTAAAAGTAATGTATATAATGAGCTTTCATTTGAGATATTAAACATTTAAATCGGTTCATTGGTTTAGCTTGTAGAATTTTTTGAAATATTTTTTAAAGAAGTGGCGCCATCTCCGTTCCTAAGGGGTGAAACTTGCGCTGCTGCGGGTCAAATCGCTCAGTTTGGTCCCTACTAGCACTGTGCAAAGCGGCTTGCTTTTATCATGAAGTGCAGCATCCGGGCAAAAAATGGCCATAACAAGTATGACTAATTAGAGCAAATTCACAAAAGTTTACATTTATATACCTAGCTCCCTCATTACATAATGCTATTAAAACAGCAAGCACTTCTGGGACGGGTGCCATAAAATAATTAAAGTAATTATTTCCACAAAAACATATACCAGTGTTTTAATTATTATCATACTGCTTAATGGTGTTGGCCGCAATGGATTTTACCATACTGTTGGACGCACTAACCGGAAGCTCCTCTTCTCCGCGCCTTCTGCCGCTCCTCCGCTCTTCCGTGCCATGGCTGATGGCACTTCCCGGATAACCAGGATAGGACGCTGTTGAAACTTGAAATCGGTTAATGGAATAAGTTTTTGTAAATGAGAGCTGGGGCTCCAAACTATACAATTCCTATGTGTGGCGACCACATACATTAGTGTGAAGCCACCTTCACAAAATAACCACGGCAACACTAAACTGTCATGTTGACAGACAGAGAAAAAATATATAAGTTGTCAAACTTGAGTAGGTACAATGACCCGAATGACCATGCTTTCTTCTTTTCCTAGAACTTTGATACCTTAGATTTCATTTCAAATGGAAGGAAAGCATAGATAAAGCAATTTTTATATCCCTGAAAATGTGAAAGCATCTATGTAGAAAAAACATCTGGGCATCACCAAGATATATGTCAAGCGTGTGACATGTTTCATCGGTAGGTATATGGAGCTTCAAAATGATGCAGGAAATTTCAAAATACCTTATTCATTGTTCGATTTTGCGTTAAATCTCCGCAATCTTACGTTATTATTTCTCAATCTGCTCATGACACTTCTAACACATACAGCATTTAAGCAGAACATTGCAATGTTTCTTTTCACACCACTACCAGATGTTCCCAGATACAGAAATACTGTGGTAAAAATACTGTAGGTATTTCATTTTTCGACAACTGTGTTGTCTTCTCTCAGAAGTATCCCACAGTCTGGCAAATCAGAAAGAAAGGTCTTTATACATAAGGAAGACCACCATAAGTTGAACAAGACTAATGCAATTTATTCTATTAGGCTCCTTTCATAATTCAACAGTCGATATTGAAGTGAATTAATTGAATAAACATTTGCAAATAAAATTATATTCATAAATTTTATAACCCTTTATTTTAATTAGCCACCGAATCATGTCACACTAAGTGACATATTGGCATTACATTTCTTTAACCATATTGAATTCAGAATACCTTTATATATTTTTCTCATGTGTATGTTTGCACACATAGCCATATTCATTAGCCAAACATAGCTATACAAACAACCCATTTTTATGGCAGTTAAAACTTATAAAATATATGACCAATTTTATAAAGAGCTTTATCTCTTATTTAACTTTGAGTTTTGGGTAAATAATAATAAGAAAGAAAGAAGTAAAGAAATAAATCTAGATATTAGTCAGCTTTCTGAGGTAAGTGCCAAGAAGCTATCTCCACTTGATTACAGTTCCATGTACGAGTAGGTAATGGTATCAAGCCTAATCTTGTATAGGTAGTACATAGTATTAAATAAAACATTTATTAGGAGATTCATATAGCTAGCTAGAGATATACAGTCCCATAATCTAGACAGGACTTATAACTGAAATCTCATATTTTCACATGAAACAGAGATGTTTTCTACATTCAAGAAATCACCAATAAATCAAGTAAATACATCTTGGAGCAATGCTCATATAGCAATTCTGTATTATTAGTTTTATGGCAGTTCCAATTCCTTTTAACTTAAACTGCTTATCATAGGCATATATTTGTACATGCAGTATACATTCACAGTCACATATTTTTTCTGTATTTGACTGTCAATTATCACTTTTTGGAATACCTGTAGGTATTGGTACAGATAAAAAAGGAATTTTGTATGAGATATCCCGGACAAAATCCTTGTAAATATGATGCTATTGCTGAAAAGAGTATATAATTTAAGCAAACCACAGCTTCAAGAATTTTGTTCCAAATGAACACAGGCTGCCATGATGTCACTGAGTGCGGCCACATTTGTGACTGCAGAGGAAAATCTTTCTCCGCTTCCTTATCGATGCTTTTGACCAGAGTTCCTGTATGTTATTAGTAAGTAAGCAAGACATACATTGGAAAATATGACTGATACGGCTGACCGAGGCTGTAAGTAAGACTTTCAATAATTTACAAGTCATTAGTCCTTCGCTAGATTTTTCTAAAAAGGTCACTTGTCAACAGCATATTTAAAAAGATTTAAAAAAGATAAAAACCTCATATACCATTTATTGTGGTGTAGGATTCCCACAAAAAATGAGCAGAGTCACTTAAGAGCACCATCACCTTTTGATAGTTGGCTACAGCACACAAATACTTGAGAGCTAAATCATTATTGTTAAAGAATAAGAAAATGTATTTTGTTTCATTTCAATACTTAGCCTTGTAGGGAACAAGGCTGTAGTGACTGTAAATACTGAGAAGCATCTCACCAGCCGCAGCTTAGTCTGTGGGGTCGGGTCGTCTTGTTTTGTATTGTTTTTAATTTTATATCTGCAAACAGACAACAACATTATCCTAGAAGAATTTTTACTATATCCAAATTTAAGGTGCCTCCTTCCCACAAGGTCAAGATTTACTAGTTTAATTCTTCGCTTGCTGAAATTATAATAAGTACCTACTTAAATTCATATACTTGAAGATGAGTATATATCATGAGCCACAATCATGCAATGAGTTTAGCATACCACATGATTAACTCATTTGGTTAAGAGCTGTGTCTAGTCGAACACACCACAAAACTTGTAGGTAAGTACGTCTAGCAAGACTTGCCACTACGCATTTGCAGTACCTAGTTGAAGATGAGTACATATCACAGGACAGCCTTTTTCTTTGGCATACCACATGATTAACTCATTTGGTTAAGAGCTGTGTCTAGTCAAACACGCCACAAAACCAGTAAGTAAGTATATCTAGCAAGACTTGTAGGTGGCTTTCATAGTGCTGTTGGCAAGGGATATGAGACAACACCAACAATATCCCATGGCTACTGGCAATTAACGCACCTAGTTGTAGTACGCCAAAGATTGCCAAGTGCAAATATCAAACAGAGATGTCTAGATTAACATTCCAAAATGATTAGCACAGCCATTTTATGCAGTAAACAACCAGATACGCCTAAAATAGCGTTCCAAATTGTACAGCACAACCACCGAGTGCAGTCAGCAACTAGAGATGTCTAGTTATAACATTCCAAACGCACAGCACTAACACCAAATGGAAATAAAATAACATGAACAATTTTGCACTTGGTATTACTACATTCTATTTCTTACCTTGCAATAATGTTCCCTTTCGGAATGTTAGGTGTATTAAATAGTAAAATTAATCGAATATTTGGAATGCTGGCACTATCGGAGAGCGAGGTTTACATCTGGATGCCGAGCGAGATCTACTTCTCGACGCCGTTGGCGGAGATAGGGATCTTATGTTGCCGACCTAGAATAGGTCCAAGATCGTGATCTCAACATGTAACGCGTCCCAGGTCCCAGCATACCGGCCATGCCGAATTGCAGACGAGGGGACGCTCGACCTTGATCGCGAACGTTCTTGTATCTTCTTCTGCGATCTTCTTATTCTATCTTCCAATTTACAATTGGGTCACTCTTCTTTACATATTTTAAGGAGTTTCGTGTCCTTTTTAAATAAAACTTGATATTTTAATAGAAAGTCAAGACCGTTTGGCAAACATGACAAACGACAATGAGGTGACACTGACAGATGTCTTAGGCGGGAAGTAGGAAGTGTACGTTCAGAAATCTGATCCAGTGTGAATTCTCGTTAAAAAAAAATTATTTTTACTCTGAATTATTGCTCTAAAAGTCATGATCAAAAGCACGCTGATAGCGCCTACTACAAGTTAATTACGTCATTGAAGAAGTTTGTGTGGGAAATATAATGTGAGATTAATATCGCATTCTACCCAACTTTTCTAGGGAGTGTGTAGAAAGCATGATACGACTCCGGTATGGAAGTTTGAACTCAAATATACAGACATTAACACACATGAGAGTACCTACAGGTTTTTTAATGGCTCGGCAACTCGCATGTGACATTACCATCCCTGACCTCAAATAAAATAGAATAACAAGCAACTGCTACCATACTAATATTATAAATGCGAAAGTGTGTCTGTCTGTCTGTTACCTCTTTACGCTTAAACCGCTGAACCGATTTAGTTGAAATTTGGTATATAGATAGTTGTGATGATATACATATTAAAAGATTAATATACATATATATTAAAAGTGGTATATAGAGTCCCGAGGAAGAACATAGGGTAGTTTTTATCCCAGAAGTCATCCTTTAAGGGGGTGAAAAGGGGGAGTCGAAGTTTGTATGGGGAATCGATAAAAAGCAGATTGGATTATTTTTATAAAAAATAAGCTACCCAAATTACTAACTCCACGCAGACGAAATCGCGGGCAAAAGTTGGTAGTAAATATTTACAAAAAAAAACGTGATGAAGAGTGCCTTAAAATTATACTGTAAATGATTATTAGGCTGATGCAATGTTTTTAAGATAACTGTTTATTATTTAATTAAATATTTTTTGGATTTTAACATACATACATAGTCGCTGTTACTACTAATAGCGAGGGTGGGGGACCCGGCCCTACGGCGGCCCTACGGTGTAAAATCAGGGGCCCTATTCGAGATGCACAACTGTCAGTTTCGGCTTCAACATCAGTTCAACAGTGGAATGAATCATTTGTTCATCAACCGTGGAAAGTATCATTTGGTACAACCAAAACTCATTCATTGAAAAAATTATTCAACAAAAATCAACTTTGTTTTCTTACTACTATACGGTTTAAAATGGCTCTGAACTCGTCGTGGTTCGGTTTGGTTTCGTTGTCACCTAACTGTGGATTGCTAATGTCAAATTTACCTATTCGACAACACACGATTTCTTCCATTCAACTGAAGTTCAACACGTAACGTCACTTAACGCATGTCGAATACCGCTCCAGGTTTTAGGTTACTTTCCGTTCAAGTCATCTCGGATATGGGTAAATATAGTATCAATGCAAAGCCATTTTATTTGATATCCCATTTGGTACATATATTTAAAAGAAAAAGAAAGTTTTCTTTGTACCGCCGACTTTCTGACGTTGCAGTCACTACCCCCGCCATTTTCGCACAATCTCGTATACTCGTATACTTGTATGCAGGACACCATACTGAATGCATTGATACCAAATATACCCATATCCGAGATGCCATATCATGAGATGAGGTCAAGACTTTTGAGCGAAAGTCGATTATTTAAATTACACTCTACTATTCGCATTATAATTTAAATATCGCGATAACCACAACCAGTCAATAAGTCAATAACGTTGATTTCAAATAACTATATTAAGCAAATCTGTTGTCATTATTGTGTTCGAATGAGGTTATTATAGGTTCATTCGATTTAAGTGGATTGATTCATAACGTAATAACGGTAGCTATCGTAAATTATCTAATAAACAGAGTATTCTGACTATCCACACTTATTAAATCATTTTACGGTTTAGACTCACTTGTTTTATGAAATAAAACTATGAAAACGGATTATATCGCGTATATTGAATTTATAATACATCCCGACGTTTCGAACCCTTTACAGCGTTCGTGGTCAACGGGTGACTGAGGAAAAATTACAAAGTGCAAAAATACCCACATACTAAAATAATGAACAATCATAGACTATAAACTTTAAGGCTGGTTGTATATGCAAAATCGGTTCATAAGGCTAGTTATACACTACAATTATTTTCAAGTAAAGATATATATATATACGCGATAAAAAAAACTACGCCGGTTCCAACCCTACACCACGGACCCGAGAAGATTTAATTCCCTCCTAAATTGTAGGAGGGTATCCCAATATGGGACCGGCAACAAACTCGGCGGGACACATCTTTTCAAAACATATTATACTCAGAATGTCCAACATCATCCAACACTAAGGTCTCACAGTCTATGTCTCGCTTGCTCCTTTATCAGATGGACTACAGGATCCCAAGCTGGTGGTAGAGAAAAGCCATCTTCCCTATTAAAGTTTGGATATTTCTTAATCTCAATGGCCTCGCGCAGCATTCTGGGTATGTAACGCTTCTCCTTGGCAAGAACCAGAGGCTTATCAAACGTGATTGAGTGATTGGCTTTATCCATGACATGCTCACAGACTGCAGACCTAGGTCGACGGTGCTTGACATCAGCTATGTGTTCCTTCACCCGAATGGAAATGCTCCGTTTCGTCTGCCCGACATATGATAGGCCACACTCACAGTCCAGCCTGTACACTCCTGCAATCTGTAGAGGGGTATTGCATTTTACAGGTCTTCACTTGTTTTAGTCACTCGCGCGACATGTTTCGGAACACACAATACGTACGCAATACACGGTCGTCGTGAACGCTGCTCGCACTATTAGTGCTTGAGAAAGGAGACCTAGGCTCTCCGAAACATGTCGCGCGAGTGACTAAAACAAGTGTCTAAACCGTAAAATGATTTAATGTTAGTATGTCTCACAACAGTTTAAATTCGATCCACACTTATTAATGGGTTCTCTAATTCATAACTACATTACAAACAGTACATATAATGTACAGACATAGTACAGGCATATAGTCGCGAAAATCTAAGTTCGTAAATTTCGAGCAACTATCTCTGGCACTACAATTAAGCCTTAAGTGGAGTAAAAGAGAAATATGCCTGAAATTAGCAACCTTCGGTGTTCACATTAGTAGTATTATTCTGTATTATGCAGTCTACGTCGGTCAGCCAACGCGTGCTCCCAAAGAAGCTTCTTGTTATGGAGTGAAACGTGTTGAGCAATCATCGACCAACCGGCCAATTAGTTTTAGTTATTAGATCTGTTTCTATTATGACACCATATCAGTGTCAAAAGTGATGTTTTTGGTTGAAGAAATGACACTTTTGACTGACAGATCAGTATCATATCAGTAGCATATTGAAAACAGATCTAATAATTAAAACTAAATAGAGTTGGCCTGTTAAAATACATGAGTAAGACCTCGCGACAATCTTCATAAGCTTAAAAAATATGTACTTATAATAAAAACTTACTTCGTTGAGTCATTATCACAGCGAATTCACAATGGTCTGAAGTGCCATTTACCCTACTGACAATTAAGTCCTTTATGCCAATTTCCACAATTTTAAACATTTCAAGAAATGAAACTACAGAAAA
The DNA here is from genome assembly GCF_947568885.1 of Cydia strobilella. Classification (NCBI taxonomy): domain Eukaryota; kingdom Metazoa; phylum Arthropoda; class Insecta; order Lepidoptera; family Tortricidae; genus Cydia; species Cydia strobilella. The sequence goes on along the minus strand of NC_086049.1, from coordinate 8,365,573 downwards.
CTACTTAGTAATAGTTAGAAAAATACGGTAGTGAGCTAATAATGCGACCTGCAGAGGAGAACATCCGGACATACGAAAACATTTTTGTTCAAACTGAAACAGAGACGACGCTTACGCTGTGTCACGTAGGTAATAATTAGCTACCTCTGTACAGTTTCAATATATACACTATGGTGTGAACAGTTTTATAATTAAAAGCCCTATTAGATTATTTATTACTGTATTATGGTCTACTCACCGTAAATTCCAACAGCCTTTAGGTACTTAACTGAGCTCGCAATATTTTGAAAACGGCTGCCATTATTTTTACGACACATCTCTGGAAGCCATTTGCTTGACACCAGCTATTAAATGAAAGAAACTGTTTTTTTAATTGTTTCACCGCATTTGGACGTCAAATGAAGACACAGACTGAAAAATGAAGGGTTAATCTTTGCATTCAGTTATACAAATCAAAATCTAGTAGATACCTAATAAGAGTTTTCCTGTATCCAGGAAAATTTCTTAATATAAAATAGAGAAACTGTGAACTTATTTTTTTAATTACCACTCTTAAGCGTTTGTCTCAATCAAAACAAACTATATAAGTAGTATTACTTGAGGAAAAGCACAAAGTTTAAGTAGGGGAAGTTAAGAGTTGGTTGTTATCATGGTGGTTCTCGGCGTTATCACGCGCGTAGGGGGACTGCGACTCTTTCCCTTTAACATAGATAACTTAATATTTACAGGAGATATGGTACTGAAACAAAAAGGGTCATTTTCAGCAGGCATCGCTATTAATAACGAGATCGATCCAGTTAAATTTTATGAGTCTCAAGTACAGAAAGAATGTATCCCGCTTTAAAGGGTCCAGCATAAAATTCCATTAACTGTGCGATGTCTACAGGAAAGATACGAACGAGTTAAATAAAATGTGTATACACACGCTCGCAAAAGAAATTAACCGAGGGATATTAGATTGAGGACTAATAGATTTATTTATTTATTTGAAGAGTATATTTAATGTATCTGTTAGCGAGGTTGAGTAAAAGAAATAATACGTCCGTCCCCTTTCCGACTCTCACTTCAGAGTTTAATGTACGAGAGCTGTAACATTTTACTTTGTTTTTATTGTCTAGTTCACGCTTACATAGGTATGAACGACAAAAACCGACCGTTTTGGTAACGGTTTCATATTATTAACAAAAATTCAAAATTTTTTTTTTGGCCTCTAGTATGTGTGTGCCAAACGGCTAACCTGTACATCGATTTGCGGTATTTTTATACGAACGGGTTAGACATTCAAGCTTTAACTTTCGACAGTCATTTAGGTACTACTATCCCTTCTTTCCTATTCCTGCATCAGCATGATGTCTTTATAATATATTATATATTACATTGTCACCGATCATTGTTGCGCCGCTTCGCGTTCGCGTGTTGTTCGCCTACGTAGTACGCGGCGTAATAGACTGTTAATATACGCGTAGACGACATTATATTTTGCTCTGTAATCTTCTTTTGTCCACAATATTAAGGAGTTAACATAATAATGAAACCAAAACGTGTGTCTTCGCTCAATAATAATTTATATATTTAATTTCTTCGAATATCCGTTGTTAGACTAATTGTGGACACTTGTTTCTTTCCCAGGCGATGTTTGGCGTCCGCAATTACCCAATGTAATTCTCTTCTTTTTTGTAACTGAGGTGGCGCTGTTTGTAGAAGGTCTTTACAATAAATGTCTTTTCTTTCTTTCTTTCTTTCTTTCTTTCAATGTACTTTGATTAATTGCGGACATTCTAAGTTTTAATAATTTAACTAACCAATTTTGTTAAACTGCACAGGGGTTTGTCATCAGGGGGATATATTTGTGATTCATCATCATCTTCCTCGCGTTGTCCCGGCTTCTGCCACGGCTCATGGGAGCCAGGGGTCCGCTTGGCAACTAATCCCGAGCCGCTAGGTACTGTGTTTTGTATTTAAGTACCTTTTGAATACATTATAATAGTTTTTATGTTGTTAAAATCTAAAATCGGTGCTAAAATCCTTTAGTCGTTTTTGTGTTTATCGCGAACAAACAGACAGACAGACGTGGCAGAGGACTTTGCATTATAAGGTGTGTGGATGATGTGACAATGATGTCTTCCCTTATGTCACAATCACTCTCCTTTAATAGTTTTTCTGGCTATCCTAAATATTACCAGTTACCAATACAATACTATGGTTCTATTGCAAACAAAGTGTTTTAGTATTTCAAAGAAGTGTGACATTATGCAGTTGAATATTGCATGTGACAAGGAGGCGAGATTGCACCGTGAACGTTCGCCATTGTGGGCCGACCCCAGAGACGCCGGCGCCGCTCACCGTAACTTATATTCGATTTCGTAATGGATAAAGGATCGGTTAGGTACTAACTTTGCTTTCTTACTATACTCACGTTATAGACAGAGCTGCTATAAAAATGGTCGTACTTAGTTGGTGAAGTGGAACTAGTGGAAACCTGCTTGCATCTCTTGCATGGTCTGACAAAATTGAACCTGTGATAAATTGTATCTGTGATGGCAACGTTCAGAAAAGAGTGACCGACGAATGCGATACAAACATCTTTTAGTGAAGCTTTCAGTTTTAGGGGATTTCAGTTGTTAAGAAAACAAGGAGGTACCTACCTAACCTAAGTAGATACTTATAACAAACCGGCCAAGAGCATGTAGGGATCCGTAGTTACCCATCTGTCATAATAGGTTGCCTTCAAGGGGGCCGGGTTATTAGTAAGTACTGTAAGTAGGTATCATGTACATAACAAGCAAAGGGGAGTACCTTCGCAGCGCTCTCGACATCTTTTTATTAAGAAGGGAAGACTTTTTGCGATAGCTCAAAAACGCCTTAACTGATCATGTTCGCTATAGTTTTCATTCAACCTCTAAGGGGGTTAAAAAGGGGATGAAAGTTTGTATGGGGTTCAAGTTTTATTTTAAGCTAGGAATTTGAAACTTCGGAAAAAGATATATTATTAAAATACAAGAAAAATAATTTTAGCGTTTTTGAAAATTCATCCCCTAATGTGGTGAAAAATGGGGTTGAAAGTTTGTATAGAGATAAAAAAAAATTCAAGTGCGGGACTTGTATTATTGTATATGGGCATATTATTAGAATATTAGAAAATTAATTCCAGCGTTTTTTAAAATTCATTCCCTAACAGGGTTAAAAAGGGGATGAAAGTTTGAATCCATTGCAAATACTTTGAAACTTCTTGAAAAGGTATAATAGCCGATTACAAAAAAAGGGATTTCGGCGATTTGGAAATTCAACGCCTAAGGGGGTAAAAAAGGGGATGAAAGTTTGTCTTAGGGTTCAAATTTTATTTTAAGCTAGGAACTTGAAACTTTGCAAAAAGGTATTATATTTAAAAAAAAAACTCATTTCAGCGTTTTTAAAACTTCATTCCCCAAGGTGGTCAAAAAGGGGTTGAAAGTTTGTATGGAGATCAAATATTTTTGTGAGTGCGGGACTTGAATCTTTTTGTATAAGGGTATTTTAGTAGAATACAAGAAAAGTAATTTCATCGATTTTGAAAATTCATTCCCCAAGGGTGTTAAAAAGGGGTTGAAAGTTTTTAGGGGTCCTAATTTTATTTTAAGCTTGGTACCTAAAACTTCGTAGAAAGATATTTAATGAAAAGAAAAGAAAACTAATTCCAGCGTTTTTAAAAATGCATCCCCCAAGGTGGTGAAAAAGTGGTTGAAAATTTGTATGGAGATCAAACCTTTTTTTGAGTGCGGCACTTCAATCTTTGTATAAAAGTATATTATTAGAATACAAGAAAAGTAATATAAGCGTTTTTAAATATTCATCTCTTAAAAGGGTAAAAAAGGGGTTGAAAGTTTGAATCTATTATGCTTTGAAACTTCTTAGAAAAGCATTGTATAATATAACAAAAAAAGTTATTTCAACGTTCTTAGAAATTCAACCCCTAAGGGGGTTAAAAAGGGGATGTAAGTTTATATGTGGTACAAGTTTTCTTTTAAGGTAGGAGCTTGAAACTTGGTAAAAGGGCATTATATTAAAATAGACGAAAACTGATTTCACCGTTTTTGAAGTTGTATTAATAAAGTTTGCATCGGGAGCGAACATTTTTTTTAAATAAGTAGTGGTTTGAAAATCTTCTAAGAGGGTTGAGTGGGTATCGACAACATTTTTTGTAAGTTAGGGGCTTGAAACTTCGTAGCTTGTGAAAGAATAATTTTATGTATTGTATAATTATTAACCAATGATTAACCATCCCTACTGATATATTTTGCTGCATAATGTTCTATGCTCATGTAAAAGACTTATATAACAACCAACACAAATCCACGCGTACGAAGTCGCGGGCAACAGCTAGTTGATTTATATATCCATGCGACATTGCAGCTTTCTAGCACTAACGGTCACGGAGCTCGGAGAAAAAAGTCTTCGATGGACAGACAGAAGGACATGGCGAAGCTATAACAGTTTCTAGTTGACTACGAAACCCTAAAAAATATACTCACCAATTAATTACGCTAAAATGAACTTTTCATATATGAAAGATTGTAGATAAAGAAAAGAGTATTTACTTACTTAACCTTTCAGGTCATTTTAGTCTCGAAGTTTTCTTTTATCTCAACTGAAAACTAGTGCTATTCAACTCTCAGTCAACAATCAACCATACACATTTTTAGGATTTTTTAAAATTAAACAAGCGTGATCGCAAGCCTTTTTACTATTTATTCTTGATAGAATTTTAATGGAGCCGGAGAAGGAGGAAGGGGGAGGGGGGAGATTAATTTATGATGAACGGATTGTAAAAGTTAGTTTCATTAATTTGTAAGACCATAAACTACCTTAAATTTTAAAGATTATGTGAAGTAAAAGTACATTTCGATTCTAGTGCGGAAAGTATGTCATTATTTCACGAGTACCGAGATATCTTGCCACTCGGCTGCGGCTCGTGGCAAGACTCGGGACGAGTGAAGAATGACATTTCCGCACGTGTATCGAACGACGTTTTTTAATACAGTTGCGAAAAAATGAGAAAAACAACAAGTAAGGAATTCGACACTTTTATATTATTAATTCTGTGACATCATTGACATTGACATTATGAAGAGGTGTTTTTTTAGCTGGGTGTTATTATTATTCAACCTACTTCAATGAAAGATTTTTTTTTAATGCATGTTCTATAAGACAGAAACAATTGTAAATAAAAAACATTGTACTATTATTACCCAAATATCGTTAATTACGATTATTTGTGTATCGTACATTTATATAACTTACGGAAGCCAAACTTGGACATACACAAATAAAGTGCGTAAAGCTATAACGACCTGTCAAAGATCGATGGAGAGAAGTCTATTAAATATAAGAAAAATACAGAAAATTAGAAGCGAAATAATACGTCAAAAGACCAAACTTACAGACGCTCTTCAACAAACTCTTCATCTAAAATGGCAATGGGCAGGTCATGTATCCAGATATCGGGACAAAAGATGGACACTGGAAGCAACAAAGTGGACTGGACCTGTAGGACGGAGGCGCTCAGGAAGGCCCAAAAAGAAATGGATAGACGGCATCTCCTCCGTCGCAGGAAAAGACTGGCTCCAAAAAGCCCAAGACAGGGATGAGTGGAGAAAAAGTGAGGAGGCTTTTACCCAGCAGTTGGGATCTGCAGTCAGCCCCAAAACAAAGCCAAAGTAAAAACACAAAAACAAGAAAAAAATTGACTGTAGAACAAACAAAGCTTAAATAAAAAAATAAAAAAAATAAAAAAACATTTATAAAAACAATAATCAAATGTTGCCTTTGGAAACTTAAAGCAGAAAGAAAAAACGCCTCTTCTTTGACGGGCGTTCCGTTCTATTCAGACAAATTATTAAGAACGGTTTTTCAATATTCAATATAAAAAAATAGACGTGTTATAATGATGAAGTAGGTAAGGGTAAGTAATAAAATATGAAATATGTATATTTTTCGTATTCACCGTAGGTTTTTATGTTGATTACGACGTTTAAAGGAAACTAATATTAACACTCATCAATAAGTAGTCATGAATTGGAACAAGAATAAATTTAAAAAAATTGGAAAGTAAAAAGCACTAGTTCGCGAAAACCAACATTCCGCACGCTAAACAGCTACGTAAAGTAGCACTTTTTGAGCAACTGTATTAAAAAAATTGTGTTGTTTGTTTGTATTCATAGCAGATCACGGGCAATCGCGGGGTTTATTATTAAATCGCGTGTTCGCGATCCGCGGGTAAATTGGCTGGTGCAGTAATTAACCACTAAAGGATGACTCACGTTAGACCGGGGCGTGACCGGACCGGGGCGGGCCGGAGCGATCCGACACAGGGGCTATCAGGAGCGCCACCGTCGCCGGAGCGTTCCGGGGCCGGGGCGTCAGGGCCACCCGACACTAGTTGTATATCCGAGCAACGGACTGTTTATGACAAATGTCACAAATAATTGTTTGCTGATAGTGATAACTAGGAGAAAAAATGGAAAGGCCGAATAAAATTAAAATTTTGTCCCTTGCTGCCGTAACGGCAGATGAAGAGGCTGCTGCGTTGGACCTACGACGACAAATTTTTTGATTATTTTCATATGACCCAAGACTCTTTCGAAGCCATTCACGACAGGATTAAACACCGTTTGGTCAAACCAATAACTAGATTTCAGGAACCAATAACCAGCAAACATCGTCTGGCTCTCTGTTTAAGGTAAGATATACAATGCGTGTATTGTGTATAACAAATAAGTATAATAATGTGCCGAAGCATATATAAAGCTATTGAGAAGAAAGGAGTAATCGGTTCGCCATACAAATATAGTCCCCATTTTCCTCTCTAGATTATTACGAATATAGTTTTATAAAATTAGATGTTTATTAACTATAGCTATCTTCCTTCGCTCTACATCTAATTATATAAAAATAATTTCCATAATATCAATATTCAATGAGGAAAATGGGAAGTGGGAACTAGGTTTGTATAGAAACTACGGGGCGGTTGTCCAATTTCTTCTTATGTATATATTTAAAGTATCTTTGGATTCAATTCATCACCGTCAGAGAGATTCAGTAAATAGAGCTTCTTACTTCTTAAGGGGCCCACTGACTACCAGGCCGCCGGACGATATCAGCCTGTCAGTTAACCGCAAAAGGCCACACACTAACAGTTCTCTGTCAGTTTTTGGCCTCACGACTAACACGAACCGATAGTGTGGGGCCGCTCGACGATGAGAAAATGAGAAAATCAAAAAAAAAAGTTTTTCTACCTATACCGTGTTACATATCAAATGAAACGTGATAGCTAGACAGTTGAATTTTTTTACAGATGATGTATTTCTGTTGTCGCTATAATAACAAATACTAAAAACAGAATAAAATAAATATATATTTAAGTGGGGCTCCCATACAACAAACGTGATTTTTTTTTGCCGTTTTTAGGGTTCAATACCTCTAAAGGAAAAAACGGAACCCTCACTCGTGCGTCTGTCTGACTGTCTATCTGTCTGTCTGTCTGTCACAGCCTATTTTCTCCGAAACGACTGGGGCAATTAAGTTGAAATTTGGTACACATATGTAGGTTTGTGACTCCTTTTTTGAATAACCCCATACTGTAGCCCCTCGGGAAAACCTCGACATGGGAGCTCATTCCACAGCCGAAGCGTCATATGTATATAAACTTATATTGACCGGGATATAGACCGTGATTACCTTTTGTAATAATACAATTTTTTTTTTGTAATTTTGTAGTCTAGTGAAACTAACCGTGAATCATTCAAAACTCCAATATGTATATAAAAGTAAAATACAAAAACATACAAAAACAAAACAAAATACTTTTCATTTTTGTACCTTTCTATTGCTCTAGTGTAGTTGGTCTGAAGCAAAGGTCTGAAGTAAGACTAAAGGGTCTAACAAATAATAATAATATGTTGCGGGCTCTTTTCTTGAGCCTTTTTACTTATATACTTTTTACGACATTTACATATTTGATGCTGTCATGTTTTTCGAATAGTAAAATAAACATGTCAAGAGAGAAAATAGTGATCTTATGTTTAGAAAGATACCAAATGTATGAATAAATATGCAAGAACACTTTGAATGTAATGTATCGTGTTACCGCGCGGTCCGCGCGTCAGTAACATAACAACATAAGATGTACTAAGTAAGGTATTGGCTAATAGGTGTGATATGGTGTAGTGTAGTGCCGCTTGAATCAGCTTAGTATAGGAACCAGACGGACAGAGCTTCCTGCTTTCGCCTTTGTGAGACCTAATACCTACATATTATTAGTATGCATTAGACTTGTCTTTCACGTATTATGTAAGAACGTAAAGCTTTATTGTGCACAGTGCGACCGGATATTTAAGACAAAATTCGGTTTTGCGAGCCATATACGTGCTCATCAAAGGAAATTGTAAAGGTCGCCGTTGTCGGACACGATATGGAGGACTATATATAAGAATGTAAAAGGAACTGAAATAAGTAAGAAGCGGAGTAAATCAAATATTACCATACAAGTATGTCCAAAGAAACAGCGCTATGTTAGAAGAAGTTATTTTTTAGGGTTCCGTACCTCAAAAGGAAAAAAACGGAACCCTAATAGGATCACTTTGTTGTCCATCCGTCCGTCTATCTGTCTGAGTGTATTTCAAGACCCTTTATCTGGTGAACGCGTGGAGGAATAGACTTGAAATTAAAATCATATACCTACTCAGGTCTATATAGCCCCTTGACAGTGAAAAAATCAAACTTCTAAGTTAACGTAAAAAAAAGATACTTTTGTATGGAACCCTTGGTGGGCGAGTCCCACTCGCATTTGCCCCTTTTTAGGGTTCCGTACCCAAAGGGTAAAAACGGAACCCTATTACTAAGACTCCGCTGTCCGTCTGTCTGTCACCAGGCTGTATCTCATTAACCGTGATAGCTAGACAGTTGAAATTTTCACAGATGATGTATTTCTGTTGCCGCTATAACAACAAATACTAAAAAGTACGGAACCCTCGGTGCGCGAGTCCGACTCGCACTTAGCCGGTTTTTTTAAATATAGGAGGCAAACGAGCAGAGCCCATGAACAGAGGTCGTATCATAGGATTGGTAGATACATTAAATATTATTATTTACAAAGAAACAGCGCTATGTTAAGTAGAAGTTATTTTTTAGGGTTCCGTTCCCTCAAAAGGAAAAAAAGCAACCCTTATAGGATCACTCGTGCGTCTGTCTGTCTGTCTGTCTATCCGTCTGTCACAGCCTATTTTCTCCGAAACTACTGAACCGATTAAGCAGGATGTATTTGAGCCCCAAATTAAAATTTTCGTTCGTCACTATGGACCAGATATACCTATAGAAAAACTGTTTTTTTTCTTATTATTACAAGTATTCTCACGGAGCCCCAACAGAGGCTTTGCGGAGCCCTAGGGGTCCGCGGAGCACACTTTGAGAATGCCTGATATAGACAACCAGATAGCCAAAATAATGTTACAGGTGCCCTCTAGTAGTATTAGGTATTGTGATAGGTACAATGAATGGTATAATAAACATTTTTTTTTTTCATATATGTACCATGGATATTCCTCGATGGCATCAAGTTGCAACCGGAAAGCGATGATCACATGGCAAATCAAATCCTGAAGACCGTAGCAGCCACGTCTAAGCAGGATATATTCAATAAATGTTTATTCTTTGTTGTTTGATATATAACTAGTAGTTCGCCCCGGACCGGACTGAGAACTCGCGGTTTGAACAACAAGAAAACCTTTAACAATTATATATGTTTGCCGTAATGTAAACGCTGCAGCTTTACGGCTTGAGGGTTCAGGCCCCAAATTCACCAGGATCCCTAGAGGATCAGGCTAGGGGATTCGTGTCATGCTACTCATGCTCCACAGCAGAACCACCTTAGCTTTAATGAATATATAGGAAATATCTATATAATGTCTAGTCTGTTCGGAAAGAGAAGAGTTGTGGAATGTATTGGGACCTATACATTCCACGACTCTTCTCTTTCCGCACAGACTCTTTACAATTCTAGACTAGTTTAAAAAATATCTATAAGTATCACTAGTTTCGTTGTACGCTTTCTTATGTTTCAGCTGTAGAGCATACTCCATGGCAGAATTGTAGTTTAATATTGTTACACATGCAGTATGCCTGGTTTCATACTTCACAGTCAGGGCTATAACCGCGAACCACTTCATTTTTTCATCTATTTGCCTCTCTATCGATCTTATATATATCTGTGCGGAGGAGAGGCACACATAGATGAAATTTTTATTTTGGATGTCTGGCGGCTCCCTTAAGGAAATTACGCGTTCCACGTCTTAGTCATTAATATTAAAAAAGAACAATAAAATATACGAAGAGTACTATTGTATTATTTCAGTAGTTAGTGCCTTTGGGTAATTTTAGACAGAAAATAGGCAAAACTCTGCATAGGTAGAGGGCGTCACTAGCACAATCACAGGGCCTACCGCGTAACCGGCGTAACACGACAATCGAAATTTCGGTCTGCCTGTATATCATTCTTGCATATTCGATCGACAGAGAGGCAGATAACAAAATTTCGATTATTGCATTTCGCGGTAGGCCATCTGTTAACAAATTACCTTGTCAAAAACTGTTTAAGGCATAGTATGTATACGTTACTTACACGCTATGGTGTATAATACACGCAGTTAGCAATAAATATCCCTTTATGAGTAATACAATGAAATAATATGATGTTTGTACTCTTTGCAGGCAGGCATTTTAATAGGAAGTATAACTGCAATGTTCTGCCGCCAGAGTGCAGCACTGGTGCACAATACTAACTCTTAAAGTAACTTATACATACTAGGCCTTCAACAGTTTTTTGACAAGTTTTAACTGACATTATACATCAAGGCCCACTGACACTCTATGATAGAGAAAGATAGTGCGATTCCTATAAGAGGAAAGAGAAAATAGTGCAATGCTTTGTCCCTATCACCGACTGGGTAGCATCATATATAGGAGGCGATGGTGAAATACCGAATTTATAAGAGTGAAAGAGAAAAAATCCTATGCTGCCAAATTTTATATGAATATTCTTTCTTTTACCCCCGGTCGCTCGGTAGCGCGTTTATAACTACTTGTATATTATACTATGTCTATGATCAAGGCGGTTTGTTTCTCAGGTCTGTTTACAAGTGCTTCTTGAAAACATTTTTTATTTCAATGCAATTAAGTCAAAAAATGAACGGAAGTATTAAAATTGGCAAAAAAATTCTTAGGCAACTGGCTGTCTGGCGCTATCAACTATCTGAAGTAAAATGTAGAGCCAGTGTGACTAAAATAGATTATGGTAATGTGCATTTTTAAAGAGATTGAAAGTCATTGTTGATTAACTTCTCTTTGCGCCAAGTAACATAAACCGACCAAGTAACGAATTAGCTAAACCATCATATTTAAGAAACAAATTTATGACGTTTTGCAACCTTCTTATTTTGGCAAATATATTCCGACACACCCGGTCATGCATATTGCGAAGAGTGGTATTCCATCTGTCCAATCTTGGTCCAACGTGTATTTGCGTTTCACATTTTGCTTAATGAGAGAGTGAGACGCAATGCACATTGGACACTGATCTTGAACAGTGGAATACCACCCCAAGAGAAGAATTGAGTCTCTGGCTTGTCAGGAGGCCCCGGGATGTCATGAACATAAACCGACCAATTAACGAATTAGCTAAACCATCATATTTAAGAAACAAATATATGACGTTTTGCAACCTTTTTATTTTGGCAAATATATTCCGACACACCCGGGCATGCATATTGCGAAGGGTGGTATTCCATCTGTCCAATCTTGGTCCAACGTGTATTTGTATTTCACATTTTGCTTAATGAGAGAGTGAGACGCAATGCACGTTGGACACAGATCTTAAACAAGTGGAATACCACCCCAAGAGCAATGGCTTGTCAGGAGGCCCCGGGATGTCAGGCCTTTGCACATAGCATGACCGGCCCGGGCCCGTACCGTGCCCGCACCGTCGCACTCCCGAGCCCCGGTCATGACGTAATGCTTTCCATAGAAAACAACGCGCCGGAAGCTCCGGCCCGGTCACGCCCCGGTCTAACGTGAGTCATCCTTAAACAGTAGAGATAGCGTGTACGAGTAGCAAGACGGCGAGAGCGTCGCGTTTGTGCGCTCAAATTGGATTCCTTCTAATATGCTACAGCTAGGCGTTGTGTTGCAGTCAGCATTGTAATGCATGAGATTACCGAATGTGCAAGCTAGTGGGCTGACAGCGCCGCCATTCAACCAATGTGCATGGACAATTAACTCGATGAAACAATGAATGTGTTTACTCGCACCTGAGTCATCGGATCGCTTAAAGACATAACGAGCGACGAGCGACGCTGTTTCGTTATTGTTTCTGCAAGCTTTAATTGAAATCCACGTGATTGTCCGGACTCGTAAGCTCAAAGTAACTTTACCTAACCGGAAGAAAGCACTTGGCATGCATGTAGGTTATGTAGGTAAGAAAAAAAATAGAAGGAGAAGCAATTTGTCAAGTGCTTGTTGCTCCCCTTTCCCTCACTTTTGTGTCCCATTTTGCAGTTTTTCATTATTATTAGAATATGGGTTGAAGTTACTACCAATGAACAATATTGCAATATTTTTAGCTTCATCATATTTGATTTATGAAAAGTATTAAGGACGAAATGCTATTCACGTATCATATATGATACACGGAACAGTAAACCTGCTAATCGCTACATCCCGGTACACAAACAGAGATGCTGTTATAGTAATGGCCGTTTAAAACGCCTAGTCCGAGGCGCAGTTAAAGTTGCCTCATGAATATTGACGATGCCGACTGCTAGCACCGCGTTTCGCCCAGCACAATACTATTTTCACTGGAGCTCGATTTGCTTAAGTTAATGGCACATTCGAGTGGAACAGTGTTACAATCCTACAAGTTTAGTGATTTACAATTGCAAGCTACAATAATAACCAATTTCTACGTTTAACCAAAGATTCTTTGATTGTACTAGCTGTGTAAAGTATAAGTCAAATTCGTGTTTCTGAATGCGGTTACTCAGATTGACATTTGACAATATCCATCATCACAAGGCATGCTGATGACACAACAGTTTCTTATACAAACCAATTGAATGAAACAATAAACGCAATAGACTCATGGTTAAACAGAAACAACTTACAAACTAATACATCAAAAACATGTTATATTCAGTTTCGGAACTACAAAACGGAACCAATGGACTTAGAACTACATTGTCGGAATCAGATAATTGAGGGAGTTAACGAAATGAAGTTTTTAGGCATTATCGTAGATCAACACTGTACATGGAAAAATCATGTAAAACTAATATGCGACAAACTCGATAGGTTTGTCTACGCTTTAAAACAGCTTAGGACCGTAGCTGGAGAAAAAACAGCATTGCTTGCGTACCACGGCTATGTTGCATCAGTGTGTGGGAACACACTTGGTTAGCTAATCCCACTACGCAGCGAAAATGGATCGGGCGCGGGACGCGCGGGGAGTAAGCGTCAGGTATGTTCTCACGGGCCCCGCCACTTCTTGAGAGACCATTGCTGTAACTATACGTGAAATAAAATAATAAGTTAAACCTTCTGATTTTTAATGGGTCACCACTCCATCTAGCACAAAGACCTTGAGCGTGCGACATAACACCATAAGTCGCACAGTGGTGACCCCGACGTGATTTTTTAAACATCGAAGATTTAAGTCTCAAGGTCAACGATGCCTGATCCGCCACAAGCCCCGAGAGGAGCCCCGGTACAGGCGAACGCCCCTCCTGCAGGCGGAGGCGCCGCCGCAAACCCAATCGCCGAGCCAGAAGAAGCCAAGCCAGATATAATGGCAATTTCGCTGTCGTCCCGTTTGCCGGAATTTTGGACGGACCAGCCGCGAGTGTGGTTCATTCGCGTCGAAGCCATCCTCGCGCCGCAGAAGCTCGGGGATGATTCCCGATTCGATCTTGTGGTCGCGAAACTGCCTAAGGAAGTGATTGTGCAGCTCACGGATTTCCTGTCTCGCCCGCCGGCCGCTAACAAGTTCACCGCGCTGAAGGCCAAGCTGTTATCCTTGTTCGAGGACACGAGAATCCGTCAGATTGAAAGATTGATCGGCGAATTGGAGCTCGGTGAGTCAAAACCAAGCCAGTTACTGAACAGAATGAAGGACCTGGCTCGAGAAAACTTCCCAGACGAAACCCTGCGGATTCTGTGGCAAGGCCGCCTGCCTGTGAACGTACGAGGAGTCCTGGCAGTAGCAGAAACAAGCGACCTCGACAAATTGGCCATTATCGCGGATAATGTAATCGAAGCTACGCGACATAGCTATGTGTCCGAGGTCAGGCAACCATCGTCATTCGGCAAGCCGCCGTGTGACGGCAACGCGTCGACCTCTTCACAGTCAGAAATTGCCCTCCTGACTAAGCAGGACGCCAAGCTCACCGCCCAAATGTCGAATATGGAGCGGTCAAGGTCGCGGCAGAGAAACCAGAAGCAGCGACGACGCAGCTACGGGAGGTCAACGTCGCGCGGTAGGAGCTCTTCGCGCGGACAGCCTCGGCGCGCCAAGGACGATCCAGAATGGCTTTGCCGATATCATTTCAAGTTCGGCGAAAAGGCCCAGCATTGCTTCCAGCCGTGCGCGTGGAAACTGTCGGGTTCGGAAAACTAAAAACGATGGTGCAATCGTCGACGGAGGTTTGCACTACATCGGTTAGCCGTCGTTTGTGTGTTACGGATAGGGAAAGTGGACTTAAGTTTTTAGTTGACACGGGCGCCGATGTATCTATTCTGCCGCCCAAGAATCGTTTTTATAGTAACGAGTGCGCGAGATATAAACTTTATGCCGCGAACAATACGGAAATAAAAACGTTCGGGACTAAAACGTTAGTGTTGGACCTTAAATTACGTAGACCGTACCGTTGGGAGTTCGTCGTCGCCGACGTTAAGCAGCCTATTTTAGGAGCTGATTTTTTAGCCCATCATAAGCTGGTTGTTGATTTAAGTGCACGTAGGTTGATAGACCTGACGACGTTTCTCAAGGTCACCGCAAAAATAGTAAGTACCACTCAGCCCTCTATTTTCGCATTTAGCGAGGAGCATCCCTTCCGTAAACTGTTGTCCGAGTACCCGGAAATTACTAAACCCGCCTCTTTTAAAGAAACGGCACCGCATAACGTACTACATTACATTGAAACTACAGGGCCACCAGTTTTTGCGCGTGCTAGGCCACTTCCCCCAGATAGGTATA
Source organism: Cydia strobilella (assembly GCF_947568885.1). Taxonomy (NCBI): domain Eukaryota; kingdom Metazoa; phylum Arthropoda; class Insecta; order Lepidoptera; family Tortricidae; genus Cydia; species Cydia strobilella. The sequence continues at coordinate 8,350,299 of NC_086049.1, read as the reverse complement.
AGAAAGTTAAAAAAGAGTTTGAATTAATGCAGGAGTTAGGTATTTGTCGTCCATCAAAAAGTGCGTGGGCTAGTCCGCTACACGTAGTAGCGAAAAAGAATGGTGACATTCGACCTTGTGGGGACTATCGGATGCTTAATGCTATAACTAAGCCCGATAGGTATCCCATTCCGAGACTGCACGATTTTACTTACATTCTGGCGGGGAAGAAAATATTTACTAAATTAGATATTAACCGCGCGTACCACTGTATTAGCGTTGCGCCAGAGGACATAGAAAAAACAAGTATTATTACACCATTCGGATTATTCGAGTTCCCCCGCATGAGTTTTGGCCTCAGGAATGCTGCCCAGACATTCCAGCGATTTATGAACAATTCCGTACTTCAAGGTTTGGATTTCCTTTTTAATTACTTAGATGATGTTATCATAGCGAGCGACGACCACGAGCAGCATGAGCGACATCTAGCTTTAGTGTTTGAGAGGTTCACAAAGTACGGAATCACGATAAATCTTGACAAATGCTGTTTTGGACGCTCTTCGGTTGAGTTTTTGGGGCACCATGTCTCGACGGCAGGTATCAAGCCGCTCGAGGATAAGGTAAGTGCCATAGTCGACTATCCGAAGCCAGAAACCGTGGAAGAGCTGCGCAGATTCCTAGGAATGCTCAATTTTTATAGAGGTCACATTCAGGGCGCGGCCGTCAAGCAAGCAGAGTTAGATAAGTATTTAGTTAACACTAAAAAGAAAGACAAAACCAAGATTGAGTGGACAACAAAAGCAGTGGAGGCATTCGCGCAGTGTAAAGCAGGTCTTCAACAGGCAGCTACACTCGCGCACCCCAAGCCCGACGCCATTTTAGCCCTGATGTGTGACGCATCAGATATTGCCGTCGGCAGTGTCCTTCAACAACGGGTAAATAACTCATGGGAACCCTTGGGATTTTTCTCAAAAAAGTTGTCCTCGGCCCAAGCTAAGTACAGTACGTACGATCGCGAACTTCTAGCTATTTATTTATCGATCCGACATTTCCGAAAGTCGTTTGAGGGTCGCCAATTGACCTTGTATACCGACCACAAGCCCTTATGTACAGTGTTTAATAAGGTAGGTGATGACAGCAAGGAAAGTCCCAGACGCGCGAGGCAACTCCTTTTTATTAGCGAGTTCACCACGGACATACGTCATATAAGTGGCAAGGACAATGTAGTCGCAGACACACTGTCTAGAGTCGAAACAATTGATTGCCCGTCGGTATTAGATTTCTCAGAATTAGCCGACGCACAAGCTAAGGATGATTATGTTTTGAGCATGGCGCAATCGAGTACCAATGACGCGAGCAAAGTGCAACTCAAATTAATAACATTACCGACTTGCACTAAACCTATTCTTTGCGAAACGTCTACACGCGAAGCTCGACCTTATTTACCTTTAGAGTTCCGTCGAAAAATATTTGACAGTTTACATTCATTAAGTCATCCCGGAGTCCGCACCAGTAGGAAAATGGTTAGTAAGCACTATTTTTGGCCAGAATTAAACAAGGATGTAGGAAATTGGGCTCGGTCGTGTATTCAATGTCAAAGGGCGAAGGTCAGCCGACATACGGTATCAGATCTCGGCACATTCCCCGACTCAGCAGCGTTCGAACATATACATGTAGACATCGTGGGGCCATTAATAACAACAGCAGACGGGTATAAGTATCTCCTAACCATTATAGATAGGTATACACGTTGGCCCGAGGCATTCCCTATTTCGGAAATAACCGCAGAGATAGTGGCCAAAACCATTTACAAAGGCTGGATTGTTCGCTACGGTTGTCCGCTAAGGCTAACTAGCGACCAAGGACGCCAATTCGAAAGCAGGTTATTTTCGGAACTAATGAAGTTATTAGGGGTAGATAAGATAAGAACCACCCCTTATCGACCAGAGTCAAATGGCCGTATCGAACGCTGGCATAGGTCACTCAAAGCTGCGCTCATGGCAAAGCTCGGAGATGGAAGCTCATGGGTAGATGTGCTTCCCTGTGTAATGCTCGGGTTACGCACCGCGGGTAGGTCCGACAGTGGCATAAGCGCAGCGGAAATGACGTTCGGCCGTACGCTTCGTCTGCCAGGAGCGTTTTTCGAAACGACGCGGGATAGGGACCCCGTCGATCCTTACAGCGTGGTAGAGAAAATTAGGGATCACATTTCTAGTCTCAAGCCAGCATTCAAGCGTGATAGACGAGATAGGGCTATTTTCGTACATAATGACTTGCTTACGTGCACGCATGTTTTCCTTAGAGACGACACCGTGCGTAAGCCTTTGAAACCGCCGTATGATGGACCCTTTAAGGTCATCGAAAGGGGTGAAAAAGTATTTTTAATACAACTTCCCAGCAGACAAGCTCGTGTATCCATCGATAGGTTAAAACCGGCGTTTATACTTAATTTGAATACCGATCATGACGTTTCTGATAATCAAAGTAGCTCAAAGAATATGCGTACGTCCCAGGATACGGGGGATCGGGAAACGCCATCAGCGGCCCCATCGCCCATTCCTGTTCCGGTGACTCGGACCACACGTAGCGGAAGGACTGTTAAGAGGCCAGTTCGATTTTTGATTGACGATTGAGTCCGTATTAACCTATGTGCACATTAGATTTTAGGATCGATCCATAGCATTAATATATATTATGAAATAATTTAATAGTGTTTATGTAATTATGGTGTCGATTTCCGTAAGGAGAGCTCAGGCATTCTTGTGTAAAGGAGCAAAGTCCTCCTTACATACATGTTGTATTTATCTACTGTCATGTGTTATTTAAAATATGACTTATTACTTAATGGTTATGGCACCAAGTTGCATTGCTGTTGTAACATCGTACGGTTCGGCCGACCGAGATGCAACGTCAGTAATGTTTACGAGGTCAGCTGTAATGCAAAGGAATCATTATCACTTGTGTTTAAATTATACTTACCTATAGCGCTATATCTTAGGTTGCAACCTAGTTAAGATTGTTTTGAATTAGACATACTTTTAAATAAATCTTGTGAAACCTCATGTTGTATTTTGCCAGTAAGCTAATCTTGTAATATTTAAATAGCGATTTCGACGGGACGTAACCAATTTCAATCAGAGACCAGCGTAAGCGCTACTGCCTTACGTTTCGTTATTATTTTCGTTAATCATTATTTTACTTGGAAGAATGGGTCTGGGTCAAAGTAGAGACGAGAAGTCCCAGAACAGCAACATCGCGATTGCCCAGGTTCAGTCGATCTCCGGGCAGGTCGAAGCAAAATTAAATTATGTGGGAATAGGGCTCATAGTAGTCGGCGTGGTCCTATTCCTCGTATTGGTGTATGTCCTACGCGCCAAATGTAAAAGTCACATGAGAAATTGGTTACGGAAAGCCGTCGCATCGCTGCCGCCTCCTACTGCAACTCGAGCCGGCAATGTGATACCGGAGCAAGTGTATTAAAATTATTTTGTTATTTTTTTTTTGTGTGTGCTTGATTTCTTTTTTTTTCAAAAAGGGGGGGATTACTGTGGGAACACACTTGGTTAGCTAATCCCACTACGCAGCGAAAATGGATCGGGCGCGGGACGCGCGGGGAGTAAGCGTCAGGTATGTTCTCACGGGCCCCGCCACTTCTTGAGAGACCATTGCTGTAACTATACGTGAAATAAAATAATAAGTTAAACCTTCTGATTTTTAATGGGTCACCACTCCATCTAGCACAAAGACCTTGAGCGTGCGACATAACACCATAAGTCGCACAAGTGTTAAGATATGGCATATCAATATGGGGCAATTGCACAGATGTTAATAAAGCGTTCTTGATTCAAGAAAAGTGTGTTAGAGCGGTATGCGGAGCTAAGCCGAGAGACTCTTGCCGACCTTTGTTTAGGAAACTTGGACTGCTAACCTTATTTGACATGTACATACTAGAATTAGGGTGCATTGTACGGAAACTTCCACTTTATTTTAAACCGTCCATTTGAAAGAGCTCAAATTGAACATTAGAAAACAATACATTATTTTTTTCATAGTAAAAAAAATACCACCCCCTCCTCCTATCTTCGAAGTTTAATAAAAATTATGAAAATTTTACACAATAATAACATTATAAATATTACAGGCAAAATATAATCACACCTCTATCTTGAAAACTTTTTATTTATTAAAAAAACATGTTCTAATTTAATTTACAAGCAATAATTTAAGCCCCTTTGCAGGTGTTCATTATATTGTATATATCTACCTATGTGATTACACTAAACATCTTTTCAAATAAAACAAATTTGTTGAAATCCGTTCACATGATAAAGAATTATCCTATTTCTGGAAAACTAACATACATACAGGACGCGCAAATTAGTTAGCGCTAAATGACCGGTTTTTTTTAAACTTAAATATGTAAGTGTAGGCGCCAGTATGTCCGTTTTCCGAACAACGGCTGCAGTCTCTACGGAATTAAGGTGTATGGAGTTCTTCAACACGCTATAATATTGAAACCTTAAGTTACTTGCAGAAATCCGGCTTCCAACCCTCATTGAATTTCTTCAGGTTGCCAGGGACAAAATTTGCATGAAGAGAGATCTTCTGCTCTATTGTCTCTATTAGGATTTACTGCCAACAGACTGTATTATATTTAAATTTGACGTAAGACAAAGAGCCCTAAATCTATATTTGGTCAGTATTGTGTTCAGGCGAGGCTAGGTGAGACGGTATTTATCGTACTTGCCCGCTGCCGTATCATGCCTATGAAGAGAGAAGAACTTGAGATACACGAGTTACGCGTAAAAGTCTAACGTATTTTTTCCAATGTCTTTACCTACCAAAAATAGTAGATTGTACTACAAGGGCGATCCATTTTTATCCGAGGCAATATAATCGAGGATAATAATGGACATTTATGCCTAAGTTATCTGCTTTTCACTTCGATTGTAAGTAAAATATACATATTACATACATAACTATCCAATATTTTAGGTTAAATTACCGTATTTATTCAAGTCAAGACTAAAGAAAACTGTACTCGGTTGTGTCGGTGGCGAGAGGTACGCCGGTCGGGAGCGCGCCGGTTGGGGGTGATTTTATAGATTTATAGATTTTGGACTTTATTGCTAAGTCAATAAGGGTCGTAATAGATGATTTTACTTTATGCTCTAGAACATAATAAGCAACTTTATGTCGTCTACCCACGACTTAAAGTAGAACTTTACGAGCATGAGAAGTAAAAACAATTTGTGGAATATCCCTTACCAATTCCTAGAAACAAGTCTGTCACAGGGTCGTGTAATTCAGTTTTTGCTATTAGTGTATGACGGCTAAATAGTGTAACTTTAATTATTTACATGAGATAGCCATCACGACAAGCTTTATATTGATTAGTCAGGACATCGCTCACTGTGCGTAATCCAATAACATTTCCAAGTTGAACGCGAAACTTGGAAGTACCTACCTGTGACGTAGCTCGTCGCGTGTTGTTTTTATTTAATTTTTCTATTTGATTGTTAAATACTCTTTTAATTTTAACAACTAGGTTTAGTTACAAAAAATATTTATTATTTAAAGTAATTCTGCAAATAATCTTTACTTTAAATTAATACTTTTTTTTGATGCCAAAAAAGTCAATTACTTTTTTCATAAATATCTACTTACTTATATTTAAAAATATAGTTTTTATTTCATTTTTCTATTTGACTGTTTAATACTCTCGGTATTTGTGTAATTTTATTTAAATTTTTGCATATAACCGTTAAATAAATAACGAATAATGAAAAAAAAAATCTTAACTAATTTTACTCAAAATCATGTTTTTTGAGTTACATGAGATAGCCATGATACGGCAGCCCGGCGGGGTCGGAACTGTTATTGTGTATGGTTAACAGAGCGTTTGCCTCAGGTGAATCCATTAAAGTTGGTACTTATCGAGATCCGAAGCCATTATTCCTAATCTGAGAACAAATTGTACTGGTTTACCTCGGCGATTGTTCGGTATGCGATCAATGCACGGTCTGTAACGACGTAACATTTACACTCTTCTGATTACTGCTGTCCACGACCGATGCTTTATGAGGGCACGTCACGTGGGAGCTTGTTAACCCCTAGGAGTGAGATTTCAACCCGTAAAATATACACTTTTATAGCTTTAAAATAAATATAATGTATAAACGTTGTTTCTATTGCTATCTCTCTGTGGTCGCTCCCTCATGACTGAGGATCGTGGTCATCAGTGGAGTCCATCGCGTCTCTGACGACCGAGCAAAAGCTGGTTGAGGATGGGGCCCCTTTTACTTGATCGCTCCATCTAGTTGGAGACCGTCCCCGGCCTCGTTTGCCCTCCGTGTTTCCAACAATGATCAGCTTTTCAAGGCTTTCATCTCCCCTCCTCATTATGGGGCCGAAGTAGGACAATATTTGATTTGATTTATTGCTATACATAATACTAAGTAAACCAAAATACAATAACAAAATCTATAAACTGTTATTAAAATTAAACCTATAAACCTAAAAACTAACTAAAGCTGGCGGCGTTGCCGCGCTGAACGGTAAATCCGATGCGTTGGGCGAGGTATGATCCAGCCTTCCGATCACCCGTTGCGTCTATTAGGCGCTTGGCCAACTCCTTGTAGATGCTGTGCGCGCCTTGACCCCACGGCCCAAGCGTCTCCACACCAAACGGCTCAAACATGCAGCCGGTGTCAATGGCTGCATATTTGCGCCGCTTGAGACACTCGACCGCATCGGCAGCAGCGCCAGCCCCAGCAGAGGTCCCTGGAAGATGGGGCGGCGAGAGGGTATCCACGTACGTGGCGTCCCAGACGAGGGGTCGACCCAGCCTCTAGGGAACCACTGTCATGCCATCTTTCCTCTTCCCATGCGTCGGTTCTAGAACCGACGGCGCTCCGGCAGTGACGAGGGCCCGGCGCAGTATGGCATTAAGACTGGCGTGGCGTGCCGTGCGGCCGGCGCTCTTGGAGCAAGAGAGGCCGTGGGTGCCGAACTTGGACACGTCAGTGTCGCAGTGCCAACGGTGTGGGGCCACAGTGATACCGCAAGCCTAAAAGTACTGCTGGTTAGCAGAGTGCCGAGGTTACTGGAAGGGAGTGCCTGCAGCCATGCGCCAGATTCCCATTTCGTTCCAGCAAGAAGACGAGCTCGCTCTGCAGGGCTGGTGGCCGTTTCATAAATATTATCATTATCACGTACCAGCACGCAGTGCGGCTCGTCCCATTGATGTTGCGAATGGCGCATCTCGGGCAGGTCCTTGTTGGGACAGGCAGCCTTCCAGCTAGCCATGGCTTCTGACAAAAAAGGCAAGTCCAAACTGTTAACTGTGTTGATTTTTAGAATTTTGATAAATACATTCTGAATACTATGAACCGAAGAAAGGAAGGCAGGTAATGCGATACTAGAAATTTGACGGATCCCAATACCACCGTGTCTGATGGGCAAGGTGGCTTGGGTCCATTGACGGTTGTCCAAATGAATGTTCATGATTGAAAAAAAAACCCTATTTTTTATAAGTTCGTCTAGTTTGGCCAAAAGTTGGGGATATTTCCAAAAGTGACTGCATCGAAGGGCATACGTAAATTTGGGCACAAACAAGCAGAATTTAATGATCGTATAAGCCATGTGGAAACCCCAGTTGTCAATTTGTTTGCTAAATGATGACTTCACAATGTAAATGTAAATCTGTCTATTCTGCAAACAACTATTCTGTAAAAAAACTTTCCAAAAACAATATTAAAGTGGGTTTAAAAATACGAGTACAGTTATAATAGGTTTTTTACACAACTAAAACCTTTATAGAGTCTTTAGCTACCTAGGTACATGTAGCAATATCCATTTAAAAAAAAACGAAGATATCGTGAATATTATATGTATAAATAATGAAAATTTGTTGTACATAACTAGTGGTTTTATGCAATGGTCAGATAAAAAGGCCCACCATCAAATAAACATCTCATAACAAAACCAACTTCAAAAAGAATAAAATAAAATATCATCCCGTGTTATATGCGCTAGCACCTGATACGTTTAAAATCGGTGCCAAGCCAAATCTTAAAAGCGTCAACACGCCGTCAACCAGAATGCCAACCCTGGTGTAGTTCGATGAGAGACAGAACCAGTATTGTACTATTTGGCTTGGCACCACAGAAATAAATAATTAGATATATAAAATTATCATTCAATCAATCAATCAATCTTTTATTGATAAAATATAAGTAAATATTTTACATGTCAATACAATACTTACAGCTAATGGGAACAGCATTTTATTATTAATATTACATTATTATCATTACGCACAATATTTTTTTTTTCCTTCGGTTCTGTGGCTTCTCGCCAGTAGTCGGTGACGTACTAAACGTAATTATTCATCGAGGTGCGGAAACATTTTCTTCGAGAGGCCGCCTCTAGTCTATACAATTACATATTACCCAATGAAAGATACAGACTATAGCTCACACCAATATATAATTCCAGGGAGATGAACGGGCAGATAAAAATGAGAACAAATTGGCATTAATTTGTAAGTACCTACAAATCGACCCCTTTGACGTTACATATATATTTTGTGCTAGTACCCGTTATCTACTTTCTACCACCATTTCTCTTTGTTAGTAAAACCTAGCTTTGCTTACAATTAATTTTTAATTATTAATTAATTAGTCGGACGAAAACAGCAAAGTTTGATTGCTTGTGACGTTAACAAAACCTTTCGTTTGATCGCGATATTTATTCGTAATTCCAAGGACTTCGTTTTTAATTAGTAATTTGTTGGAGAAATATCAATGAGGATTTACATTAAGATTTCAGCAATTTTAACGGTGAAATTGAAATGTATACGTTAGGTACTTATGTAGTAGAGGTAAATGTATGTTGTTGAATTTTCACTGAATGGTAGTAGAGTTAAAAGTATGTGTCTTGCATGTGTAATGTGTATGTACTTACACTTTAAAAACGCATATACTAGATTATTCTCAGAATAATTAACGCATAGAAACTGGACAAAAATGCTTCACAAACATGTATGTCCTTAACTTCCTTATGAATTAGATAATGTGTGAAAAAGGGATGTATGTTTGTTATTCCTCATTTGTGTCGTTTTCAATCAAAAGGTACCACATTGTCGCTTGCCATAAGGACGCTCTGACAGATTATTCGTATAAAGATACAATCTAATTTCGTCCTTATGGTTAGCGACAATGTGGTACCTTTTGATTGAAAACGTCACATTTGTGTAGGGTGTCACAAGTTTGGTACTTTGCTAGTGATGTACTATGTCGACCTTTATATCGATAAATTATGCACCTATGTGTCTTATGTAAAAAAATATATCACGTATTGGCAAATAGATAACAAAATATACAAGGCAGTTTAAATTATTCGTCTACGAATGTCCGTTTACACATACGAGTAAATATTTTTGATTTGGATTTTGAGTAATAAAACCACCACTCAGGATCGTCTAACTATAGTTGCTACTTATCTTATTTACCAAATGGAAATGAAAGTAAACGTTTAAATATATATTTTTTTATTTCAATAATTCCTCGTCGTTTTGTAAATCTGAAATAAAAAGTTAAGGTGTGTCAGATAAGGAAAGTTCATCAATGATATTAAGATAATTGTTCCGAGGTCGATAAAAACACACATCACTATGCGAAAAAACGTAACCTTTCATAGTTTCCAGAAAATCTCGAAAATACATGTAAAAATTTATACAGAATTGACTGGCGTAGTATAATTACATAAACTACTAATATTGATTTTTATATTTATCTTGGTCCTATAAATTTATATCATCAAAATTGAACAAAACTTACCAATATAAGGTTAGATTAGGTTACCTGTTCATGGTTATTTTCTTCTGTTCCTGTGTGTGATTTACAGCCCTCGATCACACAAGATATTGTCACATAAGGAACTTCGAAGCATTACAAATAAAAACTCAGCACGTTTTCCAACAATCTTTCAGAAATCGCAACAATATTATATTAAAATTAAGCGAAATGACCGGTGAAATTCCGCGAAATATTTCAACAAAATAAATATAATACGACTATTAAAGTTGGTACATGTTCACAATCTACTGTGAAATAACAATTATATATTTAATATGGCTGTGGATATATATTACATCCAATTACATCCGTTTGACATTTTGCTCAGTTCATTTTAGTGACAAGCCTAAAAAAAACGAAAGGTAATTATTGCGGATTGTTGTCTCGACATTTACTCATAGGCTATATGCCTTTAATATGATATGTAATAGCGTATATACCTTCTACCAAGTTCTTATTTTTGCCCGGTTTAATTATTCTAAGAAATTACTTGACATTGACAACTATATAAGTGGACAGGATTAATAACTTTTCTTCTTGTCCTAAGCCTTATCCCATTATCTGGGGTCGGCTCTTCTTGTCTGCCTTTTCCACTGTTCCCGGTTTTGGGCTACGGTGTTATCTACTCCTATCTCTTTCAGGTCGTTCTGCACCTGGACCGCCGTCAACCAGGTGGCGGGCCTTCTTCCGGCGCCTCGCGCTGTCGTGGATGGTCTTCAGGGCGGCGTACATGATGTCCATACCATCGTAGGCGACGTTCTTTAACCTTGTCGATTATGGGCGCGATCTTATAACTCCCTCTTATGTGGATATTCCGTACTTTGGCCAGCAGGGTTAACAACTTTTGTTATATACCTATTATCTATTATGCGTAAAAACTTAGGACACTTATTTAGTTATTTAAAATTTGGAATGTCTACTACATACAAATGGGGATCTTTTTATCTAGGCTGTGTATGTATGCGGTACAATGTTTCCATTAAAATTAAAAAAAAAATGGATCATTGTGGTCTTGTCTTCTTTGTCATGGATTTAATAATCAGACCATTCTTCAGGTCAGCTCTAAAAAATATGGTGTGTACTTCCAAAATAATTATAACCACATGATATTCATACATTTAACTGCGTAGGTACTAAATGTAGGACTATGATTATTCTATGTATGATCGTCCTTTTTTCAGACGTCATTTTAAACAAATATATCAAAGAGTTTATCAACACACCTAAATAACTTATTATGTTAATATTTGCATACCTACCTATTATTTGTGTCGTGACGAAGCAACTTAAGGAAGCCGATGTCGTAAAGTAAAGGAATAGATTCTGAATATATCGCGTGCGCTACTAAAATGGCCCTCGCAGCTTAACAGAAGAGTAATATCTTCGCGAAAAAGCTTTACAGGAGGTCAATTCCATTCGAGAATTAACCAAGCGAGAGGAGCAAATTCGCTTACAATTTGTGTTCGACAGTAAGCACAATTTGCAATCAGCAAAGCCTGTTTCTCTCCACGACGTCGCTTAGTTTGGAGAATCATTAGGCGTATTATAACAATAGTCGTACTTGCCGCGCTTGCGGTATATTCGGAAACTAACATTAAAATAGGTACTATCCATTCAGTTTGTTATATGTATATCAGAGGGTCGCACATGAGGCAAGATTTTTTGCCACGTTATCAGTAAGGAAGAATGCTAGGTATAAATACGAATGATATAATAATGTTTACAAAACATGTAAAATATTTTTATACGACATATCTTTTTGATGAAGTACTATTTTGCCATACACATACTGTAAAGTAATTATGCGCTCCTCGCGCAACGAGGAAGACATGTTGAGGTCATGAACATTCGAAGAAAAATTATAAAATGTATATATCCTTTCCTATAGGTATCTTATTTCATAATTCAGTATGTAATGTGTATTTTTTTTATTTTTTTTGTTTATTAGAGATAAATCACAAATTTTACATGATATTTGATAAAAAGCATCGTTAAACCAGAATGGTTTGTCTCGATACTCCATTCCGCAGTACTTACATAATTAAATATACAATACAATACTAAGGTACACATCCAATAATAAGCGTGGTAAGATATTCTCAACTACTGCCACTCAATGATAATTGCTTACTTTCCACACTTGTGTTACAAACAACTATCATTTTCAGTTGGCGTGTCAAAATGTAATTTCAATATCATTTTGATACGTCGACTGCTCATTTGAGAATTTGAGAATGGATCCTTTCCGGGTGCGGCTAGTATTATAACAATGGCTGCCACGGAGCACACTACACGCGGTCTTAAATGAGGACCTAAGTTTGTTCAAAAGCTCCATTTAAGAGCCTTCGTGGAGCTTGTTCTCTAATAAATTAATTATTGGGGAATTTAAGCTTACTTAGCAACATATCACGAGATGAAGTGTAGTGTTGCGGATGTTTCACAAGTTTGAAGTAAGTAAAATGAGCTACGAGGAACACAGGGGCAAAAATAACATGTATTCTTGGCTCTAGCAGCAAAAACCATATTTTGTCTCTTAGTAGTTCTCTTACTGTTCCTTTCCCCGGCCAAAACAAACTATGTTCCTCTTATCTGACCTTAATAAGGATTACTTATATGAAGACTGTTAAGACGCTAGGTAGGCCCAATGCCCTTGAGCGTCTGGGCGGAGCACGCGGAGGTAAGCGCTCTGTACCCGCACCACTCGCTTACCCCGCTCACTGCAATCGTACGTGACGTCATGTCACGTACGTGACGTCATGTCACGTACGTGAATTTTGTATCGCTGCAGCGCAACGAGGTTCAAACTTCAAAGAATACAATAAAATATAATACTATGATTAAGAGCTTTAAAACCACATACGTCTCAACCGTAAGTATACATCCATGGGACACTCCCCATAATAAAGTGCCCATTGAGCCTATCACTAATAGGTACCTACGTCGAAATGTACTAAATATTTCATCAGAATTTGAACAGTAGGTTGCACATAAATCTGATACAACACTATTGTATTTGTATCTAACTATACTATAGCAAGTAGGTTGTCGTAAAAAAGGTCCAATGAAAAAAAAAACAATTTCCAAAGGGAAAATTGCGCCTGTTTTTATTCTCGTAAATAGGATTAAACACTTTACGGCAGCCCACACTTTCAGTTAGCTATATTTTTATATATTTTTTTAAAGCCGGGTTGATCTGGTTGGAATTGTTCCAATTTATTCAAAACTAGTTAACCGCCGAATGATTAAGGCGAATTTCGGTTCTTTTGGTATAGGTAAATAAATATTTACGAGTAGGTATATTGCGTTAGTATTCTCAATCTTCTTCTATGGCGCCGAATCCTGGACAATAAGGCAGATGTGGTGTTGGAGACGTACGCTTCAAATTCCCGGGAACGCACGTCGGACCAACGTGTCCATACTCAAGGAGCTCGGAATAACCACAAGGCTGTCCACTATCTGCTTCCAGAGAATCCTTATGTATTTCGGGCACGTCGCTCGTAGAGACCCAGATAGCTTAGAAAAGCTGATGGTAGTTGGTAAGGTCGAAGGGGAAAGAGGACGCGGTCGATCACCTACGCGGTAGTCAGACGTGATAAAAACCATTACCGGCTTGCCAATACCTGAAGATATTAAGACCGCCGAGGACAGGAACACTTGGAAGAGCATGGTACATCGCGCAGGAAACTCTTCAAACTAGACACGACCTTCAGCAATGAAGACGCCGACTAAGAAGAAGAGAGGTATATTGAGTGAAAATGTCGTCAATGTGGACTATTTTATAATTATTAGTCCGCGTACGAATCTATAAATTATTAACTATTTATTTTATATCCCGGATGTGTGTCTGGACGTGTGTGCGTGTGTGCGTGCGCGCATGTGTAGCCGATGACATTATATATATATATTATATATATGTGTGTATTACCTACAGTAAAAACCCGTTTTAGGGAAAACGCGTTCGAACTAATTTTCCGTATCGCCTCAGTGAAAATGCGTTTTCACTAGTTAAAACTTAAAACTAGTTTTCACGGGGATTTTTCAGTCAAAACTATTTTTCACTAATTTAAGCCTTACGGAAAACTAGTTTTAACTAGTGAAGACGCGTTTTTACTAGAAACGGGTTTTACATTGACATAATATATAATGATATCACTTAATATTCTCAATGTGAAAGTATCCCTATTTATCTGTCTGTTAACTATTCACGTTTAAGCGTAAGCGTATTTATGTGAAATCTTGCATGGAAATGGTTCCAGTCCTGGTAAATGACAGAGGATAGTTTTTATCATGGCAATGATCATTCGAAGACGAAGATATAGTGGGTGGAAGATAGTTGACAATCGATTGTAAAATGTAGGAGGGTCGTCAAGGGAGCAAGCTCCATTTGTGACTAAGACGCGTCAAACATCCGGTCTTTGAGCGATATTCGACCTTAAATTACGTGAAGACCAATAATTTTTAGTACGTTGGACGTTGATTACGTTAAAAACAACAAAATTTGGTCTAATTAAGTACCGAAATGTGTCCTGCCAGCCAAAAGGCCAACCTAAAAAGGTTATTGATTTATGAACGTTTATGCTGATGAAAGACGAGCAATTAACAACATTAACAAAACGAATTACATTACATTCTCAATCTTAAACTCTTCTTAACCTGATAAAACTAAATTTAATTTAACTGGCCATACATGTAAAAGCCAAGAAACTAATACGTGTTCCTGCTCTAGCCTAATTCATGTTGACTCCACTAAATACTTGGGTATCCATATAGACCAACTTCTTTCCTGGAACAAACAAATTGATATTACCGCTAATCGAATTAGAAAACTGATATGGTTATTTAAATATCTTAGACAAGTATCCGATAGGGTTCTATTAATTTACATTTATAAAACACTTGTGCAATCTATTGTACTTTATTGCCTGCCTGGTTGGGGCGGTACCTACAAAAATAAACTCATAGTTCTGGAACGGGCCCAGCGATTAATCCTCAAAGTACTTCTAGGCAAAAATATACGTTACAGCACTACTGATGTCTATAAAGATGCTGATGTTCTAACTGTGAGACAGTTATATATCTTAAATTGTATTCTAAAAGTTCATAAAAGTATAAAACCAGATGTTGGCATATTAAAAAAACGTAACCCTTACTCAGTTATAAATCAACTAAGTATTGGTAGGACTTATTTTGCTAAAAGGCAATTTAATACAACATCTATTCATCTTTACAACAAAGCGAACAGAATTATTAGTATTTACAATAAATCATATAACGAGTGTAAAATAAAGACTGCGATATGGTTAAAAAGTAAAACATACGAAGAAACCGAAACAATGATACATTGACCTTTATCGCACCGGATCCGAGATTTGCACGACTCATGCGATCATACACACATACACTCTTACACACTTACTATTGTACCTAATTAAGATCTTTACCCTCTTTATTTGAAATGTAAGGTTACACACCTTATGTAAAATCAAAATGTATATATGTATGTATGTGTGTATGTATGCATATACATATATGGTGTATGTATGTGTATATATGTATGTGTATATATATTATATTATAATTACAACCGTGAACGCTCAATGCACCTACACCGACAGGAAAAAAAAACATTAGAACTATCAATTCTTGTAATGTTTAGTTTTAGTTATAACACTTATAATATTGTCAAACCTATTTTTTAATTTTTTCTCAGCTTTGTATGAAAGAGCGAATACCTCCTAACACAAGTGTCAAACTTAAAAGGAGGAGTCGACACCCAGGATAAACCTTGTTAAAAAATAAACGAATTTTGAATTTTCGAAGTATGAACGCAGAAGATTTCTGTTTTGCACTTAGGTACTTTATTTATTATTTGTGATAAAAGCGATGGAAAACAAATAGCATCGTTAGTTATTCAGTATCATCCAGTATTTGAACATTCTGTGCGCCAGGAGCACGAAACCACAGAAGCTGGTCTGCATCATGATTGCGGTAATCGCACTGCATCTACCACAGCCCGACTGAGTACTGTATCTATGCTAATGACATTAACGGAACATACGTAGTGCCGCCCTCGCGTACAAGTTATTTCTAAGACCAACCTTGTGAGTCATATTTTCCTACCAGGAAAATACTACTTTTAAGCTCTCCGCCGGAATAAAATGTAAATTTCCCGCTGTAAAGCTGAGTCCAGTCAGATCGTGAATTCTTTTAATCGTTATTTTTCATCATTTATTCGCTGCACAAAGAATCCCGCTTGCTCTTTTAAGTTTCAGCTAGCTTTGCAAACGAAAACACTTAAAACATCAGTACCTAAGTATATTCTGTTTTTTTTATTCCGTAGACTAAAATTACATTTCATGTGGTACTAAGAAATGTCATCTCATACACATGAAACGTCATTTTAGTCTACGGAATAAAAAAAATTTAGTTACCTTTGTCACGCGTAAAGGATGACTCACGTTAGACCGGGCCGTGTCCGGGCCGGAGCTTCCGGCGCTTCATTTTCTATAGAAAGCATCACGTGATCACCTGTCATGTCATAGAAAAGTAAGCGACGGATGCTCCGGCCCGGACACGGACGGTCTAACGTGAGTCATTCATGCGTAATACTCGTAGTTTGATAATTTACAATAATACCTATATTTATAGGTAGATATTTTTTGATGGCTATGCTGACGTTTTACTATAGTAAATACTAAAACTGAATTTAATCACATAAACCAAGATGAAATAAAACTAAGATAAATAAAATTTATTGGGCATCTCGGCAATCCAAGGCGTCACGGATTCTGGCAGCATTTAACCCACTGTATTTATTATAATGCTGATGCGTGCGGAAGTTGCCAGCTATCCACCAGTGGAGTAATAATATAAGAATCAGGGAGTTATCGCATTTCTCACCATAAAATAGTACATTTGGTTACAAAGTGCAATGTAAATAAATTGGCCCGAAGTTGAAGAGAGTTGAGTATCTGAAATCCTGAACGGTGCTCGAGCTGTCAACATCGTGTTTAAGTCAGCTGTTAACTAAAATCGTTAAAATAATACAAATATTAGTAATAATAAATAATGTGTTTTTACGTAAGTATTTAAAATGTATAAGTATTTAAATAACATTAAATAGTAAATATACGAAATACGACATTAAGTACATTTCGTACCTAGGTACTAAGTTACTTAGGTAGCCTTGTTCGAAGCTGAGCAACTGTCAACTGATGTTTGTTGAAACTTGGATTTAAACCGGGCGAGTATTATGTGTTATTTATGGCGTTAGTTCATAAGACAATAGTTCTCATGATATTGCATGGGCTGCATAACATTTTACCAAACCGCATTTTCCAAACTTATCCCGAGAATTGGCGCAGGCGCAAGTTTTTATTGTCATGTGACTTTCCAACTCAAGAGTAGATACTATTAAGCCTTGTTGGGATAAGTCCAGTATCCTTATGATGTTTTCCTGCACCAAATACTGGTAAATATCAAAAGATATTTAGTAGGTAGATACATAAATTCCAATGGTATGACCTCCAGTTTGGAATTGGAATCCATATTATGCGACTTACCGCTAGACCACCAGCGCTTATATGAACTAATCGCACTAATTTCCTACATAATATTTCGCTGACCAAGGTTGCGGTCCCACCCAGTTTATAACTGAAGGGCTTGTCTGATTATACCTACAGCTAGTTAAAATAGAGCGTATTATTAACCCATTCTGGCGATTGTCACTAAAACCTGCTTGTAATATCTAGAAACTTGCGGCGATGCACGTACGCAAATAATAGATACGTAGATTAGATATGTTAGCTATTTCAATTATTGTTAAATGGGTTTACGTGTTACCTTAACTAATTACGGGACGGTGGCGCGGCGCAACGCAGCACAGGAGACGCCGACACGAGAATGTGTTTAAACGTTATTGTCCCGGTAACAGGTCTCCCAAATTAATCGGATTTAACACTATACATCACGCGGCCTTCCGGCCGTCGGGGCTTCCTGCCCGGGGCTCTCCGGTTACGCCCGGTTGTCAATCTCTTGCTGCAATACATGTATGCCCTTTGTCACAGACCAGCTCTTTGTTCACATGTACTCATCCGTTATTACTAAATAAATTAAGTACGTACTTCTGCCTTCAGCTTTAATACTTTCAAGTTGCAAGTATTTGAAGTAAGTGTTTTATTGTTTTGGTTCCTGTCGATCATTAGTGCCACTATAGTCCGACAAGAAATTGTAAAAAAACATTGAGGGCTCCACTTCCTACGTAATGAGCTGTCACATTTTTGATGGCAACAATTTAGTATGGAATTTTTTTAGTTCCATTTTATTTAATTTCTACTACGATACGTTACGTTACCTATTTACAAAAAAATACCTTTTTACTACACAGGCTACGAAGGTACAAAACAATCCAGGAAAAAATATAAACAAAAAATTTAACAAGTTTTCAATAATATTTTTTTATTTATTTTCTCCAAAGCAACCTGTGAGGTGTAGGGCTGATTTGTATTCGACGCCATTTTTCGATACATTTTTTGTTCATCTGTCTGAGAATTTCAGATAAGTGAAATTAAAGATGATTTAAAAAGCTTATCTACAACTGAAAAAGTTGGGAATATATATGCACATTATTCTTTATAATTACTAAACAATTTAAATCATTTGCATGCCACGAACTACGTAATGGATGGTGGCGCAGTTCCTCAACTTCGGCTATCTATCTAAGTTAGTGTCGATGTCGTGACAAATTGCTTTATGACATATTTAACTATCGAAGCTAGATTTTTTTTATATAAAAGTAACCAAAATATATTATAAGCAAATCAAGACAAATCGAAATTAACCCTTAAAGGCTTTTTTCCGTGAATTTGTCTTAAAACAAATGTAAATTTTTTAACTTAAGATACTGCGCAAAGGGTATAGCCGTGTTTGTAGGGGGCATCGGCCCCAGAAGCCAAATTGATTGCCCTTTTGCCAATTTATTAGCTCAGATGTATGATGCTATTTCACAAAATATTGACGCTAAAATACTGCAGGTTTTTGTTAAAAATAATTGTATCTAATTATGCATAAATTTATATGTTTTTTGTTGTGTAGGTTGCATCCCCACTACTATGAATTTAAGGGTTAAAAGTCATACTCGTATCATCATGACGATTCAATTCATGTACCAATCCATTTACTAGTGTCTGTTTCTAAACATGAAATTGCTATAAGTTATATAATATTTTTTGTTTGCAGTGTTATTATATTTTTATTATATTATTCTTAAAACAGATTGCAAAAAATGTATGCAACACAAAACGGGCCTCACCATCCAAACCGAAATATAATATATTTCGGTAATATAATATTTGGCATGCTGAATGCTTAAGTCCTGGAAATGGACAAAATGTAGTTTTTGGAAATTGACCCCCTGGAGGAAGGGAAAACAACGCAGACCAAACTCCACGCGTAAGGATCGGGGGTAAGCTAGTATTTATAAACTACATAATATGTAGTACATAATGGGGGTCAATTTCCAAAAACTACATTATGTCCATTTCCAGGACTTAAGCATTCAGCATGCCAAATGCCAATGCCAGTTGTAATAAAATAAGGATGCTAAGCACGAATAATTTCGTACTTCGACCCGCCATTTCCTATGTTTGTCGCACGCACATATTTTTATTGCAGTCCCGCTCGCATAGTGGCATTGACCGCCGGAATCATCGGGAAATGGCGGGTTTTAGTACGAAATTATATATGCTTAGCATCATGGCACCGTGCGTGCATGTTGGGGGTAAATAAAGCGATCGCAGCGCATAAGGTGGTAAAAATAGGCAACTAATGGATGTTAGAGTCTTAAACATTTCATACAAGTTATATGGCTCGAAATGGAACTTTAATTTACGATTACTCCTGAGATATATAATATCAGTTAGCCGCCTTAGATTCCATAGACAAACGCGCTAGGAAGCTTATTGGAGATGCGGGATTAGTAGAGGCTAGACTGCAGAGCCTTGAACACCGTAGAAAGGTAGCGTGTTTATCGGTGTTCTACAGGATACATTTCGGGGAGTGTGCGATGGGATTACATAATTTAATCCCCCCATCTCCATTCTGCCACCGTGGGACTAGACGCGGACTTGCATTTCACCCTTACGTCGTTACTCTGCCACTGATTCGTACTAAGCGCTATGCATCCAGCTTTATCATGCGAACGGCTAAGGAGTGGAATTCACTTCCCGCAAATATATTCCCAGTACACTATAACTTGGATCTTTTTAAATCAAGAGTGAATAGACATCTTTTAGGTAAGCATGATCCATCCTAGACTGCATCGGCACTTACCATCAGGTGAGATTGCGGTCAAATGCTTGCCTTTTTGTAATAAAAAAAAAAAGATATTCATTTAAATTGTATGGTGTAAGGGACCATTGTAATCTGTATGAAATGCTTAATATAACTAACGTATTTAATTTGATAATTATTAATACTGTATTCGTATAAATAACTTTGAAAATACCACATATTATG
Source organism: Cydia strobilella (assembly GCF_947568885.1). NCBI lineage: Eukaryota > Metazoa > Arthropoda > Insecta > Lepidoptera > Tortricidae > Cydia > Cydia strobilella. Next base: position 8,329,945 of record NC_086049.1, on the reverse strand, counting down.
AAATCTTTTTGTAAAAGATAAGAATGGGTATAGTAAGCTATCCTTAAAAGATATCGCGGACTTTTTTGTAGACCAATGACAGAGAGACAATTCCACCATTGTGTTGCTATATCTCAAACGGATTGGGTAGCGTTTTCGATTAAAGCTTTTAGCCAGCGTGATTTTTTTCTGACTTGAAATATCGTCATATTTCAACCAATTTACACAAAACTTTAACAAATTTTACGCCTTAACTTTCTTCAAGAATCACTCTATTCATAGGTAAAAACCGCATAAAAATCCGTTCAGACGTTTTCAATTAAATTATTAAGATTTACTTACTTCTCGCTTAATAGTTGTGACAAAATACGAGCCTATAAATCTGTTATAACCGATGTGTGGCGCTGTCGTCGTGCACGGTCCCAATTCGCTTTTAAAGTAGTAAGTCAGTATGATTTACTATTTAAATGCGAAAGCATGTAATGTTAATCGAATGAATACTACAAAGCTATTCTGTCACATTGTAATAAAGTTGCGTTTAAGCATGAGTGTGACGAATAATGTAAAGTGAATTCCTAAGATAACTTCACTGTTTGATTATCTTCACGCGCGGGCGGTTACACAATGTAATTTCCGCATTTTCTTCTGTTAGTATTCCATTAAAAGTTTGTAAACACTATCTTGAGTTGAACTAATCAGGGCTTGCAGCTGCAGCACTCTTCCGTTCCCCGTCTGATATCCCGACGAGACGTAGGTCACGATCTTAAAGTCAACCATTCATTAAAAGTAAAAAGTTAAATGAGTAGGTACCTACTTTAGGCTACGAAGCGGCTATGAATTAAAAACTTACGGAAACTGATAATAAGAGTATGCAAATATTTTTGAGATGTGAAATTACATGGTTTTGCTTGTATACAGGATGTCCTTAGCCATTGGACAAAGCCGAAATGTACATATTATGCATTAGGGTATTTAGAATCAGTATACCAAGTATCATAACAACCGGTGTAGCGGTTATCAAGAAATTAACAAATTACGATTTTTTACTTTGGAGCAGCCTGTATGTGTTAATAGCTTCTGAGGTAATAAATAGTATGAAACCTTCTTCGACCTTAATGATTACCTTTTTTATTTATGACATTAAAAGATTCTGACTTTTGACAAATGTCATCATTGCCGCACATTTTCGAACCAGTTGTTAAAAACACTGCCAATGATTAATACAGTATGTTTCTTTTTGTTGTCGATCATTGGAATGAATTTTTGTTTGGAATTTTAATTTTAATTTTTTGTTATAATTAAAAAATGTTAACGTTAGAGCATTCCTGAGCAGTAGTGTAATTTCAGGGTTTGTCCAATGGCTAAGGTCATCCTGTATAAAATGTTTTCGGGTGTACGAATTAGTATAATAGAATTATATGATGAATTTTAAGGTTCTAACCCTTTACGCCCTCAGTTGTATCAACCATAATCAATGGTCTGAAAAAAGTAACTCAGCAGAGATCTATGACAGATGGAGTATATAAAGACGGTTTGGATAGACAATTGACTAGATCCAATACAAAGATGTATCTTTAAAATTATTTAAGTAAATTATGAGTACTTATTAATCAATATTATTATACATACGTTATAAATATTATAAAATTCTTTTAAAGTTATATATCCTGCATTTTTTTTCTAAAACGTCTATTTACATATGGAGGCTTATCCCTCAGATCCTTAAACAGGTCAGGTTTGGTATCATTAAATCTCCACTCTATCTACCCCGCTTTACATGGTAATAAATGTATACTAACCACAGCGCAGAATGGCGTGTAGCGCGTTGTAGACAGACATGCAACATTACCTATTTAGCATATACGGCGCTGGGTTAAGTCGGTAAGAAGATGAATGTTTCTAGCGCGGAGCACTGCATTACGATGTACCAAAATGGTGCGTGTGTATACATATATTATATTATATGTAGGTAAATAAATATGTAAACGAGTTTTATAGTTACACCGTATCCAAGAGTCAACGTTTTGGTATTATATTTTTGACTGGAATAATACCAGCAGTGTTGGCCGAACGTTAATTGCAATTAACCAGTAACCAGTACAAATTGAACCGTAAGCCGTAACGGACGGTTACAGTTTACGGTTCAATTTGTACTGGTTAATGGTTAATTGCATTAACGTTTCGGCCAACACTGAATACCAGTAACTATCTTCGCGTCTACTAATTGACCGATACGATACTTACAGGCCAGTTCGAACAAATACTGACAGCATAATGATATCTAAATGATGTCAGTGTACGTTCGAATTGGCCTGTTATTTATTCTTTATTTATATACATATATCGCGGCTCACTTTAAATTTTTGGATAAAATGCTCGACAATTCACTTCCCCAAAATAACAATACAAGAGGTAATCACGGTCTATATCCTGGTCAATATAAGTCTAGTGAAACTAACCGCGAATCATTCAAAAAATCAACTGTCAACTAAGCGGTTGTTGCAGGTACCTATCTGTTTGTTACGGGAGCTTTTTTAGAGGCAATTTTTCACGCCAATGTAATTCCGAAGACGGGCTGTAGATCTATAACAGAATAATAAATGGCTAGTATTGGGCGGCACCGGGTGCATGTTATGTGCGTGAGACCACAGCAAGTTTATACCAACAGGCCCTATATTTACTCCACTCACAAGTGCAGGCGAGTGTTGGCCTCTGACCAACCAGTACAGAGTTTAAAAATACGTTGACGAAGATTTTTTACTACGGCATATTGTTGATGATCCTAACAAACGTTTGCGTTTGTGTATCAAAGCTTTAGGATATAATTTTGAAGATGAATATTTGTTTTAATTAAATGATTGTACCTAGTTTAAATTTTTAGTGACATTTTTAAAAGACGTGTTATTAAGAAAAATATTCCAAAAAAATAATTTTTAACGTATTTTTGGGCCACCAAGTATACACATTATGTCTGATTATACCTACTTAGCTGTTACGTATTTAAGTTACAGTTGTCCGGGTTTGCCTCTGGCGGGCGCTCTGTTGTGAACAGCAGGCTTTGGGAACAGCTCAGGGCTCGAGGTGAAAAACGTCCGCATCGTAACTCGGAAGGCAATAAGCAACGCGCCGTCCCGTAAAAACCTTTGTCACCATCACGTAGGTAAGGTACACTTACCTACACATCACAATGACATACATGTAGAGATGTTTCTATACTTTATTTATTAACATGATGAAAATAAGTACCCATCTCCTTTAAATGTGTTAGTTCGTTTTTTTTTTAAATTAGTATAATGTATAGTCACCTGCAATAATAATATATGTTACACAACGAAGACCGCAAAAATATCTGACACGATCTTATTTGTAAAGCCTATTTGTAGAGAGATATTATTGCAGGTGACTGTACCATACACCTCAAGGATACACACAAATATATTCGGGTGAATGAAATATCTGAAAGCTGCGGATACTAACATACCTCATAATAACTTATACAGCTTTTTCCGTCTTAAGGAAGCAGCAATTTTCCTACAAAAACAAATGCCATAGACTGATACTTTTTCAATGACAATCATTTTCGTTAAAATCATTGCCAATTATTGGGTAGGTAAAGATAAGATAAAAAATGTTTTTCTTGCACAGAACGAATACAAATGTAGTACATAGTACATATCACAAGTTACTGAAAAGAGTTGGTTAGTTTGTTAGTTACTTTAGGGTTTATCCCTGTCTTACAAGTATAATTATAAGTCAAAGTTACAGATAAAGATAAACGATAATTGCTAACTGAGGTTTGTAGTGCTTTTATGAATAACGCCATTAATGTATAGAAGATCTTTCTGTTGTGAAAATGCTTCTCTTGTTAAAAATTTAATACAATAATTAAAATACAACATACTCCTCTGTCACAGTATATAAAACAATACAGTCATTCGACGAAGACGTATAGACAGGGCAATCATGCGGGGTGCGAGGGGCGAGTGGTGTGCCGTGCGCACCCGAGCTGCATACATTCGCCGCTGTTAATAGCTCGGTACACGTCAAAGTCGTTGATCCACTTTGCTTCTATTCTATATAAATTATCAGTGTGTAATTAACAGAGATTATACTTATGAAAATAGTTACAACATACGTTATTAATTGTTTCTTATTTTATGGACATTAAACTCTTGTCATAATCCTATACAGTATCAGATACACTACAGTGAAAACATTAAAAGGTTTGGGTGAAGACTAGAATCCGCATTGGGATAGCGTGGAGACAATTATGTAAAAAATCGTATAAATGATAGGTTGGCAATGCCGAAATAATATCAAAAATACCTAATTTAGAGTACATTATTCTCTTTAGCGTAAATAGGTACATCTGCTGCCTTACAACGTAGGTATTTAGGTAACTACTTTAACTTTAACAATCTACTTCATTACTAAAAAAACGTTGAATTTACGATTAGCTATTTATGAAGTTTAAGATTCAAAATTGTTCTTGGTATTTAATGCAATTGTTCCAAATTTACAAAGCGATGATTCGTTTTATTAATATTAAAAATATATTTTTATAACCGCGAAAATGTATGAACTCTTAATAGTTATGATTATTTGTAAGTACACAAATACAACAACAACAACAACAAGTACAAGTATTGCGGACACAAGTGAATGTAAAACAGTCGTAGATCTCTCTGTTGCATCTTACATGAAAACCAGAAAAGTTTGTATGTACCTACTAATTTTTTCATTCCTAGTCATATTATTTTGTTTTAAGTATGTTACTATACAGGGTGATTCAGAAGACGTGAGCAGGATCAACACTGCGCATTTCGTAAATTATAAGCAACTGTTTCGTATCAGTATTAGTGATTAATGTAATTTTTTTAGTCGCGTTGAAAAAAGTTATTAATTTATTTACGACATGCATGGTCGCCCTACAATTAGAATAAGTACTAAACTACCGATATTCTGTGTCAAATTGAGTGTCATCACTTCATCACTGTCATCAGTCTGGTTACTTTTGAAACCTCATATCTCACTCAAGTTTGACAGTTTATTTTCTTCATAATCAAAATGCTGTCATTACGGTTAAAGTGGTTTTATGTTTATTAATTAGGTGTTGTAGGGTGACCATGATACTAGAGAATTAAATTTGTCCTCACCAAAAAAGTTAAAACATATGCAAAAGTGCGGTTGTTTCCCCTAAATACGACGGTGGTCGATCAATTAACAATTACTGAGTGTGCAGGATTAGTCCTGCTCGCGTCTCATGAATCACCCTGTATATGTTAGTAAATACGTTTCTACGAGTAGATATATGACTGTATATTTTTGACTAGTAAATGTTATAATAGTAATTTATGTGCCTATAAATAATCTTTATTTACTTCGAAGCAATATGTGGATACATGGGCTTTCGAGTATCCAAATCAAGGAGGTAAACGCCCCCTGATGCGGAGTAATCCGCTTGTGATGCCTCGGAATTACACCGAGACAAAGCAGTAATTCCAAGGCAACCAACCATAGTAGATTAAATTCATTAAATTACAACTTAAACAGGCATACTGGCTTAGCAAGCCATCAGCAATACCTGCGGTGGTTAGTGTTTAGGGACATAAAATCCTCAAAGTGCAAATGCCGAACTAACGAGGAGATTATAATTAAAAGGAACGTAACGACGCGACGTGGTATTGAATCAATATGTTTTCGCCCATAAATAGGTTATCAGACATGCTTAACTCCTATTAGCAGGCATTTTATACGCCGTGAATGGCGGCGTCAGACTGTTTAATTGAGAGACTGACTTTGTAACGGTGACAAAATCTTCATTATGCGATGTAAATAATGATCTCACAGAATCTTGTAAGCTGTCAAACGAGTTTCAGTGTGTGTCGTGTCACTCGTGTCTGTATAATGCTCTTAAAACAACTTTGTACATGGGTTAAAAGGTTAATGGTAAAAAAATACATGTCGATTTTCAGTTTGTGTTACAAGATACAGAATTATTAATAGGTAGGTACTCTAGTTTCGTACTCAAAAGCTCTGCGCACACTTGACCAAGTTGCCAGTTGAACTGGCGTAATCCATTGTTCGGAGAGAAAACACGAAAGTTGATAGTTTATTTTTGATTGCCTATACCATAGACACTGCACACTACTTTATAAGAAAAATGTGACGATATCTGTTATGTGTATCTTACGTAATAATATCAAAATAAATAAAAGCAAAGATTAGCAGTTACATTTCGGCAGTGGAATCTATGTATGGTTTCGTAGCTACTGCTTACCGACTGAAATAGGCCTCCCGAAACTATTCCAATTCATCTCATCTCGCCATATTGTGCCTCTATGTAATTTGCACATAGCACACTCCTCTGACTCGGAACAATAATTTATCAAAACTGTGTATCATAATATTACAACTAAGTATAAGCTGCCCCAGTTTGTAAACATTGAAACAGGTACTAAACTGTTTTGTAACATTACCTAATGTATCAACCACACCGTATAGCTAGTAGGTGTAGGTACACATGAGAGAAGCTTGAATGATTAATGGTATGTCCTTACTGAAATATTCGTTTTAAGTCAGCTGCGGTACCTAACCGTTTGCCAAGCGCTTTCTGAACCACGTAAACGATTCGATTTGCCAATATATCACAGAACACACCTGGACTGTTATAACAAAAAACCGATTGCAATTGTTTTGCGCCGTTTTATGGCCTCTTCATTGTATCGTTGTTCTTATTTTGTCATGAGTGAGTGTATAACGGGCGCAGAATAAATGAGATGTGTTCTCGGTGCTTCTGTGGTCTTTATATACTCGTATGTATGTAGGTATTCAATAAATATTGAATGAAAGCTACAGTAACATTGAAAGTTCATGGGAATAAAATAAATAAAATGTGTCTGTCTGTTACCGTTGCCGTTTTACCTACTAAGCTACCGAGACTTACCTATTGAAATCGAATACTTTTAGGTACTAATATCCTTCATATGCGCTATAGAGTTTCATTATTTTTACTATAGACCAATCATACCATCATGACTTCTAGGTGATAGGTTTAAAACTGGCGATTATGAATTTTTTAAATAATTATATTCAGATACATTAAACAGTAAAATGCATCAGTCATAAGACTGGCAAAATTATCATGGGCAATGGGCATTACGCCCCTACCCTACTTTTTACTTTTTTTAATTTTTCAGGCTTACTAGATAGTATTTAATACAAGTAAAAATATGCGTAATATTCTCTTATTATATCATTGTACTTTTATGTATCTGAAAGCGGTCAGGCAGGTTCAATGTTACGCATGGAATTATATTAGGAATAACATGACAAAGAATGTAAAAGTGTCAAACTTAAAGCCAAAATAATCTTTAATAGAAACGTTACGGAAAACGTATGAAATTTTCCGTAACTCAATGGGAATTTTTATTTAAAATAATTGTCCCAAATTTGGATTTCGTATTTATTCCGACCAGAATAAGGAGCTTTTCAAACCTACCTATTTTTATCAAAATCTGACAAAAACATAAAATCGCCAAAAAAAATTAAAAATTGGTCCTAGGTACCTACAGTAACGACGAGACACGAGGCGTGCGGCCTGTTACTGGTGTTGTCGGTCGTTTCTATTTACTAGCCTCCGGTAGATGTACATATTTTTGAAACTTTGGCTATGTATATATATTTATGCCGTTGAATGTACCAGATAACTTCCAACTTTTGTAACCAAATTCCAATCACACAGAATGTCATGTATTGTCATCAACCACGAACACGCCTGCGCATGCGATGTTATCGTTCATGAATAACAACCATCGTTTATAGAATATTCATGTTATGCACACGCCTGGAGCGCATATCTTATCATCTCGTTGCGAAGAGCTTGCTACGAGCAACTTCTATAGCACCGTAGCGTTTTCTACAAAATTACTGTTCATACGGCATCATATTCGGTAACGTGAAAACATGATACAAAAGATTTTGCATGCGCGGAGACTGATAAATATGAGCTTTGATATGTAGTAGCCAATAGGTTATCGATTCAATTTCAATACGTCATTTACATTCACCACTACTTTACTAAGCTTTAGTAATTTGCATAAAGAGCTCTGTGGTTATCCATATAATCGCCGTCATTACAGTTGATAAATATTATTTTTAAGTTTATCCAAATATTAACTTCAAAATCGCCAATTTGGAAAATAGTGTACGCCTACGCCACCAGCTCAGCAGAGGTGCCGAATACCGCTTTATAGCCTTTTACTGTGCCAATTGGAGTATTAGTTTAGTAATTATTTTTATGAGGTAGAAGTCATTTCAGAGAAACAAATAACCGCTTTAAAAATACTCGATTACTTTACTGTATCGTAAAATGGGGTGAGTAGGAACAAAACTGACATTCAAACCTCGATGACATTTTATTTTTACATATGCAAACTAAATGGTGTATATAATAAGTGTTCCGGACGTTTGTATTTTAGTTTTTATTTTATTTTGCGTAGTTCCATTTCATAACTTTGACGACAAATTAATTGAATTGAATTATACAAAGGTGATTTTGGAAGATTGTTGGATCGTTTTTTTTTTTCTTATGAGTATTACTATAGCTCCATTTTAAATTGGAATACATTATTTTTGTAGCAGTAGCCTTAAAATCCCATCTCACCTCCGTTTCATCCCTTCTCTCCCCATTCATAACCCAACTCTCCCCGCGAACCCTATTCACCCCATTTTACGGTAACTGAAAAACTGTAAGTAAGGGTGATAAATATAGATAAATGTGACCATGAAAGTAGTGGTAGGCAAAGCAGCCGTCGAAGTATTACCGGCTAGGCACCGCCTGGCACGGGCGAAATAAAGAACGTGCTCCAAATTAAATAAAACAACTGATTCCAACAAGGCCACGTCCTGAATGCTAATGGCATTGGCGCAATAGTAAAAACACTATTAACTATCAGAGATAGTACTCGTAGAACTAGTAGGAAATAATGGCGATCAAGCAGGGTAGTAATGTTTTAGAATTCGATAGGAGAATTGTAGGTACCCACTGTTAATTAAGAATGGTACAAACACCGCGTTCTTTTCCATTTTTGTAATCGTAATTTTTTGAAGATATATTATGCTGGCTGGGGATTGTAACTGTATTATATACCTAGTCGTTGATGTATTAAATTAGTCAATATCCAATGAGTCCATAATCAGCCTGGAAATCCCTGCTGAACATGGTCCCTGGCCAAGCCGCACATTTTAACTAAGGTGTAGAGTTTGTGAAGTTAGGGCCTGTAGAGTTAGAAGCTTGGCTCTACAAAGGATCTGATAATTTTTTGACAGTGCGAGCCTTATGGTTTCGTCTTAGTAACATTTTACATGAAATGTTTTTGGTGGGATAAAAAATTATCCCTGAAATCCAACATGCATAGGTACATAAGGTCGCGCAAATTAATGAGCCGATTTGCCAATAGATGGCGCTGTATTAAAATAGGTAAGGCTTCCGGAAACTACACTAACGTGTAATTAAATAAATAACGAATGGGTGTAGTAAACAAATATATCTACTAAATACGTGAAGTGGAGCCCAAAAATTGTGTCAACTTTATCTCTAATCACTGGCTCGGCCTGCAAACCGTTGATAGGACCAAACGCAAAGTTGAAGCTTAAAATGCAGACTGAAATGTTTGGAGCATAAAAAAAGTTTAAATGCATAAAAGAATGCATGCATTAAAGAGGCCTTATTCCTTTAACGCGCATATTTTACAAAATGCTTCATTTTTCATTAAAGGATCTGGCGTAAATGCTTGCTTTTTGTAAATAAATATTATAATTATTATAGTTCATTCATTAAACTAGCAAGTATAGGGGAAGGCGGGGTAATTACGAACACCTATATAAGGGAGTTTTGGAATAAATCAAAAGATAGTATTTGTAGGTTAATGTAGGCTGATTATTTATGCAGATAAATGTCGTGTTAGAACTATCATTACTTTATAAGTTACAATGGTTTAATTTATGGTAAAATTGCAACGAAAGTAAGCAAATATTTGAATTAGTTTAGAACTTGAATCCTGTGTAAACGGGTAACGCTCCGCTAGTCGCTTGGCAGTAGTGATGGCGTTATTTCTAAGATGGCGATGAGTGAAATCATGTTAGCTCTCTCTAACATACAGAAACAGCTGCGTTCGCGATTACCTAGCGTTCTTGATTACCCGGCCTTCCCCTAACTATTCCATTACTTATATGAAAAAAGTGTCATCACCCAATTCTTGTCCAGTTATTCAATGGTTATTCTTTATGTTTTTACTTGAATTCTGATTAGGATTTATTAAATTTATGCGGAGTTGAGTGATAAACTCAGTTGGGAATAAGTTAAGGTAATAATATTATTATAAAATCGTAGGTATATGACTTCAAATTACCGAGATAACGTCCTGCATCTCGTGATGGAGTCAGGTGATGGTTACAGGAATTACTAATATACTCATGAGAAATCCTTGGTGCTTGAGGTTCATTGGTTTTGTATTGAAAATTAATGCCATCCTGGATGAGGTCCATGGCGGCGGCCCGTCATTACGGGCCTGCTATCTCGCACTGTCTTGCCGCCATCTTGATTTTTTCATTTCTGGTCTAATCTTGCTCTGATCATAAAAGTCGATATCTGCGAATCCGAGAGTTTAATCCCCTTATTCTGGGGTCAAAACTGGAATAAAACGGCCGCCATCTTGAATTGCTCCATTTTTGGTTTTTACATTTGGCCATTACAATCACTACATTATCACTAGTAATGTCATTTCTTCAAAGTAATGTCATTACTCTTGATATATTGCCTGGCCCGTAACAGAGTAGGTAAGTTAGCTCCTCGCTGAGTCAAAACGTCAAAAGTCAAATTCTGTAACTAACAACAAATACTAACTAAATTATGTACATTATTTATGGTCTAATCATTTATCTCAAAGTTCAAGTTCAAATATACTTTATTCATGTAGACCTACCAACAAGGACTTATGAATGGTGAATAATATGTACATATATATTATCTTAAGCTAATTATCAGAGCAATTTATTGGTGTTAATATTATTCCATGATAATATTGAATTATTATACAGATCAAATTTAATACTAAGAACTATGTATATTTAAAAACGTGTTTTCAAATTTAATAAGGATTGCATGCCTTAATTGTTCGATGGTTAATACGCAATGCAGCCGCCACACATTAAACCACTTAATATCCTAAAACTAAGAACCTAAATTTGAGAGTACTCAAATGACTCTCAAAATATTTAATTTGCAACCTGCACGGCTACCACGTCTTGGCATTTGACATTTACGTTAGCGACGGCTTAAACTTGATCGCATTCCTTCTCTATCGCAACAATACATCAGTGCTAGCGAGATGGAATGCAATCGAGTTTATGCAGTCGTTACGTAAACGTCCAATTTCAACTCATGGTACGGCTACAGCACACCTCGGATCAGTCAGTGAGGTAATCTTTATGTTGGCTTTGACCACAATGCAATAAACTCTTTTTTAGGGTTCCGTACTCAAAGGGTAAAAACAGGACCCTAATTACTAAGACTCCGCTGTCCGTCTGTCCGTCTGTGTCCGAGATAGCTAGGCAGTTAAAATTTTCACAGATGACGTATTTCTGTTGCCGCTATAACAACAAATACTAAAAAGTACAGAACCCTCGGTGCGCGAGTCCGACTCGCACTTGGCCGGTTTTTTATTTAACTTCAGTCATAGCGCAGTGTCAAGTTATTTGTACTTGAAGTAGTGGCGCTTTAGGTAGGGCCAACACTCAGGGTAGATTAGGATAGAGCTTATTACCCGAGGACCACGAAATGCACCTTCGTGACGCTCGGAGCGTGCTTTCATTATGTGCCGAGGCATTATTGTTAGTATTAGCTGCCTGCTGCCTCTTATATCCGAGGTGAGACATAATGATTTACTTCGACGAGTAGGTAGAGACATTATTTATTTACATTTAATTTATTTATCTCTCTCTCTCTCTCTCTCTCTCCTCTCTCTATCTCTCGCACACTTTACACTACGTATCTGTAAGCCCAACGAAGTTACGAAGCCTACCCACTGATGTTAATCAGTTAGCAAAAATATTATTTTGGACCGAACGTAGGTTGTTTTAAGAGCTAATGAAAATTTCGTTTGGCGGGCGCAGTATTGTGGTCAGGAAATTGAAAGGGCGGTCGGAAAACTTGATTTACAGCAAAGTGCCTGAGAAAAGGGATGTTTTATTATGAAAATTATCTTCGGGCTCGGAGGGTTTGGTCGTAGAGGCCGCTCGTATGTTATGATAATAATTTAGGAACGAGCAAGTGGTCATGTAACAAATATTATGCCATCGATATATGTACATATTTTGTAAGTGAATAGCATAATAGTCGATTTAATTATTATCTTCAGTAGTATAGCAGGAACAAATAAGCTTAATAAGTTTATTTTAAATTTTGTTTGGGCCTAGTGATCCTATTTACTCAGAACCAACCACTTGGCGATAAGGTACTTTTATGCGTTAGGTATTGAATAAAGCACCAATGAACTTGGTTAATTTGCAGAACCTTATTAATATTAATTCACTACGGCGATAAGTGGATATATGTACAGTGTGTAAATCTAATACGGCCGAATCTCTTAACGGTGGTTAGTATAGGACATAAGAAATGTAATTAGATAACTTTTACTTAGAAATGCAATTAAAATTTTATCCATACAAAATAATTCGGCCCGCAATGTAATGTAAACACACTCGCGTTAAACGCTCGTTGACAGTTACTTTCAAAAGCTCACATCGCGTATGTAATGTAATTATTGTCATTAACTGTCACGAGTGGGCAAATACTAACCAAGTATGATGCTTTTTATCTGATATACGTAATACCTAGTTTCAAAAATAAAGTTAGTTACTCGTACACGTAAAAAAAACGACTTAAAAAAGCAATTTATTTTAATACCTACTTATTAAAAGCACAGTTTAGTTTTTTTATACTTCGTCGGTGGCAAACAAGCATACGGCCCGCCTGATGTTAAGCAGTCGCCGTAGCCTATGTACGCCTGCAACCTGAGCTGCCTGAGTTTTGCCGGTTTCGCCGCAGATACATTCTCCACGTGTCTTCCTTGTATTTTATAATAGGATTCGGTCTTGTAATGGAACTGGTACTTCATCGTGAATATCTGCTCCCTCCACTCCACCCTTCCAGTCACGGGCAAACCTTCGCGAACTCGCTGTATCGCGTTTACAATTACTCGAGCGTTTCTTGGTACAATTCGATCAGGGTATCGCTCTCTGTTGTATAGAGTTAACACTCGATTACCATTTTGTAATGCTTCACCGTAAATTAAAATCATGTCCATTAATTCGGGAACAGTAAAAGTTGTTAAACGAGGCATTTTTATAACTTACGATTACTTCTGTATAGAATGACTGACCTTGTCAAATTAAAGTTGAAATAAAATAAAAAAACATTTAACTTTACCAAAGAGTTTGTCACGTTTTAAAACAATGTACCAAACTTTGTGGTGTTTAGACTGTTTAGTTAATTCTCAAAATCAATTTTGGTAAGGCCGTATGCTTATTTCCTACCATCTGTAGGGCGAGCACATGATTGGCGCGACAGTATCTCGCCGCGAGATAGACTACCCGTCTTTTACTAACTGTATGAATTAAAGAGGGACGGGTAGTCTTTGTCGCGGCGAGATACTCTCGCGCCAATCATGTGCTAGCCCGGCTGGTATAACAAAATCAGACAAATGAAATAGTGATATCATAATAATTGTCTGTGCTCAGGTCAGGTCAGGTGCTATTAAAGTATGTCTATGCTCAGTACTAAGAATCATCACGTCAAGTGTTGTTATCGTGACTGATTAAAATGACATTAAGTAGATGAAGTCAGTTCTTTGTTGATAAAAATGATAAATAAATAACATTTAATATCTTTAACATGCTTAGTGCATTAAACTCAGTGTAATACTACTAACATGTGATTGTTCCTGTAGATATTAGGTAAGTTTGTAAATGCGTAGTAATCGTTTCGAATAGATATTCTGGTAACGCAACCATGTTTACAGTACATTGCTGCTGATAAAATTTTAAAAATTAATTATGGCGTCACAGTTAAGTGCAGCTTAAAAAAACATCTTAATTAATGATTGCACTAATGAGTTCTATGTGTGGTTTAATTTATGGCCCGTATTAGATTTACACACGTATAATAATTCTTTAGATTTTATTTAAATCACTTAGTTATCACGGCAGCTTTGAACATTTAGGAAATCCGAACTGTGAACGGACTTTATTCATACAATTCCGCGGCGTATCTTGGCCTGGTTTTGCTTTATGTATCGCACTATAATTGCAATGGCAAGGCTACTGTGTGTAACCGAGAGGCAACGTTTGAATATAGTTGCATCATATGAACTAAAATCAGCGAGGCGGGCGTGTTCTCAAATTTTCAACCGCGCGAATATTACAGCCTCGCCAAAATTACGCTGCACTTATTCAAGCACTTAACGTTTAGTAAATATAAATTTAATACGTCGTAGGTACCTTGCGGCACGTAATTGTGTTAGTTGCACGTATTAAAAATATAATTACAGATAGAAATGATTGTCAATGACGAAGGCAACCATAATTGTTCACTTTTTATATTATTTATTTTACGTTTTTAGTCATAGTAATTTTATTTGTATCTTTAAATACGTAAACATAATAACATGAAGGGTGAGGGTATTGTAAAATTGCAGTGATATCAGTTCAAAGGAATGTTATTTCAACAACTAAATCCTACAGTGTAGGATTGAGATCCGTTTTACGGATGCGTAACCGTAGTTTAATAGCGTAGGACCTACACTGTTAAACTACGTTACGCATTCGCAAAACGGATCACAATTAATCACGTCAAGATGCTTAACCTCATTGAGAGTTTCTTCTGGAATTATTTGAGTCAAGATAGAGAGCGTCGTGTCGCCATTTTAACGGGAACAGTTTGAACAGTTTGAAAATCACCCGAACGTGATAGGGTTAGAATAGACCAAAACACTTAGCTACTCAAACTAATCAATTTATAATCGATCAATGCAAATTAGGAGGAGTCTGATCGCTTTTGCGTGTCGAGAGCCTTCTAACCTCCTTACTTAAGCGTAGGCGTCTCGACTCGAGCGTCGTTTTATTTAAACTTTACATTGGACGATAATATACTTGGGATAGTTAAATTAAAGAAGCCTCGTTAAGTTTACTAAACCTCTTTACTTCACACTTAATATTTAAACACTTGTTACGTATAAACGTGTGTACATTAACGTTAGAATTTAAATTTATCAAACATTTACAGCTGGAAATGTTTTTCGTGCATGTACCCAAAACATCAAGTAAAAACTCGGCCGCCACTCTAAATTTTTTATTAGCCTCCTAAAAGGAATGGAATCTAAAAGAGTGCCAGCCTCACGAGTGTAACTGTTGCAGCTTCTTAAATATTCTAACTTCTCATGTCACTTTTTTTTTAATTTAAAGCATAACTTCTCGTGTCCACAAGACCTCGATTAAATTTATTTAGTTAAATATTAACGATACCAACGTACATATATTTAACTCTGACCATAATGTCAATCTTTTATAATAATAATATGTAAGTAGGTACATTTAATTTATCAAAGACTACTGGGCAGATAATTATATAAGTAGTTATACTTTGCATGATTGCATGATAACATAAAACTTTATAACTTTAGAAATATATGTATAAACAAAACTTACCAGATTAGGAAAAGTGGGGCAGGTTGGCTTAGTAGCATAAGAGTAGAATAAAATTACCAAGAAATGAATAACATATGTGAAGATACAAAGGTAATATTTTCGGAAATAATCACTCTGAAAGTCTAAAAAATGTGCCCCTCCTCCAGTTTTTAAACTATGTATCCAACAAATACAAAAAAAATCATAAAGCATAAAGGATGACTCACGTTAGACCGGGCCGTGTCCGGGCCGGAGCTTCCGGCGCTTCGTTTTCGTTTTCGTTATGGAAAGCACCACGTGATCACCTGTCATGTCATAGAAAAGTAAGCGCCGGAAGCTCCGGCCCAGACACGGCCCGGTCTAACGTGAGTCATCCTTAACTCAATAAACGCTTAAAACTTTCAATGAAAATATTTTTTACCATGATAGGTCAAGCTTTAAGTCATATAAATATAATTAAGGGCGGCGAAGAGACGGCGATTTTCGTTTGTTATGTCGATATCTACGGATTTTTCTGTATTAATCGTATGTCGGTCACTGAGGTACATGTTTTGCTGTAGAGCTTTTACGTATAATGAATTTAGTTAATAGGTAAATGCAATTGTTACGCCTATAACCGTACCCATTAATCCATAGTGACATATATAAATTCGTTTCTGAACAAAAATGGCGTTGGAATTATTTTGCAAGCAAAATGTGCAGCGTTTCCCACCTCAACCAGATATTGCAGATTCAAGCTGCTCCTGACGGGTATTGTGCTGTGGCCAACTCTGTAAATTGCTTTTCATGTCGAAAAATATTTTAATCTGATTGGTGGTCTGTAAACAATTAATTGTGGCTTTCATATAGTAGGTTACCTACGAATAAATTAGTTTTTAAGGCTGAAATTGTTTTAAACTGCAACCTTGCTTTACCTATTCTACACGCCACTTAATAAGTATGTGCAATGTTCATATACACATTATATCTTCAGTAGATATGTAATCAAAACGATTACCTATTTATTAATACAGTATATACGTACAAAACTAAAATAGGTACTCTTATTTTCATTCAAGTGCCGAGAACTTTTTAATAATGTGACTTATGAAAAGTGCGGTTTTTATTGGGAAATTAATAAATTGCAGAGCAAGGATGAATTTTAAGTTCGGTCGGGTTTTCTTTGCGATTTGGTATTCAGACTGAGTAACTTACGGTGGTTAAAAATTGATTTATGTAACCTATTATGCTTAGGTTTTATTACTCTTCTATGTAAATGAATACGAATCAGGTTCAATAACAAATATAAAAATCTATTCATTCTACTTCAGGATTACGTTCCTTCGAATATCATTTAGAAGTAGGTAGCCAAAAGAAACAGCGGTATAAACCAAGGTAAGTTAATATAGGGAGTTGACGGCGAGTGTTGCAACTCCAACAAGACGCTGCTCATTTAAAGAGTTGTGTAACTCCCTCTAAAGTTTATCTTGCAGCGGTGCAGAGCAGAAGGCGGGTGGCGGTGTAGCGCGGAGCGGCTGCGTGGCGCGACGTCGCTTAAACTTACTTACTAGTTTAGCTGAGAACCGGCGTTTCATTTCAACAGAATGTCAATTACCTCCTGTAATAGTAGATTGTACAACAAGGGCATCAAGCGATCCATTTTTATCCGAGGCAATTTATCGATTGTGAGTAAAATATACAAAAATATCCAATATTTCAGGTTATTTTACCATATTTATTCAAGACTAAAGAAAATTGTACTCTGGCCGGTCGGGAGCGCGTGGCACGGCGGTCGGTAGCGCGCCGGTCGGGGACGTGCCGGCAGGGCTGGCAGTTTGTATGGCAGATTTTGGACTTTATTGCTAAGTCAATAAGAGTCGTAATAGACGTTTTTACTTTATGCACTAGAGCTTAAAAAGCAACTTTATGTCGTCTACGCACGACTTAAAGTCGAGCTTTACGAGCATGAGCAGTATATTTAATTTGTCTGTGTCTCACGGAAGTTTTGTTATTAAAACATGAGAAATTAAAAACATATTTTACAAACTGCCAGCCCTGCCGGCGTGTCCCCGACCGGCGCGCTCCCGACTGGCGTGCCCCGAACCCCCGAGGCATAAATGTCCATTTTATCCTCGACTATATTGGTCCTCGCTGCGCTCGGACATAAATTGCCTCGGATGAGAATGAATCGCTTCGCAAGAATGAATACCGGAAAATGACGATTTTGAAAGGGGATTACGAATAAATATTTGCAACAGCTTAAACCGACCGGTACTGCCCAATAACCGGTTGTGGGGAAGATAAGGCACAGAATGTTGTTTTTTTTGGATCAGGTTTTAATTCACTGAGACTAATTGTTGCTTTAGCAGCATTTTGCGTGGAAAAATAAAGAAAATAAACAAAGGTCTTGTTATTTTCCAGTGAAAGGCTTCAGTGACGAGGGTCGCTGGGTGTTGTTCAGCATTGAAATGAAATGAGAGATAAAACTAAATTAAATGCTA
This sequence comes from Cydia strobilella, assembly GCF_947568885.1. Classification (NCBI taxonomy): domain Eukaryota; kingdom Metazoa; phylum Arthropoda; class Insecta; order Lepidoptera; family Tortricidae; genus Cydia; species Cydia strobilella. Next base: position 8,311,742 of record NC_086049.1, on the reverse strand, counting down.
ATTGGGAGATTCAGCACCATTCGCCAACGGCCCGATCCCACCGATTGCTAGCACAACGGTTTTCCATTGATTAATAAGTTGCAATGTTGCGTAAGCAATACGAAACGAAACGCTTCCAAAATAAATCGGAAATGTGATTAATACGTTTATTGATGTCGCGTTAATTATTAACCTCGGTGGCAACGAAATCTACCTATATTACGCTATGAAAATTGAATAGCGGTAGTAAGATCGGTAAGTACTGATATAACTGCAGGGCAAATACGGCGCTGAGGCTTTCCGTTCGTGTAATAACGGGTGGCTGAAAGGAGTTTTTCTCGTTTATTGAGCCGTTAGGATATAATTTCATCTCGTGTTTATGACGTCATAAAAAGTTTGCAGCGCTGATACAACCACTGTCAATTACCGCCCCTCGTCTCCCTGGCGACTTTTTTATTTTGAAATTTTAAATTTTCATGTAATGATATTTTAATATAGGGTTATCTGTATTGATTTCACTTTTATTTACTGGTCTGAGGCCTAAAAAAAGGCGAGGTATTGGGTGGAAAACAAGCAAAGCGCAGTTCAAACATTGTTCTACTGGACTATGGAATTAAATTTATTTTGTTATTGGAACTAGAATTGGAGCTCAGGCTTGTTTGTGTGAGAGGGCAAAATGGAGTATTTAATTTGAATATTTTTTTTGTTGAGTTTGGGAATATACAACATTTAAGTCTTTCCCATCACGGAACAACGGGGTTCCGGACCTTTGGGAGGCGTGCGCGGAGTCGAAGCCAACACGTAGATGCCCTTTTGGCACTTTAATGAAATGTAAGGGGTAAGGGGTACACCGAGCGGATGCTGCCCTTGCCCGTGTCATGGGACGCACGCAGAGGCAACACCCGCCAGGGTGTAAGGACTATTGAGAGTTGATGGAATCTAAGATGATCTAGATTATTGGGTGAAAGCGAATTTATTATTAAATAATTTCACGGTTTAGACTCACTTGTTTTAGTCACTCGCGCGACTAAAACAAGTAGGCTTGGGTGTATTTCAATCGGGATAGCGGCTGGGCTATGCCGCCAGCATGGAAGCCTGTGATTCCTCAGCAGAATGCCAGTGAGTGTTGTGACAGCGTAGTGGACATAGTGAATTCGTGATGTGTGTCGCTACAAGTGTTAGGTGACCCAAACCCAAACACACCACTATGTATCCTATATGTCTCAGTATATAGAATCCTGAACAAAGCGAAGGGTTCCATAATTGAATGCTGAGCGTAGTGATGCATTCTAAAATGGAATCTCGAGCGTAGTGATGTAAATAATTTTACATTTTTATTAAATCTATTCGTGTAATGTAAATGCTGTTAAAGGTTTACTACATATGATGTTAATTAGGTAATTGCAGCATATATGGTTAATATGAGGTTAAAAATGTTGTTGGAAAAATTAGTTTAAAAATGTTTTTGGCGAAGTCCCGCTACACCTATTAAGTCTTCGGGTTAACATACAAAGCAGTACTCCTGGGATGAGCCCATTTACACCCTAGCTTTTTAGGAAAGTTATAATTATACTATCACCTTCTAAACGATGTGTGAGTCCACACGTACTGCTTCGCATGCTCGATGCGGGTCTGAAAACTCTTAGCCCGTTCCAAAACATCATTCGGGTCACCTATCCTAACATTGTAGCCAGACGGGCTATGACCAACGCTTCGCAATCCTATGCATTCCTAGATGACCTGATGAAAGAAGCGCCAAGTATCATCAATCAATCAAAATTACTTATTTTTTTATGTTCAAAAGCTAGGGATACTGATCCCTTTTCCCCAATCCCCAAAACTGAAAGAATAGACTGTATTTCTAGTCTTTAGACGCACAAACGAAGTACTAAGGTTATTTACTATATTTTATGAGACAGAAATATCAAGTCGAGCATTATTCCACTCTGACATCTCCCATTGGACTGCTCTTGCCTGCCAAGGGATCCCTAAAACAAACCATTCTTCTATTCCAGAACGGTATGTATACCTAAACCCAGCTTAATATTTTAAGAATTTATTTTGTATATACCTTGGAAACCAGAATGAAATATTCAGTACCTCTATTTTACATCAGAACACTAGAAATTTTAGCAAAATAAAACAATTAGGATAAGATTTTATATACAACAATACCTTTTTACGCAGATACATTATAAAATAGGAATATATAGGCAATTAAACCCCTTGCCTATTACACGTACGCTTTTTAGGATAATGAAGCCATATTAAAAGTCTTTAATAGAGAAATATATACCAACCAGATTAGATTTCGATAAATAGTGTGCGATTCTACCCTACACCTACCTGGAGCCCTAGCTAGTACACTCAAAGCACAATCCGTACTTACCATAGGCCTAGTGCTTTGACATGTACGCAAGTGTGTCCCTAACTCTCTGTACAGTTCAGGAGGCGACCCTGAGGTATAGTTACTTATCGGCCAGTGTGTTGTGTGACTCCCCCCTATACAAGCTCGCAAGCCCGGTGGTATAGAGTAAGTCGCCCTATTCCGTGTCTATCAGTGGATCGGCACCCTTAGAACACACCAGCACTACCCACATTGGAAGCTCTGCCGAGACTACGACTGTAAGTGTATGACATCAGTCACGACAGAATCCTCCCCTGCAGCCAGCACTAGTATGAACCGGAGCACCGAAATATATAAGTATATTTAATAGAAGACCGGGGATCAATTACTGCCAACTGCAATGAGCTCCGATTACTCGGAATGGCACGCACGTGATGCCCTCACATTTATCGGACAGCTGGACCTTGATACCTGGGAGGTAGTTCATCTCTTATGTAAATATAAACGAGATGCCAAGAGCCTCAAATCTTGGAACAAAGACTCCCAAGCATCCACTTCTTAACACCGCAAGGGAACTGGATGTTTGGCTGGACAAACAGTCTGTCCAAACAATGATCTGGCTTGTAATATAGTAAAAGCACCACATAGCAGAACACTAAGATAATTAAGTTCACTTTTATGTAACTAAACTTTTCACAGAACAAATAAACCAATCAGAGAAATGAAATTCCCCCACTGTTATCCAGGCTTAACGTTACGAAAATTGCTTTCCGTAAAATCAAACCAAGACACCATTCCCAGTTCCTGATATGCACGATATTTACTATCTGTGCATAGCTTTACGGCACTAAGAACAACACAGAGTAGGAAACCTCACTTCACAATAAAATAAATCAAACAGGTAAGTAAAGATCCTCCATCATAGTCCAGGCTTAATTCCACAGAGATAGGTTTATCTTTGTACAATCAAACACAAATCCAATGTCCTAAGTTTAACTTCGCTTAGATAGCTCTAAGCTAGGCTATACAAATGGACAGAGTGACAGAGTAATTTCACTTACGAAAGTAATGCACGCGCGAAGCCAGAGACACTGCTAGTTTGACGGATAGAAAATTAATGAAACCCCCCTGCCCTGCTTTATATTGGCCAAATGGCGACATATTCTAAAAGAAAGATCATAAGTCCTGGTTTGTTTCCCATTAAGGAAAGGCATATGGCCGACACTTTAATGCTTACAATCGCTTAACGCTGGCAAATTATGGAGTATGGAGTACTGTTCTCATCTCTGGTCTGGCGCTCCACAATACCAGTTCCTTCCCCTTGACTCCATCCAACGTCGGGCAGTTCGTATTGTCGGCAATTCCGAACTTACTGACGGCTTAGAACCTCTTAGTCTTCGGAGAGACGTTGGCTCTCTTTGCATGTTCTACCGTCTGTACAATGGGGAATGTTCCGAAGAACTTTTTTATCTGGTGCCATCGTCTCGTTTCTATCACCGCAGCTCCCGCCAAAGGAGCAAAGCTCATCCTCACTTCTTAGACACATGGCACACCATGAATAAGCGGGCATCCCGCTCGTTTCTTCCCAGAACGTGCAGAATGTGGAATGAGTTGCCTCCTGAGGTATTTCCTTTGTGCTACGACATGGGATTCTTCAAGAAGCGGGTATTTAGGGTTCTCAAGGGTCGGCAATGCTTAAGTGGCTCCTGTGATGTTGCTTACGTCCATGGGCGACGATGACTGCTTCCCATCAGGCGGCTCGTCTGCTCGTTTGCTGAATATCACATAAAAAAAAAATTAAAAGATTCTAATAATATGCTAATAAATCTTAAGAATTTAATTACTAAGATAAGGATTTAATCCCCGGTTTGTTTACTATGTCTTACGCCCATCATATTAAAGACCATATTCTTCATAATCCGAGAAAGCAATTATTAAACCATAAAACCGTAAAACTAGCGACACACTCCAAAAGGGAATAGTCGTAAATCCTACTTTGTTTGCTAAGTCATCTGTAGTACATATTAAGAATCATAATCTATTAATGCTACCAAAATAACCTACGTAGGCATTTCTGCAGGTGCGATCTTGGAATTACATTTGTGTGGTACTGTAAAAGCGGCGACAAAAAGTTACTCCTGTCTTGCTTACTAAACTTTAAGTCAAACATATTAAAGCTCCAAATCCATTAATGCTCACGAAGGTGACTTTCACTCACACAAGTTGAACTAACGACCAAAAGTTTCTCACGAACACATGTCTATAATCCCGCCTTGATTAATAAGCTTTATGTCAAACATATTACAGCTCCAAATCCCATAATGCTAACGAAGACGATTTTCACGCACACATGTAGAACTAGCTCAACGAAAACGGTATGTTCTAAAATCTGTCAAACTCCATTGTGCTGACAATTTCCCATTTTTAGATTATTTCTTATTTAGCTTGTTATTTCAAAATGATGCTCGTTTTGAAATATTTCATGTTTATTTTTAACATATTGAATTAAAACATATAGAAACTTAAAATTCAATTATGGCAACGTCTTATCTGTATTGCACCTTTTGGACTTTATATTTCATAACGATTTTGGAACGTTATGACACTTACGTCTCCCTCAATGTCAACAAACAATCGTAATGTCAATATATTTTATATTTTCTCAAGCGGATTTCTGCTCGTATTTTGTGTTTTTACTAAGTGAATTAGTAATTAATTTAACCTCAGTTATATGTGATAAAACGTAGGCCGTGAAAGCAGTGTTAGAAGTTATTATTGTTAAACTAATCGATGAAATTACGGAGAAAACCGGCGATGGAAAGGACCGACGAAAACGAACTTTGCTTCAAGGCTAAAAATGTAAGTTTTATATTGATAAGTAAGCTTTTTACTGTGTAATAGGCTTCTGGCCAGTCACAGTGCTCTGAATAATCCAGCATCGTCTGCCACACCTCTTCACCAGACAGCATAGCCTGCACTATGGCTGGCAACGACAGATCTTGCCCAACACGGGCAATCACCTCCTCTCTTTCGACGCCCCAGACCGGGCACTCAGCCAGTGTGTGCTGGGCCGAGTCTTCGCGTGCTCCGCAAACCGTTCTGACCAAACCTAACCTACTGTTCTGCCAGCAGTTTATCTTCTAGGGGGTCGCAGTTCTAACCTAACCTAACCTACTGTTGTGCCAGCAGTTTATCTTCTAAGGGGTCGCAGTTCTAACCTTTTTTTTTTGTTAGGCAGGAAAAAAGGCACAAAACCACCCGAGTGGTTATGTGGGACTCCCGTCTAGGCTAATGAGGCCCACGGTGTACCCACTAAAAAACCCCCCATATGCCGCCTCGCCGCCCTATTGGTGGGGTTACAGGAACGCTTGCGTACTCATCCGCGACCCCACCGGCGGCAGCCGCCCGCGAGCGCGGCTCCTTCGCGAATGCCCGAAGGCCCTTCACGCTAGGCGCGCCAGATGGTAGGACGCGCCTTCCTCCTCGGCTTCCATTCTGTATTGTAGCGGACCCCCCCGAGCCCGCCACAAGGAAGTCACGGGTGCCAGGAATTTCCCCGGCGCCCGGCTACAGATCAGGTCTATGGTTCTGCCGCAAAACCACAACTCGGCTGCAGGGGACAGGGAGAACGGCACATCGTAACACCAACACTCCTCTTCCTCTGCAGCCCCACCAACATAAAAACAACATTTTGCAACATAAAAGTTTGCTTTGCAAAGTAAAAATTTGCCAAATGATATTTGACAATGTCTTGAACGCCTAAGAAAATCATTTGCTACATAAATATTTGCCACATGGAAGTGTGATGAAGTAACATTTTGCAATATAAAAATATTGCGAAATTAGAAAAATGCGAAATAAGGTTATGCCAACGATTGGTTTGTCAAATGAAACTTTGGCGAAAAGTTGGTTGCCAAGTGAAATTCGGCGAAATATATTTCGCCAAAAAAAGAGTACACCATTTAAATATGTGACGTTTTCAACCAAAAGGTACCACATTGTCGCTTGTTGATAAGTTTGATTTCTAATTGAAGCTATATGGAAATAGCGCCTTACTGACAAGCGACAATAAGTACCCTTTTGGTTGAAAATGGCACATATATACAAATAATGAATAATGGTAACGAATCAAATATTTCAAATCGCATTCTGAGTATAGCTGGAGCAGCCAATAAAATAACCTTCGGACCAGCCCTCGTAGTTCTACATAAACTGTTAGGTACTAACTAGGAATAAAAGTATAATAATATTTGTAAATATAGATTAGTCCAGTGGAACTATTGTCGAGGCAAACTTCAGAATACGAAGTGCTCCTTCTTTTGGATGCATTTTTGAGGTGCTCATATACCCAACTCGGTAAATAGGCTTCGCGCGATGTTTGATCAGATTTTATCTAATACGCTACTCTACTATCTTTTGATTATTTCAGATAACAGTTTTATCATTCTATTCACTTTCGGTTATACATTTATAGGTAGAAACTTTATTTACTCATGCAATTATTCCAAAGTTTTTTAAACTATCCTTACAGTATACCTAATAATTTTAAATTAATAATGCATTATTTATATCACTATATTACGGTATATACAATCATATCACCTTATAATAATATAAAGACAGATATCAAGTGCTTTGGGCGGGCTCGTGACTCGATCCACCTGAACCGATGCGTGATTGATGACGGGGCATCTTCCCATTATTATAAGTTTTGAGTTACATGTTATAACACCTTCATTGTAGAATATTCTATTTTGCTTTTCTGAAAAGCGCAATAAACATTATTTAAATATGATCAATACTTAGTATATACAATATTACAGTTAATAATATCGTAATATGATGTCCTTATTATAACAGCATACCTACATAATGAATTACGTTAAATAATTTTACGGTTTAGTTTAGACTCACTTGTTTTAGTCACTCGCGCGACATGTTTCGGAGAGCCTAGGTCTCCTTATCTCCTTTCTTAAGCAGTAATAGTGCGAGCAGCGTTTACGACGGGCGTGTATCGCGAGTCTACACCGTAAAATTATTTAATGTTAGTATGTCTCACAACAGTTTAAATTCGAATGAATTACGTATTTACTAACTATATTTCCTATACTAATCCACCTTTATAAGGGCCGCTTTTAGGCGGTTTGTATACGTATATCAATTCTTCATAATGCATTAATTTAAATTTTTTAGGTATACGGTACTGTACTATCAACTAGTGGTGTTAATGATTATACATATAAAGTACTTGCCCATATTTGTCATCTGTGAACCTCATTTTTTTTCGTAACCAAAAACATAAAAAAAATCAAAGCACATATTAAGGCGTACCTACTTATTTATATGCGCCTTCCTGGTTAGTATACATTTTCGGCAATAATAAATATGCTTATTTTTCGAACAGTCGTATTTTAAAAGATAAGTATTCAAGGGAATGACATGTAAGTAGAACATTGGGGCCCGTGGGACGAGACGCTACTAAAATTAATAAATTTGAGTATTTCCGCTCGCAGTTAGAGCGAACTTCGAGAGTGCTCTGAATATTAATACACGGGTCAGGGCAAAATTAATTTATACGAACCGGCCAATCTCTGGTTCACTGGAATTTTCCTATTTGAAAACTCCTTTCGCGTTCAATTTCGAAATCGTGGCCGTTATTATTTTTTTCCATCAAATGAAAATACGCCTAATCGAAATTACGTATACATTATTTCAATGGCGGACTTCGATTATTATTTTTGTTAGATAAATTAGGTATAATATACTGAAACGGGCATTACTTTGCGTATTCCATGTTTTTTTTTTTAAATATAACTTTGCTATTTCACTTAAGTATAGGTAAAGATAAAGATAAAGATTTGACTATTTTTGCACGCAGTAAATCCCATAGAGGCAAATAAAGTATCCAAACAATCATACGAACCTTAAATAGGTATGTAAGAAGAATAATAAAATTTGAAAAACATGTTTTGTTCATAAAACATGTAATCCTCTTTCAAAGTCTACTAATAAGGGGTCATCCATTAATTACATCACACGTTTAGGGGGGGGGGGGGTTAAGAAAATGTGACATGTTGTGACAAGGGGGAGGGGTCACAAACTTCATGACGACACTAACTTATTTTAATTATTTTATTAGCTGTACAGTTTTAGGAACGATAATCGTTTTTATTCGTTTAATTTACTTTCCTAATCAGTTTTGGGTTATAATTGTTATAAAATTACTATTATTTCTTTTGTCAAAAAAATTTTGATTAAATATTAATGTCTAAAATATGTAAAGGTGTAATAACAATCTTATGGATATTTATGTCTGAATTAAAATAAATTGAATTGAATTGAATTGAATTAATAATACTTAATTCGATTTGCGGATTTCGTTGAAAAAATGTGACGTCACATCAGGGGGGAAGGGGTTTACCAAATGTGACCAAGTGTGACAAGGAGGGGGGAGGGGTCAAAAAATCTAGAAATTCGTGTGACGTAATAAATGGATGAACCCTAACTGCATTCTGTTATGCACTGTTCATAATTTGCTTATCCACTTAAAGACTCCCCGGCAAGTTCGGTTCTCTATACAACCGTAGTTACGCTCTCATTTTAAAACGACTAGCTAGATTGCTCTAAAACTTTGTACTTACAATAGGATAAGGTATATCTAGGTCCGTAATTAGTTTATGTAGCTTCAGATACCATATTAAAAAAATACAGCGAATTTAAGTTTTTCATACAAAACTTATTTTTGCTCTATTTCGTTTGTTTTACACATTAGAGCTATATAAACTAATTACAGGCCTAGATATACCTCATGTCATTGTATGTGCAAAGTTTCATTAGAATCCAACACGTAGTTTTAAAATGAGAACGAAACTCCGTTTGTATGGGGAGGTGAAATTCGGCCGTGCTTGCTGCGTAGTCTTAAATCGTTACTAGAGTATGGACGCTAAGCACGAATAAATTCCGTACATTGACCTGCAATTTCCTATCTCTATCGCACGCGCATAATCATATTGCTGTCGCCCTCGCATAGTGGCATTGACCACCGGCACATGGGCGAGACACTCGAGACAGCGATATATATAGGGTCAATGTTCAAAATTCTACGTGTTTAGCGTCCTTACTTTATCAAAAGGTCTATTCTCCTTCATTTAATCCCCCTATAATTCCTGTGGGAATATAAAAAGCCCCGCGTGGAAAGAAGCTACTAAATACTTAATAATGTAATTAGTACTGCGTCGCTAAGGTTCATACCTAATTATCTTTAAATGATGAAACATTAGTTTACCGTAACAAGCTTTGCTATCTTGCTTACCTTCTAGCACTTTTTCCTTTTATAAATCTAGTTATAGGGGCCAACTTTAGCTTTAGATTTAGATATTTAGTTTTTAATTAGGCTTAGTTTTATAACTAAATATTACTGTTTGTTAGACTATTGTCTTGTTGGAAATAAAATAACTATCACCATTATAATAATAAAAAAATTGCATACCGTTTTATTAGGCAGGCGTCCGATATCTTATCCCATAGCTCCGTACTTAGCCCATCGGTTTCACCCAGTAACCTAATTCGTTTTAGATTCCATCAACTCTCAATTAAATAGTCCTTTACACCCTGGCTGGGTGCTGCCTCTGCGTATGCGTCCCATGACACGGGCAAGGGCAGCAAGCGAATATTTTCGGAAATAATCGCCCCGAAAGTAAAAATGTGCGTCGTCCCCCGAAAACGAAAACTATAGCGGATATGATGGGTTAATCCGTTTTAGAATTATCACAAAAAGTGTTCTCTTCTTAGTAAAGATCGCTACGGCAGTACTCCTTTTTTGTACGTGACAGAACGGTAACTATGAAATGACCCTAGACTGAGCATGGCCCGACATGCTCTTGTCCGGTTTTTAACGTACTTGCTGGATTGGTTTACTCGGCCTGTACGATATTCTCATCATGGTAGAACGAGATGTCGACGAACACGGCGTGGCGCTGCAATTGATCTGTCGATATATTGGCTGCAAGATCCTATCCGTGCTAAGTAATAGATCGATCCTAACATTGAATAAATATAACTATAATGTGTGAAAATAACGTTGGACTGCAAATTGCACTGGGGATCACACATAACTTCATTAACAAGTAACTTGAGTTTCGCTGCATTTACAGTCAGGAGAATTATACTCGTAGGACAATTTAGGTACAATTAAGTAGTTTACTTCGCTTACTTTACATAAGTATAATATGTTTAATTATACTTATGTAAAGTACAGTATTATATTGTTCAGATCAGCCGCTGATATAAATTTATTTATTTAAACTTTTTTGCACAAAATACAAAAATAATGTACAAATGGCAGACATAACACTTAACAGCATTCTCGACCAGTCAACCATCGGGAGATATAGAAATGATCAGTTCAACGACCCGTGAGGGTGTTGTAGACCGTGCGTGTTGAACCGCCCGTGACCAGTGTCCTTGTTGTCCTCAGTACATGCATGTCACACTGATTTGAGCCAGTTTTCGTTTACCAATTAGAGTGGCACAATGTTTCCATCCACTAGTGTCAGCTATCACGTGATAATTCATGAAATATTTCCCAAAACACGCATTGTGGTTGTGAAAGTTTCTGACGTTTAAAAAGCCATGGCCTCTTTACTTTCTCATCTTATAACGAGTAGGTACAGTATCTCCAGTATTTACTTATATTTGAACTTGGGGCATTACTTGTTATATTTTATATATATTATATCGAATGAGAACGCATTGTGAGTTAAAGGTCTTACAATAATTTGGATAGGCACGGGCAAGACAGGTCAAGTCGTCGTGTCACGAGTGTCATAATAACCCTCGGGGGACCGGCGCGACCAATCCCCTGTCCCGTATGTACTTACCTGATAGCGCATATTATGTGTGGGCAATGAGGATATAATTAGATAGAGCGGTACTGTCATAGTAAATTTTGTAACCGCTGTAAATTCACTGCCATCTATCGACATACTTTAAAACTAAAAATGAAGATTTATAAAAATACGTTAAAATGTATTTAAATATGGATAAATGATTTTTTTATTTGCATTAATTATTTTTATAAGATTTTGACCCATGTTCTTTCATTGATATGCGTTAAAATTATAAATAACAAACGAAACCGTCAACGCCCTCTATACGAGACTAGGCCAAAACTAGTGGCGCCCTCTGATCGAGAATCAAATTTTCGTGATTTTCGAGGCACGTTTTTTCCTTAGACTGTATCCATCTATTACGGAGTTATATCTATCTTTGGTGTGGGTGAAGATAGGTAAATATGTAGTGTGTACCATATTTATAGTTTAATTAATTAGCGTTGCTCAGATTGTTAGGTATTTATGTATATGTAGGTATATCGACTGTTTGATTAAGTATGTACCTATAGAGTTGGAAGATGTTACATTTATTTCTCGAAGCGTTATTAACAGGCAATTCTAAAAAGTAATATTACATTAAAAATTAGTAAATAACAGTTACCTTTAAAAACATTCGGAATCTTTATAATATACGTGGATATAGGTAAGTTAGAACTTAATATGTTAACTTAGGCCCAATTTTATAAAGCTAAGTGTTACAAAAAGGAAATCTGTTTTGCAAGCATTAGCGAAAGAGAACACAGAAACATTCATCTCTTTATACGAAAACGCAATTTGAACCCATATACAAATGCATATATCTTACAAAATATTACATTATACACTACCTCAAGGTACTGTATCTTCTCTAGTATACGTTTGTGTTTTCGGATAAACTGTTTCTCTTTGTGAGCATCAGGTGTCTTTCGCAATTCCATCGTCAACGGATTAGTTCATCTTACCTATCTATATAAATCTCTAAATTCTCCAAGGAAGGGCTCACTTAAGTTGTTTCAGGACATTATCTTACATCTATTAACTGGTTTATAAATGTCTAAATATCCCGAGAAAATTAAATAATTATGCTGAGACAGAAGCCATATTTAACAAAATTTAGTTTCAATATTGTGTCTGTATTGTGCCTTAGTTTGTAGTTAGTAGTTTCTTACTAATTGATAGTTTTTATTTGTAACAGATCTGATATTTAAATTGTAATTGGTTCCCCGCGATACAGGCACTGCCTAGTGCGGAGACCCCTGGAATGTCTGCAACCGTTAGCCGAAATAAATGATCTTTATTCTTTTAAATATACATTATTAGGGGATTTGCAGATAATTCATTACATGATATTATAATCAAAGCCACTCAGCAGTTCTTAAGGACCAAGAATACAAATAATTTGTCAGAAAAACCACCCTAATTCATTTTCATAATTCATACATTCGACAAGGCGTACAATGTTAATCCCCTGATTGTCGTAGTCGCAATAATATTATTACGTAATTTGCACCATTATTAAGTTAGGATTGGCATATGTCGTTAGTGAATTATGTTTATCCGACAGGACACAGCTGTATTCAGGCGGCACTTAATCCTTCTCACATGGAGCAGCAGACAACTCGGAGAATACTGTGTCAAAGAGAAATATGAGTAATGATAGTGGCTTACCGCTTACCGCACCTCGCCTACGCACGCCCTTCGTACAGGTACAGGTGTCGCGACATACGAGCCAACTACACATCAACTACATGTCACTGCATGCCAGAAAACATTTTACTACCTTGTACAGGATGGTTCACATTTGTATGGGAAAAATTCAAACTAGCTAGAATAAGCGGCAACCCCTTATTTTGTTACACTTATTATGTTGATAAAATACGCCAAGTCTTGTAACCTTATCTCAACTACAAGGGGGTGCTCAAACACTGAAATTTTCCATTGTTTAGATATTTTTTTAGATTTTTATGTAAGTAGTAGTTTTTACATTATTTGAAAGTGTGATTTAAAAGTTAATAAGTAAAGAAACATTTTTATTTCTATTTTTTATGATTTTTAGGTGAAATTCAAAAATATAACTTTTGAAAAATTAAATAAAATTAAAATTAAAATGTTTTTCTACTTCAAAACATATAAATCACATGTTTAAATAGTGTGAATACTTAAATAAAAATCTGAAAAATAAATATATTTTTTTGGGTTTCATACAACATACAACATTTCAGTGGTTGAGCAGTTGAGCACCCCCTTGTATTGTAGTTGATATAAAGTTACGAAACTTGGTGTATTCTATCAGCATAATAAGTGTTACATAATACGTGGGTGCCCCGTCGGAAATGTTATTGCCTTTAAGTGGGGGATCAATAATAGATGTGCCCTTTTAGTATGTTATTCTAGTATGTAAATTGTATCTTCTGTTGGTGATCCTAATATAAACAAATAAACAAACAAATAAATAAACAAAAAAAAAGCTTTTGTGATCCACCCTATTGTACACTTAAGAGCAATGAAAAATGGCACTAGGTACCGCACGGTACGTAATACGTAACGTATAATAATGGGAACGGGTAAACAGGTTTATTGTAAATATTTTCCATTGTACCCGTTTTCATTATATGTACTTGATTTTTTTTAAACGATATTTGTTACGTTACCTCAAACGATGGAATCCAGTCGCATAATATATTATAAATTTATACTTATTCATGGCAATATAACATATTTAAATAAGTTATCTGTATTATAATTAAAAAAAAATGTAAGATCCTTTTTTAAGTTTCCGTGGTCACTGGTCATTTCTAAGTAGTTTCCATCTTTCCCACCGCGGCTTTCAGTTAAATTGTTTAGTAGAGTATTTTTTTGCTAATAATACTGTAATGAAACCGCCCTTGTGCGTGGTCCACGCACTTGGCCGGTCCTATATTAAGAGGTAAAGGGATAGCCAAAACGTCGAGGAAGTAAACGTTATGAACCAAGAAAACGTTGGAAATGTCCTTTCCATGTAGCTCCGCAGCATCGATTACGCGTCAAAGTTGAAATATTACACCTTAAATCATAGCTAATGGTGAATACGAGTATTCTACTTTCAAATTTATTGAATACCAGTAGAATATATTAAAAAGGCAGACAGCAAAAGTTGCTTTAATAGTTCCTATAAGACTGATGCTAAATTTATAGCAGCAGTTTTTCAACAGTAGCCAGCTTATGTTTAAAATTGTTAAAAGTTTAATGTGATAGTTGCAACAATTAGTTTGAAGAACAAGTTCTCTCTTCGACTTTACTGTACCTACCATATTAAAGAGTCTATTAGCGGCGCTTGTTACCAACTTCATCTTTACACGAGGAGTTGGTAATTACTAGTAATATACTCCGCGAATAATGCCGCGAACTATTATGAGTAGCGCTGACGATTAATTGGGACTACTTCGATGCCCCCAGGTATAAAATGTCATGCCAATATTGCCAATACAGGGAGGTAATATCGAGTAATTGTTTGAAACAGATGTATATATGTATTATTGGAATACAAGTGAAATACGATGTTATAGAGGTTGATTAACTTAATCGTATTAGTTCGTTGTTAATTATATAGCCTAATTAAGATAAGATAAGATAATATTTATTCATTTAAAACTTATGCTAATTGGTTTTATACAATGGTAAATATACAATTTATACTTAAATACTAGTACATTCATAGATTCAACTCAAAATAGGTACAGGTCAAGTTAAAAACTTTAATACCGAACGAATTTTTATTTTCTGTCCCTCGTGGATATTTGATAACAATACCTAAAGTAAGTAAACATTTACTTGTGTCTTAGGTCTGCACTTTTTATAGGTCAATTATTTTGTAAGTTTTTTTTTGTTGGGCCCTACTCCTCCACCATCAATTAAATATATTGGATAGTATCGGATTTCCATACTGTAAACAAAGATACAAAAAAAGCTAAAACATGATGTTGAAAACGAAAAGAAAACATAACTTGGACTCATTTGACAATATTAGTGTTGCATAGAGTAAAAATAAAGGTATTTATTTGTGTTTTATCACTGTGTGTATCAATATTTGTTCCTGAGTTATGGATGTTTCCTATGTATACACCATGAAATCGTTATTATTAACCAAATTAAAAAATGAGCAAGTGCGTGAAAAATAATAAAACACGTGTACAGTTTCAGTAGTAAATTTTTTTGACAAATAGGACAACAAAGTTGTCTCAAAAAACCTCTAACTTTGTGGTCAACTACGAGCGCCTATCCCTCTACCATCATCCCATCGACAACAAAGTTGTCTCAAAAAACCTCTAACTTTGTGGTCAACTACGAGCGCCTATCCCTCTACCATCATCCCATCCGATCAGCGGCAGTCATCCAACTCGGCGATTGACACAGTCAAGTGACCTTTCGTAAACTTCATTGCAACGAGATAAGGTCTACGCAGGCGCTACGCAGTCGTAAGACTGTCGTAATAACAACAGAAATCGCATATTACGCTACGCTATGACTACGCTTCGTGTACGGACTTGTTTGAACTTGTACGTGCTCGTAGCGCTCTCGTTCTACGCGCGTATAACGCGTCTCTTACGCTTACGCCTCGTGTGCAGAGGGCCTAAGGAGTACGTAAGTTGCCAACTTTTCCATCATGCTTTTAACGGGCACGTTTTCAAAATACTAAAACATCAAAATTAAATAGCATTTACTGCCAAATAGTTTCAATTCATCGATTGTCATTAAGGTGTCCGTGACAAAGAATTGAATAAACAACAGTCCTATTGACATAACATTTTGTCTGAAAACGTCACAGATGTAGGAACAAACGGCAACACCCGTAACTGATCATGGCACTAACCCGGAGTTAAGCGGTTAGTTAAACCGTTAACCCAGTGGCAAATTGTACTTGTAGCCATGGTAACTTCAGGTTTAACCGATTAACCCTGGGTTAGTGGAATGGTGCAAGTGGCGCTTATTGTACTAGATTTATCGGCATTTTTTGTTTTTGTTTTAAAAATATTGACACTTCCAAAGGGACGCATTCGGTAGGTACTTTTAATAAATGAATTTAGCCCCAATTTAATCGAAAGAAGTATTTGCTTATTGCTTTGAAACATACATAGCCTGAAATTGGCTATAGCAGTTATTTATTTTGTTAAGGTAAGGAGCTCCAGATAGAGCACCGGCAGGAAATAGCAATTTTCCTCGCTAGTAATTTGTGTCTTGCACGCAATCTTTCCATTATCTAATATCAATATTGTTTTGTCTTCATCGTTCCGAAATAAAGCATTGAAACTACACTAATGACGTTATCGCATGGGTTAGTGGAGGAATCGTATTGGAAGCAGCATCTTCGTGAACACGTACCTATAAAATTGAGTAATTTATTTCAATCTTAATTTTTTTCTCAATAAAATGCTTCGCTAAAATGGCGAGAAATGACTGGTGTTACGTATGACAGGAGAATGCCGGTCAAACTCAAGGGTCTGGTATAAAAAAGTATAATAAGGCCGGTTCTTATGTATAGCGTGACAGATCGAATCTCAATAATTGTAGCTGCCCAATCATTGAAAAAGTATCATAAATTAAATACCTAGGAGTCACTTTAAACGAGCATCTATTACTGGCTCCGTTATTTTCCTATTTATTACTGCATGTCTTACACAAACCAGATATTTTTAATGGTTATATTATTACTTAAACTAGTAACTAGTACATGAAACTTTCCTGTAACAATCTGTTATCTAAGGAAGAGCGGTGTTGCCCAATGGCAATTTTTTCTTACCGGGCAGCACTATCCCTACTTTATAAACACTTGTATATTTTACGAAAATAAATATTCGATACGACTCAAAGGCACGTCCATACCATCCAAGTTGCCGAGATGAAGATGCTGAGGTGGATGTGCGGCGTTAACATGCAGGCTCGAGAAAATCCGTAACGAGTACATACGAGGAAGCCTGGGCGTACGCGACATTAACGATAAAATGCAGGAGAGTAGGCTGCCTGCGTTGGTATGGTCACATAAAAAGAAGGCCTTCTGACTACCTAGGAAATTTGGCACTCCAACTTTCCATCCCAGGTCGAAGATCCAGGGGCAGACCCAGAACAATAGTGTTAAAGGACATGAGTGACTGCAAGTTATCCGAGGACGATGTCGTGAACAAGGCGAACATAGAAAACCGTAAAATGGTGCTATTTGGCACTTAAATAATAATAAATCCATATTTTATGTTCGTGTAGATATTAAAACGCATCCTTCTTTATCATTCTATATAGGACATATATATATATATATATATATAAGACATATATGCTTGAATTACTAACACAGAACGAGTAAGTAATATATTTCTAAACGGTACCTGTACCATGAGTCACTGACAGTGTCAAAACTGAAATACGCTATCGTCTACGCAATTTACTTTCTATATCTCGCTCGCACTAATTAGCGAGTACGAGCGAGATGCATAGAAAGTAAGTTACGTTCTCGATAGCGTTTATGTCAGTACCAAACTGGTGGTAGCCACACTGGTCTTTCAAATAACCTCGTGATTGGGTATTTATAGAATTCGATCGTTTTCGCACTGGTTTTGACTGAATTTTGAAGCTTGTGTTGTATAAAACGTGACTTATGTACTATTTAACTCTTTAGAAACGACCAGCTATTTAAGAAATTCGAAACAGATTGACCATATCTTCTAAATCATTTTCATGCGCACAATATTAAGGAAAATATTTCTTAGCTGCTACATATATATATAAATACATAAATAAATTACAAAGTGCGCTTGAAATTCACCTAAAATCAACGAACGAACATTGACATGATAACTCGACAATGTATTTTCACGCAGCACACCTGCGTTTTATTTATTTCACAATAAAAATATTGTTAGCTGAAACTTATTTAATGGTACGTTATAAATCTATTGGGCCGTACATCCTCACTACTCTCACTAGTATGCGGAGTGCTACAAGCCGCGACTGGCCGGCGAAGGCGCAAAAGGTCTAGCCCGCCGGGAATACAATAAACTGACGTCTATATTCAGATAACATAAGTAGCCCTTTCCGACACTCGATAATCTTCATACGTCAGACAGGGATAGCGAGCCGGGAGAATTTTGTAAATTTATTATGGCTTTATCATGTTACTGTGAAACCACGCTCCAAGATTAATGCTAGCGTAATGAATCAGCGGGCGTGACAAATCAGTTTGTGATTATGCATAGAGCAAGCTACTGAGCAGTATTGTTAGAGACATTAACAGCACTTAGCCATCCCGGGCGTCGACGCTAAATGATATCGTTCTTTGAATACTAAGATGCTTAAAGCTTTTTATTTTTTAAACTTGCATTGTGTATCTTTTGACACAGTCTAAATTGTTAGGACTTTATAATACCTTTTACGGAGCTCCTAGTCCATG
The DNA here is from genome assembly GCF_947568885.1 of Cydia strobilella. Lineage (NCBI taxonomy): Eukaryota > Metazoa > Arthropoda > Insecta > Lepidoptera > Tortricidae > Cydia > Cydia strobilella. The sequence goes on along the minus strand of NC_086049.1, from coordinate 8,293,129 downwards.
TGAATAGGTACCTAAAAGGAGAACCCGCTTAATACGAACAAGTTTAATACGATTTCCGGCATTATACGTCATTTTCACAGGTCCCATCAACTTCTTTTCATACTTTTTTTCACGATTAATACGCTTTCCCGATTAAGATGCATATTTGACGTGGTATTCTTGGTAGTCCGTGGGACCCTTTAGAATCTTTTTAAGCGGGTTTTCTGTATCTGGATGCCAAACATCGCATACCTAAAAAATATTTGAAATCCACATAAACATTACTACCTATCTTACCAATCACCGTAGAATGCACTAAGTTTATTACGCTCTTGCTCTGCAGGTGAGTTTTTGTAGCGCAGCGCGTGTCATTCCCACGCGCTGGTGTTCCCGGAAGCAGAAATGTCACAGCGGAGCGAAGTCAATTAGTCTGTGATCACAGGAGAATAAAACTAATAACAACACACGTATGTGCACCATAAACAAACGAACGATTGATGAAGGCACTGCAGACAAACAATCTCACAAAGAACAAGTAAACTTATTTTCTAAAACCAAGACCTACATTTAGGTATTAAAAACAAAGCCAAATATAATTCAAACCGTATTTATTATCAGCGCAGCGCACTTACACACATTTAATATCTCAATAGGGAAAATCGATGCGGTCGAACCAATTTGATTACAATGCCATTTTCAAATAATAATTTACCTCTTTTTTTTTTCAAAACATAAATATATAATGAACTGTCATTTACAATATTTTTATTTCAATACCTTTGGACGCAAAGTATTTTACGTTACACTTTCTTTTCAATAAGCTCAATAGGTTTTCCTTACGGAGTTATGTTCTTGATGAAATACCGTGAAAAAGGTTGATAGCTCTCGACAGGTGGGCGCTTTCAGCGGAGAATCACGATGATGCCAGGCCTTATTATAAGAATTGCGTTCGAGCGAAGACGAACTTTCAACTTGATATAACCGTGATAACCATGACTACTATGTGTTAACTAACATCAAACTTATACTGAAAATATTAGTTATTCGCCTGCTGTCTGTAAGTGACAGGAATATCATCTCTTAGTAATTTGTCACGGGCGAACGTCACGGGTATTTTTAAGATTCACAGGAATATTTTTTAACCACTTTAAACCGTCTAATGTCGAAAGGGGAAAGTTTAAATTGTGACCCGATTTTTCTTATCGTTTCGGCATTAACGAAGGAAATTATAAATTGCACTTATGAATTAATATGTAAGCATTGTGCAATTATTTACAAGAGATGCAAGATAAAAAGTAGTATTTTCAGACAGTAGTTATCATTAAAATGACAGATTTACAAATAGAAAGTCATTATCATTTACCTATAGGCTAGGAGGATATAACCAACGGAGACGCCATGTCTGTAATTTGCTGCACAATAAAGTCTGCCATTTTTTGCGGGGGAGGTGTACGTCAAATGTATACGTAACGTCAAAATAGCCATGTCAGATAAACGTCAGTCCATAGATTGTGTATGACCATTGGCCGACTATTTTCGACAGAGGGTAACGCCTGTTAATGGCTACTCCGTTTGGTTATATCCTCCTAGCCTATAGGTTACTGAGAGGACCCCAGGCTCCCTTTAGTGAGCGAAAGGTGATGATGAATAATAAATAATATGGACTTCAATAAAAATATTTTTGTGTCGTAGTATGTATATATATTCTGAAGAAGAGATTCTTTGGTATCAGACACGTTGGCATGTAACATATTTAAAAGACACTAGAAGTATTTTCGGCTTCAGTTCCTTTGAAATTTCCTTTAAATTATGATCATTTTTTATTTGTCTACATAGTTGAAAGGTTTCTTCATTGTACTCGTAATCAACAATCTTTTCTTCTCGCTTTCTGTAAACGCCCTTTAAATATTCGATCAAATTAACAACATGGCCGCTTATTGTAACTCTTGTTCTCTTTCATTTATTTTGAAGCGTATTATAGAAAATCGTATGATATAGGTACGATGATACACTTCACTACTAAAGAGGTTTTAGCTACGTATTTTCTCTACCTGGGTATTTAACTGAAATATGTACACCAGCTTACAGATTAGCTACAACAAAAACCTAAAAATGTTTACGTTTTATAAATTACTAATACATTTCTATACTTAACCTATAAAATTAAGTTAAGTTAGTTTTGATAAAACATTTACAAATACTTATACTTACACAACATTCATTGGATACACGTGGATTTTGCTGTTTGACTTACGAATAATTGGGTAAATTATAAAAATTGCAGTAAATGTAAAAGGTCCATTAGTTCGAATATCCTTAACTTTTACCAGTTTGCATCGTCGTTTGGTCTACCTTACACGATAAGTATAAGTCAGAATCGTCACGTTGGTTATAGTAGAGCTTTTCGTAATTTCGCTCTGGCCCTTGTTTAATATATAATTTTTATTGTTATATTGCTTGTTGTTGGATATTAGGCATATGAAAAACTTTTTTGGCATGAACATATTGTTCATACATAGATAGGCGACGGGCGTCCTTATAATTTCTGTTTCTGGCAAGTAGGTATTGCTTGTCATTCTTTATCAGATCTCATTCCATATACATTAGATATATTTTTGAGATTATGATTAATACAACGCTAGACTACGTGTTTTAGTGTTTTAGTTTACCGTCTAACAACTTCCTTCCACTGAATGCATACTTAATAAGGTTCTGCATAACACTTTTTGCTTGAATAGTAAACATGTATCGCAAGTAAAATATGAAATAAAATAAGTAAATACCTACACGACGCATACAACTACGAGTAAAACCAGAATTCATAAATTCCAACATAATCAGTTCTGACTGTCCCAAGTGAGATGAAGTGCCGAGCACTAACGGCATTCGTGAAACTTATAATATTGATTGTGGTTGTTGGCACGTGCACTTTAATGCACACTCGTCACACAGGGCTTTGCACGCTTTTGGTGGCGTTTTAACTGACATTGTTTACCATTATTAACGTATATTTATCACGAGTTTTTATATTTAAATTGGTAACAGCAATACATATTAACCATTTTAAGGTACTTGGCGACTAAATTAATAAAATGTATATTTTCAAATAAAATAAAAAATCCTAGCTTTGAGGTGAAAATACAACTAAATCACATAATATGAGCAAAATACATTATCCCACCAAAATTATTTTCATGTAAAATATTGTCAAGGCGAGACCATACGGCTCGCACTGTCATAAAGTTATCAGATCTCATGGAGAGCCAAGCTTCTAACTCTTCTAAATGCCCTAACTCTACAAGCCCTAACTTCACAAACTTACCTTACCTTAGTAAAAATATGTAGCTCAGCCGTTTCGTTACCACAAGAACTATTGTCTAGCGGAAGCCGAGCGGTGTCGCTATCGTCACATTACTTTTCTGTGTCTCGTCTTGTTTCACCTATGTGACGGTAGCGAAAAGGCCAAGCTCCATATTTTGACTAAAGGTGTAGTACAGTTAGGCTTTTGTAAACCACTCTTTTATAACACTTCTTAGTCTTTAAGATCTACCAGTGCATAATACTTTGTTCAATAAATTATTTTTATTTGTTAATTTACTAGCGACCCGCCCCGGCTTCGCACGGGTAGTTCAACTAATTTACACAAAACCTTTACAAATTATACATACAAACCTTCCCCTTGAATCACTCTATCTATTAAAAAAACCGCATCAAAATCCGTTGCGTAGTTTTAAAGATGTAAGCATACATAGGGGCAGACGGACGGACAAACAGCGGAAAGCGACTTTGTTTTATACTATGTAGTGATTTTGTATTGACTGTACCATATCAACCGAAATAAATGTCATATACGAAGGAAAAAATTACCAAAGCCTCCAGTGTCCAAAGCTGGAATCGAACCAGCGTCCCCCGTTTACCGGACAGGTGATGGAGGCTTTGGTAATTTTTTCCTTCGTATTTGGCATTTATGTCGGTTTATAGTTTAAAAAAAATAAAAAAAATGTTTATTCAAAAATCTTACGTACAATTAAATTCATATGTTCTTCTGCCAAACCACACAGTGGTTTGTTGGCAGACGAGGCTCCATAAATAAATAGTAGTGTGTCCACTTGAAAAACCACAAATTAGAATATTATCGTATAAAGTAATTTAATTTGTTCTTAGAGGTACCATATCAGTGAAATTTCAGTACATATAATATTGATACACCGGAGGGATTTGCCTGTAGCTTGATTCATTGCCCAAATAATCCTTTCGGCGAGTCCATAAATTTATTTTTAAGTTAAGTAGATATCTGACCGACTTGAATATATGTTTATGTGACGTATGACCAAATGCCTTGTCAATACGTCCCAGCTAATAAGTTACAATTATAAATCATATACAATCTATTACATTCTTTTGCTTTCATAAGTAATATAAACTATTTTTGTTTAAAAATCCGCAACGCAGGCTTCGTCAGGTGGCTACAAATGCAAATCAGCAACAATGCTTCGTCCCAAAAATACCAATGATGATATCCGCAACAGGCTTCGTCTTTTTTTTTTTTGTTTAAATAAAATAACCGTCACGAATCGTATCTGGCTCAAATGTCCCCATTACGCTGGCAGCGTTACCGCGCTGAATGGCCAACGAGATCTGTTGGACCAGGTACGATCCGGACCGAGGGTCGCACCCCCTGTCCCTCAGCCGCCGACAAAAATCCCTCACAAAGTCCCTAGCCTCCACAGCCCAAGGTCCCGCAGTCTCGACTGCAACCGGCACAAAGTCGTACGTTGGTTCCAGGGCAGAGTACTTGGCATGCTTCATTTTGGCGGCATACTCCGCGGCAGTACCAGCAGACCTGACAGTGAGACTCAAGTGGGACGGCGCAAATGTACTCACACACGTTGCATCCCACAAGAGGCATCGTCCCCTCTGCCATGGAACCAATGTCAGACCATCAGTCCTCTTGCCATCCGTGCGGCACAACCCTGGAGGCTTCAAAACGCAAGGAATATTGGCCGACACTAAAACCCTGCGGATGACATCATTGATGGCATGATGCCTGGAAAAACGATCCGCGCACTTCATGCAGCAAAGGCCATGGTGACCGTCTTCTTCAACCATGACCCCACAAATGCACCGATGTGCTTCGCACACCTTACACCCCAAACGCAAGGCAACCGCCTCAATACGTCCCTCTATTTCATCAAACAGGTACTGTACCTGTTTGATGAAATGTAAAATACCTGTAACAGGTATGTCAAACATTATGTTACTAAGCATAATAATTATGAATTTATAATCCAAATATTTAAAATATCAGATCCAATTAATAATCGAACCCAACCCAACCCATTGGACGTAACCCAATAATTGTAGGTTAATTTTGTTAAACTATGCCAATTACAATTACCAATAACTGTTTTAAATATTTATTGCAAACTAATCTTTACGGTTATAACATTAAGGTCCATGTAGTAATATTACCGCGGCGTGGTCGCTCGTATCTATTTGTCACAAAGCTCGAGCCAGATCAACTTATCTGTTATAAGTATCAAGCCATAATAGGCTTTCTGTCAATGTGGTAGCCGTCACACATAGTGGATCGGTTGGCCGTCCTGTAAAATCAACGTCCGCCGGGAACTGATGGATTCAATCAATAGCTAATCCCTGTAGGATAGCACGTGACGCCGACCGGTGTGACCCCGGGATTCAATTAATAAGCGCTATGTAATGTCAAAATACAAGCTTTCCGACTCACGATTCTAAAACAGGTTATTGACTCTTAAAAGTGCCAATGGGTACTTACTCGTAGGCAGTTGTTCAAATAAATGACTAACCGACTTAAAAATTCATTCATTCATCAACAATTCATCGGGATCTTTTTATGATTTTTGATGCACTTTCTCGATTTTCCAAAAACGATAGAAGTGTCACAGGACCCATCTTTCGCCGATCTGGGTATTGGAATTTAATCTTTATTAAAAAAAGCTGTCCTCGTAAAGACAAAACTGGAATACATTTTTCAGAACACTAATTGTAATCGCCCACAAACAACCTCAGCTTGCGACATTTTTCAAATACCTATTGCTGCAAAGGTTCAATGTTTTTGTGCTTTTGCCTTTGAACATTATTTTTTTAATGAGCAATTTAGGAAAATGTATCCATTTTATAAATCTATATACCTAAAGTGAGTTTTCTATGCAAATCCTAATAAATTTATCTTACAATTTAGTAAATTGTATCTAGATACATTAACTATTCAGATAAACTGTTTCAAAGAAAAGGCCCCAAAACATCAGATGTGCTGAAGACAACGGCTATTCATGTATAATATGGCCGTGGTCCCTGGGGTCTCTTTACGTAGGACTGAACTCCATAAACTTACGATATGAACAAGCTCTTGTTTTAAAAGCGTCGGGTAGGTAGGTTGTATTTAGGTACAAATATACGTCATGATTTCAGGCTTTTAGTGTTAAAAAAAAGGGTGCGGGTATTTTAAGACCAAATCTATACCACAATAATGAAATATTCTGAATCAATAGCTGCACCAATGGGTTTATTGCGTTCGTTTCGTGTGCAATTGTTTCAGTTCTATTTTTAGCGCTGACGGCAATAACGGGCGTAATTATTAACTTTTGTCGCAGCGAGATAGAGCTTTAACATTTATTTATTACGCCGCGGAAAAATAGTCACAACTGAAAGCCATAGACAAATTTCACCTTCAGTACACTACTGATTTATTTACTAAATGATAATTTGGGCGTTCCATGCCTGAATACCATAATATTAACATTAAACTTGGATCATACGCAAATAGATTTTAAGCGTTTCATTTTAACTCTAAAGGAGTTTAAAACGCATTTCAGGAATCCTCACGTATGTCTGTATGTCTGTCCCTCCGAAGTAAGCTCAGTGATCGTCAATACTAGAAAGCTGCAATTTGGTAAAGGTATATAGCAATCGGTTACACGTAGAGTGAGGATAGGAGAACGAGGTAAGTGCCGAAATGATACTCAATTCTGCTTTTTATGTCCATATTTAGTATGACCCCTTTTGATGCATTTTATAGTGACGCAACAAACAAACGAGGGGCAACTACGGAACCCTATACTAAGCGTGGGTTTACCTAGAAACATATTACGTCCGACGTGAACGATGTCTTTTTCAAAAGTTTAGAAAACATAGGTTTTTGAGAAAATCGTGTTCAAATGATAGTTAATTTTGACCAGTTTTGTATAAAAACATTTTATCCACCTACTATGTACACTACATATACGTACCTATATGCAATCTAATATTAGTCACAGACTACTGTTGTGGACTTATGTAACGAACGTCAAAATATATGATTTTGCTTTGCAGGTAACCAGCAATACACGTGGTACTAAAAAAAAGTTGTTAAAGTAACATGTGGGAGCGATCTTCAATACACAATTTCCTGTGGCAGGTAATCCAAAACGCATTTCGTCGTCTTTATTTTCCTTTTTCCCGAGTTTGAACAAAAACAAGCGTTTGATGCAAAAAGCGGTATTGGAGCTCTCGCACCTGCTCCCGGCTGTCGAAACCGCTAGTATCTGCCCAGGCGTTAGAAAAGAAAAAGATTTAAAAACCCACAACAAAGTTTACTCAACAGCCGAGCGTTCGCTTACGCTTCGTGGTAAATTATCTTACGTTTTCTTTTCCGTTTGTGTTTAAAGTCGCTTTGAATCGCCCCGCATAAACGCAGTAATGAAATTTTGTTAAATATCGTCGTATATATTCATTCTGAAGGCACAATTTGCAGGCAGGCCAATGTTAACGAGCGGGTAAAGCGGCGCACTATGGCCACGTTAATGAGAACGTAATAGGTGTTCGGCGGAACGGCGCGATCTGGAACAGTGTTCCCTACCCCGGTTCTATTAGCACGCGTTTAACGTGCCTCGTGAATCCGCACGGGATTTGATTTGGATTCGACTCATTTTAAAGTTACATACCTACCTATTCGATATTATAATTTCCTGCACAATCCCCTCTAACAAAACGGGAAAAGGGTGGCGGCTTAAAAGCGGTTGACACTTACTAATGCGCTTGAAAAACGATAAGTTTATGTAATTTCTAAATGTTACGATTTTTGAACATTATCTTACTTAACAGGGATAGTCGTACGTAGGTGATAGTTAAGTTTTAGTCACAAGCCACTTTATGTGACACAAGGTCTCAAAAGTATTAGTGCAATCTCCATCGTGTATTCACAAGAGAGCGCAGTTGTTTGACGCTGAGCTATCGCCCGTACAGACAAAGGCGGCACGCTGATAAGTCCATTACAGCAATGTGTCGTACATCTCAAACGAGTTTACGATTCCTTATATGAATGCGATGAATATTTAAGACATCATTAATAGTGAAAGCTGAGTGCGTGCATAGTTGTGTGCTGCTATAATTAAATGGATTTTTCAGTTTAAAATATCACCTTACATAGGTTTGGACAAAGTAAATGCTGTCGCGACTACGTGCTTTCTTAATGGTTCAAACACCCGCGATATTTAGTTGTACGAGCGCTAATTACTCGCAATGTGTGTTTTATGTTTTTGTTTAAATTAAATACGCGCTATAAGCCACCAAGCCTTAATTGCACTAAAGAGAACGTTATGGCAAACTGTATCAGGCTCTTATAATACCAAGGTACTGATTGGGCTTCCAGAAACAATTAATTACCTACCTAATTTGTCGTTGATTATAAAATGCAGGAATAGGTATCAAGTTTATAATTACCAACAAGTAAACAATTGTAGTCCCAATGGTAAAGTTGATTAATACCTAAACCGGTAAGAGTAAGAGATTTGTTTCTTCACATTGCGTACAGTCCGTAGACTAAATCCACCTCAAACACTGAACCGTAATTAGTATGGTAGTTGAAATAGCACGCAAATTTAGTTTACCAAATTAAGGTATAGGTTAGACGGTTTAGCTCAAGTCGTTACGAACATTAGCCTGATAAAAGCAGAGGTAAATCTGAGTACCACCATCTCGGAAATACCGTCGTATCTATTCTAAAACACCGTGATTGAGGCACTAAGCAGATTTTCTACAAACTAAAGTAGATATCATACACTAAAGAAAAAGTGACCAAGTCAACCGGTGGCCGAGGCGGGAATCGAACCCGCGCCTTCAGCTTACGCGGCTAACGTCCTGACCACTAGACCACCCGGCCACCGGTAGTGGCCGGCGGTAGTGGTCAGGTGGACTTGGTCACTTTTTCTTTAATGTATGATTCTATTTCAGTTTATAATTTATATATTATAGTAGTGTGACTACTTAAAAAACAAACTAACTAACTAAAATAACCGGCCAAGTGCGAGTCCGACTCGCGTTCCGTACATTATACAATTTAAACAATGTAGGTATTTTTTATGTGAAACGTGAGTGAAATGTCTTTAAAAACCCGTAGGGGTGGGATCAAAACCTAAGTAATTAAGTCCGACTCACGCTTGACTGCACATTTCTAACGAGGTTCGAGGTTATTCGACGTTTTCCTGTGATCTATAGGTAAAGATCTATTTTGTGTATTTTTTCAAAATTTTAGACCCAGTAGTTTCGGAGATCAAGGGGAATGGTCATTTTTTGCCTATTTTCTTGAATAACTTCTAAACTGTTTATCCTAAAATTATAAAGAAAATATATTTGATATTCTCATAATGTGCCCTTTCATTTGATATGTAACACGATATACACTGATTTAAACTTTCACGATTTTTACTCATTATTATTCACAACGACGGGACTTAATCGCGTACGTCGGAGGTAAATTTAAAACTTATTTTACGCGATTAAGTCCCGTCGTTGTGAATAATAATAACACGATATAGTTTGAAAAACTTTATTTTCTAATTTTCTCATTTACCCCCCAAAAGAATAAATGATTATGATTATGATTAAAAGTGGCCCCCGTGTTTAAAATTCATTTTTTTACGTTACATGTCCGTCTTTGGGTCACAAACTTACATATGTATACCAAATTTGACCTTAATTGGTCCAGTAGTTTCGGAGAAAATAGGCTGTGACAGACGGGCAGACTGACAGACAGACGCACGAGTGGTCCTATAAGGGTTCCGTTTTTTCCCTTTGAGGTACGGAACACTAAAAATAATATTTTGTTCCCTAGCTGGACAGATTTTCTACAGTTGGGATGTACCGTAAGGGGTACTTTAGCCCTCCAAGGTTACTTTGTCCACCCATGAAAACCTATTTTATTGAATTGATACATTCCTAAAAACGACATTATGTGATGAATCTGTTTTTGTGTAAGCGTTTAGTGTAATTTTTAATAATTTATTAATTCAATAAATGGGTTTTCATGGGTGGGCAAAGTAACCTTATAAGGGCTAAAGTACCCCGACCTTACGGTACCTATGCCGTTGTTTATTTAGGCAACATTATGTAACATTGTATAACTCTTAAATATATGATGATGATGAACATTAAGCTCAATTTTCAGAATAATAAATTACATTTGAAAGATTTAAAATTATGTTTAGTGCCCGCCCGTTTCTATGCAGCCCAGATATCATTGTATAATATAGTCTCTAGGTAAATAAAATTTGCCGGTTTGCGTTGTTAAAATATGCCGGATACCTCAGAATCATGGGGAGCTGAGATTGTTTTATAAATCCTGAGGCAAAGGCAAAGAGTGGAGTGGTAAAGGTCGGGTGTAGTGCGCGGTCCCAGCGGGGTACAATAAGGCTTTTGCTCCTTTATTGACACAAGTAGGTATACAAATAGTGATAGGTAGGTGTGTGTCGGTACGGAAATATTTCAATCGCGCCTGTAACGAGATCCCACGTGGAGAAGCGCCGCGGGCCGACGCAGTGAAAAAATTGAAATCAGTGGGACAACTCAAAGCCACAGGCGCTTTGTTATATCAACGAAATCCGACGGACTATTGAGTTAGCGAATACTCTCGTCAGGCAATAAACGTTTTTGGGTGTTGTTTTCTAGTTTACTAGTTTCGCTCTGAATACCAAACGGCACGAAAATTTGAGAACGCATAGCCAATTACAAACCTATAAGTAATTTTTTTTTATTATTATTATTATAAATTAATTTTAATTTTTAAGAGCCCGGTAACGATTTTGGAGCAAAAATGTAAGATAGATTTAGTCGTTGAAATTATACACGTTTTGTTACGTAATATCTAAATAACAAGTATTAGTTTCTATTAGCACGTCTTCTTATCTTGCCTTTTAATAATGAGAGGTCGCGAGCGTGCGTCACCAGTAGTATATCAAGAAAAGGGGCAGTTTTTAAAAATTCATCAAAAAATTATGGTGGTAAATTATACAAATCGATGTATAAGAACAGTTTCAGCAAATGTTGTAAGTATCAAAATTCCGTTGAAATTAAGTCGATTTTCAGAGAAATTGTCACTTGTTTTGAAGTAATTTCTGGAGAAAATTGATTTCGGCTAACTTTCATTTACACTACTTCAAAGTCATAATAATAATAATGTAGTCTGTTAAAAGGTGGAGTACAGGACATGTGTAATACTTACAAAATTACCATTTTTAGCCGTCCATACTTGACAAATAAGAGCGACAAAATCAGTGCTTTACGCGTGTTTACCTAAACGTCCATCAGAAAAAAATCTTTACTAATTTAATTTAGTGAGTCTGCTTTCAAAAAATTGATCTGTAAAGCGGCAAAATGAGAAGACGTGCTAATAGAAACCAGTACTTGTTATTTATATTACGTATCAAAAGGTGTACAATTTCAGCGTCTAAATCTATCAATTTTAAATTTTTGCGACTAAAATCGATAACGGGTTCTTTTTACGAATTCACACTCGTACGAGTAAGTGTTTTTGAACGATGCGTTTTGGCTTTTTTTAGGTCTACTATAAACCGTCAACAAACGGTTGAACGTTTTTCTGTCACTTTCTCTGTGCTAGCGACGTGAAAGGGACATAGCAAATGGAATCCAAGTATTTTGAAATTGTATTAGGCCCTGTACGTTGAAATGACATTTAATTGTAAGGGTCACTTTAATGTAATTTTGTCTCTTGCAGCGAGCAAAATTGAATTTTGCTCAGCGTGATATGTTTTTAAGCAGCAAAGTAAATAGCCTTCTTCGAGCTGCTGAGGCGAAAAAATACTATATGCTGACTACTACTTACATATATCATGATTCTAAGAAAAGTAACAACTATAACAACTAAGCGACTATTAATAATATATAATATAAGTAACAAGTTCCTCAACATGAACCAATTAAGCAACTAATTAAGAAACTAAACACAACATCTCTAACTTCTGCTATAATTTATCCGATTCTCGCAACACCAATTTACTTTTATGACTTGGGAGAAAATATTTGAGACAACAATATATTTATTTTCAAGAACGTAGTTGTTGAAAACTCAGTAAATGTGTCCTAATATAATGAAATTTCATACATCAGTTTTTAGTGAGTGGGATACTGCGGACTTACATCAACAAAGACGTGAACTGTATGCCTTGTATATATGAGGAACGGCGGATTAATACGAGTAATGAATTTAAAGAACATATCAAGCAATATTCAAGGAAGTTTAAAATAGATTGTCATATAGCTAAGCGAAACTATCTGAGTCAGAAAATATAAAATGGTTCCAAAATTATTAAAGCAACCTGGAGAGTAATAAATGTGGAGACTGGTCGCTCGAAATCGAAACATAAAATGAATGATCTTAAACTAAATATTGATAACAAAATTATAGATTCCAATTTAGAAGGAGCTACCGAATTTGATAAATTCTTCACCGAGGTATTGAAAAAAACTAAAACTGTTCGTGGAGATTTCTTTATTTATTTCATTCATTGTATATTCGAGAGAGCACTTTACATACATCGGCGTGAAAAGGGGTTATCAGGCTCTTAACTATCCGGTCTCATTACGTTCGGCCGTCTATATGTATTCGGCCCCTTACCTCGCGGCCTCTGTAATAATGTACTATTGAGTAAATTGCACTAAGGCTAAGCAAGAAGCAAGTTACATAATTAAATAGTATCATCACTTAAGAAATAAACTGCTGTTCAAACAGAACCAAAGCGTATAACGCAGCTAGGTACTATTTTTCGTATTTTCACTTCGCGGGTAGAATTATATTAGCATAAAGTCACGTTTACATCATCGAATCTACTTACACCCAATACTTTTTATATAAAATCTTAACCAGAAAAAACAAGTTTGCCAAATCACCTTAAGTACCTACCGATATTTCGAAGGAGTTGCTTTTATGTGGACCACAGAAAACCGCCTACCAGCTTTCCAATTAAGAGTATAGTAGACGACCGCTTCTCCATACAAACGTATTCCCTATTTTTCTCCCTGGATATTTACATTATTTGATCAACATGTAAGAACCTACCTACTATTTCGCCCATTTTATAAACTGCAAAAAAGCGTTGCGTTTTAAGCATGTGTGAGTGAACGTATTAATGTATGCATGTAAGTATGTGTCAAAATTCAGTCACAAATAAATCTTGAAACAGTGCACACGTCTATCTCTCAGAAAAATCCCTACATACAATTATCAACCTTATTACAAAGAAAACAAGTACCTAATGATTAAAAATGTGTAAAATCAAAAGACTTGTACGTGTACTGCCTACATTGAATACCTACGAAATGAATTATTGGCCACATGGGAAAATGCGAGTTTAGGACATAAATTGTAAGTAATAGTAATAGCCTTGATCGCTCATGCCTCGCCAATTTTTATGTCCGTATAAAATACCGCAAAGCGGCCATTTTCCCTTCGAAGATTTGATAAGAACATGATTATGATACTCAGAAAACATGAACTTACACGCATATTTTTTACTCACACACAGTAACAAGTGTTCAAAATAAATTGCAGATAAGAATAATTTTCCTGGTTGTACGGTTTTCTCAGACGTCGTTGTCTAAATGCTGTGCTCGTATTTTTGCTTCCCTTTTTATAACGCAAAGTCGTCATAAAAGTGGGTACCTCGAGAAGATAAGGAAGTTATACGACGACGTCCTCCCGGCTCGAACTCGAGCAATCCATCTCTCGTAATTGCATTAGGTATATTCGCGACGCGTGGCTCGAGTCCCCAAAAGTCCCAAAACGAATGATTTCTTTCCAATATCGACACTTTGAAGTACTTTTATTAAGTAGTGTCGTTCCCTTATTTGTCAATATGGAACGACGCTTTGATGGTATTGAAAAAATTGGAGCGCTTACTTAACATTTGTGATGGGATATTTCACATTTATTGTTGGGACAAAGTGAAACAGTAATTCAAAACAAACGACTGTGTTTTCGACATAGTAGTTCTTACAGTTACGAAAAGTCAATACATCAACATCACGTGATATTAGTAAGAGTTATTGAAAAATAATTATACAGGGTGGCTAAAAAATAATGCACTTATTTTTTAGCCACCGTGCATGTACAATTTACAAAACAAAACCTCTTGATATACGTATTACCAATTTTATGTTATTTTGATGTTAGGTGCACGTTCGAATTGGCCTGAAAAAACGTATGTGTAAGTCTAAGGTAAATTTAGTATGGTTACAATTTTTTTTTTTCATTTCTCAAGCTCTGAAAGAGGGTCATTGCTGTTCTAAAGGTGTGCAGAAAATGATACATCTCTGCACTAGAACATTGTACGTTCCAAGTACGATTTTTTTTACGATAACAATTGAAATTGGGGTTTAAATGAATTTGTTATAAAATTTCCATTTTGATATTTAACTCCCCATTCCATAAATAACGATACTTTTGCCTAAATTGTTAATTAAAAGTACCCTCAAGAAATACTATAAAAATGAATACTTAGTCATGTTTTTAAAACAACACATGCATTTTACTTTCCTCGTGTTCGAAATGAAAAGTAGAATGTTTAACTCGGGTGAAAGGCATCATTTCAGCCTCGGACTATTGGCGCTCGAACGCAGTGAGACCTCGGTAGATATGAGTGCCTTTCATGCCTTGGTTAACAATCTACTATTGTTCGTGATACTTGTTTCATTTATACAATATTAATAGAAATTAAAATTTAAAAAGTGACTGTATTGATATTGTACACATTTTATGTAAAAAAAACGGAACTTGTAACAATAACCAAGAAATGCTATTAAATCACAACCTGAAATATAAACGTTAAACCTACAGTACAGTACAAGTTCTTGTTAAAAAAAATCACTTGATTTGGTATGATGAAAAATATTCAGGATGTATTTTTGTTACAGGGATTAAATGCAGTCCCACTCCCGGGAAACCAACAAAAAATAAAAATAAAGTTTAGCTTTTAAATTTTTATGCAAATTTCGATTTATTTACATTTCTGATTCAATTTAAATCCTCATATATATTTATTTATTTATTTTTATTTATTTAAACTTTATTGCACATAAAATTATAAGTACAAATAGCGGACTTAATGCCATAAGGCATTCTCTACCAGTCAACCGCTGGGCTAAAAAGAGATGGTTGTTAGGAGCAGGATTAATACTAGAAAAATTAAAACGATAATCGCTACCTCCTATTTACAAAATAAGTATTTACAAAATAAATACTAATTAATATACTATGAAATCATAAACTACATATACTTTATATGATATACTTACATAAATATCTACATATATACACGTTTCCATACTTTTTTTTTTCATTGGTACAGTAATCATATAGTCATCTTCATGATGTCTGCTGTATATTTACATTTGAAGAAGAAATTTAGATATTTTCAATAAATACAATTGTTGACCAGGGTTACGGCGGACATAATCGTTAGATCTTTGACACGAGAACAAATCAATTGGATTTTAGTTGCGGGCCGTTTCATTTAAATTTAAATAACTATATAATTTTTATTTTATATTATAGAGCACTTGAAAATCATGAAGGAATAAAATACGAGTACAATATATTGTCCCAACGAATGATGGGCGCTACTTTAATTTACATTTTCTTTCGGAATGATTACACAGACTCATTTATTATTCAGGTTTTCGTGACTGTATGTAATTCTATTTCCGCTTTTCGCGTTCCTCCCATCATTCTCACAGCTTCACGCACATTCATAAGTACTCGGCTGACACGCGCCAGAAGACACACGTATTCAGTTTGTGAGTGTCTCCACGTCCACTCTCCGGTTTCATATTGTATGTCAGAGCTGTTATCTCCATAATACTGAGTACTCGCCTCAGACGAAGTAGTAGAAAATAATACGACGTTTGATGTCACACACTATTCCTTTCTGAAAGAAGGGGACAGTATTTGCCTACATGTGGATCAAACATATAAACAGAACAATGCAGCTGCACACTACCACGGAGCTGGACTAAATCTTTGTACGACGGTGCAAGTAAAACGCGCGACATGTTTACATGTGCACCACCACGTGATGGCGCAAAACAAATAAGTATGGTGATGTGGAAAACAAGCATCGCCTAGTGTTCTTTGCGTTTAAATTGACTACCACATGCCGCCAATCAAATTCGCTTCACTTAGTAAAACAGAGATCTCGTCGCACTAGTAACCACATATTGACAAACATTTTAGCGCGGGGTTGGGCCGCGATACTCTTAAGACAAAAGGACAAGTTTGGGTTAATTAAATTCCAATGTTGGGCTTTCAGCGCCCTGTGTCCCGAGCTCCCGAGGAGCTCGTCACGGCGTCTTGAGCAAAGTAAAGTGTAAAAGCGTTATCACCGCGCTAGTTGCCCTCCTTCTTCCCCCGCCTCCTGCCCTTGCTTGTTCACACCCCACCGAAGATTAATGCGCTTCTAATGAATCAGCTACCGTGACAAATCAGGACGCAGTAATGGATAAGGGCTTTGCGATCTTGCGGCCACAATGAATTCGAATATTACTGATTGCTGTTTTGTGTGAAAATTCTTACCGTTTGTTATACTTAATAGGTGCCTATATATTTTCGTATATATATATATATATATCTTGTTAGCTTTTCTGAATAGCGTACTTTTGAACATTAGAAGAAAATAATATAGGTACACGGCGAAATTTAATCGGTGAACAGGAGCTGAAAAATATAAATTACCAACCTAAATGAAGTTCAATACACGAGATCTCATGCAATTTACTTAACTTACTTAATTACAGTTAATGATATCGTTAAAGTTAATAGCCACTGGATACATGGAGCCTACTTTTATTGAAGGTAAGTCCGGTACCTCAAGTGCTATCGTTCAAGGCCCAGTAAGTTCGTGTTTTTCTCTCACTCTCACTGAGCGAAAGCGTGAGCGAGATGGAAGTGCGTGCCCGTAGGTGTTTTTAAATTTTTTGTACGTTTACATGATATTGCCGATTTTTAGATTAGAAGCACTTCATATTTTTAGCGTTTGTGCATAATTTGTTACAAACTTTTAAAATGCATTTATACATTTTAGACCTATGTTCGTTATTTTTTATATCGAGTGCAAGTCAAAAACTCAGGATTCGAATCGTTACGGTCCCTCGAGAAAGGCCACAAGATTGCTAATTAAATTTATGGCAGCCGTATTGTGATCCAAAAAAGCGCTCCGTTTTCTGAACCTACTGCACCTTAATACAAATTTGACAATAACAAATTGACAGCTTATTTATTGCTCATGTCTTTAGTTTTTATGGCTGTTACTTTGGAAAGAGGTTTAAACTCTTTAAGCTAAACCATTGGTAGGGTGATAGTAAATTTCAATTAAAATTTAATTTTCCTTAAAATTAGGTATTATAAAAAATGACTTAGTTATGTTAGTGCTACATAAAAGTGATCGCCATCGATTACTAAATTAGAAAAATGGGCTCCTGATCACCGATTTAATGTCACCGTGTATTATACCGATATAAAAAACTATTTATTATAGATACAAATCAGGCCATGCTTAGTGTAGGGTTCCGTATTTGCCCGTCCATCACAATACCTATGTGGATATGTATTTGTAGATATTGTTGACTAAACACAGAAACGTACACCTCACACTATGTAGGAAAAACACCGCGTCCTACGTGTAACTACCGGGAGGTATCTTAAAATTGTTTTGTTCGTTCTAGATCCACAAAAAATTACAGCTTTCTAGTACTAGCGATCACTGAGTTAAGCCGTGGACGCGGGCAGACAGGCGGATATGGCACAACTAGCTGGCAAATAGTTGACTACGGACGGAACCCTTAAAACGACAAACTTACGAAGTTTATTATCCGTTACCTATACTACCATTACGTAAATGGACAACTAAATGCTTTCAGACTTTCATGAATATTCTATCATCAAAACTTGCAAGGACGCCTGACTTATTTGTTAGTTATCATTTGGAATTGAATACCTACGGCAGCTAGGTCTAGTAAAGAACTGAAGTAATGATCCTTGAGAGTTTATATTGCAGGTACCTTACACGGTTACAAGTAGCTATTTGTCAAGCTATTAGTGCGACGCATACGAAACTGACCAAAATAACAAGCTATTTACCGCTACTCCATTCATCTGGGCGCTGGTTGGCTGCCGTAGGTAGGTAGGTAGGTATCGGAATGTTCTCTGAGAGCTTGTGAAAAGGGCATTGGACATGTGTTGCTAGCAGGAATACTGCTTCGCTCGCCAAGGGATTAAAACTTGTTGATTGGCATAAGTGCCAACAAGAAGAAGACGTCGTTACGATAAAGCTACTGCCACGCTAATCAACCCGCTGAGTAAAAGACGCAATGTCCTATTATCATGCTTAAAGTAGCCAATTGTATTACACAACGCCTGCAGCAACGGCTGCTTTAATCATGATCCATTAATTAATTATTGTACGCGTCGACTTTAATGGTTGAATTAAGACTTCGTATAGGTACCACACTATAATCGCATACTTTTCACTTTGGGTTCCCGACTGAACTACAATGACTTTATTACGAGACGCTTTAGTGATAAATAAATAAAACAAATAATTGCGTAAATATGACTAAATTCAATGCCATACGCCATGCTAGCACATATTCCTATTAAAAACCCGTTGCTTTTTGTTGGGGATAGTTTTTAGGGTCAGCTATTGACAATGTTTTCAAACACACCGCCTCGGACAAACTAGCAAAAGTTTGGTCTACAAATATGAATTCAACGATTCTCAACGTCAAGTTTTAGTGGGGAAGAGGCAATATTCAATATGTTTTTTGAATTACGCAGCAGATGCCGCTCCTCTAAACAGATGACGTACTGACAGCCAATCATTCGATCCGCTGCCTAAATTTTTGACGGCTCGCCGCATTTGCCAAATACGGAATATTTAAAAACTATTTTTACAAACGCTGATCCGCTTGTTTGATTCTGTCACCCAGTTTTGAGAAAATTGCGTATCCACAGCAGCTAGAAATATGACTTTATTAATACAGTTGCCGCTTTTTGTAGCTGTTTCCTGATTGATATTACTAGTATCAATTTGTACTGAAATAATTTAAAATCTAATTTCTGATAAAATTTAGAATCAAAATATCTTTAAACATATCGGCCTGCACCCTAACCCTATCTAGTATTTATACAGACATTTGACATCTATTGACAAGGGTGGTTTTCATATAAAACGACATTCAGGGCCTAGCTGCACTGGCACTTTGTGACTGTGCGCTGACACTTGGCAGTTGGTTTGAAGTGGATTAAGACCGGGAGCCATAGAGAGCCAACTCACATTTAGTGGGGGGAGGGGGTAAAGTTTTATTACATTTAGTTACCCCATTAAAAAAACTACAACAGATCAAAATCTCATATTAAAATTTAAAAAAACGGCCATAATCAATTTATTAGATGAAACACTCAAGTTAGCGCTGGAGTCAATATTAAATGTACATCTGAATGAGGCGCAGTGGACCTAGGCTGCTCTTCCGGTACGTCACGGGGGTCTTGGGGTTTGTCGGTGTCGTGAAGTAGGCGTAGTGGCTTTCCTTGCCTCGGCACATGGTACTTTGGGACTAGTCACTCGAATATTGTCTGACAATGGTGGCAATTCCCAGATACCTTTTGCTGCGGAGGCTTTTGTCAAGTGGTCATCGTTTTGTCAGGGTACGGAACCGCCAAGCAATCCTGCGACCCAAAGAGGTTGGGACGACATCCTATGTAAGAAGGTGGTTGCGGATTTGCTGAGCGAGGCTATTGGCTCAGATTTAGCGCGCCTCAAGGCCGCATCTAGGTGCGAATCAGGAGCATGGCTTCATGCGTTGCCTTCCCCCCAGTTAGGCACGTTACTAGATAACGATTCTTTGAGGATTGCGGTTGCCTTACGATTGGGTTCAAAGGTTTGCGAGGTACTAAGTGTATATGTGGAGCCATGGTTCAGGAGGACGGTCACCATGGCCTTAGTTGTCAGAGGTGCGCTGGGCGTTTTTCGCGTCACCATGCGATAAATGAGGTAGTTCGCAGGGCTTTGGTCTCAGCCAATATTCCCTGTGTCCTGGAGCCTCCGGGATTGTGCCGGGCTGATGGCAAAAGGCCAGATGGTCTTACATTGGTTCCTTGGCAGAAGGGTCGGTGCCTCTTATGGGACGCAACGTGTGTTAGCACCTTTGCCCCGTCCCATCTGAGTCACACCATCGGTGCTGCTGGTTCAGCTGCGGAGTAAGCGGCTGTATGATTTTATACCAGTTGCGGTGGAGACTGCAGGACCTTGGGGTGCGGAGGCTAAGGAGTTTGTGTGGGAATTGGGTCGGCGACTGAGAGATAGGGGTTGCGATCATCGCTCCGCATCGTACCTGGTAACAGATCTCCTTGGCAATTCAATGGGGCAACGCTGCCAGTGTCATGGGGACGTTTGGGCCGGCTACGGTCCGGGGTGGCACCATAGCCTAAATAGTTTAATTTAGTGGTTAAGTTAATTTTTAACAAGCAGAAACGTCTGCGATCGATGCTATTAAGCTTAGAATAAATTTAAAAGTGGAAAAATTACTGCCTTGGGTGAGACTTGATCCAGAGGCCGTGAGTTCAAGTCTCACCCAAGGCAGTAATTTTTCCACTTTTAAATTTATTCTAAGCTTAGTGGTTAAGATTGACAAAGCCTGTTGCGGATTACATCATTTGTAAGTAGATGACGAAGCCTGTTGCTGATTTGCTTTTGTGTCCACTTGACGAAGCCTGCGTTGCCGATCACGATCTATGCATGGACTTTCTATTTACTGTTTTATTTATTGTGACATGAAAATCTGCAAATAAATATTATTAATATATTTATTACATAAATATGTTAGATACTAGATAAAAAATAAAAATATTTGTAAGTGCTTTATAGTAATGTCACTAGTGCCGCAACAGTAATATTGCTGTAGTTAACATCCGAACGTCACGATTCCTCATGACATAACTTGATGCTTTCAGTCATTCTGGACTTGAACTAAAAACATAAGTGTAAATAACGGCTGCATCACTCGACCTGTAGTCGTTTTATTAATTGCCTATAACAAGATTTGCCTATTTATTTTAATAAATGAAACAATAAATATTACATTCACGGAAACAACCAAAACAGCGCTCCACAAAATCATCAATTTTCCGACATTATTTTGTCAATACATCTGTCAGCCAAAGAGATTGAGATTTTTGCCTTAGGGTACCGAGAGAGCAAGTCTATACCATAAAACATCAGTCAATTTTAATGGTTTGATCTTAATAAAAGAAAAGGAAATAAATGCCCAAAAAAAGTTATAGAGGGAAATGCTTGGAACACAATTTTTGACTTCGTAGCTTTGTTTGGACTAGTTAGGTTAACATATCAAAAGTCCCCGGCCGTAACCCTGGTGCTGGGGGGAGAGGGGGGTCTGAAGGTTCAATTTTTGGGTTTTTAAATTATATCTCGGAAACTATGCATCTGAGCGACTTGGCCACTTATACGAAACGAAAAGAGATTTAATTTGTTACAAGTTTTATTCAATCAAGTTTTTCGATAATTTGTATAGTTTTTGAGATATCCGCTCTTGAAGGTTTATTTAGGTCTCTTTATTTTTATCTTGATTATTTACATCAGTGAAGCTGTTAGGCCGGGTTTGGTATCGTTTTCGAATAATTTGGGGGTGCTGAATTCATTTATGGTATCACCATTCCTAAGTAAAAACAAAATTTAAAAAAAAAAATTTTTTAACTCCTCTCTACGCTTAAACCGCTGAACCGATTTCATTGAAATTTGGTATAGAGATGGTTTGAGTCCCGGGAGAGTACATAGAATAGCTTTTATAACCAAAATCATAATTTAAGGGTGTGAAAAGTGGGGAAATTTGTTTGGGGAATCAATAACCGCTGAACCTATTTAAATAATATTTGGGATGGTCTACATGTTTGATTTAGTTGAAAATGATACCAAACATGACTTCAAACCTAAATTAAATTGTATTAACCTCAGGAATTCAACTTCGGCGAAGAAGCTGAATTCCCCTCACACCAAATTTCACACCTTCAAAGTATGATTTTTGAGATAAAAACTATATTATATCTTGTCTCGGGACTTAAAACATCTATTTACCAAATTTTAACTAAATCGGTTCAGCGGTTTAAGCGTGAAGAGGAGTAAAAAAAAAAGAAATTTGTTTAAAATTTATATCTTTTTACTTCGGAAAGGTGTCAATGTTGATACAATAAATGAATTCAGCACCCACGATTTATACAAAAACGTTCCCAAACCCGGCCTAGCAGCTTCAGTGATGTAGATAATCAAGATGAAAATGAGAGCCCTAAATAAACCTTCAAGAGCGGATATCTCAAAAACTATACAAGATATCAAAAAACGACGTAATAAAACTTGTAACAAATTAAATCACTTTTAATTTGGTATAAGTGGCCATGTCGCTCAGACGCATAGTTTCCGAGATATAATCGAAAAACCGAAAAATTTAACCTTTAAACTCCCCTCTCCCCCCCAGCACCAGGGTTACGGTCGGGGACTTTTGATATGTTCATCTTCTAACTAGTCCAAACAAAGCTACGAAGTCGAAAATTGTGTTCCTAGCATTTCCCTCTATACCTTCTTATTGCTTGGCCTAACGAACACGTGCAGTTCGTACTACATTAGCATCAACATCAACATCAAACATTTATTCAGCAAATAGGCCACAGGGGCCCTTTTACATGTAAAATTTTACAAGCAATAAAAATAACCAAAAGTTACAAAAACCAATTACAAATATGGAGTCAATAAAATATTAGACAATTTGTTAGAGATGTATCCAGTCTCTAAATCTCGAATTACACAAAAAAAAACTGATAAAAAAAATACAAACAACAGAAGTATTAAAATTGTTTAGAAATGTAAAAGTCTCTAGGTTATATATAATAAAAAAAAAAAAAGAATCATCAAATTATCCTTAGAGATGTAACATCATTACATTCACTACACAACGTTGTACTACATCATTACATTCACTACACAACGTTGTGTACATCATTACATTCACTACACAACGTTGTACTACATCATTACATTCACTACACAACGTTTTGTACATCATTACATTCACCACACAACGTTGTGTACATCATTACATTTACTACACAACGCCGTATACACGCAGCCTGGTTATGTTCCGAAGTAGCATCTAATAATATCGGTACGTACTGTAAGGATTGAATAAAAAATCCTTACTTACTAGCTGGCTCTTCGGTGTTTTTTTTATCTGTTTAAATGTCAAGGTAAAAACATATTTCCGAGAATAAATCAAAAATGATCAGTCTTCTTATATGTTTATATTATTAGGCTCAACATTCAATGAAACGACGAAATGAATATAAAAGCGTTTGTATGTCTTATGGTGCTCCCACATTAGCTGTGATAAAATGTTATATAACATTGTGTGACAGGGAACAACATGATAGTAGGTATTGATAGTGTTTTATTATGTTAGGGGTCCCCGGCAAGCCCGGTTCTCCATACAATAGTTAGTTACGATACAAGTGCGGAAAAGAGGAAAGTCGAAAGGAGTGGCGATAAATTAAAACACGACCGCAGGGAGTGTTTTAAATCAACACGAGTTGCGAATTACCTATTCGCACTTGTATCGTACAACGTTTTACAGTACATATGGCCCTTTAAACTTTCGACATGCACGAAAACTGCTCTTTACGCACTAGTGCGACAAAGTAGCACCATATGTACTGTAAACGTAGTTACGCTCTCATTTTAAAACGAGTAGCTAGTTTGCTCTGAAATTTTGTACTTACAATAGGATAAGGTATATATATGTTTTTAATTAGTTTATGTAGCTTTAGATACCATAGTTAAAGAAATACAGCGAATTTAAGTTTTTAATACAAAACTTGTTTTTGCTCTATTTCGTTTCATTTATATACTGGAGCTATATAAACTAATTACAGACCTAGATATACCTCATGTCATTGTATGTGCAAAGTTTCACTACAATCCAACACGTAGTTTTAAAATGAGAACGAAACTCCCTTTATATGGGAAGGTGAAATTCGTCCAAGCTTGCCGGGGACTCTTAAGGAGCATTCATTACGCGGTTACCTCAACCTCCTCACAGCGTGCGGATTCGTATTCAGTGTGAACACCGCCTAACAGAGTTCAGGTTCTACGAGGAGGTTATTGTCTTTTCTGGTTGCAAAGGCAAAAAAGGCCAATTCAAACTTACATTCCGTTATCAAAATTATGTCATTTTGTTATCTCTACGACATTTACAAGTTTTGGTAGAAATAGGCTTAAAAATGCGTCGAAAACGATATGATGTTTTTCCCGGTTTTTTTATACATCTCAGCCACACGAAATTTGTTTATATGAATTCCTCCATACATGTTTTAAATTAGGATGTAGAGTTAGACCAAGAAAAGTCTGCAACGATTTTGATAGCACACACAGTGCTATCAAAATCGTTGCAGACTTATCTTGGTCTAACTCTTTAAATACTTATTATAGGCAAATCATATCTAGTGGCATGTCCGTCCATCACAATGTGCTTCTATGAGACAGATAGACTGCATTCCAACTGCAACTTGTAATAAGGACTGCGTAGTGTACGTGCACTTGATATGTACAAGTTTGAGCTGGCATGCATCTATTCTGCAGCCTGTTTCAGTACTTAATCCGCGTGTGACATACATAGACGAACTAATCTCGGCACAGAGTAGGTAGGTACTTTACGCTAAGCTTGCCCGTATATCAAAATAGTTGACTCATCTCGTGACTCTCCATTAGTTAATATAGTTTTATTTTATTAGCGGATAGTCACGAAATTAATTATATTAGTATTTAGATTTGCTAAACATACAGGGAATAGTACATTTCGATGCTAGTGTGAAAAGTATGTCATTACTTCACGAGTACCGAGATATCTTGCCACGAGCCGTAGGCGAGTTGCAAGACTCGGGACGAGTGAAGAATGACATATCCGCACGTGTATCGAACGACGTTTTTTAATACAGTCGCGAAAAAATAAGACAAGCAACAAGTAAGGAATGTAATTCGAAACTTTTATATTATTAATTCTGTGACATCATTGACATTGACATTATGAAGAGGTGTTTTTCTAGCTTTTATTCGACTAGAATAGATTTTGTTATTATTATTAAACCCACTTCAATCAAACTTTTTTTTTAAATACATGTTCTATAAGACAGAAACAATTGTAAATATAAAAACATTGTACTATTATTACCTAAATATCGTTATTTACGACTATTTGTGTATCGTATATTTATAAAAACAATATCGAATGTTGCCTTTGGAAACTTAAAACATTCTTGCAGTAAGAAAATACGCCTCTTCTTTGACAGGCGTTCCGTTCCATTCAGACAACTTATTAAGAACGGTTTTTCAACATTAAAAAATAAACGTGTTACAATACTTATAATGATGAAGAGGTAAGTAATAAAATATGAAATATGCATATTTTTCGTATTCTTACATTAACAGTAGGTTTTTATGTTGATTACGACGTTAAAAGGAAACTAATATTAACACTCATCAATATTTAGTCATGAATTGGAACAAGTAAAAATTTAAAAAAATTGGAAAAGAAAAAAGCACTAGTTCGCGAAAACCAACTTTCCGCACGCTAAACAGCCACGAAAAGTAGCACTTTTTGAGCAACTGTATTAAAAATAATATTGTCTTCGGTTACCGCGATAGTTACTCATGAAATAAAACTATGAAATCGGATTGTATCGCGTATTTATTAAATTTATGAACCGATTTTGCATGTATAACCAGCCTTAAGTTTATAGTTTATTATGGTTCATTATTTTTGTATGTGGGTAGTTTTACACATTTTAGTTTTGCCTCAGTCACCCGTTTACCACGAACGCTGTAGAAGGCTCGAAACGTCGGAATGTAAATAAATTCAATATACGAAATATAATTCGATTTCATAGTTTTATTTCATACAGGGAAACATTATTATGTTAATCATACTCGGGGTTGGCCTAAACATAAAGTTAATACTAAAGTTCTAAACGAGATGGGACGGAGTAGTAAGTATAACGGTTTTTACACGGATAGGGACGTGAGGAGAAGCTAGTTCAAAATAGGTTCCCACCGTATATAAATAATATAAACTTTCACAGACGCTAATAACTTCAACGAAAAATCATGTAACCTGTTATTAACAACAAATACCTACATTTTACTAAATGTCTGAAAATTCAAAAGTAACCTATCTGGGTATTCAGAAGGCATAAAAATAACAAGATCCAAGATTGTTTTGTATAATATGCGATGCTCACTGATTTACTTTTATTTTAATGTAGTCTCATGAAGTGAAATGTACAATTTCTTTTGAGGAAAATAAAATTCTTTAAACATAGATTCTATAACACTTTAGGACTGCAATCTTTCGTGACATAAAACCACATTTTTTAAACGGCACTACGCCTCCGCTAGATAGTACAGCTTTCACGAAAGACATTCGGGTTAGGCTGTCGTTTATCCCACTTACTTGATTCCTTTGTATTTTATATCTATTTGTTGTTTCATTTACCTATGTATGCTTAGAAACACCAAGCAAGAGCTGAATTACTAAAGAAATGCAGACCAGTCTTTACTTCCCTTTTCATTAATAAAAAATATAGTTATTTGTTATACAAGGGTGCAAAGTTGTATTTTACCCGCGAGTGTAGAATTGAAACACGAGCAAGCGAAAGGATTCTATAGTTGAACCACGAGCGAAGCGAGTGGTTCTAAAATAGAATCCTGAGCGTAGCGAGTGCTTCAACTCACGAGAAGTAAAATACATTTTACAATTTGCACCCGTGTGTAACACAAAACTTTTCCCCTCACTATAGCGAGGAAAGTGCAACATCCACAGGCGTTAGATCATCTTCATCACTGGAATCACTCATTTTTTTACGATATTATAACAGAAAACTCTGGAAGTTGTGTATTTTTACGGAGTCGGTGAGAAAAGTTTTTAAGTAAAAAAATTGTTGACAATGTTGACATTTCTGACGTATGAAATGTCAATGATGCGTTTTGAAATTGCATCGACTCAACTTGTGCGTTCAGAATTATATTTAACATCATTATTAAAAAACAAACGTTTCTTATGAATAAAATCATTAAATAAAGCTAAATTTGGTATTTTTTTATTAGATTCTCAAACCATTTGTTTAATGATAATTAATATCAAACGAATCATTATTATGAGCGTTTTACGTTTTGCTATCTGTCAAGCTACTTAAACACGCTCCATCCAAGGTCAAATTACTCTCCCCACTAGTGGATAAAACGCGTTTTTCCCCGCTTGTTTTGAAGGTTAAAAGACAACTTTCCGAGCTAGTGAGGGGAAAAAGTATTTGAGGTACCTAAGTAATTCTAGAGCAAATTCATTAGTTTCAAACCACCCCGTTTTATATCAATTAACACCTCTTTACCGATACATGCTTAAAATAAAAACATATTTGGTATAATGCTCGATCTATCTATGCTTAACAATTTTACGTATCATTTACGTTACGTACAAATTTACGTCTCTTTTATCTCAGATGTGGCAAAACGACCGCCTAACCCATTCGCAACGAATGTCCCTAAAAGCGTTAAAATGTTCCATGAGACAATGCTAATTGCTACGGCAGATGTCACATTTTACTAAATATTAGCAGTGCACACTCGTGTGTATTTTCCTCCAGTATTTTTTTTACATTAAGTGGTACGTACAAATGACGAGGATGCTTACATTTTGCAGGTCGAACTTGACTCGGCACTTAGCGCGCTACTCGTCTTAAATATTACGATAAAGCACTGATGCACGAAAATAAACCCCATTAGTATTTTCGTTTTGTCGCTTGTACATTTCTCTCGGGAGTAGGCCGAGTAAGAGGTGTTTTGAGGCTTGCAGTCATTTCACCTTTATATAAAGCTTCTTATGTCTATTATCAAGCGCGAGGCAAGGACACCTAAAAAATAGAACCGTTTTTCCCCCGAACGGTAAAAAACGGATATTTAGGGTTCTGCCGAAGATATGATACAATATGGTACTGAGGAGAAAGCAGCCGAGCGCTAGCAACCGGGCGACCTTAGTCTTTGAGTAGCGCGATAGATGGCGCTACTCGTTGATAAATTCTCTTAATTAGGGCTGTTACAAGGGTGTTATCTCATATGTGGTTCAAGCTTCGGCAGGAACCTAAATATCCGTTTTTTTACCCTTCGGGGGAAAACGGTTCTATTTTGCAACGCACTGATAAGTTGATTAAATTGAAGTTACGTTTGGATTAAATTAAGAAACAAAACGCAAGCCCAGATATAATTTAAGGAGACAGGCGGACCCTAAAATCACTGACAAAATTAATTTTGGACTGTATTTAAAGAGATCATAATAAAGCCTATTTGTAGGAATGGAGTGAACAGAGGGAGCGAGGGTCCCGATTTATATTCAATGGCCGGCTATAAAGAAAGCACGACTTTGACCCCTTGTAATTACGATAACATTTTGTTTAGAATATAAATTATACTTCCCTGACCCCTTGTAAAGAGAAGATTTTATATGCTTTGAGATTAACAGACATATATTTTAAATATTATGTACAGACCTATCTAGACAAGTGTCATGATAACGCTCGGACCAGGCCTATGGAACTCTCCGCACGAGCTCGGAATCATACCCACGAATCGCCTCCCGTTCACGGTAGATAAGCTAGCCAGTTCGTTGCCACACGCGCTTACGCACGCACATCACCGCGCGCCGCACTGGCAATTTTTACGATAGTTACAAGCTACGTGGGTACTTACTATTGAATTTATTTAATTAAACATGTAGTGTTTATTATTATTACTACAAATTTATAGTTAGATATCTACCTTTATTCATAATACAATAATAAATATTAGTGAGATAGCATTAATAATGGTTACTAACACAATATTTCTAGGATATCACATTGACAATAAATTAATCCACTCATTTCACATTGACAAAATTTGTAATAAAATTGCTTCTGGTAATTACGCACCATTAAAACTGAGACCCTTAATTAATCGTAAAACATGAAATAAAACTATGAAAACGGATTATATCGCGTATATTAAATTTATAATACATTCCGACGTTTCGATCCCTTTACAGCGTTCGTGGTCAACGGGAGACTGAGGAAAAACTACAAAGTGAAAAAATACCCACATACAAAACAATACACTCCTTTTTTTGGGCAGTCGTGTAAAAAATAATGAACCATCATAAACTATAAACTTTAAGGCTGGTTGTACATGAAAAATTGGTTCATAAGGCTAGTTATCAGTATACGCGATGTAATCCGTGTTCATAGTTTTATTTCATGAGTAACTATCGCGGTAACCCAAGACAATATTAATCGTAAAACACTTATATCGGCTTACTACGCACTAGTTCACGCTCATCTAAATTATGCCGTTACTACTTGGGGCAATTCTGTTGGAATACAAAGAATTTTTTTATCACAAAAATGAGCATTGAGAATTTTATTTACACCGCGATTCGGGAAATGAATTAGAGATTCACTAGATATGAAATAGTAAAGATATGTGACGTCCCACGGGTAAAGGTACCTTATGGCGGTTGGCGCTTACGCTATTATTAACGCCGCTTCAATTAATATCGGCTGGCGCTTACGTCGCATAGCGCCGCAATAATTTGCGACGCTATGCGACGTAAGCGCCAGCCGCCATAAGGTACCTTTTGCCGTGGAATGTCACATATTTTTACTATTTCATATCTTGTGAATCTCTAATTGATTTCTCGAATCGCGCCATATGTCTACGCAAAGGCACAGCTAGATAATTATTTATACTAAGTCGAATTATGACAGCAATTTCATTGTTTATATTTAACAGCCTGTTAGAAATCCACAGAAGTAAATAGCACACGTAATATAGATAAGCTATGCGTTCCTTCAACAAAGCTAGTCAAAACATTTAAGCAAGGTATTACCCTAAAAGTTACTCTCTACAATCTATTGCCTGTAAACATAACGAATTTAACATGTAGGTATAGAGTATATAGAGTTTAAAAGTAAACTGAAATGTTTCTTTTAATGTAACCCCTTTTATTCAATCAATGAATTTACGTATAAAATAATGATTATTTTATATGAATTTACTTACCATGTCAATATAATTTTATCTATTAAGACATTGCATGATTAGTTTTAGCAATGACCTGTATATGATGACATTGATGACTTGCTAGATGTAACGTATTTTGTTACTTGGCCAAATAAAGAAACTTGAATTTGGAAACTATATTATTATTATGATTCTTATTACAGTATTCATTTTAATTTTAAAGTACCTTTCACAAAAAATTGCAAAAAATTGAATAAGCAATGTTTTAGAAAATAATTAGATTCGATTAGACCTTGGTGGCCTGTGTGCCTTCTTAAGCTAATAAAAACTGAAAAAATGACACCGGCAAGAGCCACATCCGCTCGGTGTACCCCTTACAATTAGACCTGAGCACCTACCACATTAAAGTATCAAAAGGTGCGTAGAGAAGTATTGGTTTCGGCTCCGCGTACACTTCCCAAAGGTCCCGAACACCATTGTTCCGTGAACGGAAAAACCAAAATAAGTAACAATAATAAGTGAGCAAGCGCGATACGCGATCCACTGATGTCAAACATTATTTTCTATTTAATTCAAATTTAATCGACTGTTTTAAATGTAGATTTTACCGTAAAAACCCGTTTCCATAGTTAAAACTACCTAGTTTTCCTTATCGCCTCAATAAATACACGTTTTCCCTAGTTAAAATTAGTTTTCTCTGTCACCTCAGTGAAAACGCGTTTTCACTAGTTAAAACTAGTTTTCCGTATGGCCTCGGTGAAAACTAGTTGTAACTACTGAAATCGCGTTATCACCAAGGCGATATAGACAGGCCGAAATATCGAACAAAACCGCTCAGATTGCGGCTTTAATTTTCCAATTCCTTTAATGTTTAATCATGCAAATAATTTTATGAATATTATAAAATAACTTCACCGACCGTTACCGGTCATTATCTTTGTATGTGCTCTGGCGCGAAGCTAATGTTATTGATCTTCAGGAGAGGTTGTAAGAAACTTAAAGAAACTCCAATAGACCCAAAACTTTTGTCATGTAACAACGTAATTAGCCCCGGGGAGTTAGAGGGCCCATAACTTGTAACAAATTCTTTATCTCGCTTAGCTGTTCATTTCTTGTAACACCATAACTAAGTTTTAAGCGTTTTACAATAAAATACAACCATCGTTTGATTTAAAAGAGATAACTAAACACAATTTATACTATAATTAAAGCTACAACATCTGGGCAAAACCTATTATATTAAAAATGTTATCAATTAACTAGAGGTAGGTATTCAAGATAAAATAAACGGCAACTATTGTAAAATATATCTACCGTAAAATGGGGTGAGTAGGGTTCGCGGGGAGAGTTGGGTTATTAATGGGGAGAGAAGGTATGAAAGGGGGTGAGATGCGATTTTAAGGATACTGCTACAAAAAAAATGTATTCCAATTTAAAATGGAGCTATAGTAATACTAATAATAAAAAAAATCGATCCAACAATCTTCCAAAATCACCTTTGGATGAAAATCCATCTCACCCCAATTACGAAGACTACGGGGTGAGGTAGGTTTTCCTGTTTATCGTCAAAGTTATGAAATGGAACTACCCAAAATAAAATAAAAACTAAAATACAAACGTCCGGAACGCTTATAATATACACCATTCAGTTTGCATATGTAAAAATAAAATGTTATCGAGGTTTGAATGTCAGTTTTCTTCCTACTAACCCCATTTTACGGTATATAAAAACTAAACAGCTATATGTAGACAAGTTAAAATAGTGGTTGTTACCTACTTCAACCAAATACTTTATCTCGCCTAGCTAGCTGTTTATTTAATTTAATGTAACACCAATTAAGACTTTTTTTACTTAAGCGGCTTCATAATCTTGTCCAAAAAGTTAAGTTGTCAAGTAAGATTAGTGATTGTTCCTATATCAGAGTTACTTTTATTAATACAAACACGACCAAAAAAGTAATCATGTCTGCAAATTAAGTAAAGCATAACTGTTAGTCGGGGAGCCCAAGAGGGGATTTTTGGAGTCACTCAAGCGCATCAGATTAAGATACCTTGCATCCTGTTGAGTACCTCCACTAAGTATGCATCCTTGACACCGAGCAGGGAGTCAAGGACAGCCCGTCAGAATAGTAAAAAGCTTGGTCGATTTTGATCTACTTAGCGGCATTCGGCTCAGTGTTTTAGGTAAAAAAAAAAGTTTACAAATAAAATAAATACATACGACTGGAATTTTTAAAATTATCATCAAAATAAAAAATAAAAATTAATATCGTTATAATAAGGATATCCACATTCTCGTCAGATTAAGGGTTTACATAACTGGGACATCGATCTGAACTTGTCTGTATAATAATCTGACACGCTCGAGTATTTCAAGATGGCGGTTTTTTTTGCAACTTTGTGACTGCCATTTGCTTACTGCTCGCTGAAATCATCAGATTATTGAAATAGACACTTTTGTAGGGTCCATTTAACAAGTCCTTTGAATATCTGACGCGCTCGAGTAAATTTTTTTTTTTTCTTGTACCCTTCCGTATCACCACCTATGTAAACCGGCAGATTAACATACCCTTGTTATCAGAGACATGTTGCGCGACTGACACTACCAATATCTGACGCGCTCGAGTAACTCCACAAGGTGGTATTTTTTTACATTAAAAAAAATCTGTGGACGCTTTCCTGCTCGCTAAAAAAGAAAATATTATTTAACATTTTTTTCTTCCTATCATCTAATCTTTCGATTCCAATAGGTCTCTACGACGCTCGAGTTACTACACATTAAGCATCGTCGGCTCCCCAGCTATGTATTATGACATTTATGACCTAATTGTAACGTATTCTGGCAAATAAACATTTCTATTCTATTCTATTCAATAACTTTGCGGTAGATAAAATTATCGGACTTGAATCTTGAATAAATTAACGTGTGGATTAATCTCATTATAAGAAAACATACCTGTTAAAATAATTAATTTAGTCTTCCTTCATTAATTAACGTTTAAGTGAACCTTTTTTTGCCCGACTGCTTTGGCATTAGGTAAGTTACATAAATTATTTAAAATTTTATGGGTCCTATTTTTCAATACAATTTTAACTGAAATATCCTGTCATATAATATAAATTTTGACTGTTATTACTAGATATTAAATAAATCGAAAAGAGTCTCATGCGTTGATGATTGCTCGACATGCGAACCATGTCGAGCAGTCCTTAAATATAGTGTATAGTGAAGTTTCACGGATGTTTTACAATACCTAATTGCTAATAAATATTAATCAAAAAAATAGATATCAGGTCAATTATGAATACATACCTAATTAAAACTTTCTATGATATTTTATTTTACAACCTGCTACACGTTCAATATTTTTATTTTAAATCTATGTCCCGTGTCATATAAACAGCGATATCACAAGCTATAATTAGAACGCTTGAACACGACGCCTGGACTTGGGTATTTCAGTTTGTCGTGCTATTTCTAACAGGAGAAATTCAGTTAGAAGTACATAAAATGACTTGAGTAGTTTTTAACAGAAAATTAAGATTTAAAATACTCTTACAATTAATTAGTATAGGTTGGTATAGGTAAGCCGTAAGTAATGTCGCAACAGTAATGCAGCTGCATTAACCATCCACTAACAGCAGTATTGCATTGCAGCGCGACATTACTGCATGAAACGTCAAATTGACATCATTAGTTTGATTTGAGTACCTACTTAAGTAAAATCGACAAGGTATTTGATACACAGATCAAGTTATTAAATCTTGCTACACCTCATAAAGACGTAGAGCATTGCTTCTAATGCAATTTCCATATAACCATAAAATAACTCCATTCAGACCCTTTAAAGGACAAGTGTTTTCGGGCCGAATTAGTGATAATTATGCATGAGACACATCTCGGCTTGGTTAATCTTGCAAAGTTGGCATGGCACAAGTTGGTAAGGCTGTTACCAGTAGTGGGCCGACGACGTATGTTTATTTCGGAGATTGCGAGGGTGTAACTCGAGAGTGTTTGCTGGTTTTGAGGGCGAGCGCAAACACACCCGACTTGGAGCGAGCTTAACGAGCCAACTCGGCTCATCTCGCTCTCCAACCAATTATAACGGCTTTAAAAATAACTGGGCCAACTAAGAATGGTTTGCAAATTTGTGATTTACAAATTTTGTATGGCCTTAATTATCTTGTAATACCCCTCCCGCTGGTTGTGTAGACTGTTTTCCTGAACAAAAATAATACTTACTGTACGTGGCTTTTATATCGCCATTTATATTGGGCATCGCAAGCGCTCCTCTAGCTCCCTATTCTTTCTGTGTCTCCAACTTCCATCTACAAGCCCTCAAACTTAGTTAAAATAAGTTCTTTAGATATTGGCAAACATAACTGACTTATTTTCACACCCGAAACTTATGGAAAAGTACAACGTATAAGTTAAAATAAATTAGCAGTAAAAGTAAAAACAGTGCGTAGGTTGAACAGAAAATATTAAATTAGTGACATCTACAAGAAAACAACTGCCAACATCAAATTATAATTACTTCCACCGCTAAAATAGCTGCACGCATTTCAAAGCACCTCGCATAAACAAGATGAAAAGTTCCTACATACAAAACCCTCATTCCGTCGTCTTTGTATTGCGTAGTAAAAGTAAATTTTCAGACGTACGTCGCTACGTTCTGCAGCCCAACAAACTGCCTCCATTTAGAAGAGCGAGAAACTGAATAATATTTACCTTTAATACTCCTTTATGTGTAGCTGTAGAATAATAGAATGTGAAACAGAGCAGTTCGCCGACAATGGTGGTGCACGAGTTTCGTTATCGTGCAGCGAGTCGTAGGAGCGGTAGGACAATCGTACGCGGCCGCTTGCTCGCGTCTCTCGCCTCGCTTGAATACACACGCGATGTACGCTCTCTGACGGATATTCGGATAGTCGAGAGTACGCTTTAAACTGAACACTTCTCTTACAAAGCGAAAAGTTTACGTTCAACTAAATGCACACGTCCAGACCAGTCGTTTGTGCGCTCATCCAGGCTTCACATTTGTCAAGTTGGAAACTCGCATCTCACCTACCTAGTGGGACTTCGTTTTCATTTGATAGTATTACCTACTTTATGCGTAGGCTCTTTTGAAGTCGAGTTTAAATAAAATATATTTGTAAAATATTCACTTTTGTTTTCAGAGAACCAAAGAAAGCCAATGTCGAGGTGTTTTTGCCACCGCAAAACACATATCCGTAACTTGAACTCGATATTACCTTTGTAATAATAATAATAATAAGTAGCAGGGCAGCTTGTGGCGAGCTGTTGGGGAGTAGCGACCCCACGTACCCGAGTGCTCCTGGAGAGTTCTGTTACCCACAAGGAGGGTTGGTGTTACAGAATTCTCTGCCTCTGGCTTGCCTGATCAAGCCGGCAAGAGTGGAGTCAATGAGAGTTTTGAAAGATTAACGGTTAGTTTCACTAGACTTATATTGACCGGGATATAGACCGTGATTACCTTTTGTATTGTTTTTGAGCTCCCGATATTTCGACGTCGTTACATGCATCTTGAAAGAATGCGTCATGCGTCTTGAAGAGTGGAGTAGTTACAGCTACGAGTATAAGCTCCAGAGGTGGAAGTAAAATATGCATAAGACGCGAGTTGACACAGTGACTGTTAACAGCCACTGGGTAGATAACGGCGCACACCTCTCGACACCCCTAAGCTGCTCACACCGATGTTGCCTTTGAGCCATCCTAGATGTCGGTTTTTGTGGGGGCCCATCTTGTGAGGGCGAGAAACCGTCTGCCGGAAATAAAATTGCATGCCGTTTTATTTGGCAGGCGTCCGGTTTTTTATCCGATAGCTCAGTACTTAGTCCATCGCTTTCACCCAATAAACCTAGTTCATTTTAGATTCCATCAACTCTCAATAGCCCTTACACCCTGGTGGGTGCTGCCTCTGCGTGCGTCCCATGACACGGGCAGCATCCGCTCGGTGTACCCCTTAGATTTCATTAAGTGTCAAAAGGGCATATATCTATGTATTGGCTTCGGCTCCGCGCACGCCTCCCAAAGGTCCGGAACACCATTGTTCCGTGTTGGGAAAGACGTACAAATAATAATCTAAAGAATGCTAAAAGCAACAGGTTCCTACGGCACAACGCGTTAAATGATATTATTCGAAGGGCATTGGTGTCAGCCAATGTCCCGTGTGTGCTCGAGCCGCCGGGCCTTAGCCAGTCGGATGACAAAAGACCGGACGGTTTGACCCTGGTACCGTGGGAGAGGGGTAAGTGCCTCTTGTGGGATGCCACCTGCGTCAGTGCGTTCGCCGCAACGCACCTTGGCCGCACTGTGCGATCGGCGGGAGCTGCCTCTGAGCAGGCGGCGTCCCTAAAGAGGGACAAGTACTCGGGGCTAACAAGCTACTTGTTTGTTCCCCTTGCCGTGGAGACGTCTGGGTGCTGGTGCGCGGAGGCGAAATCTTTTCTCGGGGAACTGGGGCGTCGCCTGCAGGAGAGGGGTCACGACCCCCGCTCCGGGTCGTTCCTGGCGCAGAGGTTGTCCATTGCGATTCAACGCGGAAACGCAGCGAGGTTATTCGAGTAGTTTTTTTATAGGTTACTTTAGTTTTATTTATAGTTATGTTTTTTTTTATAGATTATTTTTAGTTCTTAGGTATTTTTTAAGGATTGTATTATTATTTTTGTACCCAATTATGTTATATGGAATAAATGCTTCGATTTAAAGCAAAATTAATTTCAAAGTACCTACTATCTACCGATTTACCACTAACTACATAGTGGGTTTTTAATTATTAGAGGCGACTAAATAGGTACGTATAAACGTATACCTACTCTTGTCTTGCCCTTGATTTTGCCGTTTTCTGCGTAGAAAACTATTCTTAACTAACGTAATAAGATCGTAGTAATTCATCTATTAGTAGGGAACGAGTTATATTAGCCACTAACGGGGCTCGTGTTCGACGACTTACCTGCAGCCGGTACGGAGATGAATGGTCTTCTAATGAATCGGCTGCCAGAGCGCAAAGTTCGTTACCGTAATGGATAACGTGTGGCTGTAGCACACACGCCTGCGGCCGACTCGACCCGACGTCCCGCTGAATTTGTTTATACCAAAATGTTTATGACCGGAATATTTACAATTCCCAGAAAGCCCAAAAGTTTTATGACCTGCGGGTATAAGTATGCGCTGAAATAATTTGACTAATGATCGGACCTGTTTGCGGTACTGTGATTAGGGTTATTTATAAGGTAAAACTTTAAATGGCGCACGTTTTATTTATTGCAGGGGAAATCATACTTAATGTTGT
Organism: Cydia strobilella; assembly: GCF_947568885.1. Taxonomy (NCBI): domain Eukaryota; kingdom Metazoa; phylum Arthropoda; class Insecta; order Lepidoptera; family Tortricidae; genus Cydia; species Cydia strobilella. Next base: position 8,255,370 of record NC_086049.1, on the reverse strand, counting down.
CTGAGTGCAAAAATGAGTTGAAAACGTGTTACAATTCAATATTTAAATAAAAATAAAATGTTATGCGCTGCGCCTTCCTTTTTATTACGATGTATGGTCGTCATCTATAGGTATTTTTTATAAATAGCAGAAGCCTGTCCTCTGGATTTCACTGTACCGCTCCGATGTATTTCATATTTCACAAGCAAATAAGTACTTTTCATTTCACGGCAGACAGGTGTCGCTAGCTTGGGCCTCCTAAATTCATCAACGCACCACCAGGTGCACGCGAACGACGCTTCTAATCCGCCCAGAGCCTGGCTGTATGAACTGTGGCCCTGAATAATAGACCCGGATCATGCTGTCACCAACGCAGAAAATTCCATTTGTTACTAACATGTGCTTAGATATTTCGAGCGTGGAGCAGATAGGGCCGACCCGTACGCACTGTTGCGTGGCCCGCTGTAGTTTGAGCACCCTAAATAGGATAGCTTAAGTAACCTATATAATGACATCTAAATGGAATGCGAGTAAATATTAAACCATATATAGCAGCAATTACTCAAACCAAGAACAAAACGATTATTTTTAGGGTTTCGTACCCAAAGGGTAAAAACGGGACCCTATTACTAAGACTCCGTTGTCCGTCTGTCCGTCTGTCCATCTGTCTGTCTGTCACCAGGCTGTATCTCATGAACCGTGATAGCTAGACAGTTGAAATTTTCACAGATGATGTATTTCTGTTGCCGCTATAACAACAAATACTAAAACCGGTCAAGTGCGAGTCGGACTCGCGCACCACGGGTTCCATACTTTTTAGTATTTGTTGTTATAGCGGCAACAGAAATACATCATCAAACAAGAAAATACATACTATTGACAAAACCTTATCGTCAATAAATAATGACTGCACAATTTCCTGTTTCTTTTTGTATTTTACTCAATATTGTGTTTAATACACAAGTTAAATTAACAATAAGAAAACTCATGTGCTATTTGTATTTTAGAAGAATGGTTTTTTTATTTTATTTGTACTAATCTTATTTATCTAATTGACAGATCAAAGACAAACATTCATTACATGAAACATGTGAACCAAATTTATTGTACTATCGTAAAACGGTGAAACAAAATATATTATTTTAGTAAACGTGCCAGTGCTCAACATGCTAGTTGACACCCTGCTGTCGCCTGCAAATCACAAAATCATAACAACCACTAAATCATTAGCAAATAAGTACAAATTTAGCACATAGATTACTATTTCATAATAGAATAAAGGTGGGGGCTCCCTTGTAGAAATATGTAGATAAATTTTACTCTACTTTTTTTTCATGCAAAGTTGGACCACCCTAAACGCTTACTTAAGATAATTATGTTATTACCTATTATGTTTATTAGGTCAGCAAGACTATTCTAATTATAAGTCAATTAATTAATTGATTGATTGGTCGTTAGTTAATTGTAAGTATATCTTATTCATATAAAGCAAATGCTGTTTTACTGGTTTCATTTGAAAATCGTTAACCTCACCTGTCACGTAATCCATCTTATTTGGATTAACCGTCAAGGAGTTTCATTTTCAGCTTACTTAACGTCCCGAATTCGGATAACAAAACAAAGGTCAAAATAACGAATTGGCCCCTTTGAATTACGCCATCAGCAGCACTCAGCAACAACGAGAATTTCTGATGAATTATCAATTTTCTCTTTGTCACACGCCAAACAAAAAACTCGCTATCATCGTACCTGGGGAGCGCGTTATCTTGGCAGAGATGTATGACCATTATTTGTTCATGTGCTTGATGTGTCGTAGATGTGTGCGCCGATATCAATCAATCGTCGACGACAGTAGACCTCCGCGGATGCTCTGTCAATACTATCCAAACATTTTTATTGTCTGTGCGGAATCACACGGTAATATCTACGGTTAATAAGAAGCGTCTGTGCTCTCAGACCTTTGAGTGGTTCAGGTCCCAACATTTTACAAAGGCATTCTCAACTATAACTACTATATTCAGTCGCAGAACGATAAAGTAGCTTGGAACGGATCACTACTTTTAGAATTGGAATGGGTTGAAGCACCTAATTAACAACTTCGCTACACAGAGTGGCCCTAAACCATATTATTAGGCATTTAGTAGACAAGCGACTCTAAATTACTATTGCGTCAAAATGAAGTCCCAGTAACATTTTCTTTTTTTTTCAAATAATTAATTAAATCCTTGCTTCCAGGAATGACTTATTAAATCAACAATTAGAAATTTTCCTAAATTTCAACGACAAATTAACGCAAAGGAATATATATAAATCCTCTACTTTTAGTATGCAGGAACTAGGAAGATTTGATTAATGGAAAGAAATAAAGCTAATTTGATTTCTAATTGAAAACATGATAGGAATGTTGAAATTAACTTTTCCGTTTCAATCAATGACGATTGATTAGGATATTTGGCAACAGCTTAAAAATTTTTAGTTATGCTATGCTTCTTTTCTCTGGACATCATTAAATAAATTTTAAGGCTCAATTTGCCTAAAATAAAATTGCTTATCCCTTATACGCCTTTTAAAACTTCTACTTCTTTAAAGCTGTATGTATGTAAAATGAACCCAAATTGTTAATTTTCATATTGTGCACGAGAAAGACGCCCATTTTCCGAAAAGTCAATAAGCGATTGCCAGCCAACAACGAAACGTTCACAAAAGCATCGTCTAAGAATTATTTACTTATAATTTACGTTTGTTATTGCCAGAACACTAATCGGCTGTTTTTTAATTATCATTCAGTAAAACAAACAATTTCACTAGCCATCTTAATTAAGGAAGTAGGTGAAGCAAACCACCGGGGCCCCCTAAAATATTTTGACTTCTTTACAATCAGCTTATCGCACCCCGGTAGCAAATGCGTTAACAAAATTAAAAGCTGTTTTCTCTTTAATTTATTTTTGCATATACTACCTTTACACCTACCAGATGTATCGCTACATAAGCTGAATATTTAATAAGGGCAATATTGCCAATATTATCTAGGTGAATCTGAGCAATTTGTTAATGCTATGTGTGACACGACTATCATGATCTTTTGTAATAAACGTCAGGTAAATAAACGACTATTGCCCTTTGTCGAGATCACAAAGTGCCTACATTGGGTATAATATGGTTGAAACTATGTGAATACTCTCGTATCCCATTCTCTCAGGTGCAGGTGTTTATTCACACGATTCAATAACGAACTTCGCGAACAATGCCTCACTGATACCTACCTACTTAATTGAATATAGCCATTTTATATTTAAAAAAACCGGACAATTGTGAGTAGGATTCGCCCACCGAGGGTTCCGTACAAATTTAACTATTTATTTTTAGTTTTTACAAATGTATAGTTTTCAGGTTTTCCCTATATTTGTAGTGTAAGACAATATTACTTGCCAAATTTCATAGTTCTAGGTCAACGGGAAGTACCCTGCATTTTGATTTCCTTGAGATAGTCGAAATTTACGTTTTTGTTTGCAGCATAAACGGCCGTAGCTCTTTTTTTACTTTTACTTAGAAGTTTGATTTTTTCACAGGTTTAAGGGACGTGGACCTGAGACCTAGACCGTTTAGGAAGTGTAACGCTCTTACGGTAGATGTCGCTAGGGTCCCCTAGACCCATATAGTGGGAAGATTTGCTGACTATGGATGATGTCTTAGTGGCTCAGTTGGCAGAGCGCCGGAGTATCAATCCAGAGGCCGTGAGTTAAAGTCTCACCCAAGCAGGCAGTAATTTTTCCACTTAAATTTATTCTAAGCTTAAGGTCATTTATACACATAAATTTTCATCACAAATATTTTTTCCTGAGTTATGGATGTATTGTATACATATACATATATCGTCGCCTAGTACTCACAACGCAAGCCTTATTGAGCTTTCTGTGGGATTAGGTCGAATTGTGTAAGATGGTTCTAAAATATTTATTTATCTTTTAAAAAAAACATTGTTACCATTCCAAAGTTATAATTCGTAACACATCTTTAATTGTATTTCTTCAAATTCCACGCCGCGGAGCAGTTCATAACTTTTTCTGCAAATAATCGAAACAAATTACAATATTTACTTAATTTTGAGACAGCTGAGTTCCGCCGTCAGTCTAAAGCGATAAGAGGGAAACAAATAAATTGTACATGAAATATTCCGCAATTTTCCTCAATCCCCTAATTGGTTTAGTGTGATTCCGATGAATCAAATCTTTGTGATGAAAGAAAATGAAAACCAAAGAACAGATATTTCGTTCCACTAACAATGGGTTGTTATTGATTGCACTTCACACGCACAGCTCACATGAAACAGAGTCCCATACCTAATTCCTTGGCTACCTTTGTAGCATATGAAGGAACGTATTATGTTACAGAGGTGTTGTAATAATGATTTCTGACGAATGAGCGTCTCATAAGACCGCTTACTGCTAAGTTTGAACTCCATATTGCACATCACTTGCATAGGTATGCATACCGTGGATATCCACGGTATGCATTTTTTCTTGAAAGTTTTTCGTTTACGCTACTAAAAATTAAGAAGTCATGCATGGTGTGGCATCAGCCTTGGTATTTTATATTTGAAGTATTTTAACCTTATATTTGTCTTTGCAATTGGTATTTATTAATTTGTATAAATAGTAGACCTCAAGTACCTAAACGTACAATCGAGATATTCTCTGACTTGTATTATTACGATTCCCTAAGCTCATAAACTTTACGGAACATCGTATGCGCACATAGGTATCTGTTGGGTTGGGCTGTTTGTGTAGAGCTTACGCCTGACACACCGCCCCTGAATCAACACACTAATGACATTTACCGCTCACCACCGGAACTATCTTTTGGCTGTTTCACCTGCGAAATCGAACACTTAATTGTTTTTCCGAGTGAATTTATTTTTGTCTTCTAAACAAATACGAGCTAGAATTACCTTAATGTAAGGGAGTACGTAACGTAAAATCATGTTACTTTAGTCCACAACTTTCAACTATGGTCCAAATTCAAGTTCCAGTAAAGTATGTATAAGTATTTTTCAAATTATGTTGAGTATACAGTGTGGAAAAAATTAATGGGCCCTGGAGGGAAAGTACCTTAAAACCTTTAAGTTAGCTCATTTTACTTATAGGGAACATTAGAAACAAAACTGCATTCAAAGGTTTTTTTTAAATTCGCTTCCCTCGTCCGGGTACCGACTAAAAATTAAAAAAATTAAAAAATTCCATTTTATGGATATTTTGTACGACAGAAAAGTCGTCGACATCTCTTCTAAATACCTAAAACTGGATGTGTTCCTCCTGGTCTCCAGAATACGAATTGATCTGTTTTAGTTTATGGAGGTTGGAAAGGGTCGAAAAAAAGGTGGGGGAAAGATGGCGGGCGATCATCATTGAAATTTAATATATTAATAACGGGTCACTCACGTATTTTAAGTCGAAAAACGCTCGACATGTTTCACTCCGTACCGAGGAGCCCTAGTACGGCTCCATGTCCTAACAAAAATCAGTTTTATGGTCCCATCGTGAAGAAAGCATGAAACTTGGCATGAATGTAGCTGTCATATATATGCTTCAATGTCGATATGGAAACACGTCGAGAAATTATTGTTTCCCCCCTTTACCCCCCTTTTATCTCCCTCATTCTGGTTTTCTGAATTTTCTACAAAAACGATACGACTTAGGAGTTTATTCTTCAGAGACCAAATCATCGTCGATAAATTGCCTACAAAACGATACTACATTTTATAGTGGTAACATTAATATATTTCTATATACAGCCATCAACATATTATGAAATTGTAAACACAGGCACACTTTTTTCTTTCTTGCTTCATTTATAGGAAAACGACAAGAGTGGTGATAAAATAGGCTAAAGAAGTTAAATACCTTATACATTTAACTACAAAATGACACTTATTTCATAGTCGTAGAGGCATTACTTCCAGAGTTACAGCTCACCGCGTCTGACTCAAGTACTCTTTTTTTACCTTTTTACAATACCATCTTTCCGTTAACTTTGTTTTGCGTAGATTCAGTTTCCTATTAGAAATAAAATACCGGGGAGAGTTGGGTTATAAATGGGGAGAGAAGGGATGAAAGGGGGGTGAGATGGGATTTTAAGACTACTGCTACAAAAATAATGTATTCTAATTTAAAATGGAGCTATAGTAATACTCATAATAAAAAAAATCGATCCAACAATCTTCCAAAATCACCTTTGTATGAAATCCCATCTCACCCCAATTACGTGGGACTACGGGGTGAGGTGGGATTTCCTGTTTATCCTCAAAGTTATGAAATGGAACTACCCAAAATAAAATAAAAACTAAAATACAAACGTCCGGAACACTTATTATATACACCATTCAGTTTGCATATGTAAAAATAAAATGTTATCGAGGTTTGAATGTCAGTTTTGTCCCTACTCACCCCATTTTACGGTAGTCCATGTGTTAATCCAGGCCATAGTCTATCTATATGTAAAATTTAATTAAAATCCGTAGAGTGAACCGTTATTAATATACTTAATATGTCCGTGTCTCACGGAAGTTTTTTTATTAAAATCATTGATATTTGTTCACATCTTTCGTCCTATGGGACCGATCGGTTCGTGTGAAGTTTGAAAGATTATAAAACATACTATTATTGTTATTTTTTTTAAGTGGAAAAATTACTGCCTTGGGTGAGACTTGAACTCAGGGCCTCTGGATCCAGAGGCCGTGAGTTCAAGTCTCACTGATGAGATGACTAAAACATGTTTCTGACTCAAGCAATTATAACTTTACCGCAATAATGTCATTTCAAAATATACGGAAAAAATTATGAGCCATCAAAAAATATAAGTTTTATTGGTGTATGATATTACACAACCAAGTAATGATGAATTTTGTTCAACATGGGTCACTGCGCACCGTCATATAAATCCCAACAAACAATTAGGCAACATCGACACTTAGCACCTATTTTATTACCTACCTAAAACCATATACTGGTTCTAGAATAGCTACATATTTAGTATTTAGTATTAGCCTACAAGCTCTGGTGACATAAAAGTGTTTAAGAGGTTTATCTAAAGCTTTAAAGTCTACAGTAGCTGTTTTGGCTGCCATAATGCATGTTAAGCAGCTAGTGTTATAGCTCAAAGTGAATTGTACAATCTTAACATCTATATGAATAAAAAGGATCTGCAATTTGGACTTAAGGTTCTAAACAGGCGATAAAAAGTCTTCTATAGCTCTTTGTATCGCAATCGCTACTTAACTCTCTTGTATGACTTACAGTCGAACAGAGAAGTTATGAGTCGCTATTATAGATCTAAGATCATATAGGTAGTCGCAGACGAGCGTTATTTTAATACCTTAGTACATCTTATACTGTTATTTGAGTCTGAGTTATGTTAAGGTGACTGATGAATCAATAGGTAAGTAAAACAAAAACTATAAATTAGATCCTAAAATAGTAAATAAATATGGATAGTCTTACTCAATATTAATCTAATGTTACTATTACTTATTAGAAAACACCTGCACAGGCGTCCAACCGGACGGCATCGGCAGGAAGGCGTTCGTTCCAACATAGGTACATATTTACATACATTTTTATAACAGGAATTGGAAGACATTTTAACTAGTTCATTTTTCTATGTGGAACTAATCTGTTTATTAATGTTGAGTTGAACTTCCAAGTATTCTCATAAGCCAGAGACGAGGGCAGACACCACTTCACGTAACTTGCCTCCTTCGGAGAGGATACATTAAGTACATTCCAAATGCAAGCCGAAGGTAAACAATATAAAACCTAAAGCGAGTCGGACCAATAGTAGTCAAGAAATGGGCAAACAAAGTCAAATTTAAAATTACAATCCTTGGTTAACTTTTAAGATGTTTGAGTAGCGAACCGGTGGCAAAAAGGAAAATCCCAATAAAAGTTTTTGCAAAAATAGATTTATTTTCTATTTTTAAAATTACAAGCAAAAATACGACAGGAAAATAAATATTATTAAATACGGGTAGTTGGTTAGTCAAGTGGTTGGCAGTTTTCCTCCTCAGAAATACAAAGAATCGGAAGAAAACGAAAGTCATCGGGCGTTCATTTCACTCGGTTTCCGCGCCATCAGTTTTCACTGCGAGGAAGCCACCCCTGCCAGACTTGACAGGATGGACAACTAATTCTCTGACCCGATTATTCCTAACTAATGCATGTTGAAATTAGACACAATTCGACTTTCTTTAATTTTAACCAAACAACTACTATTTTCCTCTTACTAAGGGAGGGAGAACCGTGTTTTATCTTAAAGTTCTTCATCAACGATATTGTAGCATTCAGGGTTCGATATCAGACAACAATACAAAAGGAATTTGCTCCAAAGGTTGTTTCTATGGCACGGGTTTTGTATCTTTTATTCATTTCTCGTCACAAGCCTTCATGGGTGGGTGGGTTACGAGGAAACATTTGAGTTTCGGCTAACTACACTCTCTTTGATGTAGAGTAAGTAGTATCGTTTTCTATTTTAGGGACACTTACGAGTATTAACTTAATATCAATTAACTCCAATTTTAGGTCAATGTTGATTCTAATTAGTTTTTCTTCTTCTTTATAAATAACATTGTCAACCCCTGATTAAGATAACTCTGACACTTGTATATGTATAACTAAACATCTTTTTAACAAAAATTTCACGCATATAATAATAACATACCTATAATTTTAAAACGTGGAATCCAGTAATTAGCAAATGTAAGGGGGAAAACATCCCACCACATAACATCGGATGTCGTGAGTGTTGTGTGTAGGCAAAGTGACAACCCTAGCGTACAAGTTAATAATCAAGATCAAGTGCGGGTAGTTCTCAAAACCCCCGCGCGGCAAGAAGATGTTGATACAATTCCTCGCCAGTCTGCCTGATGTGACCACGAACATAACGTCATGTTCAAAACGTCAGGCCATAAATAAACGTAAGTTTGTATGTGATTAAGTTCCGTGTTAGTTTTAAAATTATGAGTGAAAATAGTGTTAGTTTAAATCAGTATATAACATACCTAATTTTATCAATAATCAGTCTACAATACGTACCCACTGCACATTACCGAATATTTCAGATTGTGTTGAACATAGATACTAGTAAAAGCTATCCATCAACAACATTGATTACTTACACAAAAATATTTTTACCACACCAACTCGTAAAGGCTCTCTTTATTCATCAAAAAGTGGTCAGGGCCGCAGAGTAAGGAACCGACGTACCTAAATACTATACGTACCGTGTCCAAAATTACCACCTTCTGCATCTGATCCTTGATCCAACCACCCAGCGAGTCTCTCTAGGTGTTGGTCGAGACTCTTCGCTATGAAACCGTTTGCTGACACGACTATCGAAACAATGATCGTCGAGTCAAGATCCCAAATTGCGGTAATCTCGTGAGCCAAGTCTAGGTACTTGATGGATGTGCTCTTCTCGGCTTTCACGAGATTCTCATCATGGGGGATGCGGATGGTGACGTCTACGAGCACAGTCCGGCGCTGCGATCGGTCTATCAGCACGATGTCAGGCTTATTGGCAACAATAATCCTGTCAGTTGTAGCGATTTATATACAGGAAAACATACCATTTAACCTGCAAAACATCAATGTCGTATTTTCAACAAAATAACATATATTCCAGTATAACACTTATGTAAAACTAAAGCATACCTTCTCAGCTGTAGGTCCTGTTCTTCGAAGTCTGGATACCTCTTAACCAGCTAACTTCGAAGAACACATGATTTTGGCGAAACTTGACATCTAAATTATACCACAACTACTGTACAGAACTTAGCTATGAGCATATCAAATTGTTTCTTGCATTTCACTGAAGCTATTTAGATCGGTCACGTTTCGAATCATTTAGTGTTTTCAAAATTATATATGAAATAGGTTAATGAATTTTAAAACGAATTTTGTAGGTACATCAGGCAATGACGTTTATCTGTCAAAAAGTGAAGTGACAGTCCTCACAGTTTGGTTTTACGCAAAGATGAACGACATTGTAAATGAAACAAAGTAAAAAATTGCAATAAGATTAAAATTATTAGTAATAAACATTAGTATTTTAGAGTAGTATAAATAGTAACAAACATCTATTTTATTCGAACATTGTTTGATTTGGAAAGTAGTTCGAGGTGATTTGACGATTGTAAGGGAAGCGCGTATAGGAACGCTCTCTGCGGGTAAACCATTTTTTGGATGAGTGGACTGATTGGATATTGAGTGGGCTGAAGGCGGATCGTTTTTCGCGAAGCTCTGAGAATTATTGATCCTTTCTCCCCTGCCGTCCGACTAGGCTAGGAGGAGCCCACCGATGTAAAGTGCGCGTGATACCGCGTGTGGTATAGTGCAGTGCGCGAGATAGCGGACTCGTCATCGCCACCACCGCCCCAGCAGGATGGGGCACCGCGCCCTCCAGTGCGCAGGTGCCTGCCTTTCGGCGTGGCGCAGTGACGCCATACCTTACGCCGTAGGACGCAGCTCTGGCTCGCAGGCTGCGTGTCCCAGGACGATGCTAAGGCGCTTTATGTGAGCCCCTACACAAAGGGCCAGCCCCCGTGGCCTGTCCTCAGCCCGGCTGACGGACGCCCGTATCCTCCGGCCGGCGCTCTGGTCGCCGCTACCGACATTGGGATTCACCGGGAGCGACGTCCACGAAGGTTTGAGTCCACTAACTTTTGTCCCTTATTCCGGCCGGAATTCCGCGTTCCGTTCTACCTCGCGACCGCTAGCTTAGAAGTAAGGGTGTAAATTAACCACTGCCCTAGCGGCCATGTAAACTAGGGACCTTCTTCCTACCAATTGATATTAAACTGCATGTAATTTATCTGGTCTTGTTAATTGCAACTTCCTGCCAGGCTTCCAGCACCGATTTAGATGTAAGGTCCTTGCACTCCAACAGGACAATACTTTGCCGCAGGCATATCCAGGCATTATTCCATATTCATCATAGTTTCTTTCCTAACAACTACAATTGATTTTTATTCACTACAATTCCTTTTTTATTCACTACACAGTGATGATAAATCGATCTCAATAGAGCGTGGTACGACCACTTTCGAGAACTGGCGCAGGTGACTGCTTGGTTGGTGGAATAGACTTTTAAGTGACTTTGAATGATAAATATTTAGAAGGATTCATTTTGTATTTTTTATTTTTTGTGGTTAGTATTTTCTTCGCTTTGGTGTGGCGAAAAATGTTGTGTTTTACTCGGTAACAAAATCTGTTTAACCCTCTTGTCTTTCAATCCCTACAACGCTCAAAATTCCACTTTTGGAATCACTCGCATGATTAAATTTTAAGGTATTTCACTTGCACGAGTATCAATTTTAGCACATATAGTTATTGTGCCCTTGTAAAACAAATATTTTTAGGCTCGACAAAAAGATACAAAACAAAAGACTTCACATGTATTTAAAATACTTCTTAGGTTGAAAGCCTAATAAGCAATAAAACGACGTGAATATTATTACTTATGTTATGTGAAGACTTATAATAACGGAGTCTGCGAACTCGTTGCCGCCAAGTTTATCTAAGTTAGGCCATTAACTAGGTGGGCCTGCTAATGAGCTCCTGAAATAATTATCTTTATTTGTGTCTTGTTACAAACTTATTTCCCCTAGCGTATATCCACCAAGTACATTTGTTTCCTAACAGCCACTATATAATAATAGTCTCCATTCCTATTTGCACTTTTTTCGTCACGTATTCAGATAATTGCCAAAAAAAATTAAATCCTGAATAGGATACTCAACATCCATTTTTCACGTCTCGAAAAGATTTTTTCTTTATGGCAATTTGCCTGTCCCAAAGTATAATAAAATCCAGTTGTCAGAGAATAACATTAAGAAAATTGCAAGAAATCCTTGGAGGCAATAAGCAATAGAAATCGTTTGCTGTAAGTATGGACAATTACTTTCGGGCTCGGAGACGATCTTTCTTTCAATTCACATTTCTCTATTGGAAACGAAACGATTGCAGTGGATTAAACTGCAGCTCAATATTACTAGTGTTCAGTGCCCGGTTCAATGCGGGATCAGTGGAGATTGTTTTGTTAGCGTTTATGAATTTATGCACCGCACGTATAATGCCCCGCGGCAATAACACTGCTGTTTCATTACTCCACAAAGGTGCTAGCCCCACCACTACAATATTTAAATGCTGGAAAATGTAATTAACCATACCTAACACTATATCATCGCGTAAGTGCCATTGTGAAAAATATTAGCCCTTATTCATAACCTTTATTTATAACACCTAACGACAATATTATATTATATAGTCTGTGATTTCCGCCTTCAATATTCTAGTCTGTGCGGAAAGAGAAGAGTCGTGGCAGAAACGGGAACTAACATTATCAATTTTATATGGCAATTAAAATTTTGACACCAGTCTTGTAAATAATAAATAAACTTCTGTCGTTTTATTATTTACAAAATCCGCAAGATTTATGTATAAAATACTTTCAAAACGGAATAAAACCATCATACCGTCCCACAAGGGAAATTATATTTAATAGTATTCGGTTTTGTCAGCGGGAAAATGCGGATAAAAGCCCCACTATCGACTTACAATAAAGTCGCGGAACGTGTTTCCGCTATGACGGATATTGCTGTTGTATTTAATATTAAATAATTACCTATCTAATAGGCCTCCTAAGTAACTTGTCTCCGGTATATAATCGGTAAATATACGTTCAAAATATATTAATTTTTATAAAAATGCTGGTCATTCATGATCTTAAAATAACTGTAAATAGTTGTCATACTTTGAAAAAATGTATATATTTTTTCAGGAATGAGTAAAAGTACAAACGGTATCTCGAATAAAAGTTCACTAAGTAGGTGATATGCAATAATTAGTAATCTACGTGTCAGATTCAAGAACAAGTCTCGCTGGTTGTTCTGAAGCTAGCTCAAACATAAGTGACATTGAATATTTTGATTCAAGAATACAATTTTTTCTAATAAAATATGTCTTTATTTGTAAGTTCGTTTACTAGTAAGCCCTTTAGTAAGCCGTGACAAAAAAACCGGAACAAAGGGATTCAAAGGGAACAAGTATCATGACCTTTAGTATCGTACTACAATTGTGTGTAATACTATAACTGTGACAGTGTTGTCATTGTCAGCATATCAAAAATCATAAAATAGCACCGGCACGCCCTCAAATCCTACGACTCTTCTCTTTGCGCACAGACTCTACCTTTGTACGATCCCAAATTGGATAGCTTCCCGAATTTTATGAGTCCTTATAAATAAAGCGCTTTCTCTTACAAACGATAAAACTGGCTATTGGTTTTATCCATCTTAATTTGTAATTTTTTTTTAGGTTTGTTATACCTACACCTCTGTTGATTAGGAATATCTAAGTCCTTGTAGATGTATTTTAACCCTAATTATCGAATATAGTCCAACTTATACAGTGAAATAAATGACAATCAGTTTATAGGGCAGTAGTATGTTGGCAATTCCAGTGGCGTATGTGGAAGGTAATTGAAGCGTGCCAGTCGGGCACCGCCTCCGCTGGGACCCCACCTGAACACGCAACCGCAAAATGTGTGTAATATAATATACCTATATATTTATTGTTTATTAATATAACTGCCTATCTTGTTGTTAGCAGACTGACACATTTGCATACTTCGAAATTTAGATGTTATTGTAAATAAAATGTATTTTCTATAAACACACGTACAATCGTACGTAGTGTAGGAAAAAATTAATTAGAAATTAGAAATTAAAAACAGAAGTTTTGTCACTGTTGACAGCTGACAGATCGTCTCCATAAGTGTTTCGTTACAAAAAAACTTAGTTTAAATCGTCCTCCTATTTTCTAGTCAATTCATGAATCATGAGTATAATCAAAGTCTATAAAATAAGTCCAGTAGTTTTGGACAAAATAGGCTGTGATAGACGGACAGACAGACAGACGCACGAGTGATCCTATAAGGGTTACGTTTTTTCCTTTTGAGGTACGGAATCCTAAAAAAATTGTGAAGTGTGTAAAACGAAGTACTTCGGAGACCTTAAAACTAAATAATATTGCAGATATTTGACAGTACAGTGTTTATTTGAAGAGAGAGCAAGTTTACGGGTCGCCGCACTCGACTATATTATGATAATTGAAAGCTTTTCGCTTAGAGAAAACTATACCCGTATAACTTTCGCTTACTTCAAACGATTTACTTTTTAAATTGCTATAAAGGTCTATTACTTAGGCATACATTAAATTACTCTAAATAAATTGAAGCGCCGCTGCTGTCGCAGACAGTTTGGATCAGATATAGGTAGTTATTTCACATGGAAGTTATTTTTGCAGTTCGTAGAAGTTGTCCCGGCTTCTAAGTTAAAGTCGGGTTGGGTCATAAATTGTGTAAGGAGCGTGAGCAGCGTAGGCACGTCGATGTGGGAGCGAGTGCGAGTCGAGTGGAGAGATCGCTGCCGAATCTCTGTAGGAATGCTCCGTGATTTAACCCCCGCTAAGCCAGCGGCTGTCACTGGCGAGATATATCACGCGTTCTAATTACGGATATTACAGATGCTTACTTACCTAAATGATTGCCTTCTGTGACGCTCATTTTAACAATTGATGCTTTATCATTTATTACATTTGTGTCTACTCGCACATGGTTTGGTCTTTGAAATTTCTCCTACCGAAGAAAAGAACTTATTAATAAGTAACTATCTATTTACATATTTTGCATCGAAAATGACACAAGTGACACAATGGGGTTGGCCGGTTAAAGTATTTAGCAGATGGCGCCAGCATAGCTTGCCCTGTCAATCCCTAGATGTGTCAAATTTTTGTTTTTTTAATGGACTTTTATGCCCTGGATGCCAGCCCTTTCAGCTAAATCTCATAGAAAAAGGGGCAAGCTATGATGGCGCCATCTATGCAAAATAAAACCTTTGACAGTTGCCAAATCCATTAACGAAGCTTTTCCTCTTCCTTCAGCGCGATTATTTGTAATTCCACCTTCTAACTGTCCTAACATGCCTAGTGTTAATTAATATTTAAAGACGATATAGTAGGTATATACTCATAAAGTAGAAATAAAATAAATATCAATTAGGAAACGCTTTAGAAACTTTAGAAACCTTACTGCATCGCATCGTTTTAATGGCGCAGATGAAGCGGGTAATAGTTGTTTGTTTTACAAGGGGGCAAAATTGTTGTTTAACCTCTCGTGCTAATATCGATACCCGAGCAAGTGAAAGATTCCAAAATTGAACCGTTCGAAAAATGGAATCTTGAGCGTTGCGAGGGTTGCAGTGAAACACAAAATTTTTCACCACATCAGCACAAGGAAAATACTAACTGTAAAGTATCAAACAAAATCAAAGCAAATGGATTCAAAATGAATGTTATTAAATATTTATCATTCAAAAGTCAATTCTACCAGCAAACATAAGAAAACAACTCAAAATTTGCATTTGATTACTTTGCCTCACATGTGAATAAAATGCAACTTTCTTTTCAGTTTTTGAACAATCAAGAGAGCCTTTTGAAACTAGATCTGTCGCGAATTTACTTTGTTACCTTTCGTATTTCCGACATTTCGACAGGTTTCACTGGTCGTGGTGGTGATCCTAGTGTACCTTTAATTTACTGCACTGCAAAAGTGACTTCGTAATTATCTTTGTAAGCATATATGTATAAATATCAAGTTGCCTCAAATATATACCTCTTTAATTTTTGCAAAATAAAGATTAGCAAGGTTAAAGACCTGACCAAATGATCTGGCATACCTATTATTTTTATTACTCTAGATATTCTATTTTGACTTATATAAATTACAGATTGCCTCGAGAACATTTTTACGCAAAAAAATACGACTTTAAATATACATATGAGGATAAAGGATTAATTTAGCCCCGCTACCCCCCAGCCAGGTCTGCAGTTCTGTGATAGGGTTCGATAGAAGTATGAGACAAATTTTCTGCTTGCCTCAAATGCCTACTCTATAATCTTTAATAGAGAAAAAACCGACTTTACAAAACAGTTCGAAATGTCATTAATAATTATTTAACTTACAACCACAGTGCATCTCATAACAATTATAATTAGCCTCAAGACTTTTAAATATCTTTTGTCGTATAGGAGTTCCATTGTGGTCTTCATGAGCAGTTTTATTTCAACAGTAGGTAGCACTAATTAAATGCAAATGCTTAGTTTTTAAAAACTAAAAAAATCGCTATAATATATGAGAAGTTCCCTCGATTCCTCATTGATTCCATCATCAGAACTCGAGCATGACAAAATATGACTAACTTGCTTTACAAACATAACGAAGATGACAAATCGCCAAACGTGAGAACTATGCGTCGTTAAAGAGTTCCGTTCTGATCATCATTAGCAGTTTCACTTCACAAACTACAAAAATCTCTATATGTATGCCTTTACCAGGGAGAGAAGTTCCTTAAAAAAAAAACAACCGAGTTGATAACGTCCTCCTTTTGAAATCTTGAAGTCGGTTAAAAATGTCTACCAGCTTTCCTACTATAACATGCCTACTTGCTTAGTTTTAATATTCAAGGACTATATAATATTTATATTCATAGTGATTGCCATGAAGTAGGAATAAAATAAATATCTACTTGAAACGCTTAGAAACCCCTGTACCCTCTGACTGCACCGCATCGCTTTAATAGCGCAGATGAAGCGGGTAAACAAAATTTAGCAGTGCCTTAGATTACAGCACACAGGGGACAGGCTTCACGGCGTCGGCTTCGGCTAATTGCGACTAGCTCCACAATGATTTATGCTATCTTGTCGCTTGCTGCCTTCACAAAATAGTTACGCACAGAAGGTCGGCTTCATACGACGCGTCTCTAACTGCCAATGGGCTAATAAATATTCAGCTTAAAATTCACGAACGATAGCCCTAAAACGGGAGATCATAATTCATAACAATATATGGCTGTTTGGAATAGGAGTCCGATTCAAATTTTAATTTCTTGTTAGGAAACGGTTATGGTTATGATCTGTCAGCTGTCAACAGTGGCATTTCTGGACCAGAAATTAGTTCGTTTCATAACAAGTAATTTAGCGTACTCCTCACCTATTTATACAAACCGGATCTTCTGAGTTTGTATATTGCATGTTTGCGCTAGTTGGCTTGCTTGAGCCCGCACTATGCACGATTATCTCGGCGAGAGACTCGCGAGATTTATAGCGTTACGAGCATGTGTTTTTAAACATACCTCTTATGTTGAAAGTTGGGTACGAGCAATATACGAGTATAGGCTGTTTTCTTTAAAGTAGATCAGTAGTAAACAGAGCAATTACCTATAAGGCTAACGTAATGCAACATTTGACAGTTTGGCACTCTATTTCGACGGGTTACACAAAACCTTAACAAATTATACACCTAAACCTTCCTCAAGAAGCACTCCATTGATAATTTAGGTGAAAACCGCATGAAAATCCGTTCAGTAGTTTTTGAGTTTATCGCGAACATATCACATGCATTATGTTGAGTTGGGTCCATTTCGTGATGCACACTTAATGATTTCTTCGTTTCTTGCTGTTGTTGTTTGTACATGCGTTGTGATCGTCATGAATAAATATATTTTATCTTATCTTTATCTTGCATACACACAGACAGACGCGGCGGGGGACTTAATTTTATAAGGTGTAGTGATATCTTAGGAAAGTACATTGGCCTTGCCGGACTTTTTATTTATTTTATGTCGACCAGTATCATTAAACCGTCCTACTTTGCGCTGGAACCCATTAAACAAATGAACAAACTGATTGACTTTCACGATTTTAACACATTATTATTTACTTAAACGTGACTTCATCGCGTATAACTAAACTTTAAATTATCTTCAACGTTTCGAAGACGACATTTTCCCGGAGAAAGACTGGCTAAAGTTGTTTTCCAAATGTCGCGCATTATTGTGAATTACGTCCGCCATATTGATTTTATTATGACGTCACATAGCCTATGTCACCCGGGATGACGTAAGGATTCTAATGATAAGTATATCATACATCTAAATCGGTTAAGGCATTTAGAAGTTATGGTGGAATAAAGAAACTCACATATGTAACATTATTCTCTAATAAAGGTAACCTACTACCAACATTTAGTTGTAGGTAGACGACCCTAAAAAGTTGACACTGTTGACAGTTGATTATTCGATATAGAGGGTGGATGGAAAAAGGACGGGCATCCGACTTAAAAAGAGTCCAGTCGTGTCAGGGGTTCGAATCCTAACGGTCGATTGTAAAATAATACTTTACTGATCATAATATAACAGTGAATTATTAAACATCGTTTTATTCGTGTTATTTTGTTATACATTCCAATAAAAAGTGTGGCAGCGTATCAACTTCAGAAGACGGGATAAAAACACAGGCCCACGAAAAGGTAAATTACCGTTAATTCGGTTTAATTTTTTTTCACTTCCCTTTTAACGATTGTTCATAATTTATTTGATTTACGACAATGAATATTAAAATGTTAGTCCATAAAGATGATTCGACCATAACCGAAACCATTGTAGGTCCTAAAATGAAATGAATTACATAACTTATAACCACTATTCAATTATTACTTCACTGGGAAGTTAGATTTGTTAGTTACAATTATAAATATATATAAAATAGAACGTGTGTGTATATAAGGATGAATCGGGTCAAAATAAAGTCTACACGTTAACTGTGATTTTACTGTATTGGGGTCCAATTAAAATTCATTTCTGATTATCGATTTAGTTTGAAATTTGTCTTGTTGCACTCGTTTTGGAATACAAATCCGTCATATCATTCTTTTGTATTGCTACAAATGGATTTGTAAGTAACAAATTAATGTCAATTGAATGCAAAACCTATAAGTAATAAGTGAACAAATAGGGTATTCTCCTACAATATAGTCAAATAGGTTTCTTTTTTAAAACTGTCAAAACTATTTGCTAATATGGAATTTATATGAAACATCACACAATTACCTACTTTTTATATTTCTATCCGATTTAGTAAATAGAACTTGTGTTTAAAAATAACTGCTATCTATGTTTTTCTAATAATTATCTGGTGCATGATGAGATTGATGAGAAATAATTTATTTTTAAATACAGTCAAATACCCTATTATGCGATCGGAGTTTATCAGTAGGTAAGCCTACAATATGTCACTTCCTACTTGATTGTTGTAAACGTAGGCTTGCAACCGACGTAGGTATATACATACCTAATCACAAAAATGACACACGTTGCTATTGGCGTACATAGGAAAAGACGCTTATGGGTAAAATCTGATAGAAACGCGGTAGTGTTAGGTTATTTCCTACGCGATAGTTTTATTAATAAAATTTTAGACATTACGGTGTTGCCAGCTTTTGCTCTTACTGTATTACCTAAATACGAAGGCATTGACCTACAAAAATGTGTTAAGGCGGTTCCCTGAGCCAGAAGGCGAAAAATCTCCTTACATGATCATGTTTTTCTAAGAGGCGTTGATATTAGTAGACGTGAAAAAAATATATGTAGTTTTTGACTATATTATCTTTAATAACATAGCTTCCGATACACGAATTATGACACTTCGCTCAATACAATTAATTCCCAAAGTAACCTCTAACTAGGACTTTTAATCCAACTTTACGAGGTTATTTATTATGTGATACTATAAACAAAAAAGGGAAAAAAAACAATCTTAACTTAAATAGTAATTTCATAGCTTTCGAATTTCGATATTGTTAGGTAACGTTTTTAAAATAAATAAAAATCGACAAAATTCGATCAAAATTGACACTTGGCGTGCATTATCTTTCCCGTTCTTTCTTGCGAAATGTGACAGTGACAGCGGCAAACCGATGGAACGGTCTTAAATGGTTGAATTATATACTGTTTCCAAATCAAACTAAAAAGAGTCGCTACATGAAATTTTAGTTACGTTCTTTTAGGTCACTCCTTCAACTCTAGTTGTATGGCAATTAAACTAAACAAAAAAAAATGCATTTCACTACTAATTATTGATAAATTGCATAGTACACGTGCTCGTTTAAATATGCTACAATTGACTCTTAGTTGACGAGACATAATGATAGCAACAAAATATATGACCCACACAAAAAAAAAGGGTGCTGTATTTGTTTTGGAAAAGAATCTATCATATTATTATTATGTTAATTTATGTTGAATGATCCTATGTTAACGACGAAGTGAAAATTCTAATTTTTTGATCTTAGTAACAATAAAGATCATTACAAACAAAATTATATATGGGTGTCATTAATCGATCTGCAAAATATTCCTATTTGATGAACAAAAATATATATTTGGTCAGCCAAAATGTATACTTGTCAGAAACTTAAGGTTAGCAAGTAATTCTAAACCAGTTCGCAAATAATGTCATTCTGAGCTGCTCTAAATTGATTTGGTTGTCTAATTAATTATTTGATCGGCAGTAAGCGATCCATTAGTCAAATTTTGTTAAGCAATCAGTGGGTAAGCGGATTTCATCATTTTGGATTACAATTAAACTGATTCGCAAAAGTTGATAGCAGATTATTTTAAATAATAATATTGGTCATCATTTAATTACCTCCCAATTGATATTATTAAATTAAATTAAATTTATATGTATTATACTATATTTGTTATGAACATTGAGTCATTATATTATTTATTTTCCTAATCTAGTTCGTTGAACGACGAAGTGGCTTCTTAAAGGGAACGACTAGAATAGTTATTCTAGTTATATTTTATAGTTATTCTAGTTAGGTCGAGTAGGATTATGATATCATATACAAGTGTGGTTGTTACAAGTTTCAGACAAAGACGAATTATGGAGGGTGATGATGACAATGGCCAGCTAGGGCAACCAACTTCAAGCAGTCCTGTGCTACAAAGGCCAAGGGCTGCTACTGCCGGACGCCATGCGCCAAACGAGACTGCCGGTAATCGAGAAGATCACAGGTCAGAGAGAATCCGATCCACCTCTAGGCAGAGTCGCCACCGTAGCCGTACCGGTAGCATTCGAACGGCTAGGAGTCGCAGCCGTCAACGAAACCTTAGTGTTGGGTTAATTGTTCGAGGGCACAGTCGGACTCGTAGTCGTAGTTCTCTGCGCAGCGAGAGGCTACGGGAGGCGGTGGAGCTCAAGAGACAGCGCTTACGTGTTCTAGAAAGTCAACTGAGGATCGAGCGTGAACGGCCGGGACTTCAGGAACGCGCACGTCATAGAGATTCGGAGCTACGCAATTGTAGACGGAGCCCTGAAGAAGGTGAGGGAACCAGGTTCACAGACCTTGCTATTCGGAGACGGACTCTGGACAGGAACAGCATGGAGACCGGGAGGTCCATGGAGCTCCGAAATCGGAGACGGAGCCCAACAAGGGACAATGAGAGTACCGGGAGGTACGTGGAGCTTCGTAATCGGAGACTGAGCCCTGGAAGGGACAATGAAAGTACCGGGAGGTACATGGAGCTTCGTAATCGGAGACTGAGCCCTGGAAGGGACAACGAGGACAGGTATGATTCAACATCTCGTTTTTTTGAAGAGTTTTTAAATGTTATGAAGAAACAGACTAATGAGCAAAATAACAGCTTTCCTGTATTAAACAATGTCATTCCGGACTATGACCCATTAAGTAGAGAACAACCAATTACGGTTTGGCTAAGCAAAGTGGATGAATGCGCTGAAATGTATAAATGGAACGATAGACAAACTATCCACTATGCTTTGCCAAAACTAACTGGTCATGCTAAGTTATGGTACCAAGGGTTACCATCCCTGAAACGGACTTGGCCCGAATGGAAAGTAGTTCTAACGGAATCATTTCCTGCAACCGAGAATTATGCAGACTTATTAACAGAGATGCTAGCTAAGAGAGCTCGTTTCGGCGAATCCTTAGAATTGTACTATTTCTCGAAAATAAATCTATTGAATCGCTGCAAAATTTTCGGTAGGGAAGCTATAGATTGCATTATACATGGTGTGGACGATAGGGGGGTTAGGGTAGGCGCTCAAGCGGCGTTGCTCTAAATAAATCAGAGGCCTTGTGTTTTCATGGGCCTCGGAAAGCCCCTCCGGCGGGTTCCAGCTTAATGGTGGGGGGAACGTCCATTGGTGTTAAGTCGATAATGCGGTACCTAGGCATAGTCCTTGACAGCCGTTGGACGTTCAAGAAACACTTTGAGGGACTTGCTCCCAAACTAATTGGAGCGACGTCGGCACTTAGCCGGCTTCTACCCAACGTCGGTGGGCCGAATGTGGGCTGCAGGAAACTGTACGCGGGTGTAGTGCGGTCCATGGCCCTATATGGGGCGCCCATTTGGGCCTTCTCCCTGACCGCCGAAAATCAGGCCCAATTGCGAAGGCCACAGCGTGTCATGGCGGTCAGGATGGTGAGGGCATACCGCTCCGTCTCCTACGAGGCAGCGTGCGTGTTGGCGGGGACTCCGCCTTGGGACCTCGACGCAGCAGTGCTCGCTGATGTTTATTGGCGTGTCACTGAGGCGCGGGCTGAGGGGATCCAACCACCTCTGGAGGAGGTCAGACGGTGGAGACTTGACTCCCGTCGAGTGCTCCTCCACAAGTGGAATGAAAGGTTGGAGGCGCCAAGTGCCGGCCACTGGACTGTCGAAGCCATCCGACCCGTTCTGGAGCGATGGGTCAAAAGAAAGGGGGGGTTCCTCTCCTTCCACCTTACCCAGGTCCTCTCGGGACACGGTTGTTTCGGGAGATACCTGTGTAGGAGGGCGGGACGGGAACCAACGACGCAGTGCCACCACTGCGGCGACGCTGAAGACACAGCGCTACACACGCTGGCTGGATGCCCAGCGTGGGCGGAGCAGCGGGCCGCACTCGTGGCCGCAGTGGGAAGAGACATCTCCTTGCCAGCGGTGGTGAAAGCCATGCTTGGTGGGGAGAGTCTATGGAAGGCGGTGGCCTCTTTCTGTGAGGACGTGATGGTGCAGAAGGAGGCAGCGGAACGCGGCAGGGAGGAAGATCCGACCTCTCAGCCAATGCGCCGCAAGCGCGTGGGGCGGCGGCGGTTGGCATACGACCGCCGGTTACCCCCATAAGGGTCCCTGTGGGCGGCAGGCTCGGGGACGTCTGTCGCCTACACAAAGGTCCCTGCGTGGGCGGGCGCAAACAAGGCGCCCATTGAGGTGAAGGGGTAATTTCCCCAAGAGCCGGGTCCGAGTCCGGACGGCCGCTGGCGAGGTTGCGGAAGAGTACTTCGGCGTTCCTGGGACCTCGCCGTATAGCAGTGAGGCGGCAACAGAGGGGGTTTAGTGGGTAAACCATGGGTCCCATTAGCCTGTATGGGAGTCCCACATAACCATCCCAGGCCCGTCCCTGCGCCTGGGTGGTATGCGTAACGCATTCCCCCTCTAAGGCGCTCAAGCGGCACATTTTGAGAAAATAGAACACGTTTTGCAATTCTTTAAAACCCTTAAAGTTCAGAACAAAGAAAATACCACGGATCTGAAGATGGATAGAAAAGTTCCTAATAATAATAACACGTCTAGTAAACTAAATTACAGAACTAGCGGTAGTGACGCGACCCCTCCTAAATCACGGCAAAGTTCAGATAATGTGGTATGTTTCAATTGCAACGAGAAGGGGCACCCGTGTTCTAAATGCCCAAAACCCATTGTTAAGTGCTCGTACTGTCATTTGTTAGGTCATGCTATTAGTGATTGTCCCAAAAAGGCCACTAAACCTGACGTGAAGGATAAATAAATGTTATGAAAGTTCTCCATGTAAACAAAAATAATAAGATCTGCGTGATTCATCAAATGACGATACCAGCAGTAAACATAAGATGGTAATTGAAATTAATGGCAATCCAATAGCCTGTCACATAGAATTGGATTGTGAGACTAGACTACCCTTTTACGTAAGTCAGACGCGGAAACTTTAGGACTACAGTGGGCAACAGTAAACGATACTGTTTTGAAGGGGCTAGGTTTAATACCATACGTTCCTTTAGGGCATACTGAACCTGTAATAGGATTAGATAACAAATTTTTGGTATCAATCGATCAGTTTTGTTTTTAGGAACAAATGTCTATATGGGATCCATTGCATTAAAGCAATAATAAAGTTAGGAATGATAGTCAAAGTCCGACAGTGATCCGCGAAACGGTCCTAACTAGTGATGGGTCGCAGGTAAGATACTTGTTACCAGTCCATTTGGGAATATTACCAGTAAGTTACTAATCTTACCGGTAATATTAACAAAAGCTAGTAACATACGAAATCTACGTTTTTGAGACTTGATTATTCTTTTATAATTTATACATATATTAATTGGTAGTAGAATGCCACCATTTTACAACTATTAAAGATAATGCATGGAAAGCCTCAGGGCAGTGTTGGCCGTAATTGTTAATTTTAATTAACCATTGATCAATTTTATTAACCATTAGTTCCGCCATTAACCAATTGCATTAAAGTTAATTCGGATTAAAGTTAATTCGGATTAAATTTTTGAGACGTTAATGGCCATTGAAGTTAATTCGGATTAACTTTAATTCGGATTAACTTCAATGGCCATTAAAGTTTCAAAAAATTAATTAGAATTACTCTCAATTGAATTAACGTCTAATAAAATTACATTCGTGATATTTTAAAATGAGACAGCAAAATGACCCTGACTGAACCCTGGCAGTAGTAGCAGTACCTACCTACTACCTAGTAGAATTCTGGTTTGGTGCAACACAGACATACGCGGTTTTGGTCATTTAAATCGTCTTGATGAGCACTTCGGAGAGCCGTACCCATGATAGAGCTGATGCTGAACCCTGGCAGTACCTAATGGATCTAAGGTTTGGTGCAACATAGGCACACGCTGTTTTAGTCATCCGACTCGTCTTGATGAGCACTTCGGAGAGCCATACCCATGATAGAGCTGATGCTGAACCCTGGCAGTACCTAATGGATCTAAGGTTAGGTGCAACATAGGCACACGCTGTTTTAGTCATCCGACTCGTCTTGATGAGCACTTAGGAGAGCAGTACCCATGATAGAGCTGATGCTGAACCCTGGCAGTACCTAATGGATCTAAGGTTTGGTGCAACATAGGCACACGCTGTTTTAGTCATCCGACTCGTCTTGATGAGCACTTCGGAGAGCCATACCCATGATAGAGCTGATGCTGAACCCTGGCAGTACCTAATGGATCTAAGGTTTGGTGCAACATAGGCACACGCTGTTTTAGTCACCCGACTCGTCTTGATGAACACTTAGGAGAGCAGTACCCATAATGGAGCTGATGCTGAACCCTGGCAGTACCTAGTGGATCTAAGGTTTGGTGCAACATAGGCACACGCTGTTTTGCAGGCCTATGTTGCACCAAACCTTAGATCCACTAGGTACTGCCAGGGTTCAGCATCAGCTCTATCATGGGTACCGCTCTCCTAAGTGCTCATCAAGACGAGTCGGGTGACTAAAACAGCGTGTGCCTATGTTGCACCAAACCTTAGATCCACTAGGTACTGCCAGGGTTCAGCATCAGCTCTATCATGGGTACCGCTCTCCTAAGTGCTCATCAAGACGAGTCGGGTGACTAAAACAGCGTGTGCCTATGTTGCACCAAACCTTAGATCCACTAGGTACTGCCAGGGTTCAGCATCAGCTCTATCATGGGTACTGCTCTCCTAAGTGCTCATCAAGACGAGTCGGGTGACTAAAACAGCGTGTGCCTATGTTGCACCAAACCTTAGATCCACTAGGTACTGCCAGGGTTCAGCATCAGCTCCATTATGGGTACTGCTCTCCTAAGTGCTCATCAAGACGAGTCGGGTGACTAAAACAGCGTGTGCCTATGTTGCACCAAACCTTAGATCCACTAGGTACTGCCAGGGTTCAGCATCAGCTCTATCATGGGTACTGCTCTCCTAAGTGCTCATCAAGACGAGTCGGATGACTAAAACAGCGTGTGCCTATGTTGCACCAAACCTTAGATCCATTAGGTACTGCCAGGGTTCAGCATCAGCTCTATCATGGGTATGGCTCTCCGAAGTGCTCATCAAGACGAGTCGGATGACTAAAACAGCGTGTGCCTATGTTGCACCAAACCTTAGATCCATTAGGTACTGCCAGGGTTCAGCATCAGCTCTATCATGGGTACGGCTCTCCGAAGTGCTCATCAAGACGATTTAAATGACCAAAACCGCGTATGTCTGTGTTGCACCAAACCAGAATTCTACTAGGTAGTAGGTAGGTACTGCTACTACTGCCAGGGTTCAGTCAGGGTCATTTTGCTGTCTCATTTTAAAATATCACGAATGTAATTTTATTAGACGTTAATGCAATTGAGAGTAATTCTAATTAATTTTTTGAAACTTTAATGGCCATTGAAGTTAATCCGAATTAAAGTTAATCCGAATTAACTTCAATGGCCATTAACGTCTCAAAAATTTAATCCGAATTAACTTTAATCCGAATTAAATGGCTAATGGTTAATGGCCATTAACCTTTTTAATTGTTAATTTTTAATGGTTAATGGCATTAGCGTTCGGCCAACACTGCCTCAGGGAGTATTAAGCGAGGTTATAGAGGAAATAGATAGAGATGTAATATAACCAAACTAAGAAGAAATTAGGGAACAAGCAAGGGAGTCAATAGAGAAAAACCAAGAAAAGAATAAAGAAAGATTTGATAGGAGTAGGAAGAAGGGTACAAGGAAGGAAATCTAGTTAGGGTAGTCAGAGCTATAGTTGGAGGAACAGGTCAGTCTAAGAAACTTGAGTCTAAGTGTCAAGGGCCCCATAGAATATTAAAAAAAATGTTGCCTCATGACCGCTTTGTAATTGAAGACACAACCCTCTTCGAAGAAAGGTAGACGTTACGGAGGTATAATAGTCTCGCTTGATAATATATCCCCGTGGATGGGTTATGATAATGATCCCACTAGTAAAAATCTTCTTCGAAATCGTTCTTAGTCGAAATTGCCCCCCTGCACCTTATTTTAGAGTAGGTATTTTCTTTCCTCTGGATATCAACATACCCACAAAAAATTAAATAAAAATAGGTCATTTTCGTTGTGTCACTTCATTTATCCATCTGTTCCGATACAATCCGTCCAACGACCCCAAGATTCCACCGTTCCATACAAAATTACAGGGCACCTATCGTCACCGAAATTTCATAATTGTCAAAATAGTGTTGACACGTGACAACATGAAGACAAAGACAGACTTAGCAGAAAGGTATTAGTTGGAGCGAGAAGAAAAATAGCGCGTGAGTTTCAATTATAGGCGGGGAAGAGAATTAGAGAGCGCTCGGCTTGAATTTCGAATATATTGTTTTTAAATCGATAATGCTGCGTGTGGTCGCTCCGAAATTGAATATTAATAGTATATGGTATTGATTTTTTGTGAATGAACACTGATCATTTTCCTGTAGTAAAGTGTGGGTACACGATTTAGTAAAAACGCCCTTATGCATTTAATTCTCAATGGGCAAATTTAAAATATTGGTTAAACTAAACTTTAAGACAAGCTATTAAATTAACTAGCTATGGCCGGTTTGAGTGGACTACCGGTAGTCCACTCAAACCCCAGTACAATATTCAAACACTTTTCTATAAAGTAAATACTCGTACGTACGGATGCTTATTTTAACAATGTCATTGCTTAAAAAACCGGCCAAGTGCGAGTCAGACTCGCGTTCCAAGGGTTCCGTACTGTACACAATTTAAGCAATGTATTTTTATGTGAAATGTCTTTAAAAAAAACCCGTAGAGGTCGGATCAAAAACTAAGTAATTAAGTCCGACTCACGCTTGACTGCACATTTCTAATAGGTTTTCCTGTGATCTATAGGTAAAGATCTATTTTGTGTATTTTTTTCAAAGTTTTTGACCCAGTAGTTTCGGAGATAAAAGGGGGAATGGTAATTTTTTGCCTATTTTCTTGAATAACTTCTAAACTGTTTATCTTAAAATTATAAAATATATATATTTAAGATTCTCACAATGAGCTCTTTCATTTGATATGTAACACGATATAGTTTGAGAAACTTTATTTTCTAATTTTCTCATTTACCCCCCAAAAGTGGTCCCCCTGTTTAAAATTCATTTGTTTACGCTACATGTCCGTCTTTGGGTCACAAACTTACATATGTATACCAAATTTCAACTTAATTGGCCCATTAGTTTCGGAGAAAATAGGCTGTGACAGACGGACAGACAGACAGACAGACGCACGAGTGATCCTATAAGGGTTCCGTTTTTTCCCTTTGAGGTACGGAACCTTAAAAACTGAAGTTTTAATAGTTTAGTATTATTTTGACAACCTAATCGATCTCTCTGAAGTGTGCGTAGCGAAGTGTGTATTATTGTCCAGACACTAAAGGCGTAGGTATTGGATGTTATTTATTTACTCTCTCAGCTCGCACTCAGCTGGTGAAATGTGGACCAATTGAATAGCTTCCGACGAATTTAGTAGCACCAAAATAGGTGAACAATCGATACGATGTCAAAGCCGGTTCGGGAAATTAAATGTATTCATTGCAGACATTTTGATTTATTCCTATCCAGCCGCACCAAGCCACCCTATTTTATTCGTTTCCTGTCTACCTGAGCTTTCCTTCATTATGTTCATTTGGTTTATATAAATAACCTGGCTCAAGGCTATCTCAATTTATTACATTTTTGTAGACTTAATTGTGACTTTATCTCGTGAATAATAACTAAATAAATATTTGGGAACAATCTTACATAGATCGACCTACCTAGAACCATACTAAGCAAAGCTTGTACTATGGGTATGTTTCTATTTTCTATGTATATCGTCGCCTAGTGCCCATATCTACTTACTTACAGGCCAATTCGATATCTGTACTGTACTGATATCATAATGATATCTAACTGATGTCATTCAGTTATCATGCATTTCGCTCGTACTTTTGTCCGCGCGCGTTACGGATGTTACCTATGTATTTAGATAATAAGTAACCAATTCTTCTTGAGTAAGTAGATTTTCTTCTCCTCTCTCTCTCCCTCTCTCGCTCTCTTTCTGACTAGGTACATACAATAAAATGCTGCTTTTCGTAACTTGAAGCTTTCTCTATTTCGATTGGTCGTTGAAATAATTATAATAGAAATAATTTCTGCTAAAAGAATACAAGATTTTATTAAGTACCTTGTTAGTTGGTTCGATTCTTAGTTACCAATATAACTGTATAGTAAAATTGTGCATCACCTTCTGCATAACATTCCCACAAGACCGGGATAAGTGGAATCACTGATGATATTGTAAAAGACTCGAGTTCTGGAGTCCTAATTTTGACGACTCGACTCACTTAATAGACGACTAGATGAGCTCGAAGACTCCGAGCCCCGAGTCGGGTCGAGTGTGCGTCATCTGTCGAGCGCGAGCGCGAGTTTTCTTTATAGCTAGTCTTCGAAAACACTAGTCTTCACTGCGACTATTAGTTTCCAGATAAGACTGGCGGCTAGAGTCCTATGTACTGAGACTGAGTCGAGTCTCGTCACTCCTAGAAATCGATAATCCCTTGCAACACTTTCACTGAAAAATACATTTTTAATGACTTAGTTTACATCTTGGTGAAATACTTCGTAAATCTTTGTACGTAACTCGGTTTCCGGAACGAATGGCAAGCTGATGGCAAGTATGTATACACTAGTTGCTTGGCGATGTGTATAGAGCGGAACAAAGTATTTAATTAAATTTTGACAGTTTAACTATAACGAAGTAAACGTAGCGGAGTATTGAAAGACAGCTGTTGTTGTGAAGTCAGTGCTTCCAACTACTCGTAATTAAACCGTAGCTCGGGAGTTTGCCAGCTTGTATTAGTGTTTATTTTATAGGTATAAAATATAACACATTTAACAGCAGTTTAGGGTTATGTTCCGTCATGCTGCTTCCAAAATAGTTATAATAGGGTAACCTGGCTTACGCCAGTCGTTATATTAGGAAATTGTACAAGATACGGGGAACTGGCAAGGAAAATAATCTTTAATAGAAAAAAACCGACTTCTTAAAACAGTTTGAAATGCCATGTAACTTATTGGCTGGTATTTAATTGATCATTAGATACAGTATAATTAATCCATTTCGTCACGTTTTTCTAGTAGCATTTCGTTTCCATAAGGGCCGCCGACCGCAGTTCAAACCTAACCTAATAACCCACTTATCTAGTAGCATATCGTTTCTGTAAGGGTATTAGTATTAGCAATGAGGATATAATAAGATAGAGCGGTACTGTCATAGTAAATTTTGTAACCACTGTAAATTCACTGCCATCTATCGACATACTTTAAAACTAAAAATGAAGATTTATAAAAATACGGTAAAATGTATTTAAATATGGATAAATGATTTTTTATTTGCATTTATTATTGCCTGTGGGTGAAGTATACGCAGAGAACGTTGAACACTATAAGAGTTCAATATAATAATGGGTTCAGGATGTTAATGGGGCTGCCGCGACACTGCAGTGCCTCGGTTATGTTTGCAGAAACGCGTACAGATGGGTTTCACGCGATTATACGTAAGCGAGTCGCATCCCTGGCGCAGCGTGTTCGTGGCAGTACCCATGGCATCCTGACCGTAGTGAGCAATAGGCTAGACTGTCCTTTTCAGAAGCACTGGATAGAGCTTCATGTTAGAGCGCCTACCCAGTCTTGGATGTAATTTTATGTTGTGTAACTTTAATATTTTTTGTAATTGTTTTGTTTTGTTTTGTTTTGTGTCCTATGTAATAACTAACCATAATTTAATTACCTATGTTACCTACATGTAAATATTAATTGTACCTATACTAACACACTATGGACCACGGTCTGCAATAAATATTTCAATTTCAATTAATTATTTTTATATGATTTTGACCCATGTTCTTTCACTGGTATGCGTTAAAATTATAAATAACAAACGAAACAGTCAACACCCTCTATACGAGAGTAGGCCAAAACTAGTGGCGCCATCTGATCGAGAATCAAATTTTCGTGATTTTCGAGGCACGTTTATCCCTTAGACTGTATCCATCTATTACGGAGTTATAAATAAATAAATAAATAATAAATAAATATTATAGGACATTCTTACACAGATTGACTAAGTCCCACGGTTAGCCCAAGGAGTAGGGTTATATCTATCTTTGGTATTAGGAATAGCGATATACTTACCTATAGATAAAGAGTGGTGTAGTATGAAAAAACCGTCAAGTGCGTGTCGGACTCGTGCTCGTGCACTGAGTTCCATACAAACTTACTTGTGAATAGTTCCTTCGAACGTTCCTCTAATGAAAAGATAAACTGTACTGATGGATACACTTCACTTTGCCGTGGGAAAACTGATGTCCCTATACATCGACATAGGTCGCGGTTAGTTTACCAATTGCGAATAAGCATATAATCGCAAAAAAGGATTTATTTTGTGATGTAACTTATAGTACATTATGATACAAGTGTGCTAAGTTGGTCATCACACACGAGGCGATATTGTGCGCGCGAGCTGTAAGCGAGCGCGCAATAAGAAAGCCGATGTGTGTAATGACCAATGCACACGCGTTTCATACGACGTTTTTCAACACACTTGCGAAAAAAAAAAGAAACTCATATTAATCAAATTTTAATAGTTAAAACAGTTAGTATTGTGTGTTTCATCTGTCATACTCGTACTGCCGGCCGCCCCTCGCCCATGCCGCGGGTGGCGCGGCGGGCGGGCCGGCGGAACGCGCACTGCGCAGGCGGTCGGGCGCGCCCGTGTCCGCCAGTCCGACCAATTAAAGAAGGCTCCCTTTCCATGCATATTATTAGCAATCAGTTAGCTTCTTAACTCAGTCGGATAATATAATGAAAAAGCACGAGTGGAATAATACACTGAAAGAGCACGCGTGTTTAATATCTAGGATTATGAGCCAAAAATCGGTGGAATAAAAACGTCGTTTTGAGCAAGTGTGTTGAAATAGTTATTTGTTATACAAGGGTGCAAAGTTGTATTTTACCCGCGAGTGTAGAATTGAAACACGAGCAAGCGAAAGGAATCTATAGGTGAACCACGAGCGAAGCGAGTGGTTCTAAAATAGAATCCTGAGCGTAGCGAGTGTTTCAACACACGAGAAATAATAGTACATTTCGATGCTAGTGCGGAGAATATGTCATTACTTTACGAGTAGGCGAGTGGCAAGACTCGGGACGAGTGAAGAATGACATTTCCGCACGAAAAGCAACAAGTAAGGAATGGAATTCGAAACTTTTATATTATTAATTCTGTGACATCATTGACATTGACATTATGAAGAGGTGTTTTTCTAGCTTTTATTCGACTAGAATAGATTTTGTTATTATTATTGAACCCACTTCAATGAAAGTTTTTTTTTTTTCATTTTCTATAAGACAGAAACAATTGTAAATATTAAAACATTGTACGATTATTACCTAAACATCGTTATTTACGATTATTTGTGTATCGTATATTTATAAAAACAATATCAAATGTTGCTTTGGGAAACTTAAAACATTCTTACAGTAAGAAAATACGCCTCTTCTTTGACAGGCGTTCCGTTCCATTCAGACAACTTATTAAGAACGGTTTTTCAACATTAAAAAATAAACTTATAATGATGAATGAAATATGCATATTTTTCGTATTCTTACATTAACAGTAGGTTTTTATGTTGATTACGACGTTTAAAGGAAACTAATATTAACACTCATCAATAAGTGGTCATGAATTGGAACAAGTAAAAATTTAAAAAAATTGGAAAAGTAAAAAGCACTAGTTCGCGAAAACCAACTTTCCGCACGCTAAACAGCCACGAAAAGTAGCACTTTTTGAGCAACTGTATTAAAATAGTTATTTGTTATACAAGGGTGCAAAGTTGTATTTTACCCGCGAGTGTGGAATTGAAACACGAGCAAGCGAAAGGATTCTATAGTTGAACCACGAGCGAAGCGAGTGGTTCTAAAATAGAATCCTGAGCGTAGCGAGCGTTACACAAAACTTTTCCCCTCACTATAGCGAGGAAAGTGCAACATCCACAGGCGTTAGATCATCTTCATCACTGGAATCACTTATTTTTGTACGATATTATAACAGAAAACACTGGATATTCTGATTTTTACGTGAGTCGGTGAGAAGTGCTTTTAAGTAAAAATTTTTGTTGACAATGTTGACATTTCTGTTCTGACGTATGAAATGTAAACGATGCGTTTTGAAATTGCATCGACTCAACTTGTGCATTCAGAATTATATTTAACATCATTATAAAAAATCTAACGTTTCTTATGGAATTTTAAGGTTTATGACTTAAAATTATAAAATAAAGCTAAATTTGGTATTTTTTATTACATTCTCAAACCATTTATTTAATGATAATTAATATCGAACGAACCATTATTATGAGCGTTTTACGTTTTGTTATCTGTCAAGCTACTTAAACATGCTCCATTCAAGGTCAAATTACTTTCCCCACTAGTGGATAAAATGCGTTTTTCCCCGCTTGTTTTAAAGGATAAAAGACGGCTTTCCGAGCTAGTGAGGGGAAAAATACATTTGCGCCCGTGTGTAACACAAAACTTTTCACCTCACTATAGCGAGGAAAGTGCAACATCCACAGGCGTTAGATCATCTTCATCACTGGAATTACTCATTTCTTTACGATATTATAACAGAAAACTCTGGAAGTTGTGTATTTTTACGCGAGTCGGTGAGAAAAGGTTTTAAGTAAAAAAATTTTTGACAATGTTGACATTTCTGATGTATGAAATGTCAACGATGCGTTTTAAATTGCATCGACTCAACTTGTGCGTTCAGAATTATATTTAACATCATTATAAAAAAACAAACGTTTCTTATGGAATTTTAAGGTTTATGATTTAAAATCATTAAATAAAGCTAAATTTGGTATTTTTTATTAGATTCTCAAACCATTTATTTCATGATAATTAAAATTGAACGAACCATTATCATGAGCGTTATACGTTTTGTTATCTGTCAAGCTACTTAAACACGCTCCATCCAAGGTCAAATTACTTTCCCCACTAGTGGATAAAACGCGTTTTTCCCCGCTTGTCTTGAAGGATAAATGACAACTTTCCGAGGGGAAAAATTATTTACGATTTTCAAAATGTTTCCTTCAATTGTGCTACATGGTATTGCTTCTTGCCTTTCATGATTCTAGATCAATGGGAAGTCTATAGGTTTTGATTCTGGTAAGCTTCAAAATATTATGCGCCATTAACGGAGCATAAACGGCGGATTTATCTTAAGATTGCGTTATCTTAGTAGTTTGATTTCTTTTACTGCTCCAAGACGTAGAAGACCTGAGTATTTGATATATATGTGATACGGCTTGATACCTTAAAAAAATTATTAAACAACGCATATAAATATGTGAATCGCAGCACCCACTCATAGATCATAATCAACCAACTGCGTCAGACTCAAATAAGATATTCAAAAACATATAAATACCTACAAGGGCGGATCCAGGGGATCATGACCCCCATGACCCTCACCCCCTGGATCGGCCCGCATATAAATTATATCACCATTAACAGACGTTATTCGATGAGAAACAATATTCTTGTCTAATTTCTATAGATGCATATATATTCTAATTTATTGAATTTTACTTAGGTCTGCCGAAAATGTATTCCACGATTCCCCATTTCATACCTACCTAACAGCAGCATAAACTTTTTAGAAATCGTTATAATTGCACTATTTATGTTCAATATTGCTTGCAACAAAACGTGCCCATTATTTAGTTCCTGTGACATTAGAAACTAAAGTATGGACACGAAAAAATCAGGTCATGGATAATATGGTAAATCTTTTAAATGAATGAGGATTTTCAAGCAGCAATTTTTTTAATAACTTGTTAATATCAAACTATATAATTAAAATACAATCATAATATAACGTTAAGTTGTCTGAGATTTTCAGCATTATATATTCGACCATACCTATGTTTTGTTGAACAGCGTCTTCGGACAATCTTTACCAAGTTTTCTTGTAATTTTTTTTATTTTTTTTAACTGTCATAGTCATAGATAGTCATAGTTTTTTATTTGCTAGAATTATGGTACATTGTAGATTGTGGACATAAATTGGTAGTTCAACATAATTCACCACTATAGGCATGCAAAACTTTACACTATACATAGGTACATCTTGAACATTTTAATACACATAGCACATAGAATTGTCATCTTAAGACCTAAGTTTGTGACCCAAAGATGGACATGTAACGTAAACAAATTAATTTTAGACACGGGGGCAGTTTTGGGGGGTAAATGAGAAAATTAAAAAATTAAGTTTGTCAAACTATATCGTGTTACATATCAAATGAAAGAGCTCATTGTGAGAATTTCAAATATATATTTTTTATAATTTTAAGATAAATAGTTTAGAAGTTATTCAAGAAAATAGGCAAAAATTGACCATTCCCCCCTTTATCTCCGAAACAACTGGGTCAAAAATTTTGAAAAAAATACTCAATATAGATCTTTACCTATAGATCAGCGGAAATCCTATTAGAAATGTGCAGTCAAGCGTGAGTCGGACTTAATTACTTAGTTTTTGATCCGACCCCTACGGGTTTTTTAAAGACATATAGCCTTCACATAAAAAATACAATGTTTAAACTGTGTAATGTACGGAACCCTTGGAACGCGAGTCTGACTCGCACTTGGCCGGTTTTTGGTAAGACGACATTCTATTGAGGGTAAAACAACTTGTGAAAATATAAATACAATTGTAGCATTGTAGCAGGAAGCGAGTAAAGATTATCAGAAAACACTGTTCAACAAAACATAGGTACGGTGGAATATACCTATATAATGCTGAAACTCACAGACAAGTTAACGTTATATTATGATTGTATTTTAATTACCGGATTAGGGTTTAGGTTTGCTCTTTTATGTTATTATTATTGTACTCATAATTTTTTCTTTGTTTTTAATCAATGTTGACGATGCGTGTTGCAGATAACTTACGTGTAAACGAACGTTCTGTTTTGACGAAACCTGAGGTGGATGAGCTTATTGTAATGTGTATGTATGTATGTATGTAAACACTTTATTGTACATAAGACAGATTACAAACACAATAAAAGAACATAAATATATACAATGTACAAAGGCGGACTTATCCCTATAAGGGATCTCTTCCAGTCAACCTTTGAGCAATTGAGAATGAAACAATAAACAGATCAAGATAGACAAACGAACACTATGAACACTATGAATGTGACGAAGCCTTGCGCTGTGGATCTGATGGTATGCCTTTTTTTTGGTTACTAAATAAAATAATATTATGTAAGTAGTTTGATATCCACAAATCATTAAAAAAGCGCTGCTTAAAATCCACATTCATTTAAGATTTACCATATCATGCAGATTATTTCGTGTCCATACTTTGATTTTTAGGATTTTTAAGTAAGTACTTTTCTTTCAGATAAACTAGAATACTATAAGAATCATGAGCCGAAATCAGTTCAGTAGTTTTCGAGTTTATCGCGAACATACTACATACACACACAGTCAGACGCGGCGGGGGACTTTTTATACGTAAGATTGTAGTGATATTTAACATTATAGGTGTAAGGCCTGAGTGGACGCTCGAGTTGGGCGTGCAGCGGGACGGGGCGTGCGGCTTGCATGTTAAACAAATGCAAACGTATAGAAGCGGCTTAGTTCACGCTACAGTACTCACATCACTTGTGAGCCTGACGCCACGCTGCACGCCCCACCGCCGCCGAACGCCACTAATAGTTCTGCAATGCTGTTGAGTTTTAAAATTTAAGCATTTTGATATGGACGTACTATACTTTCATTCAGTCATTCGTCCCACCCATTGAACCGACTACATAAACCCACCCATTGAATCGACTACATAAACCCACCCATTAATCGACGTCTACTTCGATACAACATTCAGCCCCCTCAAAGATAGATTACGAACATAACTACACGAATCTAGTTCCACCATGTACGATATGCAATTATGCAGTGCCTGAAAGCGCTTTGGAAGCTCATCTATATCAATTATAGCTCATCACTTCAGAGTATGGTTAGCTGTCTCCTGCCCAGTAACTTAAAATAAACTTGGTCACCACCGTCTAGCTAGCGTCTAATTTTTTATTAACTGATGTGATCTTTCAGCGATAAGATTTTTCAGGGTTTAATTATACGTAAAAAATTGGTGCCTCAGGTTCCTCATCAAAACTTTAAATTTTATATTTGGTATAAATATTTATTCTTTTTAAATACAAAATATATTTTTAAATAGAATTTAAGTATCTGCTTAACTACACTGTGAGTCAGCTTCCTCGTAGTATATAAAATATATTATATATCATTGTCGACTGACTCCATGTAAGCCTTAACCCCCATTTATTGTCTTTGTTTTTGTGTTGCAGGTTTTTTTAATCTGTTAGATGTATGAAAAAACCCGTTTTTTTTTACCTTTTCGACGCCGTGTCAAACACAAAAGCTGTCATCCAGACGCCACGTGAACGAAGAAATTGAACTTTATGCATATGCATGTTGCTCTGTGGTCTATGACCGATTAATCGGTCTTTGGCGTTGAACCTACGGTGCGTATATATCGGTCATTGGCGTCCAAAAGGTTAAAACAGCAGTTTTCCTAGTTAAAACTAGTTTTGAAAACTAGTTTTTCGTAAGGCCTCTGTGAAAACTAATTTCAACTGAGATTTTTCAGTCAAAACTAGCTTTCGCAAGGGAACTTGGAGAAAGCAACGTACGTACCTTATGGCGGTCGGCGCTTACGTAGCGTAGCACCGCATTAGTATTGGAGCGTCGTTAATAATACCGTAAGTGCCAACCGCCATAAGGTACCTTTACCCGTGAAACGTCACCATTTTAATAAAAAAACTTCCGTGAGACACAGACATATTAAATATATTAGCGTTTTTCGACTTAAAATACGTGAGTGACCCGTTATTAATATATTTAATACGTCGCCATTACGATGCACATAACACAAAAAAAAGGTTTTTTTGAAGTTAACAATAAAATACATAAAGTCGATTTTGGCACTCGCCAACCGCTGCCGTGGCACTGTTGCTTCTCTCGCCTGGCTTCGCTCGCTTTTCGCTCCTTCTCGCTACTCTCGTCCTCGCACCTATTTCGACGCTGGCAGAACGTTTTCACTAATCAAAACCAGCTTAACTAAAAAAAATTTTGAATAATTTTCACCAAAGGACCAATACCACCAATTTCACCAAGGATAAATCCCAGATGAAACTAGTTTTCACTGAGGCATTATGGAAAACTGGTTTTAACTAGGGAAAATGCTTTTTCACAAAAACGGGCTTTTACGGTGACAGACGGAATCATTTAGGTAGGTAATATTTTTTTATATACCTATTAAGTACCTAAGTATATTTTGTTAAAAACGTTTACTTTTTTAAAGTAAGTTTCAGTACCTAAAGAAATAAATAAATGCTTATTGTTTTAAGTCCTGCAATGTTGATATGAATTTTTCACGCCTGCCTGAACTGACAATAGTTATTTGTGCAACAAGAGAGGAAAGTTGGTTTTTCTTGCGAGTGTTTA
Organism: Cydia strobilella; assembly: GCF_947568885.1. Taxonomy (NCBI): domain Eukaryota; kingdom Metazoa; phylum Arthropoda; class Insecta; order Lepidoptera; family Tortricidae; genus Cydia; species Cydia strobilella. The sequence continues at coordinate 8,216,830 of NC_086049.1, read as the reverse complement.
TTTTGAGTCCCGAGAAAGCGAAAGATTCTATAATTGAATCACGAGCGAAGCGAATTTTTCACCTCAGTAGTGAGAACATATTAAAGGTTAAAATGTATTTCGAATTACACAGAATAAACAGAAAAAAAAGTATTATAATATGTACGATACGATAAGATACGATACGATACGATACGATACGAGACGGGACCGGACCGGACCGGACCGGACCGGACCGTACCGTACCGTACCGTACCGTACCGTACCGTACCATAAAAAAAATTAATAAAAGTATGAAGTTCATGGCCTTCACTAAATTAAAAAGCTACATTGTTTCACTCCCCGGAGTGACGAAAGTCGCACTTTCCTCACTCCAGGGAGTGACGAAAGTAGGCTTGTTCGAGCTGCTGAGGTGAAAAGTTAGTTTGTTTTATTAATATGCCAGTAAAACTACAACGCGCACGGTTTGAACAAGTAATTGCGGCAAAATCGTTCCATTATTGAATTAGTTGTTAAAACAAAATTTATTTACTTTGCTGAAGCCCATTTTGATGGTATTTACTTTTCGGAAAGAGGTCCCTCGTACACCTAACTATATTATATTAGTATCGAATAAAGTCGACAGCAAAATCGAGAGAAACATAGAATAAAGCGAAGCAATTTGCTTTGAGCTCTGGTACGGGGATTAAGCACGATGCCAGGGAAACGTCTGGGGCTAAAATCACAATGAGAATCATAATATACAGTTGAAAGCACAAAGCCCCACTTTAGCCAAACGGAGTTTTTGTGAATTTATTAAGGGAGTGATAAAACATTTCTTGAATTTTGCGTCAGGCCTAACTGACGCCTTTATCAAATCACTCCGATTGGCCTCCATCGGCGCGACAAGGAAAAACCGGTGTATTTTGGAAAAATATTTACTCTGTACATATTTACAATTCGTAACATGGCAAAGACATAAAAAAAGATAATAAAAACAAAATGGTAGCAAATATAATACTAAATAACTTGCAAATCATTTCATGTATAAAATCAAGTTGCTAAGTTTACGTTGGTAGTGATAGAAAACTCTTCTTTGCAATCTGTAACAAAACAATTCTAGTACCCTTCGGGAATTATATCACTATTCTCTTATTTTATAAACGTTGACAATAGCCAGTTCAATTCTACATTTAGATAAAACTGTAATATCTACATCTTGACCAGAATTACTGCTAATTCGTGTAATGGTACTTACAAAACTTTAATTGAACTACAGTCTGTCAAAATGCAAACTTTATCATTAAAATTGTGATAAAACTATATGTACAGTATCTACAATAATGACTAGTTAGGACAACATCATCTGAAGATAAGAGTCCAAAGTAAAGCGAGGATGAAGGATGCGTGCGTGTATTTTGGCTGCGCGTCACTGGAGAGAGCGCTGGCGTGGCACTCGGCCTCGTCTGCGCGCAGTTGCAGCAGCGGCACGCGGCGGCCGAGCTGATCCTTACAGGTGGCGCCGCGCACGGCTCGTCGCAGCTCCGCGCCTGCCTCGTTCTCCTGCAGCCATCGCCGCAGCCACGCCCCCAGCCACGCCAGCTCGCACTCGCAACGCAGTGGGTTACCCGACAGAATCAAGCCGCCTGCCAACAAACAATTGTTGCCGCTTTATATATTGGTACAGATTTGGACCATCCGCAGCAGGTAATCAATATCAGTAAGGTGAACTTAGACGATTAAAAATGGGGTCATATCCTATTAGGTTATGAGTTGGCCATAAGATGCTTCTACCTCAATGGATAGTAATATTCGGCCTATATAGGTTGTTTATAATAACTTTTTTTTTACCTGATGAATAACTTCCTACTTACTAATGGTTTGAGTTGCATATTGCTACCCGATAAGATATTTTTAGGCTCCCAAAAATTAGGTTCCATTCAAATTCTTGGAAATAATAAAACAGTTTTAGATGATTCACGGTGATCGGGAGCTCAAAAACAATACAAAAGGTAATCACGGTCCCATTCAATATAAGTCTAGTCAAATAATAACTTGTACCAAAAGCGTTACATAACGTGTTTGACTCACAACATGCTTTTAAATTTGAAGAATGTGGGTACGTATAGCAATACCGTATCAAATAAAATAGGGCGGTAAAGGGAGAAGGTCGGATACATGAGTGATCTTATTAAGATTCCCATGTTTTTCCTTTGAAAGCACGCAACTCTAAAAGCATACTTTTGTTTCAAATATAGTATCAGTCAATATTTTCGACTTTTACTCGAGACACTTTTCCCCTCTCTTTGTTTACAATTTATTTTCCAGATACGCTTCCATGAATCCATTTTGCAGGAAACGAATAATAAAATTTTGTGAATAATCTATAAGCTTGGCATTAAAGTCGGAAATAGATTTGCAACACAAAAATCTGTAACATTTGAACAATATTTTAGGCAAGTCGCGACGGCTAATGAATATCGAACAGAATTTGGTCAGAATTGTAGGTAGCAGAATTTAGACTAATTATCCACAGTCAAAGTATGTAGATCAAACTTCAAATTCAATAGCAGGTACGTTTATGACAGTATAACTAAAATTACACATTTCCAAGCAATAAATAGCCTAAAACTTAAATCATATTTTAGCATATTGGTTGATTGATATTAGTTTTTCCAAACGCCTTAAAGCAAAGAGAGTGTTGTTCTAATACTAACTAAACATGCTTAGGAAACTTACAAGCATCGAGGTGAAATTCGGATGGTGACTGCAGCTGCTGTAGCGACATTGCTGCTTCTGCCTTAACGCGGGCGCTGTCACTGTCAATTTCCTATTCGTGTGTTCTTATCGCGACAGTAATGCGGCTACGAACGTCATTCATTTTATCAAGGAAATTGACAATGACAGCGTCCGTTTCTCCGCCGCAGCAGGAATGCCACAACATGCAATTCAGCTGCAGTTACCATCCGATTGTCACCTTAAATCTTCTACCACCTCTTACCTGACAACAGCTTAGTCGCTACATGACTCCAGCTTGTAAAGTTCGGGTAGAAAATGGCCGGATTTAGTGTGGTGAGCTGGTTATAGCTCAAGTCGAGGCCCAGCTGAGGCACCTGTCCGAGGTGCCGCATCAGCGCCGTCGGCAACTTCGCCAGGGAGGTGGCTGTTATCCGAATAAACATCTCTTGACTGCTCGAAAATGGCTCGAAGGCTTCGTCTGATATTTTACGCAGCCTCGATCCTCGAATTTCCAAGTAACGAATATTTCTTGCATCAATTCCATGCAGCTGATCGTCCATTACATCGTCAGTCCAGTGTATAATCAACTTGTAAAGGGAAGGAAGGGCCGAAGTAATATTAGAGATTCGAAAAGTGGAATGGTTTATGGTGGACCACGTCTGTATGCTCAGAGACCGTAGAGACATTAAGGGGCGGAAGGAATCTTGATCAACTATATCTAAATGCTTGAGACCGATCAAATTTAAGTGAGATAGGTTGCTCAACCATTTAAAACTACTTGGCGAGATTTTTATAATAGGGTTAAATGAAATATCAAGAATATTTAAATTATTTAAGTGCGACCACATCTTTGGCACCAGAGAGGTAAGACGATTATGGCTAATGTCTAAGTGGCGAAGATTCACTAGCCGTTTAACGTCAGTCTCCTTAAAACTGTTAATTAAATTTGAAGTTAAATTGAGACTCGTTAAGTTCGTCAATGGTAAATAAGGCACTGATTTTAAACTTATATTTGCAAGATTCAAATGCCGCAAGTTGGGGAGGTTGTGGAACAACTCTTTAAAGTTTGCTTTTATGGAATTAAAGCTTAAGTCGAGCTGACTCAAACCTCCGAGACAGGAAAAAGTGTTATCGGATAAAACTGTAAGTAAATTGTGACCTAAGTTCAACGTTAATAGAAACTGTGTGTTACGAAATATGTTGCTATCTAAATATTCAATTCGGTTGTAAGATAAATCTAGATACCTGAGAGTGAAGCCAATCTGAGAGAGAGCAGTGCTTGGGAATATTGAGATCTCGTTAACACTGAGATCTAGATGTTCGACCATAGTATTCTTAAATACATCTCTAGGAAGGAGTCTTAAGTTATTATGGTCCATTTTCAGGTATCTTAATCTATTTAAATTGCTAAATTGCTCCACTGCTAGCTGGGAAATGACATTATGAGAAAGGTCTAATATTTGTAATGAAAACAAATCACTAAAAGATTTTCTTTTAATTGAGTTTATATTGTTCTTATGCAAATCTAGTATCTCTAAATGAGCAGCTTGGCCAAACGCTTCACTCGAAATATGCATAATTTTATTATGCGAAAGAATAATTTGTCGTATTGTGGACTCAAATACAAGGAAGATATTATTTGGCACTTCATGCAAATCATTGTGTGAACAGTCAAATATATTTACGGAAACTGTGGAATGGCCATCTATGCTTCTAATATTATTTCTACTGACATTTAACGTAAACGTAATATCGGCATGAGAAACGTTGAGAAACGAATGAAGCGGAAAGTACGTGAAGTTATTACCTTGGAGCTCTAATATTTCTAGTTTCGGCAAATTAGCAAAGGTTTCCGGCTCCATCGAATCGATTATGTTCCCAGCCAGAGATAAATATCTCAAGTTCGGTAAGTTGGTGAAACTGTGCTTAGTTAAGTTATTGATTCGGTTATAAGATAAATCTAAGTTTCTCAAGTCAGGCATATTCGTAAATGTTCGGCCTCGTATTGAACTTATAAAATTATAGGAAATTCTTATGCTGTTTAGAGCTAAGGTGACATTTTGATGACTTTCGTCGATAACTATGTCTACGATCCTGTTATAGTCTAGATTTAAAAACTTTAAATACGGCAGTAACGCTATGTCTGTTAATCTCAGTATATGAAAATCATTGTTATCAAAAGAAAGCCAACTAAGGTTTACTAGACCTTCGTCTATTTCGAACGGAAAATAACCACTAAATAGAGTGGAAGATGATTCTAAAACATGCAAGGAGCTAGTAACATTCGAAAAAGATTGCGGATGAACGTAGTACAAGTCGTTGAAACTCAAATTAATTTCTTTTACTGGCATACTAGCTGGGAAAACGTTCTTATAAATCTGTGCAATCCTGTTTCCTCTCAAATTGATAGTCGCTAGAGCAATAGCCCAGTCTCGGAATTCATCGGGCATCAAATTAGATATCCTGTTATAGCTTAAATCGAGGTAACGAATGGAACCCGGTTCAAGTGTTTGAAGCGAAGAGGGCATGGCAGTTAAAAAGTTGCCGGCCAGAGAAAGCGTCTGGAGGCGGCCGGGGAGGGGCGGCGACTCCTCCAACTGGTTGTACGCCAGAGATAAATGGCGGAGCCGCGTGACCTGCGCCAGGCTGTCCGGCAAGTGGGACAATTTGTTGTGCTCCACTTCTAAGTGCTCCAATGAGTTTTTCAATGATAAAAATACGTCATTGTAAATATATTTAAGGTTATTGTACGAGATAGACAATCTCTCTACACGATTCTTAGCATACACTAACTTAGGAACTATTGTTAGTTCGTTGAGATCTAAAATAATTTGCCTAATTTGGATTTCTTGGAGTATAAGTATATCGGTAGAGTCATTTAGTCTATTATTACTCAAGTCTAGTTTCTCTATTTTTTTGGTTTTGTTGTTCGAACAAGTGGAATTGTGGTCAAAGTTAATAAAATTATGTCGTAATTGTATACCTTGTAGCCTAGGGAGATTATAAACTAAATCACAGGAGAATTTGTGTAAAAAGTTATTGGAGAGCTTGATGAGGGTTAGGGAGGGAGGTAAGGAGTCCGGGCTGATGGAGCGCAGTAGGTTGCCCTCGAGGTCCAGCTGCAGCAGGCGGCGCAGCGCGCTCAGCGCGCGCGGCGGCAGTGCGCACACTTGGTTGTTGCTCAAAGATAAACTCGTCAATGTGTCTTCTAAGTGATGCCATCGAATTTCAGGTTCGACATGTGCTATGTTGTTGCTAAAACAAATTTTAAATTTCAATATACTTCCCGCTACGAGGAAAGATTTAAAGGAATGTCTGTCTAAATGTTCGGACTTACTTCTGCAGATTCAACCAATTTAAAACTTTTAAATCTTTCAAGCCTTGTTGCGGTATTTCTGTGAAATCGTTGTATCCGAGATCTAAAGAGGCAAGTGTAACAGCCATGGAACTGGAAAGAAGCAAGTTCAGTTGTTAAAATATCTTTAGTATACTTTTGAAATACTTTTTAAAATAGCCAATCCGATGAGGGAACCATATCCATACCTAAATGCATGTGGTTCGATGTTATGTAATTTGTTTGCTACTAATACTAGGGTTTGAAGTTTTAGGCCATCCAGTGCGCTCTCTGATAGGACTTCCAGATTTGACATGCTTATATCCAAGTGTTGTAACTCTATCTGAGGCCATTCTGAAAAGGAATTATATAGTAGGTAAGTGATAAACACCTTATTTATTGTACGAACTAAGGATAGGTAATTAACAGCAGCTTGGACCTGACAAGTAGTTAATTTATATTTTATTCCATTCTTACAAATACATACCTAAATCATAATGACAGAATAAGAGAAACGTTTAAGAATGAATAAGAATTGTTTATTGCCACATATGCAGAAGTACAAAGGAAAATAAAATTTCATAAAAGAAAAACAATTATTAATTTATAAGTACAAGCAAACAAATTCGAATATAATTTGGGTAAAGGGTTTCCAGTCTCGCGTGTGCCGGGCCGAGATGCCCGGCGCTGGCTTTCAGACTGGTCCCAGACTAGGACGGTCGGAGGTGCACTTCTGACTTCTAGGCAAAGATCTACAAACAATTATTTACTTTGATTTTATTTATACTTAGACAATCCATAGGGTATTGGCAAATTTTATAAGGTTGGTTTCTTAGCATCTATGCCTATTAAAGTTTGTACCTGGGAAGCGGTGTAGCGGCACCGCGATGCAGGACATGTGCTTGTCGCGGCAGGAGCATAGCGGGCTGCCGGCGCACGGCTCCGGGCGCGGCGCCGCCAGCGGGCCCACCAGCAGCGCCAGCAGCGTGGCCCCGTGTAGCGCGCGCACGCACGCATCGCCCAACACCATCACTGTAAACACATGTTCTCATCACTGCACCATACCATCCATGATATTCTAGATAATATCCTAACTGACTCATCGAAGGAATCAAACCCAGTAAGGCGCTCTTTGACTCAGTCGGTATGGACTCTTTTGAGTCTGAAATGTAATTTATAATTCCAGCTTGACAAGACACAAAATCCGTTGGTAAAAGGCATGATTTAAAATGGCGTCTTTTACTACTTAATTTTGGAAGTGTACGAATAGGATGAACACTAAACCTGGTCGTCCCGCGAGTGTCGATGGTATAAGTGACCCCAAACAGATTGCAGAACTTTTTAAAAATCAATTTTTGGTTCGCTCACCACTAGGACCATCACTTGCAGGGTGCGAGGCTGAGACCATCGCGATCGGGACAAAAATAACCGCCGAGGATGTCACTAAAACGATAAAGAAAATGTCTGGAGCCAAATCCCCGGGTCACGATGGTCTCAGCATCGAACACCTGCAATATGCGGGCCCACACGTACCTCGGGTGCTGGCAATGCTATATAATTTATGTCTGGGGCATTCGTATTTACCGGCCGAACTAATGAAAACCGTTGTTGTTCCGATTGTAAAAAACAAGACTGGAGATACGACGGACAAGACCAACTACAGGCCAATTTCGCTTGCCACTGTTGTTGCAAAAATACTTGACAGTCTGCTTAATACTCAATTAGATAAGTATATACAGCTGCACGACAATCAGTTCGGGTTTAGGCCCGGATTGTCGACTGAAAGTGCCATATTGTGTTTAAAGCAGACTGTTAGGTATTATACTGATAGAGACACACCTGTGTACGCGTGCTTTCTCGACCTATCGAAGGCTTTTGACCTGGTCTGTTATGATATACTATGGAGAAAGCTTGTGGATATGGAGGTACCTCCGGAGCTTATATCCATTTTCAAATTTTGGTACACAAGACAGGTCAATAGCGTTCGATGGGCAGGAGCGTTGTCGGAACCGTATAGTTTGGAGTGCGGGGTTAGGCAGGGAGGGCTAACCTCCCCGAAGCTCTTCAATCTATACGTAAATGGACTTATTGCCGAGCTCAGCAGCACACATGTCGGTTGCCACGTGCAGGGCGTTTGCATTAACAATATTAGCTACGCGGACGACATGGTGCTGTTGAGCGCGTCACCCTGTGGTCTCGCGAAGCTTATAACGGTCTGCGAGCGATACGCTGCAGCACACGGGCTTAAATACAACGCTGTTAAGAGCGAACTGATGGTGTTTGGAGTCAGAGGTAAATGTCCGTCAACAGTCCCATTATTGAAACTAAACAACAACCCGCTTAAGTTGGTAAGCAGTTTTAAATACCTGGGACATATGATTACCTCTGACCTCAAGGACGGTGCTGACGTCGAGAGGGAGCGCAGGGCGCTGGCTGTTAGAGCGAACATGATTGCCCGCAGGTTCGCTTGTAGCTCACCGACAGTGAAGGTAACATTATTCCGAGCCTTTTGTACATCTTTTTACACCAGCAGCCTGTGGGTGAACTACACGCAAAGACAGTACAGCGCCCTGCGAGTACAGTATAATAATGCGTTTCGGGTGCTGATAGGGCTCCCTCGCTACTGCAGCGCATCAACAATGTTTGCAGAGGCGCGCGTGGATAGTTTTGCTGCCATCATGCGCAAAAGAGCCGCTTCATTGTTATGCAGGGTGAGGGACAGCACCAACAGCATCCTGGCCATGTATGCTGACAGGTTAGATGGGGCATACCTGAACCACTGTAGTGCACTCCACATGTGCTTTAAGTAAATAGATATGTAAAATATTACTGATCTCTGTTCTGTTTTTAATTAATTTAATTTATTTAATTGTAATTATGCTTTGTATGTAATGTGTGGACCTATGTTGTCTTTTAATAAACTGATTTATTATTATTATTATTTATTATTAAATATGTAAAAGATTGTCTATCCTATTTGCGTATTGTTATATTTATTCCTGTTTTTACATTATTGATTTTTATTAGCCGTGTAACCGCTCGCTGGCGTCTGTGTCGGCACTTATCCTGGTTTAACAGACGTATTCTATTTTTAATTACAGGATATGAATTAGATCTGGATTAAATATGGATCTGATCTAGTCATATCCTTTAATTAAAATTATTATACGCCTGTAAGTTAGGTTAGTAAGTTTTTGGCTGAAAACTTGAAAAGCTATGGTTGCCGTGCATCATGCTGAGTTGGGATCCTGTTTGGTGGCCCTGGTGCTCTTTTTATTTATTTTATTGTGTACCTACTGTGTTGTATGTTCATTTGGTGACGTTAAATAAATAAATTAAAAGTAAAAGAGACAATGTTCTGAGCACACACTAATACTTATCGTACTTACGATGGTTATGCAGATAACGTATGCCGCGTATGCGTAATGCAATCTGAACAAAATACAATGTCGTATTAAGTAAATACATCATTATTTTTTACAAATCTTTATGTTCTTTAATAAAGTATTTAACAACGTTAAATGCAAGAAAAAGTACTCCAATGCGAGATTTTTAACGGAAGTTATGGTATGGTATACTTTATGGCCATCATTGTCGAAAATCACAAATGTTATCATTTCTTTAAGTTTTTTTTCACATTTTCGTCAAAATGATAGTTACCTTACCAAGAATTTTCAATTATGATTACCCATAAATCCCATAATGCAAAAACAGCTGTTTTTAATATTTTTGACTACATGACATAGCGGCATTTTCAGTTATATTTATTTTCGGAGACGGTGGGCTTAACTTTCCTTGAACGTTTGCCGATGCCCATATCTTTAATATATGTATTTGTAAAAAGTTTTACTGCCACATTTGAATGTTCTCATGACCTCGCTGTAAGATTTTGTGACTCGGGACGTCATTTTCTTTAATCGATCTCTCTCAGAAAACTGGCTATGTTTCCCTGAACCAGGCTTTCTAGCTTTTTGTAAAGAAAAAGGACGCAAAAATATTATAAACAGACCTTTATCTCTAAACCGCTTCCACAAAATGTTCCACTATCTTCGCTTTCGGCCATAGCGAATTAATAGAAGAAATTATATACAGTTCCGCGACGTTGTTTTTCTCGGTTGACCATAATAAAATTGAAACCCATGAAACTTTCCGGATAAATTGACAGATATATAGACTTTAAATTGGCCGTAAGATATAATTTCAGTATTTTTTTTACTTTATACATGTTCAAAACTTTGTCCAGATTTCATTTCGCATACGTTATGTTTGCGAAAATTTGTATGTCGCATCCAACCACAGTGGACGCTCTGCTATAGCTAAAGCAAAGGAGTTATTGCAAACCTTTATAGGTAAACTGAACTGTAAAAATTAACCACCCATGCTACATAAAATGTTACACAACGAAGCTTTCAAAACTATGTACTCTCATAGTCTCATACATTGTATATCACGCATTCACAGATATGGACGGATCAGAGTAATTTTTCCGTGATTTCTGCACTAAACATAGTTAACACATTTGTAGGGGAGACCAAGGAGAGTTGAAACAAATTTTACTTTGTCGGTCATAACTGTTGTATTAGAAGCTTGAGTTACGAAATGTGTATCATCTGATAGCAAATTTCATAACCTATTACTACCCAGAACAGAAATACCATAGTGTACTTAGAACTATTTAAAAACATTTGTTTTGTGCATTAATCCAGTCTGTTTCAACTCTCCTAATACCGAGGTAACTTGAAACAGGTACTGAGGTAATTTGACACACATCTATAATTTATGAATTTAAACGATAAATAGAAAACTAGTGTCAATGAAATATTTTCACCGGTAACCGAAGCTCAATTTAGAATTTTGGCTTTCAATTTCGTCTTTTAGCTACTTATAATTTTAAAAATAATAATATGCTACACTAATCAATATTTTTGTTGATTAAACTAGTTCTTAGTGACTGTAGCATTACGAAATACACGTATTTTTCAATGAGCTTTCAATTGGTAACCAAAATGCTAAAATAAAATAAAATAAAATAATATCATTTCAACAGTCTGGTATGAACAGCCTCTGCCACACTCAAACAAAAAAATCACGAGGGAAGTTGCAACAAGGTGTTTCAACATACCTCACCCTTGTATTTTTCAGATGTTTACACTTCTTTGCACTTTTAGTTTACAAAACATGGATTTGACTTAAAAACGTTGATAAGTCCAAATATATGATAAAAAGCACTGACAGAATGCTTTAAACATATATGTACTTATATCGAAAAAATAAAAAAAACTGAAAGAAATGGCATTGAAAAAATTTCAAGAAATTTACTTTTAGTAATATTTTAGATCTAACCGCTGTAAAACCTCAACTGCTCATCTGAGGCCTACACCATGTATGATGAAGTTGGTTACAATGAAAAATTGAGTATTTTTTCTTGGGACTCATACTTCTAGCGTCTATAGTTTGCGAGATATGGACGCTGTGTCAACTTATCTTTGTGTTAACCTACCTCGGTCTCCCCTACTTAGTGTAAGGCCCATGATAGGGGAGAGTTACAGATTTACCTCGTATAAAGTCATAGAAATTTGGCTCCTTGGGGATATAACCAAGGATATAACTTAGTTATATCCTCCAAGTTTGGCTCCATAAAGTAATCTCCACCATTTAGAACAGTTTTCAGTAAAATTTGGTTTGTAAATATATTTTGGTTATTTTGTAAGGGCATAACTAACTTTCAATAATAATCAAAAATGAGGTTAGGGTGGGGACAATTCACCGGGAACACAAAATTGATGATTCCTCCGTAACCATTAATTTTCGCTGAACAAGTAGGTCAAGTCGGTAGTTCTTACCTATTAGGTCCTCTATCGTTGGCCTTCGTTGGATCCGTACTGAAACCGACACCGTATAGATTACATTTCGACTTTCCGTAAAAAGTGGGCAGGCAGCTGATTTGAATCATCTTTAAAATAGCGTATTCCGGAGAACCTATATTTCACTAGCGGCGATCAATGATAGCGATCATTAATGAACGGAACGAGATTTTATTATATTTACTAAACACTTCTACTAATTAGTTCAGGTTTCAGTTGCTCCATATAATTTGGAATCGAGAGAATAAATACCTATACTTAAAGACCTTTTACCTTTTGTATTATTTCTAGTGAAACTAAGCGTGAATCATTCAAAAGTCTAATAATATGTTGCATATAACTAAGTAGCAAACAGAGTGCACGTCTCGGTTGATGGAAATCCCTAATGCACGACAAAGTAAATTTGATCTCAATATCTCAAAGGGATCTAGCGTTATCGTATTATTTTTAAGCATAGGATACCGCTCACGCCTTCTCCCTCAAGGGTTAAAGAAATTGAAATAAGGGCATGCCCCGTACCTTCGCAAGGTCTAAGTGCCGGGTGAGTAAGTGCTAAGAAAACAACAGTGCCTATCCCTTATTTTTATTTTACTCGAGGCTTATATAAAACAAACAAATATAAAACATTTAATATATTGTTTTTCTAAAAAGAATTAAAATCAAAATTACAAACTAAATTAAAAACTAAACTTAAAAATAAACTATAAATAGAAATTTGCCCCAAATCACCGTCTATTGGCAGCGTGCCCAGAAGGCTGGCAGCATTGCCACGGTGGCAATGCTGATCCGCTGTGCTAGATATGACCCAGCCCTCTGGTCAAGCGTCAACTCTATTAACCTGCGGCTACATTCCTTAAAAACCCTATGGGCGCTTTCCCCCCAAGGCCCCATAGTTTCAACAACAAACGGCTCAAATATGCAACCACTATTTATGGTTGCATACTTGCGCCGCTTGAGGAGCTCGGCCGAATTGGCAGCCGAACCAGCCTTCACTGCGGTGCCATGGAGATGGGATAGCGCTAGGGTATTGGCACAGGTTGCATCCCAAACCAACGGCGGAGTGGACCCCAAGGGGACCCGCAGGACTCTCAGCTCTGGCTTGCCTTCATTGGCCGTCCAGAGGGGAGTCGTAAGAGCTATATGCTCCAGGGATGGAAGTGAAAGATGCATAAGACGCGAGTTGGCACAGTGGCTAGTAACAGCCACTGGGTAGAAAGCGGCGCACACCTCTCGACACCCCTGAGCCGCTCACACCGGTGTTGCTCCTGGTCGTCTTTACGACGGCAGTTTCAGGGGCCCATCTAGTCAGCGGCGAGTCACCGCCTGCCTCGATAACGTGTACAGACATTGTTATGGCAGGTGTCCGGACCTCTCAGCAATAGCCCAATCTTTTGACCAGCCAAACTTGAATCGATAAACCGGTATACTGTTCACTTTTCCTACAATAGTCCCAATGCCTGCTGCGACCGGTTCATGGGTGTCTATTGGTGCACCTGTGAACGGGTTCCAGCAGGCATTCTACATGACATTAAAGCTCTCCAAGGGGCATCTACGTGTTGGATCTATATCCCCACGCAAGCCTATTAAAAGACCGGGATTTATAGGCCCGTGAAATCCAGAAGGAGATACAAATAATAATAATAAGCGCCGGGCCGTGCTCGTCGACATCACCATCCCCCATGATGAGAATCTCGTGAAAGCCGAGAAGGACAAGTCCAGTAAGTACCTAGACTTGGCTCACGAGATAACCGCCATGTGGGATGTTGATTCGACGATCATTGTCCCGATAGTCGTTTCAGCGAACGGTCTCATAGCGAAGAGTCTCGACCAACACCTTGAGAGACTCTCGCTAGGTGGTTGGATCAAGGGTCAGATGCAGAAGGCGGTGATCTTGGACACGGCGCGGATAGTCCGCCGGTTCCTCTCTCTGCGGCCCTGACCACCGGCAGCTTGGGCCCTGCCCCGCTGCTGGCGGCACCCTAGGTTAGGTTTTTTATAATTTGTTTATATGTATTTTGTATTGTTTTGTAAGTGTTTTTATATTTTACTTTTATATGCATATTATAAAAAACCTAGCATAAGAAAAAGAATAAATAAAGAGAATAATAATGACCCCGCGGGGGCAGCTTGTGGCGAGCTGACGGTGAGTGGCGACACCGCGGACCCCTATTCCAGAGGGCCCTTTCAACTAACCCTCGCCTCTGTGCTTGCCTTGACTGGCCGACCAGAGTGGAGTCGCAAGAGCGGGACCTATGCTCCAGGTTGGAAGTGTAAAATGTCATAACGCCGGCGGCCTGCTGAACGGATCACCGGGATCTGGTTACCGCAGACTCACCTCTCGACAACCTCACAGCCGCTCTGAAGTGTTGCTCTATTGTCGCACTGTGCGTGCGGCCGTTGTAGGGCCCACTAAATGAGTTGGCGAGTCACCACCTGTCTTTAACAATTTTGAGACTGATTGTCACGGCAGGTGTCCGCTAGTCTCTCCCATAGCCCATTATCCAGTCCATCCAACATTCAAATCTATAGCCCATGACCTTACTTCCCATCGCAGCACAAAAGTGCTGCACTGCAATAGTCTTTGCAGGTGCCAGGCGGGGACCATCTCCGGATGTATCACATTGTGCGTTCGGGGATGATATCCGCCACGTGTATCCCTTGCTTTTAGAATAAATTGTCTTAAAGGGACTCTGCGCTGTTGGCTTTGGCCCCACGCATGCCTCCCAAAGGCCCGGGATCCCATAGTCCCGTGATATGGAAAGACAGACAAATAATAATGACATGTTCTTGGGAAAGTTTGACGCCATCATGCCCGAATAATAGTAAGCCATTTGGAAAGGGTAGGTACTGTGATTTTTTATCCGGTGATAATGCAATTTATGATGCCATCAAGCTCATCTGGAGATGGAGATTGAAGGTGGCGGTCATATTGACAGGATTTGGACTCGTTACATTTGCAGGAATGATAAATTTAAACTTTTGACCTTAATTTTGTTGTCCATGTGACCAAATGTAAGAACATGACAATTTCAATTCAATTTCAATTATTTATTGATAAGATTTACATTTTATATGTCAGTAGGTGACGCTCTGGAAACATGGATATTAGAATCTAACCACGCTAAGTCGGCCGCCAAGTTTGTGGAGTATGGCGCCGCGGTCAAGGTTAGTGCCAGGGTGCTGAGTCTGTGCAAACTTAGCGTGGTCGGAGTCTGATCATAAACCGATTAAATAAGTATTTAAATGTTTGGCGCAAAATGCAAGCTTCTGTGAAGACTTGATTGAACAAACTATAACAAACGGAACAACAGCAGCGACAGCTGCAATATCAAAAAAAAAGCTTTTACTGTCTCTAATCCCAAGTCCCTGTCGCGTAAATTTGTATGCAAACATCGCGTAGGACAACAGATTATTTTTGGTTGTGTTGAAAATTATTTGATTTATTTTTTAAGGTGTTAAACAAAAACTCAGAAAAATAATCTAAATACGATATGGCGGCCTTGGAATTCGTCGCATCGAAGACATAGGACTCATTGCCTTTTTAGCATCTGCGAATGGAAATGTGGATCTTGTCACTCGAATTAGCTCTTAATGGTGGCAACTCCCCGGTTCCATTTGTCTCAGAAGCCATGGCAAAGTGGTCCGCATCTACGCCGGGCGACTCACGGCCTGACGACCCCTCCGTACAAAGACAATGGGACGACATCTGGAGCAGAGGTGTGTATAACTCGTTGATTTCTGGCGCCTCGGGTGTCGATCTCGCGCGCCTTAAAGCTCTTGCACAGCCAGAGTCAGGGGCCTGGATGCATGCACTGCCCTCACCCCAGCTTGGTACACTGTTAGATAACGACTCGTTAAGAATAGCAGTGGCACTCCGATTGGGGGCCAGTGTGTGCGAGGCTCATCGCTGCAGATGCGGAGCAATGGTAGAAGCCAACGGACACCATGGTTTGAGCTGCCAAAGGTGCGCGGGGCGATTTCCTAGGTACCAATCCATCAACGAGATAATACGAAGGGCGATGGTGTCGGCTAGCGTGCCATGCATATTGGAGCCCCCTGGCTTGAGCCGTACGGACGGGAAAAGGCCGGACGGACTGACCTTGATTCCATGGCGGAGGGGGCGTTGTCTCTTGTGGGACGCGACTTGTGTAAGCACCTTTGCCGCGTCCTACCTGAGGCAAACCTCACGGTGAGCTGGCTCGGCGGCGGAATCCGCCGCCAAGCTAAATCACACCAAATACTCCGCCCTGGAATCAAGCTATGACTTCGTGCCGGTGGCAATAGAAACCGCGGGGCCCTGGGGCTCTGAGGCTCGGCGTCTGATTGGTGAACTGGGGAGGCGTCTACGGGAGAGGGGCTGCAACCCCCGCTCTGAATCGTACCTGGCTCAACAGATCTCAATTGCAGTGCAGCGAAGGAATGCTGCAGGCATCATGGGAACTTTTGAGCCGGGTACGATGCAGGGTGGAGGCGCATATTAGACGTTTAGTTTATTATTAGTTTTAATTATTGTTATTTATTATTAATACCTTTTATATAAATTTAAATTATATTACATTACAACTCATTTAAAAGAACAAAATAAAAAAAACGAAGGAAGAGCCTGAGTAACTTGCGGAATCAGCATGAACCTGACTTAAAAAGATGTAGGTAATTATTTATTTGCTTTAGACAAGAAATACTAAAGTACATAAATAGAGCCGCAAAGATAAAAAAAAAATATTTCAAAATTACAGATATTCTTTGCACATTTTCAGCAGAAATAGAACCTGCGTTTGTGGTCTATAACGGCTGACATAGCGTCTCGTTATTTTAGATTGTGTCGAGAACCCCTGGATACGAGGTAAAACAACATAATGTATTGTACTCTGATATTCTTGTGTGACACAAGAGTATTATGACAGGGTACGTTCGTTGGTTACAACACTTCCTTTGTTGCGCATTTCTTTTAAGTTATTTACTTCACGAGCCAAAGACGATTTCTATACCTTGATGGAAGTTATTATACCTATGATACATTTATTCCTGGATATTTCAATGATTAGGTTTTATACTCGTAGTAAGTATCCCAAGTAACATTTTAGCGATAAAACTAGTTCTATAAAAGCTGACTATTATTTCGATTAAACACTGATAGCGATAGTGCGGCCTAAAATTTAGCGATATAGCACGCTATAACTCTCTTATAGTCCGAATTAGGCACCGACGTTAGTGCTTGAAGCTCTACAGTGGTTCATTTTATGTGCAATAGTGATAAACTAGTGATATAATAGTGCTACAATAGGGATTATTCTTGCCGGAAGTGATAATAAAGGGTTAAAGTAGCAGTATTTTTACTTATAGTCTAATAACCTTGTAATATGTAATCTTGTATCACTTACAGTGTTACAAGAACGCTGCAGTAGTGAAAACAATCGTTTGTAGTTTTAAATGTCAAAATATTTAATACAATTTCCAATAATCGCTCATAGTGTTGCGTGACGTAGTCAGACATATTGTTTATAATGGCGACAGCTTGATGGTTTATTGGAATTATTATTACCTGGTGAGTACACAGCAAAGTTTCATGACACGTATTAGAGAATTCAACTGAAATTCTATTGCGGTTATTACTTTTTTGTCATTATATATGGTATTTTACATCTCAATTTTCAAGCGCCTTGTAAATATACATGTTTTGATAAATTTTGTATACTAAAAATACTAGCCTAGTTTATTTTTTGTAAGTAAGTTAATTATAATCTTTAGTTTTGTGAATAGTTATGCTAATCATACTAGATATTGTAATATCAGAACAAAATGACCTTAACAATTACTGCTTTATTACTAGATATTTCAAGCATTTTTGTGTTTGTTTCTAAACAAAATGGCGTAAATGATTATTAACACTTATTTATTTTATTTATTTAATACAATTCTGGTTAAACGGCATTACAGCAAACACCAATGCGCCGAGAAACTTAACCTAACAGAAAATTTCTTATGTCGTAGTTTAGAGCTTTTGAGCCTATTAAGGCTATATTTAATGTGGTATTCAACTTTAAACAACAATGTATCACGATAAACCATTAAAGGTTATAGAGAGAGGTATCTTATACCTGAAATACTTAAAAATAACTTTAAGCTGTAATAATGTTCGCACAAACACTCTTGAAGAGCTACGGTTCCGTACTGCTGTTATAGCACTTCTAGCACTAAAAAACTAAGTGATTTAACTGGGAAAATTATGTCGGTTGTATCACTATATTACTAAGAGCTATAAGAATTACTGTTGCCACTCTTAAATGGCTTAAGAGTATTTTTATAGCTGTTGTAACACTGTAGGCGGCATTAAGCACTAAAAGGTAAACATAACACGATTATAGAGCTATAGCGCGAGTAAGTTATAATGGGCACCTCAAAAGAACCTTCAGCGTTAAAATCTACTTAAAGTGGTAACCATAATATATAAAGAGGCAGCTAATACCACCTTATTACAGCCTTTAGCTGCATTATGCAATCATATGTCTATTATATCACCTTACTAGCGCCAGTGTATTAATAAGACCGTTTATTTCCATAGTATCACCTAAAACTATTATTATGGGTCTTATAAAACTACTATGTCACTCAGGACTCTAAATGAGTTGTTGTTATGGCTAATGTGTGTATTGGGATGGGAGCGCCTGTGTTTGGTGACCGCGAATTGTCTAACATGCTCCATCTTGTAGTTACGGTAATCTGGGAAGAGACTTCAAGGAAATAATTTGAAATTCATTTCAAAATGTTTATCTTTCAGCGTTAACGATTAAATATGCTTTAACGGACCGACATGACAGGCAGACACAGATGTGATCAACTGATTATATAAATTTAAATACTTTTACATCTAAGGCCAAGGAGCATCGCCATTCATGTAAACATTATTTAACAAGAAAAACTTACTTATCCTAAATTATTTATTACATAAACTCCGAAAAACTTATAAAAGCTATTACTAACTATATTAATGTACCTACAAACTGAGTTAGACATCAAATATATACTCGTCAACTAGAAACAGTTTTCGTCAAAATTTATAGAAAGTTTGGATAGTTGTCACCTAATTAACGTATAAATATGTTGTAGGGGAGACCAAGGAGAGTTGAAACAAATTTTACTGTTTCGGTCATAACTCTGTTGTATTACAAGTTAGAAATTTGTATCGTCTGATAGCAAATTTCATAAGCTATTGCCACCCAGAACAGAAATACCATAGTGTACTTAGAACTATTTAAAAACATTTGTTTTTTTGCATCAATCCAATCTGTTTCAACTTTCGTAATACCGAGGTAACTTGAAGCAGGTACTGATAATTTTAAAAATAAAAGTATGCTACATGATCCATATTTTTTGTTGAGTAATCTAGTTGTTAGTGACGAAATCATTATGAAATATACGTATTTTTCAATAAGCTTTCAACTGGTAACCAAAATTCTAAAATTAAATTAAAAAATATAATTTCAACAGTCTGGTATGACCAGCCTCTGCCAAACTCAAACAAAAAAAACACGAGGCAAGTTGCAACAAGGTGTTTCAACATACCTCACCCTTGCATTTTTCAGATGTTTACACTTCGTTGCAGTTTTAGTTTACAAAACATGGAATTGACTTAAAAGCGTTGATAGGTCCAAATATGTGATAAAAAGCACTGGCAGATTGCTTTAAACATATATCGCAAAAAATGCGAAAACTGATAAAGAAATGGCCTTGAAAAAATGACGAGAAACTTACGTTTAGCAATATTTTGAATTTCCGCTGTAAAACCTCAACTGATCATCTGAGGCCTAAACCATGTATGATGAAGTTGGTTACAATGGAAAATTAAGTATTTTTTTTCTTGGGACTCAAACTTCTAGCGTCTATAGTTTGCGAGATATGGACGCTGTATCAACTTATCTTTGTGTTAACCTACCTCGGTCTCCCCTACCCAGTGTAAAGCCCATGATAGGGGACCTTAAGAGTTACAGATTTACCCTCGTATAAAGTCATCGAAATTTGGCTTCTTGGAGGATATAACCAAGGATTGTACCTGTCGCTCGCTGCACGGCATCATAGCAGCGATGCTGGGCAGCGATAGGAATCGGGAAGCGGTGGCCTCCTTCTGAGAACAAGTCATGTTGCTAAAGGAGGAGGCGGAAAGGAGGCGCGAAGCTGATCCTGACGCGCTGCCTCTCCGTCCTCTCCGACGCAGGCGGCGGGGTCGAAGACGATGAGCGTATGTTCGCCTCGATCCCTAGTGGGGCCAACGGGTGCGGGACCCGCATTGCACGGCTCCACATACGTCGTCGGGGGGGATCAAGCGTTTTTAATCCCCCTCCACTGTGCGGGTGTCCTGGCGCCAAGCCGGGGCTGCCGGGGGGCGCCATGGTGAAGTGAACTCGATCCCATGGCGCTCTCGCAAACGGCAAAGAGGGTAAAACGCCGGAGTGGGTTTAGTGGGTAGGGCCAAGTTCTTCCTCCCCTCTCGCCAGTTGAGCCCCCCCCCCCCCCACCCCATCAATGGCCTTCCCACGGCCGGGGGGATAATGCGTAGATGCATTCGCCCACTCCGTGAACAAAAAAAAGAAAGGATATAACCAAGGATATAACTTGGTTATATCCTCCATGTTTGGCTCCATACAGAGATCTCCACCATTCAGAACAGTTTTCAATAAAATTCGGTTTGTAAATATGTTTTGGTCATTTTGTAAGGGCATAATTGACTTTTAATAATAATCAAGTCACATACTTCTAGGGTCTATAGTTTGCGAGATACGGACGCTGTGTCAACTTATTTTTGTGTTAACCTACATCGGTCTCCCCTCAACAATATTTGGGGTACATACATACGTACCTACACTTACAACTAGTGAAATATTAAAGTGCTTCATAAATTATTAAGGGCTGTTCAAGTAATATAGGCTGTTAGTGTCGGGCACGTTGTCATGTTCTCAGCCTTATTAATTAGGGATATAAACCGAAGAGGCCACAAGGGCGCAAAGAAAATAATTCCAATGTGAAACATGTGTCTATCTTCTACCAGAATGTACGTGGGCTTAGATCTAAAATCCAACTGTTTTTTAATAATTTATTACTGTTTCCGTGTGACGTCATCGCGCTTACGGAAACTCCTGAATAGTTCAGTACTGGGTGCTGAACTGTTCCCTCCAGAGTGCACAGTGATTCACAAGGACCGTGCTGGTGATGTGGGCTGGGGCGGGGTCCTTATCGCTGAGCGCAGCTCCTACTCTTTGCGCTTAGTCACAGACATTGATGGCTTCACTGATAGCAAGAGAGCAGGAATATGGCATATGGACAGGGTACTTAACTTCTGTTCGCATATAACTGCCATCTGTAAGCGTGCAACTAAAACTTTGGGTTTCATAATGAGAGTCAGCTCCCAGTTTAAAAGCAGACTCGTACCCAAAGTATTGTACAATGCTTACGTACGTAGCTTATTGGAATTCGGGTCCACGGCTTAGGATCCAATCCAAATGAGAAAAAGTACACCTTGATGTTGGAGAAGACCCAAAGGAAATTTGCGAGATTTCTCTACAAAAGACGATATGGGTATTATCCTTTTCTGGTTCCCTCTCTTTTCGTGACGGGGATGGTGGGCTTAGAAACACTCGAGCTACGGCGCAAACTGCTACTTGCGGTACACTACTACCAACTGCTCAATAATAATGCCGACAATCCAACTGTCTGAGCGTATCAGTCAGTATGTACCGCAGGCGCGACTGAGCTCGGAAGACACTGGTGAGGGCGGGGTGCGTAGACGAGGGCCTCTGTTCGCGCGCGGTGCGATTCGTACTCGTCGAGCCCAGAACGCTCCCACTGCTAGAGCCCTGGCACTTTTTAATGACTTTTTTAACATCAAACATGATGCTGACTAGAAAATGTTTATTGTTTATTAAGAAACAAGCGGTTGTATACATTTATAGTTAAGCAGAAATACATGATAATATTTTTAAACCTACAGTTTCCTTAATTAAAGAAACGATAGCTAATTACATTTTTAAATACTTAACCAAAAAATCTGAGCTATTGCTAAATTTTTATATATCCGGGTACAGTCGAGGTCGAAAATGTTATTAATGTGTAGTATTTGACGCATGCATAATGGCATTTTTGTATAAAAATATGTGTGTAAGTTTAAGTTTGACATCCTCTGTTTAATTTAATTTAATTTATGTGTGATGTTTGTTGATTTGACCTGATAGGCCAAGCAATAAGAAAGTAAGTTATGTTCACCTCCTAACTAGTCCAAATAAATCTAGGAAGTCAAAAATTGTGTTCCAAGCATTTCCCTCTATAACTTTTTTTGGGCATTCATTTCCTGGCCATAACCATATTTCATTGTTTTTGTTTTGTTTTAATTAATTAGTAAGTAGGAAGTTCAGCCCGAGCTCAGAACTCGCTATTTATTAAAAAATGGATTTATAAAAATCTATTTAACTATTTCCTGCGAAATCGGTTGCTTCGACGCCGCTATAAAGTTAACTATAGAGTCCATAGTCAACATTTCGATGAACGAAAACCAGTGGACACAAGCAGCCCTTCCGGTCCGTTACGATGGCCTTGGCGTGCGGCCCATAGGGTGGCAGGCCTTGTTGCTAATATTGTATCTCAAAATGGCGACGGGGTGTACACCACATGTGGCGGACGCTTTGAGGGCTTGGTTGTGCGTCAACCGAAGAGCGACTATGCCAGAGAACTCCAAAATTCAGCGTGCGTGGGATGACACTCGCACTAAAGCCACGATAGATGACCTCATTACGAGCGCCGTAAGAGTGGACCGTGCGAGGCTTCTGGCAGTGTCTCAGCCTGAATCAGGGGCATGGCTGCACGCATGGCCTTCGCCCCAATTGGGAACCTTACTCGACGGCGACTCGTTGCGTGTGGCCGTTGCTCTCCGCCTGGGCTGTGACGTATGCATCTGCGGCTCTACGGTGGATACGGCGGCTGGGCATCACGCACTGAGTTGCCGCCGTTGCACAGGTAGGCATCCGCGTCACCATACCCTTAACGATACTGTCTAGAGGGCCCTTAGGTCGGCTGGTGTCCCTTCGGTGCTTGAGCCACCAGGTCTTAGCCGCACAGATGGTGTACGACCTGATGGCCTAACTTTAGTTCCAAGGAAACGGGGCCGGTGTTTGGTGTGGGACGCTACGTGCGTCAGTACCTTTGCTAGTTTGCACGCGAGTTAGGCCGTCTTCGACTCAGACAGAAGGGGGAGGCTTCGGGTCGTTTCTGGTGCAAAGGCTGTCTATAATAATTCAGCGAGGAAATGCTGTGAGCATCAAGGGCACCTTCGCGCCGGGAATGGCGGGGAGCGGTTTATTTGTGTATTTTTTAGTTTTAATTTTTAATTGTTCAGTATTGTATTGTAAAATCAGCGTACCTTATATTGTTTCTTTAATAAAATGTTTACTCGTATCGTATATTTATAAATTCATGATGGCTGCGTTTTTTACGATTTCGACTATGGATTTATTTTGAAGGGCCTAGCCAAGATGCAAATCGATCGCTCCATAGCGAACGAAACGGTAATCTCTCTCTATCACTCTTACATATTAGTGCGAGAGAGAGACATATATGCGTATCGTTCGCTAAGAAGCGAACGATTAACATCTTGCGTAGGCACCCTGACCCTGATATCAACTTTTATTGTGATCGGGCCAAAATTGAAGAAATGAATTAAATATATTACGATAATGTAGTTCAATAATATTTATTTTATTTTTAAGGATTTCATGCCCAATAATAGGTTACATTTGTCGCTTCGCCACTGGTACCACCTATGTACTTTTTGTAAAATGGAAGCGACTGATTTAACCCCAGTCACGAAATTAGAACGTTGAATGCATACCTATTAACTAGGGCCCGGCAAACTCGAATACGTACGAAATCATCTAATTGCTCAAACAGCATCCCGCATGTACTAAATTACATGACACGCTTTCAATGAACGCATAAAAATAACAAAATTTCATTTTCACGCGCGAAAACTCAAAGAGAATTCATTTGACAGCAAAAGTTGTTGCGTTATTTACGCTTTGTGAAGGTGCTTTATAGTAGTCGAGAAAATAAAGATTGGAGTGGAGCCAGAGGTTCACGGCGGAAAAATGCGGCTGCACCCGAGTCGCGCTTTGAATTACGTTACGGCAGCGGCTATTGCGGCGCGCCTTCTTATTATACCGATGTAGATGAGAACGGAATCTACTCATAAACGTGCCCATAAGCATCACAGCCGTCACATATACACCCAAACTATTCAGCATATCTACACGCTTTCGGTGACGACTTCAGTTACTTGGAAGTACCTAATCCTAGTGCGATAGGTTCACACACTAAGAAAATTCCAGTGCCGTCCCGATGTCATTTCTTTAAGTGTTTGAAAAAATAACACGTATTTAATACGAATATGTCAAAACAAGTTAAGCCTCCAAAAGTTTCATATTATTAGGTCCTACATTTCAATAAAACAGCGCCATAGTAAGGGTACCGGCGTTAGGCTCGACTACCCTACATTTTTTGCGATTTCACGTCACGAGCGGTCAAAAAGCAATTCTGAGTTGCGCAGTGATGATAGGTTAAATATTACTCATATATTGCAAGTAGGTATGTATACTCGTAGACCGTACACTTTATTAGGATAACATTTAATTTGTGTCTCATTATGATGGTCCCAAATTTATTACACAGACCCGTGATAAACAAAACTCGTTTATGCTCTGACAAGAACATTCACTTCAAACCCTTTAAGGCAAATGTGATCGTAAAATTTGACAGGTCATAAAATTTTGCACGACTATTTAGAAATTTTGAAGCTTTATTTAAACTCATCCTGTTCTTGTTTACTATGAATGTACGTAATATTTATTTTTATTAACTGGTACCTAATTATAAACAGAAATAGATGTAATAAAAAACCGGACAACAGCAAGTCGGACTCGCCCACCGAGGGTTCCGTACTTTTTAGTATTTGTTGTTATAGCGGCAACAAAGATACATCATCTGTGAAAATTTCAACTGTCTAGCTATCACGGTTGATGAGATACAGCCTGGTGACAGACAGACAGACGGACAAACGGACAGACAGACAAAACGAACAGACGAACAAAGGAGTCTTAGTAATAGGGTCCCGTTTTTACCCTTTGGGTACGGAACCCTAAAAAAGTGACGAAGCCCTCCCAGTGCTGAAGGCAGGCAGTGGTGAATCACTACATCATCACTACATAGTATAACAAAGTCGCTTCCTGCTGTCTGTCTGATCTAAGCATACATAGGGATGTATGCTTAGATCTTTAAAATTACGCAACGGATTTTGTTGCGGATTCTTTTAATAGATAGTGATTCAAGAGGAAGGTTTATATTGTGTATAATACATCAGCATTGCACCGGTGCGAAGCAGGGGCGGGTCGCTAGTATTTAATAAAATAATTTGATTTGTTCTGAAAGTTGTGTCCTACCTATATAAATGGGCCAGATGCATATCAGACCATGCATATTTGTTCCATAACCACAACCAAAGAGCATCGACACAATAAGATATATATATATATATTCTCTGCACTTAAATAATTTTCAAAGAAGGAATGATTTTTGCGTAAACAAGTTTTTGTCCATAATAGGTACTTAATTTTCTATGCCTACCTACTTCTCGAGACTCATTTTGACAGTGCGAGAACTCGCATGCGCTTTTTATTGAATTAAGAACCTTCTTGAAGTAAGTTAAAATGAGTCCCATCACAATTTGTCGCTGTGTTGAAACTGTCGTATACACCGACAAGAAATTGTAGAAATTAAAAAGTGACTGTAGTGTTGTCCTTTTCAAATAAATCATCTAAGAAAACGGGATGCCCTATTAAAAAGTAACAATACTCACTTTTTAATAGGGCATATTACGCGAAACTGCGCAGGTGGCGCCACTACCACAATCTGAGGGTCTATCGCGAAACAAGAAAGTCAATATTTCGTTATATAGAGGCAGATAGCGAAATTTCGGATTCGCGTTTCCCGGTAGGTCCTCTGTAAACAAACCGCCTTGATGCAAATGTCATATTTTATTATCTCTGAAAACTTGTCAAAAACCTGTTAAAGGTACAGTATGTATAAGTTACTCTATGGTTTACTAAAAAGGCTAGTGCTGCACTCAGGTGGCAGAACATTGCAGTAATATCCCCTATTTCTACAATTTCTTGTCGGACTGTATCTCACCTAGGCCAGTGGTAGGTATGTACTTAAATAACTATTTGTGACACATTTCGTCTTGTTGACCGAGCTGAGACAAGGTTCCGCTTTCACCTAACCTAATTATTTTTTAAAAGGAAAGGAGACGGCTGCTTCTCCATACAAACGTAGTCCCCATTGGAACGTCTCTGAATATTGACAATGATCTCACAAGATTTTCAATGCCATGCCAAAAATAAGAAGTTGTTTAGCAAACAACAAATCACTCCACCTTATAAAACAGTCCCCCGCCGCGTCTTGTTTGTGTGTATGTATGTTCGCGATAAACTGGAAAACTCCTGAACGGATTTTCATGCAGTTTTCACCTATCAATAGAGTGATTATTGAGGCAGGTTTAGGTGTATAATTTGTTAAGGTTTTGTGTAACCCGTGCGAAGCCGGGGCGGGTCGCTAGTCAATAACAGGATGAAACAAACTCGCCACTTTGACAACGGACGGCAACGTAATGGAAAATATAATATGCAACATCTGGGTAGTTCCAAAATATTATACATATTGAGATTACTAACTTATGTAAAGAAAGATTAATCATTTCAACATTAAATACTTTTCCCGTGTTAAAAAGAACGGCTAGACCACTTTTTATTTTATGAAGGCAATTGTTTTTAAGCAAGTTACTTTTGAAAGAAGAAAAAATATGAGGCTGTATTTTATATCCAAGTTAAAATCTTTCAAAAATAGGTAACGTCAACTCTACTTACCATATATATATTATGGGTGCATTATAGTTGTTATAATTACTTTTCATATATAATAGTTTGGTATATCGTTACTTTGAATAACGTTATAAATGGCATACTACCGTAATACCTAATTAAAAAATAAATAAAAAATAGTTAAATTAACGGTACACATGATGTAATTATTGCTATAATGGTCATAAGGCATATTTACACTTCGTCTAATATATATTTCCAAAATTATTACATACTCTAAAGAATATTATTTGTTATAACAATAATTACACATAATTATCACATAATTATTTGTGTGGCATAATAGTTGCATGATATAAATTGGTTAGGTTACGTTGAAACTGCGAGTCGAGGTTAGGTTAGAACTTTGACCCCCCGTAGAATGAAATACCTAGGAAAAAAAGTGGTTTAGGTTGGGTTTGAAGGTACCGGCACCCACAGAATCAAAATCCGTGAATAATTTGGTTAGGTTAGGTTAGGTTAGAACTGAGACCTCCCTAGATAGCATAAAACACATAACTAGAAAATCAAAATTTTATTTTTAAAAAATGCAGCATGCACAAAACAATAAATAATAAAATAATAATAATGAACACATTTCTTAGTTTGTTCTGAGATAAAGATTGGATACAATTGCTCTTAAGGGGCTACCTGAGGTTTTCATCGATTTTTGACAAGTTTTAAATCGTATCTCCTACTTTTGCACTACATATAGAATTATAAGACAAGCGGCTATCAGTTCTTCAATCTTTTATCTCCATTTTTGTCTACCGGATTGTGAAAAAAATGAATACTTATTTATTTATGATTGTTTTAAACTTTGTCTAAAAAACACTTTTTTCGTATCTCGATTGCTGTAAAAGATCTTACTTACACGAAATCTACATATTTGGGTTCATCTTAGACGTCTCTAAAAATTTGTCTAAGGTTTTAATTTTAAACTAATTAGCACAAAAGTTATGGACAGAAAACCAGTTTTTTGGCCTAAAATTGTTCAACTTTGATGCCAAATATTTCGAAAACAATGAACTTTGAAGTAAATATGGGATACTATATTGCTAAAATTCGTTGCTGTTAATATGATAAGCTACAAAAACATTAGAAAACTAAGGGATTCAAATCGAAGGTCATTGGGGCATGGGATCCCCTTAAGAACTCTGCTTCGGTATATTCAGTTTTATTGTTTAAAATATTTTCAATCCTTTCTTTCTTATTCAAAACTTCCCTTCTTTGTGCGTACTAGTGATAAAAAGTATGTAAAATGTTACGTTATTCTTAAATAAAATATGCTAAAAATGGTTATACAATATATGTATTTATAATTGATTAAATTATATGAAGTATTACGTTATATGAAAATATAATATAACAAATATAATTATAAAACATGTCCATATACTATTTAAAAATTATATAACAATAGGCATTATACCAATGATAGTTTAGATGAAATCACAATATAACAAAGGAAACGTATAATAAAAATTGCATTATAAGATATAATAATATATCAAATGGCGTTATAACAAATGTATGTTATTATATACACGGTGTTACTTGAGCCACTGAAAACCTGAGACACCCCAACAGATTTTTTTTATTTTGAACTCATCTTGAGTATTTATTCATTAATCCGATAAATATTAAAAAAAAATATTCGTTGTTTAGTTTTCTTAACAATTCTATTCGACTGGTAATTCTACACAAGATGCTTCGTGGTTTTAGTGACGTCAAACAATTGCTAGTTACCATCGTAAACACTGTTAACTGACCATATGCATACCTTACTGCAACGAGATAAGGTTTACCAATGGCCAGTTAAGGGTGTTGCTCATTGACAAATAACGTGTCAAATGCTAGTTATGATATTGTTGCATTACAAACTTGTAGACTGGGCATGTAAAAATAAAAAAATAATAATAAAAACATTACTCCCTTTAAATGTAGCGCAATCGATTCTCCTATCGATTCTGAACAAACTGTTTTTAGGTTTTCAGTGGGTCATGAAATACCGTGTATATATTTATATTAAACATTACACACCCATATATTATATATGGTTCGGTCTATAAAGATCTCATAAATAGACTGATAACTTCCTGCGTACGTCGATAATTTACATATAAGTAGTTCTGTCAAGTCGAGCAAAACAAAGAGGCACGGCCGTACCATCCTTTTCTCGAAGCCACTCAGGCCATTTTCAACGTTCTGTAATTTTGTCATAGTTTAAG
This sequence comes from Cydia strobilella, assembly GCF_947568885.1. Classification (NCBI taxonomy): domain Eukaryota; kingdom Metazoa; phylum Arthropoda; class Insecta; order Lepidoptera; family Tortricidae; genus Cydia; species Cydia strobilella. Next base: position 8,187,753 of record NC_086049.1, on the reverse strand, counting down.
CTAGAACCCTGAATTTTCAGTAACGTATAGAGCATAACATAATTTAGATATATTCTCAATAACATGTAATCAAACATGTAATTTAAACATGTAGTTTAAGAATTATTGCATGTCAAAGTTCCTTAGTTTTGTCACTGACACACTCACTCACGATCATCATAATTCTAAGGTACTTCTAGCAGACCCACAAGCTCCAAATTTGAAATGTAATTAGTTTTTAGCGTACTAAGCTAATAAAAACTTAAAAATTCTGCAATATCAGTTACGTTTTAAAGATTTAATAACTGCACAAGTAAGTTTGTAATCCTAATAAATAATAAACATATGCGATAACAAAGTTACGTTTGCAGTTCCTACAATTAGTAGGTTAAGTATGAGGTTGTACGATGTGCGTATGAATGAAGATGTGTATAATTATGATATGTGTATGAGTATGGTATGGGTATGAGTACACGAAAAGAAGGACTGCCTACAAAAAGAGATGAGATCCCATCAAAAACATTACATGTAAAAAGATTATTACAAAAAAGTTTTGAGACGTAATGTCAAACCAAGTCGGTATTTTAGTCAGTGCCAGGGGATGCTAAAATCGTATCAATATCTTTATTTATCAGTATCTTTATTTTTTAATGCAAATCACAGAAGTTACACGTATGATATGCAGTCTTGGTAGCACAAACAAAGCAAATGCTCTAGCCGCTGCAACTGTTTTACCTACTGGGCTCCACTAAATCTTGCACGGCAACGGAGGAGCTCAAACATCGCCGGCTGAAGCCCACTTGTGTACAAACGGAGGATCCTTTGGGATAGCGTATAATGCACTCGGAAGATTCTCCGGCCGCAAGGTTCTGCAGGCCGTTGACTTTGAGATGTAAACTGTAGGCCAGATTTTAGACCAAAAGGTGTAAGGACCATAAGCAAAATTTCGATTAGGTCAAACTGGATTAAAAACTTAATCTGGATTCAAATATCAAATCACACAGCTCTGGACACTAGAGGCTTTAGTCATTTTTTCCTTCGTATATGACATTTATTTCAGTTTATAGTTTAAATAGTAGTGTGACTTGAAAAAACACAAATTAAAATATTTTAATACAAAATAATTTAATTTGTTCTTAGAGTAATAACCTTATATTTTAAAGTGAAACTTTTATTCTATCGCCCCAAATTTTTTGGGCTGTCTTTAGCATGTTGAGTAATGCATAAAATGCATTACAACATTAGTAAAATACAGTAGCAGTGCATGGAATCATGCCGTCATTGTCACACATTTTAGAGATATAATATTTAAAAAACAAGTTCGCGCCGTCCCTCTCTTACTATGCCATAATCCCCTTGCCTTCCCCCTCCAACCAATCTTACCCGTCATTATTTCAGTGGATCTTTTTGTGTTATGAACAGAGGCTATTTTATTTTCATTTTCGGGGTTGGGAGGGCGGGACTTTGTGTCTTGGATTTGGATACTCGTATAATTGTAATAAAACTTCACAGGTTCATTTGATTATTAATTATACTTCGTATCCAAATCCAAGACAACAAATATAATTTACAAAGCAGCAGTGCATGGAATCATGCCGTCGTTGTCACATGTAACGTCGTCGGAGCACGCATAGTGCGTCCTTTGTATACATTCAATTTATAGATGAACTTTTATTAATACGGAACTCGTCTTTTTTTACGTATCTGGCCGATGAAGACTACACGTGACACAAGTTGCTATCCAAGTACCTATATGCATAAATATATCCATTGTTTTATTGTGGGTACAAGATAGTAATTAGTAACCCATAAATGTATACATATAAGTGGGTCTAAACTAATACCCATAACTTAATGCGGGCATACCAGGCGGATCCAAGGTAGGTACCCTCAAGCAGACCGGGTCCAAGATAGGTACATTAGGTACCCATGCTACAGATTATATAATAGTTCTTACGAACAGATACTTATCTCTCAAAGAAAACGCAAATACCTACCGCGCGCACCGGCACAACGCTAGGGTTGCCGACGCTTAGATATGATAAATACCCACTTAAACAGCGGAGTGAAATAAAATGAAATCAAAATCTTAAATTATGTATTTTAATCATATTTAAAACTGTTTATGTAATGTATGTTTTTTTTGTTCTCTTAAGTGATTATAATAACTACATAATAAGCAAGTTAAGTTCCAATAATTATAATATTCCATTTATGCGTTAGTGTTTGCGAAATACTTACTAATTTTAAAAGGTCATATGGCCCTGCAGTAACCGCAGTGTTTACGGCGTTTTATAAACTGCGCAATGAACCCAGCAAGAATTATTTTTAAAACTTCGTGTAATTTTAAACCAGATAGCAAAGCCAGATAGAGATTAATATTACATAATAAAGAAAAATAATAGAAAACCCATGATTGTACTAAATGTTGCCTGCATTTTAGTTTTGTCAACTATGAATGTCACGCGTCTATTAATAATAAAAGGTCATTCTATTGTAGCCAATAAGCCTGACATTGTGATAATAGATCGATCGCAGCGCCGGGCCGTGCTCGTCGACATCACCATCCCCCATGATGAGAATCTCGTGAAAGCCGAGAAGGACAAGTCCAGTAAGTACCTAGACTTGGCTTACGAGATAACCGCCATGTGGGATGTTGATTCGACGATCATTGTCCCGATAGTCGTTTCAGCGAACGGTCTCATAGCGAAGAGTCTCGACCAACACCTTGAGAGACTCTCGCTAGGTGGTTGGATCAAGGGTCAGATGCAGAAGGCGGTGATCTTGGACACGGCGCGGATATTCCGCCGGTTCCTCTCTCTGCGGCCCTGACCACCGGCAGCTTGGGCCCTGCCCCGCTGCCGGCGGCACCCTAGGTTAGGTTTTTTTATAATGTGTTTATATATTTTTGTAATGTTTTGTAAGTGTTTTTATATTTTACTTTTATACTCATATTGTAAAAAGCCTAGCCTAAGACTGAAAATAAATAAAGGTCATTGATAATATACGCTTTTTTCCCATTATTTTTTTTTATTTAAAAATGGAGCAAGCATTAAACACGAGAATGATTCAAATAGGGAAATTAGCCTCCCAATATTAAAACACATGGAGGCTTACAATTTTAGTAGTGCTCAAGGCAATTTTAATTTTGTCCACGACAACCATGTCCGATGACATTCTGCAAAAAATAGTGCGATTTGATTCCGCTAAAGGGAGGAACTAGAGCGCATCTATGAAGGTACCTGCTTATACAAAAGGTAAGAGCTATGCCTGAAATTCTTCAGCTACAAGATGGACCCGAATCATGACATCATTATAAATAAAATAAATAAAAATAGCCTTTATTTCAGACAATTACATGGTTTCACTTGGTACCTTTGTATATTACATCTTAATTATTTATTATAATAGGGTTGTCTGTATGCCTTTTGTTGGCAAAGGCCTCCCCCAACTCTTTCCATTTCTCTCTTTCTAGTGCTAATGTTGTCCAGCATCCACCTGCTTCCTTCTTTATTTCGTCAACCCACCTTCTTTTGGGTTTACCACGTTTTCTTTTCAGGTGTTTTGTAAACCAGAACATTACTGTTTTGGACCATTTTCCGCTTCCTCTTATTGTATGTCCTGCCCATTTCCATTTCAGTTTTCTGATGGTTCTTGTAATGTCTTTGGTTCTAGTGTACCTTTTTATCGTTGTAAGTCTAATTCTGTCTGACAGTCTTTTTCCTATCATACCTAACTCCTTTCCATAGCGTTTTGACAAACTTCTATTTTTCTTATGTGAGATTTGTTAGTTGCCCAGGTTTGGCATCCGTGTGTGATAACAGGTACTATGCAGGTATCAAAAAGCTTCCTCTTGATGGCCATACTTGTGCTTTTATTTTTCATGACTTCTTTTAGACTCCAATGACATCATTACTCATGTGTTAATTTAAAAAATAATTTCAGGAGCTAACTGTGTACGGAGCTACAGAGCGTGGCGTGGCGATATTACCCGAAATTATCTTAATGTGATACCTAATTATTGCAAAGAAAATGGATATAGAGTCAGAAGCTGCAAGCGGTGGATTCAACCTACTTACTATTATGTTTTTGTTATTTTCATTTCACTCTTTAAAACCTTTAAATTTCAGTTAAATGCATATAATCCGAAAAAAGTTTCACTTGCATCGTTGTTTCCTAAAACCACACATTTTTTTTTAAAGCAGCACATTCGCGCTGATTAAAAAAATCTTGTGAAGGTGCATAACGATGTAAAATATCGCAGACTTTTAAATATACTAAATGTTATGTTTTATGTAGTTTAAATTAGATTTATTTTGAATCGGACTTACTGCTTGTTACTATATAGTTTATGTAGGTATATGGTAATTATAAAAAAATGTGGTGTATTTAACTTTTTACATAATTTCAAAAGATAGGTACCTCAGTCGGCAAATGGAACCCATAGGATCACTTTGTTGTCCATTAGTTAACACGCTTTTTCTCGGGAACGCGTGGAGGTATCAAGGTGAAATTAATATTACCTAAACATCATCTGAGATCTGCTACGCCTTGAAGTAGTAAAAAAATCAAACTTTTAGGGCCACCCCACACTAGCGTCAGTAGCGTCTTCTGAGCTCGCTGCGCAGTTGCGCCAATATTGCGTCGAGCAGCAGCCATAGAGTTGACTAGGCGCCGACGCTTTGGAGGCGCTATTAGTGTGGGGTGGAACTTAAGGCAACGCAATCTAAAGATATGACCGTGTGCGTAAGGGAATCTAAATCTTATAGGGGACTTCAGTTGTCCTAGAATCATGAAATTTGGCAAGAAGCAATGCCATGGCATTGTGCTAACATATCTTTTTTGCGATTATAAAATTATTTTCAGTTGGTAAATTAACCCATTATACGCTACATATGTCGATGTATAGGGATAACAAGTTTCTAACTGCAAAGTTAAGTTTGTCCCTGAGTACAAGTTTATCTCTTCGTTAGAAGATTGGGAATCGAACTGTAAGTGTTACATACTTAGGTAAGCTTGCACGGAACCCGCGATGTGCGAGTCGGATTGACACAACTGTTTTTAGGGTTCCGTACCCAAAGAGTAAAAACGGGACCCTATTACTAAGACTTCACTGTCCGTCAGTTCGTCTGTCCGTCTATCTGTCTGTCACCAGGCTATATCTCATGAACCGTGATAGCTAGACAGTTGAAATTTTCACAGATGATGTATTTCTGTTGCCGCTATAACAACAAATACTAAAAAGTACGGAACCCTCGGTGCGCGAGTCCGACTCTCACTTGTTTTATTTAATATTGTCTTCGGTTACCGCGATAGTTACTCATGAAATAAAACTATGAAAACGGATTATATCGCGTATATTGAATTTATAATACATCCCGACGTTTCGAACCCTTTACAGCGTTCGTGGTCAACGGGTGACTGAGGAAAAATTACAAAGTGCAAAAATACCCACATACTAATTGATACTCCTACTGATTGTTCATTATTTTAGTATGTGGGTATTTTTGCACTTTGTAATTTTTCCTTAGTCACCCGTTGACCACGAACGCTGTAAAGGGTTCGAAACGTCGGGATGTATTATAAATTCAATATACGCGATATAATCCGTTTTCATAGTTTTATTTTGTTTTATTTAATTGAGTCATGTCCCGGAAAACTCATCAGCATATATCGATTATCGCTGGATGAAATTAATATATCTACGAATGGTGCCAAACTAGCGGAGTATTCGAAAACTCTAAATAAAAGCATTTTGTATGCATAATAAAACAAAATCCGTTTTTCGTGCATAAAAGAAATCTGAATATCGCCGCGCGCACAGACTCTGTTCTATTCCTTCTTAATTGTAAATAGTGATAATTACTTACTGCATTTTATTTGCGGTAATTGACGCATTAGGAGCGGAATGCTAAAGAGACTTGAAACGATACACAATTGATGAATAAATGTTTCTAAATGATTCTAAATGATAAACGATCTGGAGAAAAATAAATTAAAACATGAATGAAACCATAACGAAGTGCTCACGACGAGGAAAGTGAGAAATTATTTTAAAGCAACTAAAGCGGCGCCTAATAAGAGTTGCAAATTGCAAAACTTCCGCGAAGATTTTCAGATTAAGGTTTTTTATAAACCGTTTTATTTTAGGGATATCGATGCTTAATAACCTACCGGCATAGGTACGACTTAAACGACCAAGTATCTTTGAGGCTTCTGTACTTAACCCTCTGCCCGTTTAAGGCACGTTCAAGTGGTTTCTAAGTGGCCACTGCCCTGTAGGATGTTTACATAACATTTATAGCTAAGATTTATTACTATGAATGAACCCTCATAATACAAAAGTAATGTATTTTCCTTTGGTTTTTAAATTAAATATTTATTCAACGGTTAATCTTACGAGCTACGACATCCACGCGAGCCAAGCAAGTGCTGACAGTTAGTGCATTTTCTGACGCAAGTGTAAATGTGACGTGCACGTGACTTACTCTTAGAATAGAATAGAATAGAATAGAAAAGAATAGAATAGAATAGAATAGAATAGAATAGAATAGAATAGAATAGAATAGAATAGAATAGAATAGAATAGAATAGAATAGAATAGAATAGAATAGAATAGAATAGAATAGAATAGAATAGAATAGAATAGAATAGAATGGAATGGAATGGAATGGAATGGAATGGAATGGAATGGAATAGAATAGAATAGAATAGAATATTTATTGGTCTCATGTTGGTCTTACTCTAAGTACAATAATTCCATTACAACATGTTACCCTAAAAGAGTATTGCAATTACACGTACATTAAAATATGCCAAGACAGGGGTACATAAATCTTTCAATTATAGTTTGTCAAGGGACTGTCTCATTTCAAACATAGACAGAGATAATCAAACTATCTTTGTCTTACACTAGTACTAGCACCCAAAAGAAAAGGATGAGTATAGTTTTCTTTGTTCCTATTTACTGACAAGATTTGCTTGACCAACTATAATACCGAAGAGGATATAATAAGATAGAGCGATTCTGTCATAGTAAATTTTGTAACCACTGTAAATTCACTGCCATCTATCGACATACTTTAAAACTAAAAATTAAGATTTATAAAAATACGTTAAAATGTATTTAAATATGGATAAATGAGTTTTTATTTGCATTAATTATTTTTATATGATTTCGACCCATGTTCTTTCACTGATATGCGTTTAAATTATAAATAACAAACGAAACCGTCAACGCCCTCTATACGAGAGTAGGCCAAAACTAGTGGCGCCATCTGATTGAGAATGAAATTTTTGTGATTTTCGAGGCACGTTTTTTCCTTAGACTGTATACATCTATTACGGAGTTATATCTATCTTTGATAATACTTAAACACGTACAGTATTAGTGTTTTAATATTATTTTTCAACACACTTGCTCAAAACGACGTTTTTATTCCACCGATTTTTGGCTCATAATCCTAGATTTTAAACACGCGTGCTCTTTCAGTGTATTATTCCACTCGTGCTTTTTCATTATATTATCCGACTGAGTTAAGAAGCTAACTGATTGGTAATAATATGCATGGAAAGGGAGCCTTCTTTAACTGGTCGGACTGGCGGGCACGGGCGCGCCCGACCGCCTGCGCAGTGCGCGGCCCGGCCGGCCCGCCCGCCGCGCCGCTCGCGGCCGGGGCGAGCGAGGGCCGGCCGGCAGTACGAGTATGACAGATGTAACGCACAATACTAACTGTTTTAACTATTAAAATTTGATTAATATGAAAGTTTCTTTTTCTTCTCGCAAGTGTGTTGAAAAACGTCGTATGAAACGCGTGTGCATTGGTCATTACACACATCGGCTTTCTTATTGCGCGCTCGCTTACAGCTCGCGCGCACAATATCGCCTCGTGTGTAATGACCAACTTAGCACACTTGTGTCATAATGTACTATTATAAGTTTAGAATAATACTTATTTGCATTGCAAAACTCTTGCAGTGAATAAAAAGTGTGGTCTATTAGGTAGGTTTTCAGCTTGTTAACGAATTTTGTGTATGTTTGCTCTTTAGTTATTCCTTTTGGAAGGTAATTGTAAATTATTATAGTCATTAAGTGAGGGCTCTTATTACTAATAAAACTTAAAACTACTCTGTATGGCTAACAAGGCAGTGGCCATATATGTACTTACCACGTATTAGCACCATTGATAACGGGCAGTGGGCATATAAAAACCACCGGGTTTTTTTTTATTGAATTAATGATAATAAGGAAAAAAATCAAATATGAATGCAATATTAATAAATGCTAAATCGCAAGTCAGGCCCCATATGGAGTACTGCTGTCACCTTTGGGCAGATGCACCTGGATGCCAGCTTGGACCCTTCGACTCAGTCCAAAGGCGCGCTGTACGAATCGTCGACGATCCCAAACTCACAAGCGGTATTGAACCTTTAAGTCTTATAGGAGAGACTTCGCCTCCTTGTGTGTGTTCTACCGCTTGTACCTACAATGGGTTGTGCTCTGAAGAATTGTTTGACATGATGCCAACGGCCGCTTTCTATCACCGCACCGCTCGCCGTCGGTGGTGTTCATCCCCACACCCTAGAACCTAAGTGGTCGCGTACTGTGCGGTTTAAGAGGAATTTCCTCCCGCGGACGCTTCGGCTGTGGAAGCTCCCTGCCGAGGTTTTCCCGAGGGGCTACAGTATGGGGTTCTTCAAAAAAGGAGTGTACAGGTTTTTAAAGGGTCGGCAACGCGCATGTAATATCTCTGGTGTTGCAGACGTCCATAGGCTACGGTAACTGCTTAGCATCAGGCGGGCCGTATGCTTGATTGCCACCGACGTGGTATATAAAAATGTACTTTTCTTTTAACGCTATTATCTACCCGAATCAGTAATCAAAAGTAAAAATGCGTCAGGCCCGTTTAAGGGTTAATCTGTAAAATAAGCAGTAAACTTTCAGAATGCTACATGAATATATTTTAAATAATTATAGATGGTATGATTTTACCAAAACGTCGGCTAAATCGTACCGAAAAATGCATTTGACTATGTTAATTTCCTCTCATGATCTGAATGATCTTCTTCATATTTAATGTAGCCAAGAAGGCGTTTGTAACTATTTTCATAAAGAAAATGTCTACTAGGCCAAGTCTAGTTTTAGTTATTAGATTTCAATCCGATATGATACTTATCTGTCAGTGTCATAAGTGACAGTTCTTCATCCAAAAACGTGACTTTTAACACTGACAGGTCAGTATCATATCGGAGTACCAGTTTTTACTTAAACGTGTATGTTTAAGTAAAAACTGATACAATATAATCAACTCTCCCCTATATGGTCACTTAGATTGAACTTTTTGGCCCGGAACTTCTATGACATCGGAAGTAAATTAATTAATTAATCTATATGTCAGTCAGTCAGTAAATGCCAATTTATATGACGGACTAAAATATATATTGGATAAAATGTTGGTAATTTGAATTGATTTGCATTAGTGCGTGCGCCTCAGGTGTCGTGATAATGGAAGTAATTTAATATTTAGAGGTATTTAATACTTAGTGTACGTAAACTCAAAAGAAGCCCTACTCCTATAAATTGATCATGTCATGTTCATATACGTGTCGATGCCGGTTTCTTTAGCGAAACACTCCCGTTCATTTTTTTGCAAGCAACGCATGACTGTCAACCCTACGTAAAACCGCTGCGAGTATTGACTCTTAAGGGCCTCCCGACTTCGCACCTTCTCATAAAATAGAGCTACTTAACTACTTAGAAACGCCGGATTTACACGTGCTAAACTCCTGTGAGAATAAGGTACCTACCTACTCGGAAATTTCAATCCTTTTATCAAAAGGTAGGTAAGTAATGTAATGAATCTATTTATATTTCTAAGAATTTTATGATGAGTCAACTCTAACTGCCTACCTTAAATCCTTAGTAAGTACAGAAATCTCATATAAAAAAAAACGACTGTACCTATTGAATAAATTGCTTTTTTGTAAATATAAGCATATTTACAAAAAAGCAATTTATTCACACTGATGTTGTTTTAAACATAAATGAGGAAAATATTATTTAAATTTCTTGTGACCTTTTATGTTAACAAAATTTACTTTTGCAATTTTTACAGTAATTTCATAAAACATTTGTTTTTTATACACACAAAATACATCAGTAAACTTTTTATCCGACTCCTTTGCCATATTTAAAAAGGTATGGCATAAATTTATCTCCATACGGTAACAACGTAACTTTGTCAATGAATAAGAAAATTATCATACATCAGTATTCAGCTCATAAATTTGAAAGAATATAATGAAACTTTATCTAAATTGTATTTTAAACTGTGAGCACACAGGTTTCAGAAAAGCAATTATCCATTCAGGGTCCGGATCACCAACCTTGCATTTTTAAACATTTCATTAAAATGACTAAAGATCAAAACGCGGCCATCCCCACCTTAAACTATAATAGTATAAATAATGTCCTGCAAAGACTAGTTAAGATCTATGTAATTTCTAGAGAAAAATTAGTAATAAATGAAAACTTACGAATAGTTAGCAATTAATCACATTTCACTAACACCATTGCAATTTTCAGATCCGAAGTCTAAGCGTTTTGTTCGGCGTTCCGTAGAACTCATTAGTCACTTTTGTCGTATAATTTCGGCGAGTTGTTGACCATGTTAAAGTTGCGCACTGTACGGATGAACGAACATGCGGCAAGATGTCGGCGCGCGACGGGTCGCCTCGGCAGCTACGGTGAAACTGGCGAAGGCCCGAAGGCCGCTCGGTGGGCGGCCCGACCGCGCGGGCTTTCAGCTTCACCTTTCAGGTACCCAGGCCTGCTTGTCGCGCCGCTTTTTTTTCTAATACCTAATTTTACGTACTCATATACCACACTATACGACGTAGCCTTAATGGTAACAACTGCAAATTGTTTTAAACGGTTAACAGATTATTTGGCTACTAATTGTATTGCAAGTGAAAATATAGTTTTATCAAAAGTTTGTTTTAATAGGCTTCAAAATGGAGGAGGTTCTCTGATATTTTTTTTAATTCAGGCAACAAGGTAGGCCAAGGCAAATATTGCTATTTTTTTTAAACTAATTTATTCAAATAAAACTGAAAACGGATTATATCGCGTATATTGAATTTGTCACCCGTTGACCACGAACGCTGTAGGGTTCGAAACGTCGGGATGTATTATAAATTCAATATACGCGATGTAATCCGTTTTTCATAGTTTTATTTCATGAGTATAACTATCGCGGTAACCGAATACAATATAATTTATTCAAAGAACATAATGGAAAGTAGTTTACCAAAGCAAGTTTAAGTTTAAATAATAAATATAGGTGAATAAAAGTGATTTGGTTCTCTGACTTATTTTCCACATAAGAGGACAATCTACATTGTTACGTAGCTATCAAGTTAAATCAATTTTTTATCAAGCAGATACGTCTGCGATCGATCCTACTACAAATTTTATATTAAAGGAAAATGGAAAAAATACGCTTTCTTTAGTCCTGCCGGATGCGTATTTTTTGCCATTTTTAGGGTTCCGTACCTCAAAAGGAAAAAACGGAACCCTTATAGGATCACTCGTGCGTCTGTCTGTCTGTCTGGCTGTCCGTCTGTCACAGCCTATTTTCTCCGAAACTACTGGACCAATTAAGTTGAAATTTGGTATACGTTGAAGTTTGTGACCCAAAGACGGACATGTAACGTAAAAAAATGAATTTTAAACATGGGGGCCACTTTTGGGGGGTAAATGAGAGTATTCAAAAATAAAGTTTTTCAAACTATATCGTGTTATATATCAAATGAAAGAGCTCATTGTGGGAATCTCAAATTTTTTTTTTATAATTTTAGGATAAACAATTTAGAAGTTATTCAAGAAAATAGGCAAAAAATGCCCATTCCCCCCTTTATCTCCGAAACTACTGGGTCTAAAATTTTGAAAAAAATATACAAAATAGATCTTTACATGTAGATTATAGAAAAACCTATTAGAAATTGCAGTCAAGCGTGAGTCGGGCTTAAATACTTAGTCCGACCCCTACGGGTTTTTTAAAGACATTTCACTTACGTTTCACATAAAAAATACATTGTATACAAACGAAATTGTATGAGCAATCTACCGTTCACCAAGCAATTGGTCCTTGGTCGGTTTATAATCTTACACTCAACTGTACCTACTTTGAAAACGGAATTATTATTAAATTAAATAGGTATTTGCATTATTGTTTTTATTAATTTAAACGGTTATATTGTATAGATATTATATTTTTTCAGATATGATAAAAGTGTACCAAGAAACAAAATATTTACGAAGCAATAATATCTATGTACGGTCGGTGCCCCCACTTAAGTAACCAAGTTGCCATACTAATTGTATAGAAAAGTGGATACTTATGTTAGGGAACCGACTACGACTGTATCTACCTATAGGTAATCGCACTTAAACTATCGTGAGACATATTTCAAAATATTTATCAGTACGGTTTTTACTCATTATTATTTTTAGTCGCTTTTGGCGACATGTTTCGGATTCTTTGGGAATCCATCCTCAGGCACGAGTGTCCGCGGCGGTTGTACGTCGTGCACTGCCCGCGCCGCCCGCCTCGTCGCTCGTTGCGCACGCGCTGATGGGGCGGGTCGGGGGGCGCGGGGCAGTCCGCAGATGGACCTACCTACCTATAGGTAGTTGAATGTTAGCTAACGTTCACAAGTTCAACGAACAGGTGGTTGAAATCGGTAGGTAGGTACTAGGTAGGTACCTAAATAAAATAAATAAATAAATAAATATTAGTAAATAAATAAATATTATCACACCTTTTACACTTTATTATATTGACGTACATTTGGGTTTTCGACAAATTTTAGTTTAAATGAATGTGATTGTAGAAAACGCATTATTTGATGTATTATCAGTATTATATAGGTACATGTTAGGTACACTTCACGTAGTTATAAGTATTATTAAGTACATAAAAAAACTTCTTTATTTCTCCAATTTGATAGGCACCCATACATCGCACAATACATCGGCATTTTGAACGTTCCGTCATCGCGTGACCGCGTCGCTAACTGAACTGAGCGGCCGGCGAAAAGCCAGCAATCTGGTGTCGCGGGGCGAGGTAATTCGAGTCGGGGCGGGGCGGTGCGTGGCAGATCTGTATGGTAATACTATTACTTATTCTATGCTTTATTTATCGACGTTTCGACACCTCGGTTCGGTCGGTCGGTTACGAAACCTGTGTCGAAACGTCGGTAAATAAATGTAACAAAATAAATTCGCAATAGACCCGATTTTAATTGTGATTTAATATGTATCTCGTTATCGTTTCTGTTTCATATCTAGATCATTGTTCGAATTGGCCCGCTAGTCTGTATTTTTAATAGTCTAACAGACTTATTTTTTCGATTTTCTCAAGAGAATGAGCGTAGGCAATAATGTAATTTCAGCAGATTGCTTGTTGAACTAAAAGTAAATATTAATTTAGGGTTAAAATAAGAGAAAAAGGGTTATTACCTGATACATTATATGCCTTAAACAGTTTTTTGACAAGTTTTCACATTGATGCATCAAGGCGGTTTGTTTACAGAAGGCGTACCGGGAAACGCGAAAATCGAAATTTCGTTATCTGCGTGTTTATTGCTCGAATGTGCAAGAGTGATTGTTGCGTCTAGTGCCTAATTCGTACGTTGAACCTTGGAGATCTAGACTGCTGAGTGAAATGATACTAGTGGACTGTAAACACTAAATTTATTTGCAAGTTACAAGATTAATTTTTAACGCGACGCGACATGTGTCGTTGCGCGAGCCGTTGTTTCGAATCTGACGTCCCCCCGCGGACCGGCCCCCGGGCCCGTCGCCGGCTAACCGGTCCGGTGACGTGAAGGTGGACGTCATCGCTGTTGCTTGGGGAGTTAATTTGATGCGGTGGCGGGTTTGTCGCCAACATATACTCCCGGCGTTGAAGACCTTGGGTCTTCAAGATCTTGGATGGGTAGAGGACAAATTGTGTTGAAGGCCCGACGAATGACTCCCTTTTTCGTCTTTATGTCGGCTACTCTTGCGATGCCATCTCTGCCAAGCAGCACTTGGACGATGCGGCCGAGCAGCCACATAAGCGGCGGTAGATTCTTGTCCTTGATTACTACCATGGTTCCGACGTCGAGTTTGCCCCTTGAGCTCTGCCATTTGGTTCTCTGTTGTAGACCAGAAATGTACTCAGTGGAGAACCTGTTCCAGAAGTGCTGTTTCAGGAACTCGATGCGCTGGTACCTTTGTAGTGAGGTAATCTTTCGGTCAGTAAGCTGAGGGTAAGGCAAAGACGTGAGAGGCCTTCCAATCAAGAAGTGAGATGGACTCAAAAAAGATAGATCAGATGGATTATTAGAAAGTGGCGTAAGAGGACGTGAGTTTAAAATCGCTTCGATCTTTACTAAACACGTCGCCAATAACTCATAGGTGAGGTGTGTAAGACCTAGGGTTCGTCGCAGGTGGTACTTTACCGACTTCACCGCAGACTCCCAGATTCCTCCGAAGTGAGGTGTGTATGCTGGGATGAAAGAGAAATTGATTTGCGCGTCGGCCATATCTGCCGCAAAGTCTTGTTTTAATAGGTTTGAGAGCTCATTGAAGGTACCAACAAAGGTCGTGCCATTATCTGAGAAGATTACCTTTGGCTTGCCACGACGACCAATAAATCGGTTAAGAGCTGCCATAAAAGCCTCCTTGGTTAAATCCGAAACAAGCTCCAAATGAAGTGCCTTGAATGCTAAACACACAAATATGCAAATGTAGGCCTTTACGAGCCTACACCCCCTACCTTTGCGGTCAGCTATAAGAATTGGACCGGCATAATCGGTGCCTGTTTCAAGGAACGGATATTCAAGGTGCAACCTTTCCTTCGGCAAGTTACCCATTATTGGTTGCACTGTTTCACCCTTCAACCGAACACATTTGAGACAAGTATGGACAACCTGTTTTGCCAAGTTTCTTCCTCCGAGCGGCCAGTAGTTAAGTTTTATAGTCGCTAGAAGTAATTGAGGAGGCGCGTGAAGTAGACGTAAGTAGAACATTTTAAAAAGCAGCCTTGCAAGATGATGCTTACTACAAATGACTATAGGATGCTTTATGCCATAGTCATAGAATGAGTTGACAAGTCGACCCCCGACTCTAATAAGCCCTGAATCAAAAAATGGCGATAGCGAACTAAGCCGGCTTTTCTTTGGCAATGGTTTGCCTGTTTTAAGAAGTTCGTACTCGTCAGGAAAAGAGTCTTGTTGGGACCTGCGAAGAAGTAGAACTGAAACCGATTCTAGCTCAACTAACGTAAGACCACCGGTTGTCTTAGTATTTTCTTTTTTACAATTGTGGATGAATCTAAGTGTATACGCTATTATCCGTTGCAATTTTGAATATGATGATTTGTTTTTAATTAAATGTTCTATTGGGTTGCAAGAGTTATCAGGGGGGGGACATGCGACAAATGCTTTAGCCGGTAACATCTCTGGCAGTGGAGACTGGTTACCAGACCTTGGGGCAGACGGCCAATAGGCCATGTTCTGCTTCAAGAATGATGGTCCCGACCACCACAAGGAAGAGTTCATTATGAGGTCGGCACCTAAACCTCGAGATACCAGATCTGCAGGATTCTCCTTTGCAGGTACGTAGCGCCAAGAAGCGGCTTTGGAGCTTTCCTGGATCTCTGATATCCGGTTTTTGACAAAAGGCCGTAATGAACAAGGAGATGATGATAGCCAACCCATGACTATCATCGAGTCACACCAAAATACGCAATGGTCTGGTTTCCGGGTAAGTGACTCAAGAACCTTTGTGCACAACCTTGCGCCTAATAAGGCCCCGCAAAGCTCAAGACGAGGAATAGTTGTAGCTTTAATCGGCGGCCTTTAATCCGGCTCGAAGGACCATGTGTTGCGTCTAGTGCCTAATTCGTACGTTGAACCTTGGAGATCTAGACTGCTGAGTGAAATGATACTAGTGGACTGTAAACACTAAATTTATTTGCAAGTTACAAGATTAATTTTTAACGCGACGCGACATGTGTCGTTGCGCGAGCCGTTGTTTCGAATCTGACGTCCCCCCGCGGACCGGCCCCCGGGCCCGTCGCCGGCTAACCGGTCCGGTGACGTGAAGGTGGACGTCATCGCTGTTGCTTGGGGAGTTAATTTGATGCGGTGGCGGGTTTGTCGCCAACAGTGATAGAGCGGAATAACTAGATTTTCTTGTTTCGGGGTAGGCCCTCAAGATTGTGCTAGTGGCGCCCCCTGCGCAAAGTTTTTAATATTCCCTATTTTTGAACCAATTACAACTAAGACGTACAGTCCGAAAAGAAATTTAAGAAATTTATTGAGGGCGCCACTGAGTTCCAAAGGCAATACATAATAGAAACATCTATACATAAATCTCATTCTGCCGCATAAGTGCGTCGTGTACGTTTTCTGTTTGAGAGATAATGTTTGCCGTTGACATAATTATATACCGGAACGGATATTTTCAAGCAACCTCAAAACTTCACAATATGTACATAAATTAGACCGAAATTCTAATTAACTTATTCATACACGCGCTACAAGCCTCAATTAGCTAATTATCACTTGCCTTGATCTGTAATTTTGACTTATGTATTTGAAAGAAAGGGATAAAACATAATCTAACTAATTGAGGCTTGTAAAGTTTAATGAAATTAGGAGAATTAAATCAATATTTGTAACACAATGCCTTGGTTTGGAACTCAATTAAGTTATAAAACTTATGAATTATGGTATACTTACCAGACATTTTAGCAGGTTATTCATAAACATCTTTAAAACAAATCACTACCGTACAATTTGATCAACGTTGGCCAACGTTTTTTGCATCTTCTGAGTTGAACTACGATTAAATTTACTAATATTCATTTTTTCGAAAGACATCTCATTAAACACAGAAGTGTTTAGGATTGGATTATTTTGACAAGACAACTGGTGTTGCCACTATGATTAACTTTTCGTTCCATTTTATTTAATTTCTACAATTTTTTGTAGCACAGTACATAAGCATGAATTCAGTTTCATAGAAATAGATAACCAAACAGATACTACATAATATGACATATCTTTTTCACAAGTAAAAGAGATGATACCATAAAGCTACCGTAACATGTAACATAATTATGCGTGCATCATTCACACACAGCAGTATATGCAAGTATGCACGCAAGACGTAAATGCAAGCAGCTCAGGGTGCGTACTGAATGCGTCTAGACGTTCTTGTGTTATGCAACTGAATCAGCCTTAGTTTATACGAGCGGGGTGCCAAAGACTACTTCAGATTAAGTACATTCACTCACTCTGCGGATTTACGTAAAAACTTTACACTTAGAAATTACTTTTTTCACTCGTTAGCATTTGAATAATAGAAATGAAGTATGCCTTCACTATGCCTAAATTGGTAACTTCCTTTATTTATTGATATGCTTTGGCTATGTATATTTTTTTTATTACTCTCGTCTATTCTCGCATTTTATTCAAAGCACACCTTTAGTTAATACATTATTAAAATCAGTGTTATGTCGGTAAATCCCGGTGTCATCGGTGTCATGTGCGGAACTCATCCGTGGAGTGGAAATCTGATGTCTAAGTTGTGCGACTGCAGCAGGTAACGATTTTACGCTTACTGTATCTTGCGACAGAAAGCCAGAATCAACGCCTGCGGTCTTCAACGGTGACCAACGATTCGGTTCCCACAGTTCCCGGACCTGAGGTAACTTCGCTTACACTTATTATACACTTTAGTCTGCATAACTTCATAATTTCATTACAATCTAGCTCAAATTTCACTTTCTCTTTCGCCCCTTTTTCTCGCTAAATACAGTAGTAGTAATAACATAATTACTTTTAATTTACTATTATTGTCAACCAACTTCCAAAAAAGGGTAATTCTCGGTTCATCAGTCTTCCGTACTCGGTCATACTAAATCCAATTGTAACATATTGTTTTGTATTCAACCAATCTTCAATATTTATATTATATTTTTATACCAGATTGGGTATGACTTTATGTCACCAGTAATGTTTACCAATTTAGTAGAGATACCATAGAGAAGCTAGTGTGTTGATAAAATTTTCGTTGTTGAGATTTATTTTATTGTATGACGACGGCGGTGCGAAATATCTTTAAAATACTTAATTTAGTATGTCAATTAAGCCGTAGCCGGTATTCGCTGTGTAGTTGCGCGAGCGCCCGAACCATGCACAGCCTTCCTTGAATTTTAGATATTCTATACCTGAGACGAACTGTGTCACTTCAAAGTGCTTATACGTGGCTGTCTCGCGGCGGGTGTATAAAGGCTTATGAATTCTTATGATTCTCAACACGGCCTCCGCCGACCGGCTCCGAGCGCTCTTGGCTCCGGCTCAAGTCCCCTTCATTCCCCTATGTCTCGCCGGTAAATAATTGCGAAATAATTGTGCTCACTACTCCACCTTGACAATTATGTGCACTTTATTCGAAGGTGCTCCTAGTTTACGCCTCGCCTTGTACAGGTTTAATTACTACCTTGCGTAACATGTGACTTTATTGCTAGCGCACACATACTTACTGCGTATTGTATTCCCTGTCTGCCAACCGCTTGTCAAACTACTGACAAGAAATAAAGAAAACGAAATGTTAGCTTTTATTTATTAGATGACCGGTCTGGCTTAGTGGGTAGTGACCCTGCCTGTGAAGCTGATGGTCCTGGGTTCGAATACCGGTAAGGGCATTTATTTGTGTGATGAGCACAGATATTTGTTCCTGAGTCATGGGTGTTTTCTATGTATTTATATTTTATATATATCGTTGTCAGAGTACCCACAACACAAGCCTCCTTGGGCTTACCGTGGTCAATCTGTGTAAGAATGTCCTATAATATTTTTTTATTTATTGACCAGCGACCCGCCCCGGCTTCGCACGGCTTTCACAAAATCTTAACAAATTATACACCTAAACCTTCCTCAAGAATCACTATTGATAGGTGAAAACCGCATCATGTCACCGTTCAGTAGTTTTTGAGTTTATTGCGTAATACATACCTACATACAGACAGAACCCCGCGGCGGAGCACTTTGTTTTATAAGGCGTATACATAAAAGGTTTACTTATTTGTAATAACACATCGCGTGACAAAGTACCAGATTAAGGAGGTCATTTGAATATTAACCTGCATATTACACAAAATGCATCGGGTTTGTCTATATTGTTATAAATTATGTTCAGTTTATTGCTCTTTTAAATAAAATAATTAATTAATTCTAAAAGCTCCTTATTAGGTACTTTATCATAGTGCGATTCAAAATAATTTATATACCCACATACCTATTTGTGCGTATATTGTGTTGGTGGTTATGAAGCCAGAGCAAAGTTCATTCCTGGTAGTAAGATGCTTTAATTTAGCCGGCGGTGTAAAAGCCGCTGCGGAAAGATAATAGCGGTTCTTAAAATAAAGCCTTTGTGTCATTATTATGACAACGCTCGCGACGGTGGCGGCGCGCAGCTCCATTAACTATGAAATTGATTTAGAAATATTAAAAATAATAACCCTACAGCTTCTAAACAAATGCTGGACTTTGTTAAAGCGGGTGCAGCTTGTATAGATACTGTGGTAGCCGGCAAATTATAGGAAACATTTATTTATGGAATATTCTTAAAGAATATTTAAAGCTTAGAGATTTTGCAATAGCTGTATATTGCACATACTAATACTTAATAGCGAATCAATGACGGAGCTTAAAGACAATGGAAGCCGTAATTTCACTACCACCATATGCACTCTAAAGTAGTTCCAAATAAGTACCTAAGGTGTGAGATAATAAACCTCTTTAGGTAACGTGACTCAAACATCACGAATACAAAATGTGTTGAACATGTTAGGATAGAATAGAGAACTCAGGGTTCGAATAGAAGAGCACGAGCAATTGAAAGGACTACGGAACGAAGCCAAGCGCTACGATCGCGACGCGACACAGGCGTCGCGTTGTTCTCAAAATAATGCGCGGCTACTGCGCTATTTGAAGTGTGTCGCTACTTGAATAATTTATAAGTCGAGCTCGTCTCGGAGTGCACTACATTTCTGTAGCTAAACCATACTATACTCCGGCCCATGTCAAATAAAGTGCCACTCGCTAAAATTAACTAAAATACGGGCGGCACATTTCAAATCCTGCTCAGTCAACGCTAATCCCCGGCTAAACGTAGTGAAATATTTAAGCTTCAATTACAAACTCACCTAAGAGCTTTAAACTGAAATCTTATATGATGTGTATACATATACATCTATCTTCGTACCTATATCTGCATATTATATATGCTAAGAATATAAGGATTAGGCTCTGACATAAATACAATAAAGTCATCGGACGTGAAGGAACAGGCAAAGGTTTCACGGGCTTTACACATTAAGGAAAACAACATTTTCTCGGGTCACTTTTTTCCTCGGGGATAAATACAATATATTGCGGCACTGAGGTGCCACAGGCAGCGCCTGAATGAACACAATTAGCTGGTATCGTGTCAGGTGGGACGGCCATAGTGTCGCGATCACCTCGTCACACAAACGGTCCTGCTTTTAGTTGTAAACCATAAATGTAGTAGGTACACATTTTGTTTATTGGATACTCTTTATAGTCTGGCTAAAGAAAGTTGAGGGAAGTATAGTAAATTATATGTAAATGTAAAAAAACGTACACAATACTATACAAGTAGGTACCACACCATATATCCTCCTCGCTCCGCCATCTTCTTCATCAAAATTTTACATTAACTCTTTCACTTTTCGAGCTGTTCGGCTGTGGAATGCTTTGCCGTTAGATATCAGATGTGCTAAATCCCTTCCCATTTTTAAAAATCTGTTGAAATTACATTACCTATCGCTGCCTAACTTGCATTTTTTATATGATTATATATGTATGTATGTAAATGTGTAAGTAAGCAAGTAACTAAACACTTTATTTTACGAAAAAGAAAGGAATAATATGTGTATATATTTGTTGTATTTGTATGTATATGTATATTATGTTCACGTTTATAAATTGTGATTTTTGTATTTTTATAAACAAATCCAGCACTAAATTGTTAAATTATATAGTAAAGTCTTAGTAATAGGGTCCCGTTTTTACCCTTTGGGTACGGAACCCTAAAAATGACGTTTCTGTTTAAAGAAATATTTTGCCAAAACTGGCACAGAGGTAGGTACTATTAAAGTGCAATACGTCGGCGTGGAATAGTGGATATGATAACAGATAATATTACTCATGTACCTACACTAGTAAGCTGGCTTCGATTTGCTCGTTCTACTTTCTAAATTTGGTATTGCATCATAGCACAGCATTAGCGAAGGTCTCCGTTTTGACTCGGACAATCTGCTTTTGTATGTCCGGATACTCCGGATTTTCTCCTCTATAGGTACAGGTCGCAATTCTCAATCGATTCTCGTGAAATTTTGTGAGCAGGTTCAGTATACATAGAACTTTTTGTATTTACTTTTTTTTTTTGATGTTCAAAATAGTGGAAAGTAGCATAAAGGACTAAAGTGCCATTAGCGTCTATGGCACTTAGGACTATTGTGAGTATGCTATGATAATGACTCAACGAAGTAATTATTCTAAGAACAAATTAACATTATTTTCTATTAAAATATTTTAATTTGTTTTATTTAAAGTAGACACACTACTATTTAAACTTCGCTAGCCCGTAACCACCTGAGTTTATTAGTTAGGAGGTCGAACCATACTGTTCTACCTTACGGATAGCCAGGGGGCGCCACAAGCCCTCAGGAAATTATCATATACCATAAGGCCGAGCGGTCTAGCATCTGTCGCGTTACCAGAGGACGCTGGTTCGATTCTAGCTCTGGACACTGAAGGCCTTGCTCATTTTTTCCTTTGTATATGATATTTATCTCGGTTTGAAGTAAGTTTTTTTTTTGTTTTTTACATGTTTTAAACTTACCAATAGCGAGGCAATCGCGAGGTCAATAGCTCAGAACAGAGCCACTAGTTTTTATCTTTTAGGCTACGCGCGCACTGCGGATTTCTGCCGTGCGTTTTTTTTCCGCAAAATCTATGAAGTCTGCAACCTCTTTGAAGTGCGCGCACTGCGGAAAATAATCTTTATGCGGATTAAAATCAGTGGTTTGCTGCAGATTGGTTGCGGTGCGGTGCCGCACGAATTTTCTGCATCCTATGGACTATTGAATAAATCCGCGCACTGCGGAATAAAATCCGTGCGGACACCGGCCGGCAGCCATCCAGTGACGCAGTTGTTCTCGCGACACGTTGCTGCGCGGTCATGTCGTCGCCTAGCGCGCCTCCGAATTTTCAACGTCCGTCCTTAACTTGAGTTGGGACTAGAATGGCAAAACGTGCAGATGTCACCGCTGTGCGCGTACTGCACACACACGATTTTTTTTCCTTTGCGTTTTTAAAAACGCACCGCAACTCGCCGCACCGCAGTGCGCGCGTAGCCTTATTCTCGGAATCCGCCAATTGGTAATAAAGTGGAACTACTGACGAAGAAGAACGTAAAATGATAGAATATGGAGTAATTTAAATACTTTAAATTATAAATTTAAATCATGTTTGTGGCAAATAAAATAAATGTCACTCCAAAGTGACAGCATTGTTTTGATATCGGGTACCGAATAGGCGCTATAATTATAAGTATTATCATAGGCCGATACTATCTATTTATTTTACAGTACGTCTTAAACCAAGGCACAAAACATCTCATAATTTTAATACACATTGAATGCCGCAAAGGTAAAAAGAACACTTGCATCCACACATCATTGAAATGAAAACTAATCTGATTCCTTTTCTCTATCTACAGGTTGGTATAGAGTTGTGACGTCACTGACGGTGTTCGTGTCGCGCGGGAGTGTTTAATAGGTTTTGCTAAGTCCATAGATCACTTATCTGCTTCACGGAGTACCTACCTACATATTTTAAGATGACTTGCGGTCGCCATATACTAATTTTATATGAGAGCCACTCAGACGCTCATTTTAACTGCATGCTAGTTTACAATTTGCGAATACTTATTCGAACTCACAAAGTAAAAGTCTACTTCAACAAGTACACATAAGTACAAATCTGAAAAACAATTACGTTCTGGGAATGTATAAACATGGGTCATAGAACAACAAAAAAAACCGGCCAAGTGCGAGACGGACTCGTGCACCGAGGGTTCCGTACTTTTTAGTATTTGTTGTTATAGCGGCAACAGAAATACATCATCTGTGAAAATTTCAAGTGTCTAGCTATCACGGTTGATGTGATACAGCCTGGTGTCGAACAGACAGACGGACAGGCGGACAGCGGAGTCTTAGTAATAGGGTCCCGTTGTTACCCTTTGGGTACGGAACCCTACACGGTAAGTTCTAATGCGTAAATCAGTCTAAAAAGCTTGCCGCGTAGTATTTGAATGTTCAGATTGCGGCTGCAGCAGCAGATAATTGGTGGGAAAATATCACTGTAAATTTCCTTGACAAATAATAATTATATATTATAGGAACATTTTTACACAAATTGACTAAGTCCCACGGTAAGCCCAAGAAGGCTTGTTTTGTGGGTACTTAGACAACGATATATATAATATATAAATATTTAAGTACATAGAAACATCCATGACTCAGGAGCAAATATATGTGCTCAATCACACAAATAAATGCCCTTACCGGGATTTGAACCCAGGACCATCGGCTTCATAGGCAGGAGGCAGGACCCACTAGGCCAGACCGGTCGTCTGCTTGCTTTAAACTTAAATTGCTTTACTGCCCTTTCCGCACGTCGTGATTAAAACTTTCAATACGTCAGTAATTTAACCAAAGATATTGACAGTGACATCGCTCGTCATCCCGCTGCTGGAGCCGCAAGCCGAATAACCATTACATGTATATGTGACCTACAAGTATATGTGACCGCGATGGAATTGCTTCATAATGCGGAGTCGGTGGGGGGCAGTCTTTGTCTAAGGCACACGTGCTTCTCTGATAATTAGCCGTTTGCGTGACAGTGACAATTACCACCTCGGTACCGATGTCGGGCAACACACCGCCACATGTTTACAGTAATTGTGCAATCATGTCTAATGACGTAACAATATAATGTGTAGCTTTTACATAATGAGTTTTATATTACTCATTCTGAGGATATATTGTCTGTTTCTGTTTTAGTGACGTTATCAGCAACTTCATTTAGAACGTTTATTACACAATGTCCGTAGCACTGCGACGCCGTAGCACTGCTACGTCGTAGACCGCCTACGGCGTAGCGACGTTATTTTTTGTTTAATCCGGCGCAGCTAAGCTAAGGGAAGCACAAATAAATAACTCGGTATTAGCAGCTTACACTAAAATACGCTTGGTGACGTTGTCCCTGCATTAACTTTGTACTCGCATGCAAACCGAGACAATAAAAAGTTCATGAACTCTTTAAATTGTTCCTTTTTGAGGCGGTTGTTTGAATAAAACTTGCAATGTACATAATTGTCTTTTAGTTTCAAGACCAGATAATTTTTGTTTCTTCCTAAATCTTTGTGTACAATAAATAATTTTACTTTACTTTTACTTTAAAAGAGTAAACCTGTTTTTAGGACCGAATTCACAAAAAAAATTTTGCTCAATTAATCATTTGGTTCGCGTTACTGCAAGCCAGCGCTCCGTAACCAACGCGATTTCGAGCCAATTTTGATACATATTAATATTACTCATTCGAAAGAAGACCTATCGCCATTATTACGCCAGTCTTTATTTTCAATGAATTACAACGTATCAATTCCGGATATAATTTTAACAAAAATTACAAACGAATGAAATCGATCTCTAAGCAGAATGAAATCGATCTCTAAGCAAAGAAGTCTTTAAAAAGTGAAAAAAAAAAACAAGATTTTTCGATTACTTACAAACTTCTTTCTTTTTGAAAATGGTTAAAAAAATGTTACTTATGCCACCCGTGCTATAAATCAAAATATTGCCAATTAATTAACTATCATAACCATTAATCACTGGTTCAGTAGTTTTGAGCCTACATTGAAACCAAATGTGGCATTCCATACCTAAAGGGACCTTATGCTCCATGCGCAAAAGGACATTTTAGGCATGGAACGTAACAAACATCCCCATGCACACTATTTTTACAATGTTAAATAAATACATCACTTACAATTGGGTAAAATGTATAGTCTGTGTCTTTAGGTATTTAAAAGAATGTAAACAAACCACAATTAGGTATTTTATTGGGCAAGAAAATTCTTCAAGTCCATTTAACTGGAAATGCCATAATTTACAGAAGTTTTACTACGATATAATTACTTACTCAACGTAACAACGAAGCTGCTATATGATATGATATGATTTATTTATCTCACAATATACAATTGCACTTAAAATTACACATGGTAGATTCTTAGGAATTTATATTGTGATTGTCGGTTTTTTACATTATGAATAATTGAATATGAAAAATAACAGAGACAATCAAAATTACATTCAAAATTATTAAATTACAATAGTATGTCAGCAGTTTCGTTAAATTCTATATAATAGATTAAAAAACATTCAATAAATTAAACAATTATCTAGAAAATAAATTCGCCAGGAATGGGTCGTTATTAACTCTATAAAATAAATAAACAAAATTGAGCATATAAACGTGCTACTATAGGAATATATCGGAATGATATGATTAATCAATAGTAATTTAGTTTTGTAATATACGCTATTACTTCGCCCTAGCAAAGAACCTAAAACAAGATTATATATTTAGCCATTTGACGGTAGATGAAAACATTACACGATTAAATGAAATAGGTTAAAGCCAGAACGATGAGGAACAGACCCAGGCAGTTTTCTATTTGGTTGGTTAACTGATAAATGTTTCAAGTATCCGAAAATGTAAAAACACATTGTTTACATTGATTTAACTACCTAAAGATACAGACTATATGTAGTAATGTATGCTTGTAACAGAACGCAACTACAGACTGTTTATAATGACCCAATGCATATGGGAGTGGCAGTGACAACGAGCGTCGTTTCGAAGTACAGACGCTGTCAAATTATAATGAACTGTGTAACTATAGGATTAGCCATATTAGATCTCTCTCTCTTGTCTGGACGATCAATGGTGGTGCCTGTGTAGACTTAACATAAGAGGAATATAATAATAAACTCGGTGTTAACTGAAGAAACGTTTTATTACTAAACATTACACTATAGACTCGGATACTTTAATATAGTAACCCTGCCAAGGATAGTTTTGTTCGTTACACATATCACAATGACTAACTCATAACGGTCGAGAACAAGAGAAATAAATTAAAATATGCTTTTAACTTTTATGATCCTTCGAAATCATGCGGTCTCTTTTAATTAGGTTTAAAAACCCCTCTAAGAACGCGTCAAATACTTATTAAATCAGTTTTCGTTAAAATAATTATTTTTAATTATTCAAACTGCTGCTCATTATGCATTCAAAGCGGTCAGTAAGCTGACGATCTTTTCTAAAGTATTGCGACAGTAATCCATTAAAGCTCCTATCTTACACACTACGCTTTTGCAATAGGGACCTAGCTGCATGCAAAATAAAGTAAAAAAAATGAGGTTGCGTTGACGAAGATAAGTGGTTAGTAAATAAAGCAATTGACGGTTGGGAACATTTTATTTGCTTAAAAGCGGGATTACTACTAGGGACACTTTTCTTTAGGTCATACTAACTTAATTTAGATGGTTATGTAGAAGTTTAAATAGGTTAAATATGGCGGAAAATTGAAATACACGTGACTCGTTTACTTAAATGTTAAATATAATATTGTCTCTGGTAGTTTATGTGACTGCTATATAATGAATGGCATTAAATTACGAGTATTGGTTTATGAAACGAGGGAAAAAAGTTTCATAATATGATCACACAAGTGTTTGAATACCCCGGTTATACCCCGTATATCATACCCCGGTTTGACGGGGGCAAACATGCACGGGTCCTAGTAATTTAAAATAAGCAGACAAATGTTTTTAATAACAGAGTAAAATAAAAAAAGTCGTCTAGGAAAATATTTTCAGGATCACCATTAGTAGTGAGTCCATGCGCCTTAGGGACAGTAATATTTTGTATGGGAGACAAATTTCGTCACCTGAGTCGCCATGATTTTTCTTAAAAACCGGCCAAGTGCGAGTCGGATTTTTTATGTATAGAGTGAGATGTATTTAAAAAATCCGTAGAGGTCGGATCAAAAACTAAATAATTTAGTCCGACTCACGCTTGACTCCACATTTCTAATAGGTTTTCCTGTGATCTATAGGTAAAAAACTATTTTGTATATTTTTTTTCAAAATTTTAGACCCATTAGTTTCGGAGATAAAAGGAGGGAATGGTAATTTTTGGTAATTTTCTTAAAAACCTTCTAAACTATTTATTTTAAGATTACAAAAAAAAATATATTTGAGATTCTCATAACGAGCTCTTTCATTTGATATGTAACACGATATAGTTTTAAAAACTTTATTTTTTAATTTTCTCATTTACCCAAAGTGGCCCCCATGTTTAAAATTCATTTGTTTACGTTACATGTCCGTCTTTGGGTCACAAACTTACCTATGTGTACCAAATTTCTACTTAATTGGTTTAATCATAGACTACAAACTTTAAGGCCGGTTGTACATGCAAAATCGGTTCATAAGGCTAGTTATACACTATAATTATTTTTCAAGTAAAGATATATATATATATACGCGATAAAAACTATGCCGGCTCCAACCCTACACCACGGACCCGAGAAGATTTAATTCCCTCCTAAATTGTAGGAGGGTATCCCAATATGGGACCGGCAACAAACTCGGCGGGACACATCTTTTCAAAACATCAGAATGTCCAGCATCATCCAACACTAAGGTCTCACAGTCTATGTCTTGCTTGCTCCTTTATCAGATGGACTACAGGATCCCAAGCTGGTGGTAGAGAAAAGCCATCTTCCCTATTAAAGTTTGGATATTTCTTAATCTCAATGGCCTCGCGCAGCATTCTGGGTATGTAACGCTTCTCCTTGGCAAGAACCAGAGGCTTATCAAACTTGATCGAGTGATTGGCTTTATCCATGACATGCTCACAGACAGCAGACCTAGGTCGACGGTGCTTGACATCAGCTATGTGTTCCTTCACCCGAGTGGAAATGCTCCGTTTCGTCTGCCCGACATATGATAGGCCACACTCACAGTCCAGCCTGTACACTCCTGCAGTCTGTAGAGGGGTATTGCATTTTACAGGCCTCAGGAATTGTGACATCTTCTTCATTGGCTTGAAATATGTTTTTATAGAAGCACGCTTCAAGATGTGGCTGATCCTGTCCGTGACCCCCCTGACAAAAGGCAGAATGGCAGGCCTGCGCTCGACTGTGGGGATCTTAATGTGGGACCTCTGGTTGACCCGCGGTATCCTGAGCTCGTTTGCCTGGAGCGCGCGCCTGGCGTGCTGTTAATTGGTTTAGTAGGTTTCGGAGAAAATAGGCTGTGACAGACGGACAGACAGACAAACAGACAGACGCACGAGTGATCCTATAAAGGTTCCGATTTTTCCTTTTGAGGTACGGAACCCTAAAAACTTAATAAATTCGTCATTATAAGCTAAAGCAAACATAAGAAAATAGATGTAAGTTTGTGATTATGATCTTATAACATATTAAATTAATATACATATATAGTAGGAGTTAATATTTTCCAAATGAACAGGACAGGTTTATACAGAAAATAGTTGATCGGCCCACATATGCGGATGACCCTTACAATCATATAATAAGACTGCATCTACGAGTACACATATTAGTAGCAAATTCTCGGTGAACGAAGGTACCCATATCGATAAACGTCATGGAAGTATGCCTTTGTATGCCGCTAATCCAGCCGAGATGTGCCGTCAAATTTTACTGAGCCGCGCGTCATTTACTTATATTAAAATGCGCCGCGGTACCTAAAGCGGCATTCGACTTTTATTCTTTGTTCTCAGTCTGATCTCATATTGGCACCACTAGTGCATCTCGCTTATACTTATGTCTCGTTGCGAGCAAGATGCGCTGCGAATGCTTTTTAAAATGAATTTGAATTGGGAATTTCAAATGCTTTTTTTTTTTTTTTTAATGTTGCCCCTGTGCTGTCACTTCCAACGCTTACTGAACACAGAATGAACCAGTCGGTATGGGATCCTGCATGTTAGTTGTACTACAATGCCTGGTAGCGTTGAAAATTACTATCGAAAATATTTATTGTTTTTCTTTTAAAAATAAAGTACCTAGTTGCAATTCAAGTTTTATTACGCACTTTTTTAATGTTAGGTAACATTAGCAAACGACATGTACAAAAACCGGCTAAGTGTGAGTCGGACTCGCGTTCCAAGGATTCCGTACATTACACAATTTAAACAATGTAGTTTTTATGTGAAACGTGAGTAAAATTTCCTTAAAAAAAACCCGTAGGGGTCAGATCAAAAACTAAGTAATTAAGCCCGATTCACGCTTGACTGCACATTTCTAATTGGTTTTCCTCTATCTATTTTGTGTATTTTTTTCAAAATTTTAGACCCAGTAATTTCGGAGATAAAGGGGGGGAATGGTAATTTTTTGCCTATTTTCTTGAATAACTTCTAAACTGTTTATCTTAAATTTATAAAAAAAATATATTTGCGATTCTCACAATGAGCTCTTTCATTTCATATGTAATACGATATAGTTTGAAAAACTTTATTTTTTAATTTTCACATTTACCCCCCAAAAGTGGCCCCCATGTTTAAAATTCATTTGTTTACGTTACATGTTCGTCTTTGGGTCACAAACCTACATATGTATACCAAATTTCAACTTAATTGGTCCAGTAGTTTCGGAGAAAATAGGCTGTGACAGACGGACAGACAGACAGACGCACGAGTGGTCCTATAAGGGTTCCGTTTTTTCCTTTTGAGGTACGGAACCCTAAAAAGAAAGCATAAAATCCAAATCCAAAATATAAGTACGTACACAACGGTTCTTTTATCAAAGAATATTACGTATATATAAAAAATCCGTATCAATTACGTTTTCAATCTCAACCCTCAAAGGCAAAAAATAGTTTTAGCCGAGATTCTGAAGACTTGCAAAATATCAGACAAAATTATGAAATCTCCACCGTAGTAGTATTGAATAAATTGTCATCCATGCAGTATACAGTAATTTGTAATATGACTGGAGAAAAAATACGCAGTAGTGTAACGTCAATGGTGACGCGATTGAAGATATTTTTTTCTGACACTCATACACAGACCATTGGTGAAAACTCAACTTATACGAGTTAGGTCGGGTTGCACCAAACCGTTTGTCACCGTTTTAGCGTTCGCTAAATTTTATTATATGGGAAATTTCATAGTTCTCTGCTGCTTGACGTTGATCAGCCTGTTAATTGTGGTTGGTGCAACTGGCCCTTAGAAAAGCAAATTTTAACATTTACAATCAGCTTATCGACAAAAAGTTATTACTGTTTTGCCACTACTCTCACTGCAGTCGCTTTTATTACACCCCCGGTATGGGGCTTGTACGTAGCCAATAACTTTGACCAGGAGATCTGTATACTCGTAAGTTTTATTAGAGGCAAAGTCAGATTTACATAATATGATAACTGATAACTATGATATATGATAGGTACTTTCAAAATGACCTAGTTTTCCTGAAATATATTTTTTCTTCCCCTCTGAAAAAAGAAACATAACAAACTAATTTCAAACTAATGAGACACAAGAAAATGCCGTTGGTATAGGTAGCTAATGTAATAATAAAATACCACCTATTTAGGCAGCAATCCCAACGCCGGCAATAAGCGAGAAACAATTAGCGCGCGGTTTTTACGTCCATCCAGGTGTACTTTCTAAGAATAAGTCGCCGGCAGTGTAAACATTATGGGATTTTTTTTATTCATACATACGGGGTTGTAGATGTTACCTTGCTTCATCATTCTCTTCGTCATCTTATGCGAGAAAATACTTGTTTTTTACACCTGCCGGACATCGGTAGCCTCACGGACGGTCTTCCGTCGGTTATGGTAATTACATGCTCTGACTTTTTGTATAGATAGATCCTTCATTATGAAATGACGACTGCGACATTAATTTTTGTGTAGACAATAAATAAATAAACTTCTATAGGAAAACTAAACAAACCTAATTACCGCCGCAGCGACCCGAAATCAGTCTTGGCCTCCATGTACACGCCCGTCGGTCCTGCTCATGTTAAACTTTTTTTAAATATTTATATTTAATAGGTTGATAAGTACGTATTCCGCTACCGAAAAAAAAATACCCCGTTTAAAGTAATTACCTAACCGATAAGACTATTTCATAACAGGCAGGTTTGAGGGAAAATGGAATTTGCTAATATAATTAAAGACGCGCCACATCTACGCTTAATTGTTTTTTAATTCTTTTACATAAAAGAATTTAAAAAAAAATTGCGTAATAAATAATTGTAGGTACTAAAAATCTACTTCTGGTTAAATACACCTATGGGCTGATATATATACTCGTACAAAGCCTTAGAGGATATAACCAAACGGAGTAGCCATTAAGGGGATCCCATGCCCCAATGACCTTCGATTTGAATCCCTTAGTTTTCTAATGTTTTTTGTAGCTTATCATATTAACAGCAACGGATTTTAGCAATATAGTATCCCATATTTACTTCAAAGTTCATTGTTTTCGAAATATTTGGCATCAAAGTTGAACAATTTTAGGCCAAAAAACTGGTTTTCTGGCCATAACTTTTGTGTTAATTAGTTTAAAATTAAAACCTTAGACAAATTTTTAGAGACGTCTAAGACGAATATGTAGATTTCGTATAAGTAAGATCTTTCACAGCAATCGAGATACGAAAAGAGTGTTTTTTTAGACAATGTTTAAAACAATCATAAATAAATAAGTATTAATTTTTTTCACAATCCGCTAGACAAAAATGGAGATAAAAGATTGAAGAACCGATAGCCGCTTGTCTTATAATTCTATATGTAGTGCAAAAGTAGGAGATACGATTCAAAACTTGTCAAAAATCGATGAAAACCTCAGGTAGCCCCTTAACAGGCGTTCCCCTCTGTCGAAAATAGGCGGCCAATGGTCATACACAATGTATGGACTGACGTAGTTTATCTGACATGGCTATTTTTACGGTACGTATACATTTGACGTTTCCCTCCCCGCAAAAATCGGCAGACTGTTTTGTACAGAAAATTACAGACATGGCGTCACCGTTTAGTTATATCCTCCAAGTACGAAGCACTCTCCAGCGAAGAGATTAGAGCTGCGGCCGTAGTGTTCTCAGTTTCTCACCTTAGCGAAAGTGGCGACCTCCCCGCGGAGAATCCACCGCGCCACGCGCCGTAACGACGGATCTTTTAAAGAAGGCGTGACGTCCCCTACACATATATTTTCTTCTGAACATAAGCTGATAATGCATCGAGAAACGTGCGGAGCAATCGAATTGACATGGTTTTATCGGTCTCAGCTTTTTCGCTGATTTTGTTATTTGAAAATGCTTTTAACGTCGTATTTATACACAAAAATGATTGAGCTACCCGGTTTTTTGCTCACGACATTATATTATTTATTACGTAAGTAGCTCAATAAGTAAATAAAGATATTGCTTTAAAACTATTAATTCACTCTATTAAAACAGTTATTTGTTAAAGTATAACTTATTTACGGCGTATTTCAAAGTCAGAAAGAAGTTTTCTATCGCTAACGTACGAGTTTTGAAATTGTACTTTCCAGTATTTATAACAATATAACAAAGGCATGCGTGTAACACGCTTTGGATTAGTCGCATTCTATAACGATAGAACAATATTGTCGCATTTCTATGCCTCGTGAATTATGGGGGGATAAAGGATAATATGCACGTCCCGGGGAATTATCCTTCCATCCTACCTATTGTCACCATGTGGTTCCAGATGAGTTATTACCTATACAATCACGTATTACTTATATCTCCGTGTCGTTCATTTCTGTTTGCTCAACAGAAAAACTGCTAACTACTTCGGCGTATATTGTGAAATATTTTTTATGGAATTTAGAGCTTTAAGTAACGTCGTGAAAATACCTCTTAAGTTGACCGAAGATGGACGGAACGGGAAAACGAAAGGTGAGATATTTTTAGGCTTCCCGACTTTGTGAGATGGGCTATTTTAGTGCTTCGTACAATACTTTGTTCATGAAGCAGTTATGGGATCACTTCGGTCTTGTAAATAGGTTAAATGCCTTTTTCTCGGAGACCGTTTGGCGTAGATATCTTACATTTTGAACCGTTATAGCAATTACTACCACTTAATGTACACGGCGAAAAAGTCAAACCGCTTATTTATAATTTTGTGTGGAAATTCGGGGAGTTAAAATTATTTACGGGGGGTTATCTCATTTTATCTTTCATTTTTTTAAATTCGGATGCTTGCGGAGACGATAGACTGATTTTGAGTAAATTTTACGAGCAGTGCATGCAATGCATAAAGTTGCAAGTTTTTATACAAAATGTTTCTCCTCTGTCTTGGAGCTTTTCGTAAAAACTATAGCTAACAGGAAGTTGATCAGACAATAACAAATAGAAACTATGAAGTAAACCTTATCTTACGTAGTTCTATAATCGCGGCCTGATCTTAGGTTACTTAGAGACACGATACTTAATATCAAGCTTAGAATAGTAAATATAAAATTTCCAATCAAATTAGAAAAAAAAGATCCATTCCATTTTGCATTAATTTAATTTATAAAAGATGGGCAACCAACCATAACAATAAGAAGATAAAGATGACTTATTTCGTAAATTTATTCGGTACTAAACGTTAAGTAACCCGTCTTATGTTATGTGTCTTTCAATAGCAGGCCTGGTAATTGTTTCAGTTTTTAAATATCATAAAACCCCAGCGCTTGGCGTCAGCTTTCACATGCCTCGCATGAAACTCACATGCCGTTATTACAGTACGATAAGCTAACCGAATTGCCCCACCATATTTAAATTTTGTAACTCAGTTTTTCTTAGTAATTAAATTCCCCAAGCCAGCTTTTGCAATGTAAATGTTATTCACGCTACCATTTCCACTAATTGATTTAAAAATAGGCAAGATAAATGAAATGTAGCTTTCGTGATTTGAAAAGTCTAAAGTTTCTTTTATGACTCCTGGCCGCCGTGGAGGCTTTTTCCTCTTCATCTTTTTACTTAAGAGTAATAAAAACTTTTAAGTAATTAAATTAATATTCGTGAACCGTTGATTAAGAAGCTCTGGAATGCTTTTAGCGTTAAGGTGGGATCCTTCCTAAGGCAAATTTGATAAATTAAATAATTTCTCTAAGCTATTTTAGAAAATACTCCAGTTTGACTCATTGAGAATATTTGGATTACGACAGTTGTCGGGAAATTATCAAACTGTTACAAAGCCGTAATCGAACGTCTAATCTCGGGCGCGTTGCGACGCTTTAGACAAGACAGCTTGACGTGACTGCGATTAGAATGTTTTAAGCAAAGTTCGCAGGTACTCGGCGGTATCTGGGAGAGGCATCGGGCGGCTCCGCTGCGTTATTATGTTGATTGCTGGGCACTCGCGCGCTCGTAACGAGGCGATTCGCGCTCCGCTCGAGCACTCTGCTCCACCACTCACAAAAGAATTTAGTTAAAGGGCGGGATGAACTCTCCATCATTTGTGACATTTGCTTAATAAAATTAACATAACACGCTTCG
This sequence comes from Cydia strobilella, assembly GCF_947568885.1. Lineage (NCBI taxonomy): Eukaryota > Metazoa > Arthropoda > Insecta > Lepidoptera > Tortricidae > Cydia > Cydia strobilella. The sequence goes on along the minus strand of NC_086049.1, from coordinate 8,153,009 downwards.
TATGCGACGATGTCGCGAAATTCAGGAGATACGCTCATTTAATATTATAGGTAAGTACGTAACGTAGCTTTGCTTGAAATGAGATAAATAATTTAATATTATTTGTAAATAAAATAAGATTACGTTAGAAAGTCCTCATTTTCCTCCTTGGATATTGACATTATGGAAAATATTTTTACAGAATTTTACAGCTATGCCCGACCGTTTCTTTTTTTGTCGGTTTTTAGGGTTTCGTACCTTAAAAGGAAAAAAACGGAACCCTTATAGGATCACTCGTGCGTCTGTCTGTCTGTCTGTTCGTCTGTCACAGCCTATTTTCTCCGGAATTTACTGGACCAACTAAGTTGAAATTTGGTACACATTATGTAAATTTGTGAGCCAAAGACGGGCATGTAACGTAAACAAATGAATTTTAAACATGGGGGCAGCACGTTTAGGAGTAAATAAGAAAATATTAAAAACAAAAAAATTTCAAACTATATCGTGTTACATATCAAATTAAAGTAGTCTATATTGGGTCGCATAATAATTGGTTGTCCTAATGTACTGTTACGCAAAAAACTCATTTCGCATTAGGACAAACAATTATTATGCGACGAGATAGGCGCCGAATGAATGAGCTCATTGTGAAAATATCAACTTTATTGAATATAAGTTAAGAATAAACAGTGTAGACTTTATTCAAGAAAATACCTATAAATGACAGGAAAACCTATGTGTGCAGAAATTGTGTAATGTACGGAACCCTTGGAACGCGAGTCCGACTCGCATTTGGCCGGTTTTTTTAATTATTATAAAAATTAGGAGCGAAAAACAGGTTTCATATAATTTTTTAAATACTCCTAACTCTTTTAATAATAAAATAATCGAGAAAAATCAAACGGTCGGGCATAGCTATGATTAAAGTACATCAACTTGTGTAAAAATGTTTTCAATAATGTTAATATCCAGAAGAAAATGGGGACTACGTTTGTATGGAAAGGCGGTTTCGGGGCAGTCGTCCCCTTTCCTCGTAAGCATATTTTAAAGGCACCTCTCGCATCGCAACTTCTCGCTTCTTATGAGAGTTTCACAAGCCGCAAACATTTCGATTCCCTTACGGTATTGAGCATTATCGCAGGGTATCTTTTCACACAATTAGGCGTGTTTATCGCGGATTTTAGAGGATATCGGCGCTATGGGCGCGCTAACATTCGTGTCGGATCGAAGTCAGTGGGAGCACGACAGGAACAAAACAGGGCTCGTTAGTGCACATTAGGGGCGGTGCTTGGGCCTGAGCCTCCATAGCATTAACGCAGCCATTCCAACTTCCTCCGGGCTCGGCCGGCGCTGCTCGCGGGCCCGACGCCCGCGCCCAGCCTCTGTGCTTAAGAGTCTAATTAGCCGTAAATTGCATTCCAAATTGGACTCTTGGCCGAGAATTGAATTTTGAATGTCTAATTTTGTAGAATAAAGGAAAATTATATTGTACCGCAATTTATGTGTCAATCTGTATTGTCGTGAAATAGGAAACTCGTGGCTTTTATTAGCACTCCGGAGTTTATATACTTAACATTCCTTGGTTTGCCTTTTTATGCAAATCATCTGGAAGTCACACGACGTATTGTTATATAAATCAATATAAACTATCTACACTGCGTGCAAACAGTGAAACGACACGCTATTGATGACATTTTGGTGGTGAAAGACAATGTTTGTTTGTTTCTAGGTTACGTTTAACCAATATTTTGAAAACTGTAATAGATTTAAAAGCGGAAAAATTACAGTCTCACCCAAGGCAGTAATTTTTCCACTTTTAAATTTATTCTAAGCTGAATAGCATCGATCGCAGACGTTTCTGCTTGTTAAACAAGTTTGGGAACAAATCAAATTACTACTTAAAAAAACACAAATCAAAATATTTAATAAAATAATTTGTTTGGTATTTTATTGGTATTCATGTCATCCATTATATTGAACTTGACCTAATTACTGCGTGCACTTAATCCTTGGTAATTAATCCTTTAATACACCTGTTTTTGCCTAATTATTAATATTACATAGTAGGTACCTGGACAGAATCGGCGCAAAATTGCAGAGTCAGAGACTTTCCGGATACTGTTGAGTCACTATAGGTATATACTTACATGACGCGCGTGTACAAAATATACAATAGCGGATATTGACACGTTGAATTTTATGACAGAATAATACAAATTGAGGAATCTATCATGATATAGTTACTGGAATTATTTAAACATTCATGATATCAAAGCTTAAAGATATAGATTAAATTTCTCAACCCACACGACTCTCCCGCGATCTACTCTTAATAACAAACATAATCTTAGTAACTTAGTATTAGGTCCAAAGTTGCTAATTAATGATACTCCGGCAAGCCCTATACTGACATCCATACTAATAATAAATTAATTAATGCGAAAGTGTGTCTGTGTGTCACCTCTTCACGCTTAAACCCCGTAACCAATTTAGTTGAAATTTGGTATAGATATAGTTTGAGTCCCGGGGAAGGACATAGGGTAGTTTTTATCCCAGTAATCGTCCTTTATGGGAGTGAAAAGGGGGGTGGAAGTTTGTATAGGAAATCGATAAAAAGCAGATTGGATAAAAATAAGCTACCCAAATTACTAACTCCACGCAGACGAAGTCGCGGCCAAAAGCTAGTTTATTATATTAGTAGGTAAGTTGTACATAGTTAAACAAGTTATCCATGGTAGTGATTTTTGATACTAAAACGGAGTTCCTTGAAGTTCCCTGTGTTGTATTTAATGTAGGGGACATGGGAGTGGGATTGAAAAGCTTTGCATCATTGAGCGAAAATTTTTCTCATGTAATAATGCCCTAATAGACATGTAGTATTCATATATGTAGCTGTCCTCAGCCTTAGGGTAACCTTCATAAGCATGGCTTGACCTTCATTCCACATTCACAAGATCCAATTAACCAAAAACATATCATAAAGTATTTAAAATATTTAAATATAAAAATCCGTGCCGCACAACCCGCATGTCTGCCTTCAACTCGACGAGGGCATAAATAAATAAAGAGGAGGTCCGTTGTTGGGTTGGGAAACACAAAGTGGAATGATTACATGCGAGCATGGGATCCTGAATATTAACACGGCGTAGGACTCCTTTAGAATCATTCATATCATACATTGTAGATAGAGTGGGAAATTAAAAGCAAATTGAGCAGAGGTTTACGAGTACTTCAGCTTTTGTGAAAACTCTCGGAGGGCACAATTAAATACTGGATTTGTCGACTCTAATAGTCTTTTACAATTTAATGAGATACACGCGTGAAAATTATTCTGAATAAATAATTGTTGTAGGAAATTACTTTATTATACGAAATTATAATTCATGCGATATATTAAGTAATCGCAGCATATAAGTCGTGGAATATATTAATACAATTATGTCATAATAATAAGGAATAAGAAAAAATATTACGTAGAATGTATGGGCGTTTTTGAAACAAACGAAAATGTAATTTTTTTAATCACACTATTTTGGTTGGTTTAGTCGGAATCATCATTTACCTACTGTCCGCTTAATGGCAATTTTTAAGGTTAAGTAAACAAGGAACCCTTGTACATTGGCCATATCCATATCTGTCCGTCAGTCTGTCTGAACGTCGGTGGCATAATTCTAGAAATACCATATTCTGAATAAATACAGCACTATTTTCTGAAAAGGCTGCCCTGAATAGTTTTTTGAAAATGAGGCTATTGTTATTCTATACATTCCTTTAGCTGCAACAATGTAAATAGAAGCTGTTTTCCATCCGTCTCTTGGAAACTTAACCTGTTTAACGTACTACCGACGTAATCAACTAAACTAGCCAAGAAAACTGCATGGCTGCGAGTTCGTACTATAACAGGCATTCAGCGACCACTCGGTGACGTTAATAAATACAAAGGAAATTGTTTTTCATGTAACAGAAAGAATGTAAAACGCTTGAAGTTGAGAGTTAATTTATTTCAAAGTTGTTTGTTAGTAATTTGTTGCGGGCTCGTCCTGGGGGAAGACCGCGGGCACTGTTGTTACACAAACTTTTTCTTGTTACAAAATTTGACTCGGCTACTTGTAAGTCGCGGGGCGCCTACATCTGTCACAACTGCTTTTATTGCGCAGCTCTCTTTAAAACTGAATTTTCAGTGGTTTTGTTGCTTCTAGACCGTTTAACTATTTAGTACCCATGTCACCTTTTTCCAACTTGTGATATCACAAACATCGCCACGTTACGAAATATTCTATTTTCTGATTTTGTATGGCAGAATTATTTCAAAACCGGCCAAGTGCGAGTCGGACTCGCGCACCGAGGGTTCCGTACTTTTTAGTATTTGTTGTTATAGCGGCAACAGAAATACATCATCTGTGAAAATTTCAACTCTCTAGCTATCACGGTTAATGAGATACAGCCTGGTGACAGACAGACAGACGGACAGACGGACGGACAGACGGACAGCGGAGTCTTAGTAATAGGGTCCCGTTTTTACCCTTTGGATACGGAACCCTAAAAATGACCATATCGCCTGGTATTGCCATGTATCTACAGCGTTACCCGTTATTTTTTTTTTTAGGTAAAATTTGGTGGATATAGTTCGAGCCCCGGGACAAGATAGATTTCAAACTGAAATTATTCCATTAAGTGGGTGAAAAGGGCAGTACAATTTACTGAGGGAGTCCCACATGGAAGTATTAATTCCACGCAATCAAATCAAAGTCGCCATACTGAATTCCATTTAACTATCATGTCTGTAATGGCACTCAAACAATGAAGATAAATCGAGACATAGGTACACGTAAGAATCATCAGTCGGCCTAAGCGTTTAATCTGAGAGTGCCATCAATGAACTAACATACCTACCTATTTTGAGCGCCGCAACCGGGTAATAATTGCTTTTTTGCCGTGCATTTGTGCTTTGTTTTCAATAGATTATATACCTACATATAACTATATAAATGCGTGCCTGACTCATCAACGCAGAGCTGACACTACAAAAAAGCTAGAGAGTTTAAATTTGCCGATCGTTTACGCTCCGTAGCGAACAAAACGCAACTGTCACTGTCGCACTAATATGGAAGAGTGATAGAGAGAGATGGCTACGCTACGCTACGGAGCGTTTTAAAAATTTTAAGATATAATCTTGAACCTTCGTAAAAAGGCATTTTATTAAAATACTAGAAAAAAAAATTCAGCGTTTTTGACGATTCATCTCCGGTTGAAAGTTTGTATCGGGAACGAAATGAAAATATATGAATGTATATGAGTGAGGGACATGATACTCGTACTTCGGAAAAAGACATAATATTTAAAAATAAGAAAGTAATTTTTGTTTTATAAAAATTCATTATTTATCAGGGGGTTAAAACGGGTTGAAAGTTTGTATCGTGAACAATTTTCTTATTGAGTAAGGGACTTGAAACTTCGTAGAAAGACACAGTATTAGAAAAGCAGAAAAGCACTTTCAGAGTTTTTAAGATTCTTCCCTTAAGAGGGTTAAAAGAAGTTTGTATAGAGGACCAATATTTTTTTGGGTAAAAGATTAAGATTTCGTAGATAGATGGACGGAAAAATGTTACCTGTTGTCAAATACCCAACTGCTATTTTTTGCAGCACAATATTTATCAAAATTCACACAAAAGAAGTCGCGGGCAATAGCTAGTACTTTTATATTTATACCTGCAGCACAAGCTTTATTAATACTTTATACGGTTTTAACAATGCAAATATTTGCTAATAAAATAAATTATTCTGCCCGTGTCTAAGAACATTCCTCTTAAACTGAAACTTTTCTATTATGACAGAGAGCTCTAACGTCAAAGTTTTGTTGTTCATTTAGTTGCGTGCTTAGTAAGTAGCAAAAGTCATTGAAATAAACTCAGAGGAAAATTAAGCACTATAACAAGTACAGTCAGCTACAGAGATTACTGACGTTTTTTCTGAAAATAATCGTAAAAAAACTGGTATAACTGATGCGCGCGATCTGTGCGATGCAAATCAGTGAACGTAGTTGTATGTATCAATGTTGTATTCTTCTATGTTATTTATTAGTCGTAACACATTTTTCACCTGGTTCCCTATTGTGTTGCAGAAAGTTTTTTGACATATTTTTGTATTGCATAATGTAATTTGGCAGAAATATCGTTTGGCAGAACCTTTCGCATAGTATCATTTAGCATTAATCACTTCGCAGATTTTTAAAATCCCGAACTATGTTTTGGCATACTCTTGATGATCTTAATAGTCTTTTGGGCGAATATTAATTTCGCAGATAAATATTTTGCATAATAATTACGTGGCATAAAGTTATCAAGATGAATTAAAGTTAATCAGATAAATTACTTCAACTTCACTTGCATTATTGTGTGACACATGTACATGGGATAGCATAATTGCTTAGAATTTTTTGTACGTTTTTGTCGGAGGAGGTCGCAGTTCTAACCTAACCTAACCTACTTTTCTGGTAGCCGTTTGTTTTTGTATGAGGTCGCAGTTCTAACCTAACCTAACCTACTTTTCTGGCAGCCGTTCGTTTTATGAAGGAGGTCGCAGTTCTAACCTAACCTAACCTACTTTTCTGGCACAGGTTCAATGTTTTTGGGCCACAGTAGTTCTTACTTAACGTACCTAATCTACTCTTCTGCTAGCAGAAAAAATCATTATGCCATAATAAAAGTATGCTACATAAAATTATGCTAAACTAAATTCGGCCAAAGTAATCTTCTGCTAAATAATATGCTGCAAAATGTATTGTATGCATAGTAGGTAATAGTAATGTCAAGTAATATAAGTATTTCTGCGATACATGATATACGAAGTGTAATCTGACAAACAATATTATGCCAGATGAGGGGAACCCTTTTCACCTATATAAATTCTAGGTAATTCCGAGTACGTACCTTCTATACTCGATATCAATGAAAACAGATCAGTTAGAATGAAAATTTCCGTTAGTTTTTCGATTTCATCGGTATTGAGTGTTTTACTGTATTTGCTATTAACCGTAGACGTAACATTTTATGCATTGTCTAGCGAGTGTACAGTATTACGTTTCTTCTCGTCAACATGCTCTTCTCTAAGGGAAAGGTGTGCCGAACCGACAGACGAGTACCTACCTAAGGGGTGTCTTATTATGTTACATCATATAATACGTCGTATACCTTCCCCGCATGGAGTAGTAATTACTAGCTTGTTACATTAAAGCGTTTGCGCGACACGATATTCGCAATTTTCTCCTTCAGCGTATTCCCATCATCAGGGAGGAAGAATTTAAGAGAAATTTATATTCCTTATTTACCGGCTCAGCTACCCGTGAACGCCTATCGTCGACTCGATTGAACTCATAATAAAATTCGATTTTCGTCTCATCCATATTATGAACGTGCTAGTGGTTCCGGCAAAAGTTGTGTCACACGCTTTTCATGCACTTAACATTCCACGATAGTGGCAAAGTGTACTGCCCGTTGTGTCAGACGAAAATAAGCTTATATACATTTATTTATTTATTTTTAACTTGCATTAAAGAAGACGTTCCTTGGTATTCATTCCAATTTTCAGACCATTTTATTTCATTCTAATAATTACATGTCACTTTCCTACTTAAAGGCTGCTACTATTATTACTGAATTACTGATAGTGTCTTGTCCGCAACACACTGTACAATGTCGAATTTCATAACTAAGTATATAATAGCCAAAGTATAAAACATTGAAATTTTATTTATAATTTTATTATCACCTATATTGCCCTTTGGAGTATACGGATTAATTCATATTTACATATCACAATTTACTAAGAGTTAAAGTCAAAACAAAAACAAAAACAGTTCAATAAACTTAAGACTAAACTTAAGCCTAGTCAAAGAGTCCCCCACGAGTTGTCCCCGAGAGTTAAAATATGTTTGTATAAGTAATTTTATGTAAAATGTGTCTAAACGAATTCTGACAGGGCATGATACCTACTTTTAAACTACGATACTTTATTTGCGGTTCACTTATTCACTTGTGAGAGAAAAATATTGTGTAGAAAAACCGGCCAAGTGCGAGTCGGACTCGCCCACCGAGGGTTCCGTACTTTTTAGTATTTGTTGTTATAGCGACAACAGAAATACATCATCTGTAAAAATTTCAACTGTCTAGCTATCACGGTTCATGAGATACAACCTGGTGACAGACAGACAGACGGAAAGACGGACAGCGGAGTCTTAATCCCGTATAGGGTCCCGTTTTTACCCTTTGGGTACGGAACCCTAAAAATACATTTTACACAATACAATATTGCATCTACTGCCTAATACTGATATTTTTAAAGTGATTTTTGAAAGACGTAAATAAAGTTAATAAATAGGTAAGTAAAACATTTAAATGGATAAAGAAATACATAAATAAATAAAACTAGTGTAACCCTAACTTAAAACAAGCAAAAAAATGTATAGAAATACTCGAAAAATTATACAAAATGCAAAAATACAAAATGATTTTTTTGACAAAACAGGTTTTAAAATACTAGTACACGATACATCAATGATGAAACTAGGCTAAGTCTGTATTTTGCCCATTTGCGAGTAGAGTTTTTGATTGGCTGTGAGTAGGTAGGTACTTAAATATATTTAGCAGAAAAGGAAACAGTCGCTAGTAGTATTAACAGACCGCTTAGCATGTTTTGCGTTCTCGCGTGCGACTCCATATATCACGTGCGATTTCGAGTATGGAGTCACGCGCGACAGCTCAAGTCATGCTAAGCAGTCAGAAGTGGAATAAAAGGACAGGGAAACAAATTGTATATAAATTCAAAGTTATTATTCCGCTTGTGGCATGGATTACCTGTCTTGTATTGCCACGCAGATATGCTGGGAGGTCTCCCGTGGCGTCAACCACAGCCGTGGCGATATGGCCCTAAAAAGGCTTTCATATTGGCCGACAACGAACCACTCCACTATCACTGCAAGCGCCGCAAACTCGTAATCTTGCAGTAAATAAACATGATATTTGCGGCACTTTAGTTGATGGGCCTGGTCGGCTACAGCACCGACTTGATCGCGGGTAACCGGAATGTTGGACTGCGAGAATTTGTCGACGCACGTACTACACCAGAACTTAGTTTCCACGGCACCAGTGTGGCTCCATCGGAATGCTTGCTATCTCTTGCCATACCTATGTGTATGAGAGAATTGTAGGCACAGAAACGGTAGCAAGTGAGCGATAGACCAAATCGTTAATGGTAACGCGGCGGTATCATCGGAAAAGTCCTATGAACTATTAATTATACAAGAAGAGATCTCACCAGTATCAAACGCCGCCAAATTAACCTTTTTTGTCGTGTACAGACATCACTAAATATAACACAAGTATAAGTACAACAACTATTGGAACGGATGAATGCAATATACATGGTAGAGTATTAATGAACAGTCGCACTGCGTTCGCTTAGAACCACGAAGTTGGGCCCTAGCGCTCCAAGTTGGAATAGTCTATTAACACCATTAACTAACTTCTACTACGACCAGTGATAGACATTCTTTAACTAACATAGGTAATATTTTAAGATGAGTCAATAAGAACACAAGCAACACATTACCTATATTATGTACTAACTTGTAGATTGTAGGGTGTTAAGTAAAGTCCCCAAAGAAAATCTGAGATCGATTCATAACAATCCATGAGGCCTCCTATACGGAACGTGCATGAACTGTAGACGGCAGCACAGAAGCCCCCTAATCATTCGCGCGAAGCATTATGTCGTTTCCATTTTTTTATTTAAGCCACTAGATGGCTATTTGGCTATGCGAAGTAGAGCTTAGAAGCGTAAATTGTTTTTGCTATCGATTCAGGTCACGAGATGGCAAACCCTCCAACACGCACGGTCTCTATAGATGACAGGAGCGATTTTATACTATAAAAGGAGGTAGCTGACATTTCCTCTTCCAATAACCCACGGCGACCGCGCACAAAAAAGTCTAGTCCTAAATAGGAAATATATGGTAATATGTATATACTACAAATATTTTCTGCTGCGTTGGCCAAAAATACTTTTTAGCGTAAATTATTATAGATTCTTATTTTTTTTTTATTTTTTTCTAAATGTCGAGATTTAGGATTAAAGACAGTTTGCCAATATGAGCCGAACTTTTTTCCGACCGTTTCTTACATGTGTAATGTAACAAATGCAGGTATATATGCTCCTATTCTCAACCATTAAGTATTATTAGAATGCAGTTGCCGCTCTTATTTTAATATTCCGCAGCTTGATTTATGTATATTTTCCAACGTCTCGTTTCAAGAACGCCGTGAAGAAATAAGATATTTCGTGAAGCGGGCGCGCGATTTATTTGCCGCCGCGGGCGCGCTCATTGATAAATATAACCAATAAAGGAAAACAAAATGTCCACAAGAGAAATTATTGCGGTTCCCGTAATTTACCTCTTTGTTTGTTTTCCACAACATTTACCGTCCGTTTGACAACATTTGCCCCATACAATTATCCACAAATAGGTCATATACAATTAACACACTTAACACACTGTATCAATATCCGATATCTATGTATTTTATTTGTTAGAACGATCTGATTGTTAACTACAATCAATTTATTTTGCTTTTTGATAATTTATACATGACTTAATTACCAGTGTTTACAAACAAAATTGAATGTAATTTTGTACTTTTATATTACAGCTACTTCGTTTATGTAGGTAAAAGGTACTTTGATTTCATCAATTTACATAGACATGTTTTAGGTATTGTGTGCTAGGGTAATAATTATGATAGTTTTCTAAAGCTGTAAATTAGAACCTTTCATGTAAAACGAGTACTTAGGTAGGTAATATAAAGTTTGTAGGTAAAATACCATCGGCTTTAAATTTATATGAGTTTTTGCTAGTACAAACAACATTGCAGTGTTAAACGCGCACACTAAAGGGTATTTTTTTTAAATAAATATCACATCGTTTTTGCTGCGATAAAATGTAGACCTTGTATTTATGAATAGCCTAAAAAAGGAATTTACATGAAAATTAATGGAGGAACAATTATTAGGCACGAGCTATAATTTGCACCGCTAGTCGGTCTTCCGTTTTGCCACAAATCGACCCCCAAAATGGGCCAGCAGCTATTGTAAAATATCCCTATTCATGAATAATGTGACGCGCTTCCCTAGACGCTAGAGGTGCAAAATAGAAAATACAGAAGGACCGTTTGAAATAACCAGTGATTAGAGGCATTGGCTACTGCCAATACCTACTGGTTAAACATATGTAACTATCTACCAGCCGATATATACGTTGCGTTGGCTACTATTTATTTACATGTGTGATGGCAGTAATTAACAAGCTCATCGAACATTGAGAGAGCAGGCATGGGAAGGCTTAATATTTCTGCACGAATAGGTAGATATCTTAGCTTGCTTTTTAGACAGCCTCTTTGGACCTCCATATTAGTTAATTTACAAGAAAGTACGGGTTTTTATTTGTTTTTCGTTTTTTCTAAATTTTGTAAAATGTGAAATACACTTTATATTAATTTAAACGTGTATATATTATTATTGTGATCGTGAATAAATAACAACCTGTAGTTTTACCACGAGATTGATACTGACCTCAGTGTCAAAGTCGTGGTTACCGTACTGGTTTAAAGAGGAACGTTCATTCGTCCCAACAATTTCGTAACTATTTACATCGTCGTTTTAATTGATTCAGTATGAAGTGCATACTTAGTCTGATGTAGCTTCAAAATTGCTTGGACTGAGAAGAATCCTTCTGTACAGAGCCATTGTCCTGTGCTAGAGGTAGGCCACGGTAGACGCGGGCAGGCTCAGCGTCGTAAATATTCAGGGTCCGACGACCGACGACGCTCTGCGATACATCAAAGTCGCATCGACTTCCATATACAAGCCACCATTTTCCAAAGTGTCACGCCTCCCGAATTTAAAGGGTGTTTAACTTGCGTAATTTTATGCTACACGTAGTTTATTTAAGAGGAAAATTTTAAAATATTGCAAGTAGATAGCTAGTTTTTTTATGATATAGGAGGCAAACGAGCAGACGGATCACCTGATGGTAAGCGATTACCGCCGCCCATGGACACCAGCAACACCAGAGGAGTTGTAAGTGCGTTGCCGGTCTTTAAGAATATATATATAGTTTTAATATATACGAGCAAGTATTATTATTCACTTTTGTTAGGATGTGAGGTTAGATTATTTATTTTCGGTGATAATTATGAATTGTATTTTCGATCAGATATCAATAATAATAATATCTTCCTACCAATATTATGATCAATCGTCAACTCAATTATCATGAGATAATGCCATCAAATCAGTCAGTTTCTTATTCCTCAGAGACCTGATCATTTGATTTATTGAGACATAAGTCAATTAAAATCATTTTACTACAATATGATTTAGGTACTTCTAACTACAATTTATGAATATATTAACGGTACGTCTGCAGGCACTTTTAATATCTGATAATAATTTTTCGATTTAAAGCAATTTGAACTCCATTAGAACGCCAGGAAATTGCTGAATAATTATTTAAGTGTAGGTAGGTAATTATTACCAGGAACCGGTACTATGGAACAATTTGTAACTAATTTATGACGAGAAATCAACAAACTCCAATTAGTTTACTGTTTTTTCAGGATTCAATACAGCAAGAGGAGTGTACTCTAATAGTTAGATCTGTCTCGGTCGGATTTCCTCCCAACACGTGACGTTGTCCATATGATGGATTATTTTTCATTCTTGTACCACAAATAACCATATAGATAAATGGCACACAATGATAAAGGCCGTGGCAGGATAAGGGAGCATCTTGTGCCTTAACAGCTTTTCGGCCTGTTTTTTTTCTGATGATGGGTCACGTCATTAGTAAGTGTTATACTAAATTTCAGCATTCCCCTCATCTTATTTTTGAACAAAAATAAATAAATAAGAAAAATGATTTTTCATGAATAGTTCCGTTTTAATGGAACGAATTACTTCTTGCTTTGTATATAATAACACTTAGTTAATACCCGCTATTTATCCCTATAAACCGGATAACACTCCATATAAAAAAATAAAAATACATGTGTCAACATTTTTTAATATTTTTTTTCTAACTTGTGAAACAGAGACACCTCCAATTTTTTTACTGATAATAGGCTTTTTAATGAGCTATAACATATATTTAATTCAAGCTTCTAACAATGGTGCATCATAACAAAAGTAAGACTAGACTCAATCGTCCTCGTCGCTATTTTCATTAATGATTACTATCATTAAGTAATTTCTAAAACGCTTGCTTAATTTCTCGGCTAGTCTTGGTATTTTAGATAAAAACCTTCCATGTGATAAATAACGTGTTTAATTGCTAACCATTTTAAAAATGTTTTCAAAGTCGAACTCCCTCAGAGTCGCGCGAAGGCGCGGGTGCTCGATGCAAGTAGCCGTGATCGACAACAAAATTTGATTCTCGTTCAGAGGGCGCTACTAGCTTTGGCCTACTGTCGTATAGATGGCGTTGACGGTTTCGTTTGTTATTTAACAATTTTAACGCATATCAGTGAAAGAACATGGGTCAAAATCATAAAAATAATTAATGCAAATAAAAAAAAACATTTATCCATATTTAAATACATTTTATCGTATTTTTATATATATTTATTTTTAGTTTTAAAGTGCGTAGACAAATGGCAGTGAATTTACTGGGGTTACAAAATTTACTATGACAGTACCCCTCTAGTATAAGTTACTCTATGGTATAAGGCACTCTTACTTACCCGATGACTTGACTAAAACAATAGTCGTTCCTCTTGTGAAAAATAAAACCGGTGATGTAGCCGATAGTTCCAACTATAGGCCCATCTCGTTAGCGACCATAGTGGCCAAGGTACTGGATAGTTTGCTTGACAAAATTCTCACGAAGCATCTCAAATTGCACGATGCACAATTTGGCTTCAAAGCCGGTTTGTCCACAGAGTCCGCGGTGTTGTGTCTCAAGCAAACTGTGCAGTACTATACTGATAGGAAGACACCAGTGTATGCGTGCTTCCTAGATTTATCCAAAGCCTTCGATTTGGTTGCCTACGACGTTCTGTGGAGCAAGTTGGAGTGCGAGACTGACTTGCCTGGCGATGTTATTGACATGTTTAAATACTGGTACAATAGTCAAACAAATTTTGTCAGGTGGGCGGACTCGCGCTCGGACTTATACCGGTTGGAATGCGGAGTGAGGCAGTGGGGGGCTGACGTCACCAAAATTATTTTATTTATATGTGAACTCTTTAATCGTTGAGCTCAGCAATACCAAAATCGGATGTTCTATTGATGGAACATGTGTAAATAATATCAGTTACGTGTACGATATGGTGCTGCTGAGTCCATCGGTTGGCGCTCTCAGGAAGCTAGTCAGTGTGTGCGAGGACTAAGCGGGGGCCCATGGACTCAGGTACAACTCGAAAAAGAGCGAGCTGCTAGTGTTTAATCCGCGCGGTAGCAAAGTTGACACAGTGCCGCCCGTTACACTACACGGAACGCAACTAACGCGAGTGTCAAAGCTCAAATACCTGGTTCACTGGGTCGCCGATGACCTCTCGGACAACATTGACGTGGAAAGGGAGCGGCGGGCATTGGCGGTCCGGAGCAATATGTTGGCGCGCAGGTTTGCGAGGTGTACCACAGAAGTAAAACCACGCTCTTTAGAGCCTTCTGTCAGTCATTTTATACCTGTAGCCTGTGGGTCAACTATACGCAACGGACCATCAATGCCCTCCGAGTTCAATATAATAATGCGTTGAGGATGCTGTTGGGTTTGCCGCGCTACTGCGCTAGCGCGTCAGCCATGTTCGCAGAGGCGCGCACGGATGGTTTCCACACCGTTATGCGCAAACGGGTCGCCTCGCTTGCACGCAGGGCGCGATCTAGCTCCAACAGCATCCTCAACGTATTAGCAAATCGTTTGGACTGTCCTCTCACGAAAGTACTTATCGACCTACATGTCAGGCCCCGGAACTCCCGGACTCAATAACACAGATTAGTTTAATTTTAAGATTTTAATTTATTGAATGTTATACTTATACTGTGTTAATTTTCTAAATTTCAAAATTATCGTTAGAATTATTATATATATATTTTTTTTATATTTTTTTATTCATTAAATATATACAACAAACTTTTCACTATTTCTAATTATACATTTTAATTTAAGCCAGCATTTAAAGACATAGTGTGCAGTAACAGCCCAAAAAGACCGGGGCCTGTGCTAGGGCTAGTTACAATATATGTGACACAATTTTTAGAGAGCGATCGGATTTTGGATAAACAATTTTCTTATAATATAAAGTTTACTTAATTCAATTAAAAAAGCTTAATTAAATAAACATGCATTACTGGTATTTTTTATTTTTATGTACGTATTTAATATACGTATATTGGGTTTTTATAATTATGTAAGTAGCTATATATATTATTTGCTATCTAATACACATACATACATATATATTATATGGAAAAATAGAGAAATATGACACGGAGTTACGTAGCAATCTATTCACTGAGGAAATATTTTTGTGTAGAAGTCTTTAAATTCAGTAAAAGAAAAACTCAGGAGAAACACTTTAGTTTTTTTAGTTAGCCTACTTATGTAACTTTGATTATTTTGAGTAGACACGCTTGAATAGCTAGGTTGTATTATGTCCTGTAGGTCACCTGGTAATTTGTCAAAAAGCCTAGTTCCAACATATGAGTAGTGTTTCCTAGCTGCAGCACTGTTCGTAATCGGTATCTTATATTTGCTTCTGGTGTTTCGAAGGTTTGCCGGGTTAACATTTAATACCATGTCATCTATATGTCTACTAATATATATTATTACTTGCCAGATGTATAGTTGCCTTGGTGCTAACACTTTACTTAACCTATAAATTGCTTCAGTAGAAAAACGCCTTGGTTTTCTTTTAATAATTTTTAGGATCAGTTTCTGTGCAATCTCAATGTTTGCTATATTTTTTGCGCTACAGGCACCCCACGCTATGATTCCATACAATAGTATAGTCTGGGTTAAGGCAAAATACACAGTTTCAAGTGTTCTCTGGTCAATTATATTTCGATGTTCTAGAAATATATACGCGGTTTGTCTAATTTCATTAGCAATATGTTTGCAATGTAGATCCCATTTTAAATTCTCATCGATTTCAACACCTAGGTATTTTGTTGAGTGTACCTGTTCCATTGTAGTGCATGTACAGGCAATGTCGGGAGTAGGACGACATTTATGAATTTTCAAGCTGATGTTTTGCTTAGGTTGTCCTGTCTTAGTTAGCGAGAAACAAATGTAGTTGGTTTTTGAGATGTTTATAAATTTTGACATATCCCCTTTATATAACTTGACTCCATATTATATGTATTCGTACCTATAAAAGATCATATAATACAAATGCATATACATATATAATCATTTTAAATTTGTAATATTGAATTTTTAAATTTTAATCTTTTTAATTTTTATTTCAATTTTTATTTAATTTTTTTTATGATTTAATTGTTCGTTTATTTATATTTATTTGACTTGGTTTATGAATTTTGTGATTGATTATTTTTAATCATTTTTAATTCTACTTGTAAATAGTATGTAGGTACATAATATGGAATATTTGTCTGCAATAAACGATTACAATACAATACAAAATAGTATACAATTGCAGATTGCAGCAATGGAGCAGCAACTGACTGTACGTGTCGCGAGTACACTCACAGAAGAAACTCTTGATAGGTACCGTCAATTTCATGGCAATTTGGAATATATTCCACAAAACAACGATAACGTTTTCTGGACATGTGACTGGACTGGACCTGTATTTTCAAGATGTTAGATTTATCTTTGACGAATTGCATATTTATAGTACCATCCTCCAGAATCATTTCTCCCAGACACGTCATAGCTTGACCCATTTGATACGTACCAGTAAAAAAATATATTAGTTGTTGTTCTGTCAATCCTGGAAAGTCAATGATTTCAGTACTATTTATTGGTTCTAACGGCAATTTTTTCGGAGCCATCCATGTTCTTCGACTAATTTAATTAAAACGTTCTCTTCATTTCTCTTTTCAGTCATTCTTTGCAAAAGTTGCCGTTAGAACCAATAAATAGTACTGAAATTATTGACTTTCCAGAATTGACAGAACAACAACTAATATTTTTTTTACTGGTACATAACAAATGGGTCAAGCTATGTCGTATCTGGGAGAAATGATTCTGGAGGATGGTACTACAGTCAGTTGCTGCTCTATATCACATGGAACGTTTTTATCTAAAACACCAAGACCAAAAAGAAATATTGAAAAATGTTGACACATGTATTTTTATTTTTTTATATGGAGTGTTATCCGGTTTATAGGGATAAATAGCGGGTATTAACTAAGTGTATTATATGCAAAGCACGAAGTAATTCGTTCCATTAAAACGGAACGATTCATGAAAAATCATGTTTCTTATTTATTTATTTTTTGTTCAAAAATAAGATAAGGCGAATTCTGAAATTTAGTATAACACTTACTAATGACGTGACCAATCATCAGAAAAAAAATCAGGCCGAAAAGCTGTTAAGGCACAAGATGGTCTCTTAAGACTCGGCCAAACACAAGGCGCGACTCAACGCCGCGGTTGCGCGGCGCGACCGCCGCCCATGCTAACAGGTTAGCGACGTCAAACAGACTGCGTCCCGCCGACATCGCGCCCCGCTTCTGTCGCGCCCCGCGCCACGCGGCGCGAACGCGGCGCGGACGCGGCGGCACACTGGGTCACATCAGTCGGACGTGAATGAGAAAACCCTCCGCGCGCGCATGCTGCTGTATCGGGCGCGAGTCACGCCCGCATCGCGCCGCGTCCGCGCCGCGTTCGCGCGCGCGGGGCGTATTGAGAGCGCGAGGCCGGCGCGATCCGCGCGCGACCTGTTTGAACAGGCATCACGCGGCGCGGCGTGCGTGCGTCCTTGTGTTTGGCCGAGCCTTTATTATCCTGCCACGGCCTTTTGACATTGCATAAAGTTAAATAGAAATTTTGCCAACTCATCAGAAACTTATTCCGAGTAATTGAATATTCAATAACTGTTTCTAAAAAAACAATCCGTATATTGGCATCCGGTTCTCCAGTTGTTATTAATAGTAAAGGACGATCCATCTCGAAAGCTCGCTACTAAAACTTTCATGTTTACTTTATAGTGGCTTTATAGTGCTTCTCTAGAAGTCTTCTAGAAATCGATTTTCGCTCATGTCATCTCAGATATAGGTTAATATGGTATCAACGCATTCAGTTTTATGTCCTGAACACAAATATATGAGATCATAAGCGCGAAAGTGGTGGGGGTAGTTGCTGTGACGTCATAAAGTCGGCAATAGGTACATAGTTTTTAACTTTTTTTCTTTTTAACATACCATGTGGGGTACCAAATAAAAGGGCTTTGTGAGTGGATCACAAATATATAACATAATGTAACATTTTCACTACTTGGTCTAACAAATTATTAGAAAACGTTCAAAAATTTCACGATCCATACTTGACTTAGAACTGCTCTAAAATAAAAATGACTGAATGGATAATTCCAAATTTGGAATGGATAATGTCTAAAAAAATTAACCAGATATATCAAAAAATAATAAAAGTACATCAAGTAAAAAAACAGTATAATTTTCTGTTACATTAAACTGCAACTCAACATTAAAACAAACATTTATTTTTAGACCTTATATAGAGGATATTCACAGTCATTTGGTATAAAATTTGGAATAATCCATTCAATCATTTGTATACAAGTACAATAGTGATACAATACTTTTTCTACGAGTCATCTAAAATAATACTTTTTCTACTATAAAACCTAAATAATTAAATAAAAATAGGTAAGTATCTCAGTAGTACAAAATTCATCAACGCGTGCATAATATGTGATTAGGTATTACTCATGATATATACCTATAGTGTTTTTTCCACTGGACCGCGGCGCCACGTGATTGGTCAATTCATTATAGTTGACTCGTATCGAAATGAATATTATAGTTAAGTTGGAAGCTCATACACGAAAAGTACCAAATTACAGTTTGGTATGCGAAATCATTACAGTCGACGAGCAGAAAAACCTTTTTATAGTGCTACGTGAATGATAAGGTTTCGTTAGGTATGTATTTTTTCGGTTGGTTACAGTTTCCTACTGCATACAAGCTCGAAAGCACATTCGGTTCCCTCTACCGCTCGTATCCTCGAGGGTGGTAACTTTCGATGGATTCAATCAAATCAGTTAAATGTAGCTGTAAATTGGGCAGTTCCACTTGAGTGATATTGAGTAATGGTCGCTGCGTCAATATTGATGGGCAGCCCGGGGACGCGCGCCGTATCTCTTGGCTGACGTGTTAATTTGTCAAAAACCAGCATCATAAAGAAAAAGTGAAGGTGATCTTAACTTATGATGATAAAAACTTCCTCTTCAACGAGGTATTTCACAATCGTCATCCACTTGAGTGGGATCAGGAAAGAGGACTCGTTTTCGATTGAGGTATTGTTGGTAGTTGTCTTTGATGATACCTTCATAAAGAACATTTGATGTCAGAACATATTTCTTCTTTTATGACAAGCTTGCTTTTTAAGTTTATTAGAATTACAAAGTTTCTAATTACCAACGTCCATGCGTCAAAGATTTGACTTAAGTCATCTTAAATTTTGAGATAACAGGTCACGTGCGCACGTTCGTCTTTATCCTCGCCTCTTACATTTTATTACGTCCATTACCTGGGATTAAGAGGAAAGGGGACGGCCGCTTCTTCATACAAACTTAGTTCTCATTTTCCTCTCTGGATATTGACATTATAGAAAATATTTTTTAAATCATTTGATGTATAGGTTCATCAAATGACCATAGCTAGCCCTACGTTTGAACTTTTTCGATTTCTTTATTATTGTAAAAATTAGGTGCGAAAAACCGATTTCATACAAATTTTTAAATGTTTATAATTCCTATAATATTTAAAAATTCAAAAAAAAAACAAAAGTAGGGGCATAGTTATAGTTGATATACAACAAACTGAGTCAAAATATTGTCAATAATGTTAACATCCATAGAGGAAAATGAGGACTACGTTTGTATAAAAAGGCGATTTCGCGCGGGTCCTCTACTTTCGTCTTATGTCAGCATGCATCGAATGCTGTTCCGTGTCACCGACGCGACGCGACGCGACGCGTCGCCCGTTGCCGAATTCTCTAATGTAACCTGTTACCCCAAATGCGTCGAGGTAGTGTTAATAATCCTGGGGGCCGATTTTTGAATTTTGTCACTCGAAAATCTGTGGAAAACGGCGAATTGATATTTTTGAAATACGAGCAATAGAAATTGGGAATCTAGTGGTATTGATCACTCGTTTTCAATTCTATTAGTAGAATTTAAATGCCTAGTAGTGGAGATATATTGATGTGAATCACACGAAATCGAGCGCTCGAAATTCAAAAATCGGCCCCCTTGTCCAGGTCCAGTAAGCATTTGAACGTGTGTATTCATAAACTAAGCTAAACGCAACCACACAGAATCCATTACCATCAAATTAACTCTCCTGCATCAAAATGTCTACAGCTCTTCTAGGATCACTTACTTTTTGCTGGTATTTGCAATATTAATACCAGCGCACCTGCTGCAATTTATTTTGCACTAGGGGCTTATATAATGAATAATGTATTTGGGAATCATACGCCGTAAAATATAATTGCTGTGTCGATGTCTAACACGAGTACGGCAGAGTACTTAATACAAGTCCAAGTATGGAATCCGCGCCTGATGAAGGACGGCTCGCTGATTTTGTAATCAAGTACGGACGTAATATAATTTCCTGGTCTGCGCTAATGAACGTGTATTTTGTTTCATCTGCCGTCAGCAGCACGTAAAACGCGCGACGTAAAATCAACATTTCATTTGGCCTGAGTTCGCAGCGGACTTGGTAGCTCGTGCTTCAAATTTGAGTCAATTAATAATTTTTCCTCTTCGTTTCCGACACTGCAAATAGAAATATCCTTTCGCAGTAAGCTTATTAACTTAATTTTTCTGGTATCGACTTTTTCTCCTGCCGTTTTTGTACTCCTAATTATGTGTTATTTTAATTTTAATTCGATCACTGATAGTTATTTCATTCACTGTGTTATTTTAACATTTTAGTGATATCATTTTAAGGCAATTATGTAGTTAGTAATATGTGATCGAATTCATCATCTTATCACGTCGGGGTCACCAATATCACGTCGGAGTCACCAATATCACGTCGGGGTCACCAATATCACGTCGGGGTCACCAATATCCCGTCGATAGGGGGATGTGGGCGTTCTTCATTGAAACACGGGTCTTCAATAACTTTATGTATTGATAATACAAACTTAAATTAATTTTATTGCGAGCGGCGTGTACGCAGGTGCCGACATGTATCTTGACAAGGGCGTGTCGGGGTGATGTAGCCAGACTTGAAATGTCAAGCTGTTTGAGAACATGGCTAACACACCACAATCTTAACCGCATCAGAGACGGATAGCTTTCGTTTTATATCCATAATTATACAGACACCAACACGGCTTTTATGTCATAGTTAAGTACTTTTTTTTACTCATTGTAGATTTGTGATATTGCATAACCCCATACTTTATAAAACCACACATTTGTAAGTCTATGTTTTTACTATTTTCAATTTATCTTTTACTTTTTCTATTATGTTGCATAGATAAAAACAACATTATAAGTTTAATTCGATTTAAAGCTGTCCATACACACTGATAGGGAAAGTCTGCGCAGTTTTATAAACTGCACAAGTAAAACGAAGTGTCTTATGTGCAGTTTCCTATACAATACAGCTTTACCTGTGCAGTTAAAAGTCCCAAACAACTGAACTCGGCAAAATACCTTTTAGACAAACTCCGACCTGTTAATTCAATTTAACTTATCTAAAAAGTATTTTTAAAAGCTTCCAAGAGGGAACAGGGATAACTTGATAAACCGTAATATTAATGTAGATCTGAAGTAACTGTCTATTGAAAAAGAAATCACTTTAGGGAACTCTGTCCAACTGTCCATAACTGCGCGAAAGCCTTATAATGGAGTTTCTACCTGAAACATATACTGTACGTTTGAAACTATTTATATTCGCCCAGCGCTTAAAATAATCACATACGAACTGCAAACAAAAGCATTGGATATATCGTATTTTCGTGTTTCTGTGATGTCTTTGTCGGGGATATTTTCATCCAGTCTGTAGTACGGCCTCTAAAGTATTAACGTTACCTACGCTCTTTGGAAAACCGTCGGTTTCGTAGCTTTTTCGAAATACCTCGGACGTCACACTGACACCGCTAACACCCCATTTCCTATTAGCCTCTAAAAATGATATAAAGATTGATTGTAAGTATTATAAAATAGCGTTTTAAAATGTACTATTTATTTTATTGGGTGTAAACAAGCCAGGAGCGGGGCGTATTGTCGGAGAGTCGTCTAGATAAATCGCCTGGCTACGTGTTGTGGAGAGCCGTTCGATGTATCACAGGCACGTATCCAATAGAACCGGTGCAGACATGTTGCGTGAGGCTATTTTCCCTTCTCACGACCTCATAAATCCTTACTTTATAAATTAGATAAGACGCTATACATTTCAGCTGAAGTGCCGAACAATGTTTCTAAGTGACCGCGCGGCACCCTTATTCATTGCCTATCTACTGAATATACCGAAATTAAATTTGGAAGAATATTTATATTTTTGCTGAATAAATAATACGTCTATATACACCGTGTTTTTAGGGTTCCCAACCCAAAGGGTAAAAACGAGACCCTATTACTAAGACTCCACTGTCCGTCTGTCCGTCTGTCTGTCTGTCTGTCTGTCACCAGGCTGTATCTCATGAACCGTGATAGCTGTTGTAACAGTTGAAATTTTCACAGATGACGTATTTCTATTACCGCTATAAACAACAAATACTAAAAATTACGTAACCCTCGGTGGGCGAGTCCGACTCGCACTTGTTTTATTTCTATAAATTTCAAGGGTGCATTCCTGAGCTTAAATCAAGTAACTTTCTCAAAGACACCGGTATTCTACTCAACTCCATTTCGAAGATAATCAATAAAAAAAATCTGATAAGGTCCCTACGAATGTGTACAGTGCCTTAGGGCCTGTTTACATATTGATTAGTGTTTAGTACGAGTTCATACATTTGCTACTAAACTTAAGATGATTGATATTCGAAATGACACTGACATATCACAGTTTTCAATTGTTGGTTAAGTTTAATGTAATGCCCATGTTAAAATAACGCTATATGTAACATTTAATTACTTTTTTTTTTTGGGAATTAACTATGCCATTTAATTTTCTTAAACGTACTTAGCCATACCCTGAAGTTAACGGAATTCAATAAAAACACGGTGTATATTAACGTCTACAAACATGAAATAATTGGTTTGTTCATTCAGTAAAACTAAGCACAATTTATAATGGGATAACCACGGGATAACATTCCACATTCAATTAAATATTATGCTAATAGAACTATTATGAAAAAATTGCCAAGTACGATTCGGACTCGCGCCGTGCCACAAGAGTTTCGTAACTTTCATACCATCACATATTTAAAATCTTTATTTTTTTTCCTAAGGACCAACTCACCCTTGACTGGTTTTTATTATTTATTTTACGCAGTCCAGTTTTCCTTATAATTACAAAAAAATACGTTTCTTATGTCGCATTTATATTAGATTTGCTACAGGTAGGTATACGGGATGGCGCTTACGTGCCCCAAGAGTTTCGTAACTTTCATACCATCACATATTTAATATCTTTATTTTTTTTACTGAGGACCAACTCACCCTTGACTGGTTTTTATTATTTATTTTACGCAGTCCAGTTTTCCTTATAATTACAAAAAAATACGTTTCTTATGTCGCATTTACTATATTAGATTTGCTACAGGTAGGTATACGGGATGGCGCTTACGTGCCCCAAGAGTTTCGTAACTTTCATAACATCACATATTTAATATCTTTATTTTTTTTACTGAGGACCAACTCACCTTTGACTGGTTTTTATTATTTATTTTACGCAGTCCAGTTTTCCTTATAATTACAAAAAAATACGTTTCTTATGTCGCATTTATATTAGATTTGCTACAGGTAGGTATACGGGATGGCGCTTACGTGCCCCAAGAGTTTCGTAACTTTCATAACATCACATATTTAATATCTTTATTTTTTTTACTGAGGACCAACTCACCTTTGACTGGTTTTTATTATTTATTTTACGCAGTCCAGTTTTCCTTATAATTACAAAAAAATACGTTTCTTATGTCGCATTTATATTAGATTTGCTACAGGTAGGTATACGGGATGGCGCATACGTGCCTACTTAAGTGTGAAGTTACAATCAGGAAGGGGGAGCTATGTATATAGTCGTTAAGTGCGGTAAATATGCTTAAGTCCGCGTAATTCCTCGCTTAAGTAAGTCCCACTATGATCTGTTTGCATCCGACATCCTTTATAGAAAGTGTTTGCTCAAGTGTGTTTCAAGATAATACAAAGATAAGGTTATCGATTAACTGTCTTGGCGTTCAAAACTTTGTTAAGAGTTGTTTTAGGGCGGTATTATACAACTTCAATAGATAGAGTTATTATACCTACTAATGTTACAACGATTGTATTTATTTACGAAAGGAAACACCAGCAAATATTGTAGGTATTCATTTTTATCCTCTACGTAATCAGACTTACATTTCTAAAATGGGTATAATGTTTATTTTCTGTTTTGTGTGCGATTTTTTTTCTTTCAATTATTTTATAGATATATTATATTTTATCTGCTTAAAGGACTCGTACCATGAATCCAACAAGTTTTCTATTGCTAATACTTAGTAACACTCCGATATTGCACCAACATTTTGACACTTTTTTCATTAAGTACATACATATATGATATAACATAATTTTAAGGGGGTTATCTAGGGGTCACAAAGCCGTGCGTAATTTAGAAAACCGGTTTTTGTGACGACTAGGTACCTTACTTACGTACATTCGCCGCTAAGCTACGGTCGTAGCGCTACGTCGTAGTCGATACGATAACATGGGTTTCCAGTATGTAGCGAAAATGCTTCGTAGAGGCAAAACGACAACGCGCTGAATGGGTTAAAGAAATTGGCCCTAATAAGGTCAGCATTAGAGATAAGTATACGTAGCGCTCCCTTTAATGTACACATTTATTTTTGTACCTGGGGGCCGATTTTTGAATTTCGAGCGCTCGATTTCGTCACTCGAAAATCTGTGGAAAACGGCGAATTGATATTTTTGAAATACGAGCAATAGAAATTGGGAATCTAGTGGTATTGATCACTCTTTTTCAATTCTATTAGTAGGATTTAAATGCCTAGTCGTGGAAGTATATTGATGTGAATTCAAAAATCGGCCCCCTGCACTGCATATTGGCCCCACAGATCTAAAGTTTACAGCAAGCGGTTAGGAAGTAAAAGATTTGTCTTATTAACAAGTTTGTGTGGACAATACCTACTAGTCTTACACTAATTACAAATTATGTACGCAAAAATGACATGACATAAATGTTGCCATCGTGAATTCATAAAGTCGACCTTTGTTTGCTGAAGACATTGATTGACTTCACAAACACTAATGTTAATGTTTTAAACAAACAAGCTCAAACTAACCAAAAGTTTTTAGCGCGTACTGACTACATATAAATTACTGTTACTAGTTCTTAAGTTCCTACATTAAATTGAAGATCAAACGAACTTACCAAGTGAAGTTCGATCGAAATTATGTGAACAGCTTCATTCGACGCGATTTAAAGTTAACATAGTGTAGTAGCACCCCCAAGCATCAGCCTTGCACGGTTTTTTAAAGTTTTGTACTGGCAACATTTAAAAAGAAAAAAGTTACCCCTTCCACTACTCCCACCTGGCGACGGTTGGAACCGCCATTTTTACTTCATTTGTTTACAGCATAATTTAAACGCATTTATTTCACATCAATATTAATGTGGGTAGGGCGTTAGTTAATATTGTGTACCCAATATTTAAGTTTAGAGGGCGGGTTGTTATAAATCGCGTCGAATGAAGCTGTTCACATAATTTCGATCGAACTTCACTTGGTAAGTTCGTTTGATCTTCAATTATGTTTCACAGCTTCATTCTTTGCGATTTAAAGTTAACATAGTGTAGGATGTTCAGAGCATGTCAATGTGAAATAAAGCGTGAAGGATCCAAGGATTTACCTAGGTAAGTAATAACCATTAATGATATTAGATCATTTATTTATTCACATTTGTAAACATCATACTTGTTATTATATAATCAAACATCCTTCATAAAGAAATCTTTAGATTTATTTTAATTGTTTATCTTAAACATTAAATGTATATAATTAATCACAAGTACAACACGTACTGTTTTATAACAATCATATATATCCTTATGTATCAAATAATACTAACAATTTTTGTTTTATTTACAGGTCTCCGGCAGAAGAGAGAATTGAGCGAGCGAATTGATTACAATCTGTGATTATTTCCTTATGATAATATTTGGCAAATACACATGAGGAATCAGTCCATCCTGCCGTCTTACGGATTAGGTCAAGACTTACACCCATCTTGTTGGCAGTGGATGTGGCAGAGTGACGAGTGCTATGTGCAGTGAATATGGAAGTATCTATTCCACTATCGCGCAGTGTTGTTTTTATCCAAGTACTTAGCGTTTGAGATGTGACTTTATTGTGCGGTTTTTTGTAACTTATAAATAAAGAATGGTTATTTGAATGGCGGAGTGTCTCTGTTTTATTTATGTATGTTTTAAGACATCTCGCTGGACAAATTTCAGGACGTTCGTTGAAAAACGGCAGTCTGAGAATTGGCTGAAACGACGAAGGTCGTGATGTTTTAATTAAAGCTGGAATTTTGATAACTATTTCTGAATCGGTTTGCATGTTTACGTTATTCAACTCTATTAATGAAAAGGTTTGCACTCGATGTGCCGAGCATAATGCCAACAAGGTGAGTGTTTTCTTTGAAAGCGTTTCCAAACTAAGATGATCATTAGGCCATTTGTGGCCTAGGTGGTTAAGAACTGTACTCGGGTTCCATGTTAAATTATATTTGGGTAATGTTGGTCTTAATTTGAAAATACCCTTCATAAACCGTTTGATTCGATCATCATTTAAAGTGCAACCTAGTAATAATGAAATAGCTGATTTATAACTATTAATCGTTCCATACTTAGCGCCAGTATCGAAAATACGGGTCAGAAAATCAACAATAATTGGTATTGATATTTCCATATAATCATGTCCATAGGTTTTACAATAATCAATATAAGCTTTGATACATGGGCCATATTGTTTGTATGTATTATCAGATAGTGAAGATAACATTATTTCAACCGATCTGGGGGATAATGATCTATTTAATAACGAGTTCCTGATAATTTTGCGGCAATCAACGACAGGGTCCTGTGCAAGTTGTGAGTCGATCTGCAAGGAGACGTTAGCAAATTAGCACTTGGCCGAAAGTAAATGGGTTCTTCAACTAATAATTTCGAAAACAAAGGGAACCATGGCTGTGTGGGCCAGTTTGGAACGACAACAATACCCTCGGCTTTATCATTAATGATTTTCTGTATGACCTTTAAAATCAATGAAAATGGTGGAAAGGCGTAAAAATTAATATTTTTCCAGGAAAACGTAAAAGCGTCGATCGTCCATGCATCTGGGTCGTTCTTCCAGGTAACGTATAGAGAACACTTAGTATTACAACGGCTTGCAAATAAATCGACCTCAGGCATACCAAAAGTTTGTTTTATTTTTACAAATGCATTATTACTTAGTTCCCACTCAGTGTCAGAAAATTTAGTACGTGATAATTTGTCAGCTTCATAGTTTTCCTTGGTATTGATATATGATGCAAATATTATAATTTTACGCCTTTCACACCACTGCCAGATTTCCTTTGTAATACGATTTAAGTGAGGAAATTGGACGCTGCCCATTCTGTTTATGCAAGCGATAGCGGTAACGTTGTCGATTCTTAAAATAATTTCGCGATTATGAATTTCGTTTGCAAATGTCCTTAAAGCCAAAAAAGCTGCATTTAACTCCAATTCATTAATATGTAACAAACGTTCACTCTCTTTCCAGTAACCGTACGCTTTATGATTATTACAGTATGCACCCCAGCCAGATTTCGATGCATCAGAAAATATTTCTAATTGGAATTGATTAAATCTGAACGGACAAAACCCATTGTCAATATTTTTTATCCACCAACACAAGTCATCCTTTATTTCAGATGATATTGTGATTGAAGCTTCATAGTTAGAATTTTTAAGTAAACAGAGATATTTATGACGTTCTAAAAGCTTAGTGTATAACCAAGAATATTGTATAGCAGGGCAGGCAGATATTAAAAGACCAATTAATCTAGCAAATTCGCGTAATTTACATTTATGGGTTCGGATAAATGTCGTAAGTTTATCCTTTATTTTATTTCTTTTTGAGTCAGGCAAACTTAACGTCATTATTTTCGAGTCGAAAATAAATCCTAAAAATTTACATTTTTTACTAGGTGTTAAGCAACTTTTTTTGCTATTAATAATAAATCCTAAATCTTCTAATAGAGATTTGGATGCAGTGACATTTGCAAGACATTCATCATAAGATCTACCCACACATAATATATCATCCAGATATATACACGACAGATAGTTGTGTAGTCTTAAGTATTCGACTATAGGTTTTAGCATTTTCGTGAAAACGTATGGCGAGGTACATAAACCGAATGCAAGAGAATTAAACTCGAATAAGGTATCATTGAACATAAACCGTAGGTATTTTCTATGTGGTTTATGAATAGGAATCAAAAGATAAGCATCTTTAATATCAATAGAAGCCATATAACAATCCTGAGTTATCAATTTAGACGCGGTTCTATAATCTTCCATTTTAAAATGGCGTGTTTTGATAAACTTGTTGAGGCATTTTAAATTTAGAATGAACCTTTTTTCGCCATTTGGTTTAGGTACCAGAAAAATACTAGAAATGAATTCGTCGGGATCATGTTCACACATTGAAATGGCATTAATTTCTAAAAGCTTATTGATAGCTTTTTCATAGTCAGATCGCTCCGATCTTGTCTTGGAATAAACAGCAGGACAATCTCTTCTGGTAGGCACAGAAGTAAAAGGAATCCTATACCCTTGGGTCCATTGAAGGATCGTAGGATCCGAAGTGATCTGTGCCCATTTATGGGTATAGTTTCGTAATCGTCCTGCGTATCGTACCTCGTGTTCAGCTATCTCCTGTAGCTCCGGTGGCTGCGGCGGCGCGGCGAGCTCGAGCGGCGCGGGGCGTGGGCGCCGCTCGGGCGGCTGGAGCGCGGCGGCGGCCGGTAGTGCCCTGCATCGGGCTTGCTCTGCGTCCTTTGATGCAGGGGTTTGAAGTTTAAATTGTTTTTCTGCGACTTTTTGTTAAGTACAAAATTATTTTTATTAAAACGATTGTTAAACGGTTTTGGTGTATGTTTTAATGTTTCCCCAGACTTTTGAATAGATTGAGCGGCTTTTAATTTGTCAGTTACATTATCTCCAAAAAGGAAACCGTCTCTAACCGTATTAGTAAGAGTCTCTTTAAGATCGGTGTTAACTGATGAAACTACGAAGTAGCGACGTGTTTTTGTTTCTAAGTAGTGGCTATCGCACAAGATACGACAAGCATCGCTGACTGGTTTCAAGATTTTTTGCGCAGATGCATCTGGTTTAAGCAATAAATCCGTGGCCTGCGCGAGAGCAGACAGAGCAATTCCTAATTGCTTCTGTTTTTCCATTATGGCATGATCTCTTTTTATTGAACTAACTGTTAATGCCGCTTTAGCCTCAGCGTTAAGAGTAGGAGCAACTAAGAGGTCACAATTGCTGGGCACGAGGTACTCTTGAAAAAGTTTTTCTTTAACCTCCTTTTGTAAACCTTTTAGTAAGATTTCATGCCATCTACTGGCCACGTCCTTGTGTATGCTGTCGCCTAACGCCAGTTCTGGTTTTGGAGCATCGCCTAGCATTAGCAAGATGTCGTCATCAAGTTCTTGATCCTGCGCGGAAGACGAAAGTACCTGCGGTTGAGTTTCTGGTAGATCTGGAGCAGACGACGGGCCTGGGCGCGGAGAGGCTGGTCGCGGCGGCTCTTGTTGCGTCGGGGGCTGAGGCGGTGGTTGTTGCGGCGAGTCTGGCGCTGGTGTTGGCGACGACGCTGCGGCGCGAGGCGGCGGCGGCGCGGCCACGTGGCCGCGCGGCGACGAGCATCGATCTTGACGTGCTTCAGAATCGACTATCATGTCGTCTGAAAAGAACCAATCGTTCTGTATTTTCTTGTACAACGCCGTAAAATCGAGCCTAGGAAAGGAATAGCGTGACAGTAAGAGCCCGTAATTAGCAAATACGCATCACAATCCTTAAAGTTGGTCATTTGACCTCAGACAGTTACAAACGTAACATAAGTGTGACAGTAAGAGCCCGTAATTAGCAAATACGCATCACAGTCTTTGAAATGGGTCTAACATTCGACCTCAAGCTGTTACAAAAGTAACATATGCGTGACAGTCAATGCCCGTAATTAGCAAAAACGCATCACATTTTCAATAGAATCTCATCAGCTCATGAAAACTAGCTAGAGAAAATTATAACTTACCGTCTGTTTCACTAGAATCTGAAGAATATAGAATTCTTGATCGGCCACGTGTCCGTCGTAGCAATTTGGTTTCTAGCTTCTTAATTTTTCTCCTAATCTCATCCTCTTCATTCTTCCGTTTCCCCATGTTTAAAGTGGAAGGTACGCGTGCGAAGGCTTGAGCACGGGAATGAATAATGAAGTAAAAATGGCGGTTCCAACCGTCGCCAGGTGGGAGTAGTGGAAGGGGTAACTTTTTTCTTTTTAAATGTTGCCAGTACAAAACTTTAAAAAACCGTGCAAGGCTGATGCTTGGGGGTGCTACTACACTATGTTAACCCTTAAATGCATAATGATGTATATATGCATCGTATATTTGATGGTCCGTGGCTCAATATGCAGCTATCCAAAATCACATTTATTACTTTTATACAGCATGACACATCTATTTCAATTTATTAAAAAGTTATACAAAAAATCATGCATTTAAGGGTTAACTTTAAATCGCAAAGAATGAAGCTGTGAAACATAATTGTTGTTGACAATTAATAATTCATTACGATGTCAATAAACGACACATTGACTGTACTGTGATAAAATATACAAATCCATGGAGAGTGAAAATTATTGGGCAAATGAAAATCGTAATGTACCTATGGGGAAGATATTTCGGGAAGGAGAATATTTCAGCGACACGTCACCTCATATTATGACAGCAGTTTGAATGCGATCAGAAGTAGTCTTTAAAACTTAGGGTGTATAGTAGGTTCCACAGATATATTTAAGTACGTTCAGCCAGCGAGCCAGCATCATTTTTGAAAAATCGTAGCACTTTTTTAAATCACAATATTTATGCCAAACATTTCGTTAGCAATCTTGTAGCCTTTTTTTGTAACTTTATCGGTTCAAAACCTGGTTTCTTGACTTTCGCTCCATAGAAAAAAACCAGCCAAGTGCGAGTCGGACTTGGACGGCAAAAAAATCACGTTTGTTGTTTGGGAGCCCCACTTAAACATTTATTTTATTCTGATTTTAGTATTTATTGTTATAGCGGCAACAGAAATACATCATCTGTAAAAATTTCAACTGTCTAGTTATCACGGTTCATGAGATACAGCTTGGTGACAGACAGACGGACAGACAGACATACAGACGGACAGACGGACAGCGGAGTCTTAGTAATCGGATCCCGTTTTTACCCTTTGGATACGGAACCCTAAAAATCACGAATATAAAACGCACCTTAAAAATTTATAAGAAATTTTGCACAATAGCTAAATATATGAATATTGCTTCTAAAAATGCGCAATTTTATTTTTGATCAAACTCATCGCTTACTTTTTCGTTATAAACTTACAAAAAAAAAATCAAAAACATGATATCTGCGACTCCGGGCGCTCACAGTCATCTCGCTCACGCTTACGCTCAGTGGGAGTGAGAGAAGAACCAGAACTCACGGGGCCTTAATTGCGAAATGCTGGCAAAAACGCTGGCTGATTAAAAAAACGTATCAGTACGAGTAGAACTAAAATAAATAAAGAATTAGACATTCACTCAAAGTCACACCGAGATTGCAAAACACTTCTTACTGCGTGGCTAAAAACAAAATCATACGAAGAAACGGAAAAACTACTAATATCAGAATACTAAAAAAAAAAAATAGGCAAACGGACAGAACAGTATCACACACACACACACAAACACACACACACACGTTTTTCATGCATTTATAGTTATTATTATAAATTATTTAAGTTACAATATCATAAGTTTGTTAAAATTTAGTGTAAGTTAAATGGTAATTTTTGTTGTTTTGGTTTTAGAAATTAATCTTTAGATTTTAATTTTTTATTTGTACAAATAGTTTGCTTTAACCTAGGGAAGAAGCGGTGCCTCCCGACACAGGCAATTTTTTGCTTACCGGGCGGCTCCATCACCTAAATCATGGCAATTTGTGTTTAAAACAAATAAAGATTTTTGTATTTTGTATTTTGTAGAACAAAATCAAAGCAAAATGAAAGCACGCCGACAGCGACGTCAGCGACAACCAGCAACCTGTCAGCATGCGCACATCAAAGAAAATCCAGCGGACCACATCACAAGCAAACGTCACAAAAGCTTGAAAGAGATCAAAAATATAAAATACTGGTAATGTATAATAATTGGTATACCACCACCGGTCTCTAACTTTATGCGGTCCTAAATAATATACCTTAGCAATTTTATTGTAACAATACAAATGATGATGACGTGTAAGTTGCTTCGAACAAGTAGGATGTTTAATTTATATGAATGACCAAAAAAATAAGTAGGTAATCAGACTAATCATAAATGGGAAATAGTTTATTAACACTCAAACTAGTTATAATTTTTCCTTGAGTAAAAAATAGGTGCAATAGGTGCGTTACTCATCCATTTGCAGGTAAGCTTTTTTTGAATAATAATGAGAGAGACAATGTTAAATCCTTACCACGGTAGGTATTAAATTACGGCTAATTTTAATCGTCGATATGAATGCGAGGGGTGTGCAATCGTCAGTACCATCACCTCGTATCTCCCATACAAAGATAATTAACTATTTAACCGTCGTCGTTCTGCAGAAAACGACCAAGTTCATTCTTCTTCCTCGCGTTATAACGGCATTTTGCCACGGCTCATGGGAGCCTGGGGTCCGCTTGATAACTAATCCTAAGAATTGACGCAGGCACTAGTTTTTACGAAAGCGACTGCTGAACTAGGCCTTGTTAGGATTAGTCCGGTTTCCTCACAATGTTTTCCTTCACCGAAAAGCGGCTGGTAAATATCAAATGATATTTCGTACGTAAGTTCCGAAAAACTCATTGGTACGAACCGGGGTTTGAACCCGCGACCTCCGGATTCCAAGTCGCGCGCTCTTACCGCTACGCCACCAGCGCTTTTCCGATTTTATCAAATTGACACCTTTACTTAGTGAATTTATTCACTTGATGCTTTATAAAAAAAACCGGACAAGTGCGAATCGGACTCGCCCACCGAGGGTTCCGTACTTTTCAGTATTTATTATTATAGCGGCAACAGAAATACATTATCTGTGAAAATTTCAACTGTCCAGCTATCACGGTTCATAAGATACAGCCTGGTGACAGACAGACAGACGGACAGACGGACAGTGGAGTCTTAGTAATAGGGTCCCGTTTTTACCTTTTGGGTACGGAACCCTAAAAAGGAGATGGTACTTTCTATATATAATTTAGCACTTTAGAGTACTTATATAGTATGTATATTACAGATACGGATGTCAATGACTAAAAACAAATGATTAATGTAGCTTTTCTAATAAAAACGTACGTAACTGTTTTTAGCACTAAAGAAGATAATGTATTTATTTTTATAACAAACTAGCAGAACAAGAAAGTTACATACAATTACACATTTTCTTTTATGGCTTCGATACGTGGAAGGCAAGTAGGAAACTTTTGCGACATTGTCCATTTATTGGCTGAAATTCGATTAAATGAATCGTGTCAGGTCGTACGTATTACGTAATTCCGACAGAATGGCCAAATATTAGTGGAACGTGATCTCAATAAAGAATAAGTACGTGATTTGATTGAACTGTTTAAAAATTATCAAATCGTACGTTAGGTACTATACAATGCCCCGGTACCACTCAAATTTTTAGATTTCCCTTTATTACAAATCCCTACGAGTTTTTTTTATATATCATTCATATTTCTTGAAGTAGTTGTATTTGAAAAAGTCACTGGGTGTATGTTATACTATATGTATGTCCCAGACTCAATCATATAATGTTCCGAAAATGTATTAACTGAGCAGAATAATTTGCTCAGTGTAATGTCTAGGGTAAAGGTGAATGGAGTCCAATTGATTCACATTTACGAGTATTCATGAATCCTATGACTCGTACGTGCCACAAAACTTTTAGTAATTTTCGTAAGAATGCGGTACGACTTAGTGGGATGAATGGTTACCATTAACATTGTTTATAGGTAGGTATCGGCGGCCGATTGTAAAATCAGGCAGATCATGAAATTCCTAGCCCTTCGTGAATCGTGAAAATCAAATTCTCGTTCCCTGAGTCAACAGACAGTTTGCCCTTCGGGCATCTGAAGCAACCTAACGAACCTATCCTACCTATCCTAGTTTAATTTTAGGCGGAAAAAAATAGACGAGATCAATTTACCCGATCGGCTCAAAATTTGGCAGTTTTAAAACCTTGCCTTTAAAACGTATTTGTGGCTCAAACTTCCAACTGTTTGAATTTGTAACAATGTTTATTGATCAAAGGCTGACGCACTGCGAGCAATCCCAACAAAGCTGATGGCGTTTGACTGTCATCAAAAAATAAAACGAAACGGTAACGCTTTTCAGAACTTTCATCCGCACGTTTTAAATGTACAATTGTGAGCCGCGTTTTATAAACGGCTACTGGTGTCCTAAGCATCCAGTAGACCAACCTGTTTTTATTTGTAAACCGCAAATAGCTTAACGGAAATCTCGCTGAAATTTAATTGTGATGCCCGGTATTTTATGAATATTTATGGTGGCGCTTTTACGAAATCTAAGTAGGTTTAAAAAAACGAAACTGTAGAGTCACGTTAATTAGGTAATTATATCGAATATCGCTGATGTTCTACAGGTATAGATATACACTATATATACAGCTTGAGGCCTTTACAAATACCAATAAGTTACATATTGTGAACATGGCCTCTTTGTTATATGTATCAGTTTCAGTGGCAAGTCAACTGTATGAATTATACTAATGAAACTGTACAAATGGATGTAATAAAGAATATATGTAAAGTGTTATAGGAAACAATGAACAATAATAATAGGTGCTGAATGCCTCCCTATTATTATTTCCTAAATGGTCATATTAGAAGAAGCAATCGCTTTCCGGTAGGTACCTTAAAGAAACCTGACCTTATAGAGGTAACCTAAGCTAAACAGTTGCAGGCATTCCAGCAGGCACTGGTTACGAAAGCTTCTGCCACCGAGTCATCCAATCCAACCAGTGGGTAACTCGAGTTTCCTCGTGATGCTTTCTTTTACCGAAGAGCAACTGGTAAATTTTAAATGATATTTCGTACCATAGTCCCAAAAAACTCAAAGGTACGAGTAAGGGTCCCAACTCACAAGCTGAAATATGTCATTTGTTTTATTTTAAATAATTTTGATGCTAAGCGTTTTCTGCACTGTAAAAACCACACCACCAGAGGTGCTTGACACTGCCCTGGTTTAACAAAGCAAATCCAGCGGCTATAGGGGAGCGTAGGAACAAAACAAACGAACGCAGAGGGGCCACCTCATACTATGCATGCAGAAAGCGTGAATTTAATAACAAACCCATTCAACCTCAGCTTGCAACTTTAAATGAGCAGGAAACACATAAATAGTACTTAGATAACATTTTTGCACATTATTATTAACTAAAACAGGACTTATCCGAGATCGAGTGCAGGTAGTTCGAAAAACTCGCACAGCTAGAAGATGTCTATGTCAACTTTAGACAGTCTTTCTCCGGTTGATCCCTTCCAGCTCAGAATCGCTTTTTTAAATTTTAAGCTTTTTTCCGCGGTTAAGTTTATTTTTAGAATAGTAATGAGCTACGCAATTTTATTGCATGATATTGCAATAAAAATGGTAGAGATAATAATTTTAGTTTTAAGTATAAGTTCAACAGTGTGGTGTCTGGCCTTATATTACTGTAACTAATCTGTGAGGTAGGCTCGTGGCGGCGGCGGTTGTGCCGCCCGTCGACTGAACACGCTGCGGCTAATAGCACATTAGAACCATCTCGGCAGCGCAGCTTTAAATATTAACGCCTCAGGCCACCGCACAGCCTCCCTTAAAAAGACTTTTTATTTGTAGGTAACGAGATCTCGCTCTTACTGTATAATGAGGTTTATTATATCTCTGTAATGAGTTTCATACTGTTATGTATTAATATTTTTAGAGCTAATAAAGGCGTCGTTGAAAGTTCGGGCTTTATAGCTATTTATGAGTTCCAAGGCTCTCAGGGGATATTCGTCGTAAGCCACTCTGTTACGAGCCGGTTGATTCGTCATAAAATGCTTAGAGTAGAGAATCTAGGTTTTACTGCATGGTAACATTGTACTTAGATGTAAATTATAGTGCTACATAAAATAGTAGAAACTATATAAAATGGAACTAAAAAACTTACATACTAAATTGTTGCCATGTTTAAGCATGTTACGTCAAAACATCACTCAACATAACTGTTATCATTCATTAGTGGAAACTGTGTGGCTTGTGAATGTGTTATCTGATTTATTATGTGTGTTGTTTTTGCCTGTTTGTTTCCCAAATGTTTAAATAAATAAAATGTGACAGTTACGTAGGAAGTGGCGCCCTCAATAATTTTCTACAATTTCTTGTCGAACTATAACAATACGAGTAAGTACAACTAAGGTTATCACATTTAAATTTGTGCTTAAATCTTTCTATTATTCCATTTAATTAGTGACTAAAACAAGTGTCTAAACCGAGAAATTATTTAATGTTAATTAGGACCAACTCGTTTTATTAAAAGAAGGCCCGAACAAATAAAATAAAGCACAGCAACAAAGAAAATTTTAAAAACAAAAAGCTTTGTATATACCCAACCCATCATCATCAATGGCCACTGCATCCCTGACGGATGATTGTTGCAACGCTGAAATGAAATGAAATGAACGATACCCAGAGGTAAACCATTCTAAATGTAACTCGTAACGTAACATACTCACGTAATGCTCCCCGCACCGCCGAGCGACAACTTCCATGCATATTTATGATTCAATATGTAAGCCACTCATTAGAACGTTTAATTTGACGCATGTTTGACGCATATAATTCCTCTGAAGTATTTGCTAACATTACTAATTACCCTGTTTCGATGGTAAAGCTCCTGATCCATTAAGAGTCCCCGGCAAGCTCGGTTCTCCATACAAACGTAGTTAGGCTCTCATTTTAAAACGACTAGCTAGATTGATTTGAAACTTTGTACTGTCAATAAGAAGATATATCTAGGTCTGTAATTAGTTTATGTAGCTTCAGATACCATAGTAAAAAAACATACACAGTCAGTATCAAAAGCGGAGGGGGGGGGGGGCTAGGAATATAGTTAACGTCAGTAAAGATAGAGGCGATGTTTAGTTGCTCCCAGACAACCTACTTTTGCATAATCGACTTCCGATGCTTCCGATTATGCAAACAAGGTCACCGGCCCCTATTTCACCACGGTGACAGGTGCGACGATTGTCGACATCACTGTTGCTGACGTCACAGGCCTCCATGGGCTACGGTTGCCGCTTACCATCGGGCGGGCTGTATTCCTGTTTGCCACCATCGTTGTATGAACCGCAAAAAATACTGTAATGTCCTCGCATGTATATTT
Organism: Cydia strobilella; assembly: GCF_947568885.1. Lineage (NCBI taxonomy): Eukaryota > Metazoa > Arthropoda > Insecta > Lepidoptera > Tortricidae > Cydia > Cydia strobilella. Next base: position 8,114,903 of record NC_086049.1, on the reverse strand, counting down.
CCGTAACGGGTTTAAAAAAATCGTTTAAGTATTGTTTCTATGAAAAAGACACAAAAACTAAAGTTGTAATTTTTTGATTGAAATGAGTTTGGTATAAATAGTTACGAGTTATGATTTTTTTTCTTTTTTTTTGCAGCAAAACCGCAGCTGTTTTATTAATGAGTAGTAATCCTAAAAATTATAATTAATTCGTTGTATAACCATCTTGCGTGTTTGCGCATCTCGAGATATCTTGAATTTTCGTGATAAATCATCTGAAATTCAAAGGTTAGCATAAAAATACTCGTAAAAACCCATTTCAATAAAATAAAATAAAAATACCACTTTGGTTTTTGTCTTTTCCATAGAAACAATAAACGATTATTAAACAAATACCGCACCCGGCCGTTACGGAAATATGAAATATGCCAAAAAATCACAAATAATTCTTGGTGAAACGATCTGCGAGGATAATACGGTATTTTTTGCGGTTCTTAAATTTATTATTATTATTTATTGATTTTTTGTTCCGGCTATATACATTGTTTTAAAAAAAAACATAACTCGACTTTTTTCAAGCCAAATCGTTTGAAATTCATAGTATAGCATAACAATGATATGTAAAACCCATTTCAATAAAAAAAAATTAAAATGTTAATTTTCGTATTTACCGCTTTTCCATAGAAACAATTACCTATTTAAAAAACCGCACCCGTGACGGAAATATGTAGTATGCCAAAAAATCACAAATAATACGTAGTATAACCATGTGTGACGATATTACGGTTTGCTCCTGATGACACTCCTCGGTACGGAGTGAAACGTGTCGAGCGTCTTACGACTTAAAATACGTGAGTCTCCAAGCCGCTCTGTCCTGGGCCGTGCATGCTAGCCTGCAATGTGGCGTTTATCTCTGACGTTATTCTGTCCACCCAACGCGTGGCCATACGTCCATCCCTACGCTTCCTTGCCATGCGGCCAGTAATTATGAGTTTTTCCAGGCCATCTGGCCCCGTCCTGCTCAGATGGCCGAAGAAACCAAGTACACGTTGGGAGCAAACTGTGGAGACCCTCGTTCTAATGTTAAGTTCGTCAAGAACAGATGCAATGTACGGCGTTCCCATCTGTCCCAACTGTACCAGCCTAAGAAAAGATTGACAATTTTAGAATTGACTAAAAAGTAAACATTTTATTACTAAATTTAGAAGGGCGTTGAGTATATTGCCTTTTTGTTAAGACGTTGTTGTTGCTAACTTCATTTTGCTTTCACGATGACACTTTTTTCGAAGGTATTACGATCGTTATTAAACTTGTTTCCGATCCGCGATTTTACGTTTCGCGAAACTTTTGCAATATTTCTCGTAGGAGGTCTGCATGGGCCAAAATTTACATATTCAGCGGTGAAATTTACGTGACAAACAATGCCCTATTAGGGTACAATGCGAATGTCTTTACATTGTTACATATAGAGGACGGTGCGGTGCGCGGCGGCGCGGCGGGCTGGCGCAGCGCGGGTGGCGCGGCGGCCTTACGTCACGGCAAGTCAAAGGGCGGCCGTCGACGGTCGGTGCTGATTTACGACAAGGACCTGTGGCTGGCCGTGTTTAAAATGAAAATTATACACGGCCCTCGCTGCGAGGGCGCGACCTTTCTCCCGTAAAGTAACTAATTTATGAACTCGCGATACTCCACAAGAGATGCCAGCGCTTCGCTCTTGAAATTTTAACCACCACCGCTGCTATGAAGCTGTTGAATATTTAATACAAAGCTACACATCTTGAGTTTCGGTTGAATCGATAGGTACTTTTAGTTTATAAAGTTTTGTAATGACATTCGCAGTTTTCGCACCTGGGACAACAATGAATCGTAGTGCCGTCTAAGTTGTCCTATACGAGTTGGTTGTTTAGTTTTGCTTTGCTAACTGCAATGCTTCGACGTCATATTAAACTTGCTACAGAGTTATACACAAGAAATCCACCTTACAATTTGTTTATGCTTATTCCATTGCTATAATGTTACTTACATAATAGACTTTAGTAGGTACAACGAACTTTAATGAGATGCATGCCTATAGTCCATGTTTATACTAGAGCCAACACAAGTTGACCGTGCTGCGACTACGCTCCATATCACACAGAGAATCCTTAATTAGATAACAATACCCACACGGCTATACACATTCGTTATATATAAATATAGAGTTATATTAATATATACTTTACAAATACTTATTATTTAAGTACACAAAACATTTTTAGATTCTGGGACGTTATCCAAGGTGAGCGAAGAAAACGCATTATGATTCGCAACGCGTTATCATGAAATATGACAGGTGACAAGTGACAAAAGTTGTCTTTGAACTTTAGTTTGTGATCGACAGACGGTTTTTATACACTTATCCTTCTACCTTATTATAATAATAACAAACTAGCTTTGAACTGCCTGCACTAGTATCCTATTGCTATAGGTAAAAATCGTCCCCCTTGTTTGTATTGTAATACCAATTAATTTATGTAATGTGTTTTTGTAAACTGTGTGCAAAAGATGGTTTGATACAGTTTTGAAAACTATTTAGTGTATTTTTTATCCTTTTTTCCCAGCCGTTTCATATATAAAAGATAAAGAATGTCTCATTACAAAATACTCACGCTTTCAGCATTCGATGTGCGCACTAAGAAGCGATTTAATGAGCACTTAAGAATTTTACATTAAATCACATTTGCCTCAATGAGCCGTAAAAAAGGATGATTGTTCAATATTTTTGTATACCTAATTACAATACCAAAAATAAATTATAGCGAGCGTATAATTAAGATACCTATTAGATTAGGTACAAATATAAAAGACATTTTTTTTTCTTCTTGAAGAAGAATAATAGCTCCATTTAACCGGCAGGTTTGAATTTAAAGTACGTCAACACTGAATGTTCTGTTCACATTATATCTACACAATTATTAATTTAATTTGTACTTTAATAGCGGTCCAACGGCAGCAGTCGAAAACTGCCATCTGGCTTAGGTAAGGGCGATTAGGGTAGAATGGGGACAATTGAATGACGTTATGATTGAAACAAGTCAAATTTCACGAAAACTACAAGAACTCACATAGTGTTTGAATTAACACACCTATGGGGTCAATTGAACCACTCTCCCACATTCTCTTTTTCCCTTTCGTGACATAACCATGGGCGGTAGGGCTTTCAAACAATCTTTATTTAAGAACTAAATAAAATAAGGTTTAGTAACATAGGCGCATACCTTTCTTAGTGTAAAAATAAAATAGTTACAGGCCATCAAACATAAATTGTTTCAGTTGTCACCAGTCTACCCTACCCCACACACTTCTGCGCCTGACCCGGAATTTTGATTAAGCGTTAACTAGATTACGCTAAGGGTAAATTGAGACTGTTTCTTAAACTACTAAACAGTTAATAGTGTTTGCCAGAAACTTGCGACTTTACTTATTTGCTCGCTGACATCGGCTATGAGAGTTATGGCGTAAGTTTCGCTATACTGGCTTTGCGTAATCTGAGGCCCTAAGCTATGCAAATTACGATACAAATCTGCACACCGTTTACTGAACATGTTCGGGTCGTAGTTTTAATATGTATAATAGTTACCGACCCTTACCTGAATATACTTCGTAGTTATGTTGTTCATAATAGTTTACAAAATTACGTATTTCATTAATCGTTTTTAGTTGTTTAGAAAAGTATCCGACTTGCGACAATTAAAACCAACTTTGTCCACGTTTTTATGAATTAATATCGAGCATCTATTCGACTTAATAATACGTGAGTGAACCGTTTAAAATCATTTTAATTAATATGTAGTTTTGAAATAAAACTATGAAAACGGATTATATCGCGTATATTGAATTTATAATACATTTATAATTTATAATATGTAGTTTATTTCCAGCCGGCCGTCGGTAATTTCATTGTCACGCCCAAAAGTAAGGTAGGTAGGAGCGTCTTCAAATTAGCACCAGCGTAGTTACCTGCCAAGTAAATTCCCATCCGCCTTGCTTCCCACTATATACAGGATGTCCCAGAAGTACAATGACACAGTGACACCGGAGGTAGGTCAACTCAAGAGGAACCTAACCCGCCAACATGACCCCAGTAAAAGTTGCAAGGTTTTCGAGTTATTACCGAAGTAAAAAAAATTGAGAATTTTCCCCTGTTTTTACATTTACTTACCTACTAGCATCGATAACTCGAAAATCAAACAACTAAAAAAAATGCTGATTACGTTCCTCTTCAGTTGACCTACCTCCCGGGTCACTGTGACGTGGTTGTTCTGGGACACCATGTATTTATTTAGCGCTCTACTAATACTAATTTGTTCAGTGTCTAAATAAGTAGTTACCGTTTATTTAGGTACTACCTGAACGTTAGACAATCCATATAGAGTGAGTTCAATTATGCAACTATAAACACGAATTTTTTTTATTACCTATGTGTATAGATAGAGCAAATCGCCTAAGTAATTTAATATATGTATGTACCTATGTTAGTTTTTAAGGGACAATTTTTTATCATGTGAACTGATTTCAATAATTTTTCTTTCATTTGAAACAAGAAACAAGTGTAATCTCATAGAAATGTCAAGTACCTATAATAAATGCACGCAAAGGTGGTTAAATAGCAAACTAAATTCGGTAACATTTTTTGTTAATTAAAAAAACAATAATAATTTATGCACATTTTTATATTTACCCTGCCTGTGGGCTGATTTAGCCGATGGGCCTGAGTTCGAATCCCGGGATTTATTTGTGTGATGAGCACGGAATTTATTCTTTGATAGACTTCGGAGATAAATTTCGAATGGTATTTTCTTTATTTTTTCTTTCATATTTTTTTTACTGTGAAAAAGTAATAAACAACTCAAGTAATATACAACTCAAGCTCTTTCAAATGGTACCCCACTTGTCCTGCAGCCCGATTCGAACTATAAGATACGTCAAAATTTTGTAAAGATACGATTAGATTGGATGGGATCAATTTTATTTTCTTCAAACACTTTTGTCACTGACATATCCGATCCATGTCGTATCTTTAGCAAATTTTTGACATATCTTAAAGTTCGAATCAGGCCGCTAGTAACTAGACTAAAATTTTGCCCGGAACCCTAAAAAGATAGAAACGCCGGACGAAAACGCAAAACAAAAACCGGACAAGTGCGAGTCGGACTCGCTCACCAGGGTTTTCGTACAAATATTACTTTTTAGGGTTCCGTACCCAAAGGGTAAAAACGGGACCCTATTACTAACACTCCGCTGTCCGTCTGTCCGTCTGTCTGTCTGTCACCAGGTTGTATCTCATGAACCGTGATAGCTAGACAGTTGAAATTTTTACAGATGATGTATTTCTGTTGCCCCTATAACAACAAATACTAAAAAGTGCGGAACCCTCGGTGCGCGAGTCCGACTCGCACTTGGCCGGTTTTTTTATTTTCTTTTTACAAATTTATAGTTTTCAGATGAAAAAACTGCATACTATATATATATATATATATATATATATTATATACCTTACAAGCAAAAGGGTATTTTAGGTGATTACGTCATTTCCACTTTAAACACTGTCTGACTGGGCTGGTGATGTCTGCCGTATGCCGAATGACTTGTGGGCCAAGATAACCACGGAGAGGGTGCCCCGTGAGTCAAACCGGGGATCCGGCAGACCTCGCCGGCGAATGGTGGGATAACTTGGACTCCTTTTTGAGAGACTGGCCAGATGTAGCTCAAAACCGGGAGGAGAGGAAGAAGAGGGGGGGAGGCCTTTGCCCAGCAGTGGGACACAATAGGCTCGTAATAATAACGGCGCACACCTCTCGACACCCCTGAGCCGCTCACACCGGTGTCGCTCCTGGTCGTTTTTACGACGGCAGTTTCAGGGGTCCATTTAGTGGGCGGCGAGTCACCGCCTGCCTCGATAACGTGTAAAACATTGTTATGGCAGGTGTCCAGACCTCTTTGCAATAGCCCAGTCTAGTGTTGTGGATTTAAGCTTTGAGGCGTAAACTACAAGACTTGAGTCGCGACTGCTGAGCCTTGAAGCCTCGAACCTTAAAGCCTCGGAACCTTAACGACTCGAACTAAGAGTTCGTGTTGCTGCTTACGAGCAAAGAAACCTCGAGTCTTTTAGCCTCAAGCTTTAAAGCCTCCTAAGCTTTGAAGGTTTAAGTCTGTAAGGTTTTTAGCAGTAAAGGTTTGGAGCAAAAAGTAAAAGCTTTTAACAAATAAGATGCTATAGGGTAGGGTGAAATTTAATACGTTGTTGTGAAATAGGGAAAAACAGAAAAAGATAATTATGACTTATCGCGTTTTTAGAGTTCCGTATAGTCAACTAGGAACCCTTATAGTTTCGCCATGTCTGTCCGTTCGTCTGTCTGTCAGTCCATAAATGTATGCCGCGGAATTTTTACAGTTCTGCAGAAACCGTTTTGTTTTTTTGTCTCTTAGTTGTTTAGTTTGCGTTCATGATTTAGTCAATAGCGGAGGCGGTTAAAAGTTAAAACGTTCAAGCGGTTCAAGTAATCACCCAGTCTTAATTAAGTAACATATATTTTTTTAAATACTTTTATTTTTATTTCTTATGACTCACTCATATAGGCCGGACGGAACGGGAAAATTTTAAAATATAGTTTTATAGAAAATGTATTTGGATGTACATACGCAACGGAATCACGGTTCTAAATGGTCCACCCTGTATACGTTGCAGGCAGTAAATGCGTTAACTGATGTTAAGTTACTCTTCCGATATAGATAGGTATATTATAATATTCGTAAATTCTCTACACAAAAATAATTTCTGCAAAGAGAGCTCAACGTATGAGCTCTAAGCTTGACACAAGCTTTTAAGGTTCGGGGGCTTGAGCTTAACTTAAAAAGCTAGAGTTCCCTTACGAGGCCCGAGTCTTATAGACTTCATTTTGACAAGTCATATAAAGTTTGAGTTGTTAAGGTTCTAAACCGCTTTGTGAGCGAACCTTTAACGCTCTAGCTTTCAAAGCTTGAGTCTTAAAGGTTCGCGAGTCGTTAAGGTTCAAAAGTCTTAAAGACTAGTCTTTTAACAACACTAGCCCAGTCTCATTGTCCACCCAAACTTCAATCCATAGACCGGTATACTGTTCACTTTTTCTACGATAGTCCCAACGCCTGCTGAAACCGGTTCATGAGTGTCTATTGTTGCGCCTCGGCGTTCTGCATGACATTTAAGCTATCCAAAGGGCATCTACGTGTTGGATCTATATCCCCACGCAAGCCTATCAAAAGACCGGGATTTAAAGGCCCGTGATATCCAAAATGGAGAAACAAAATAAAAATAATAATAATACGTCATTCATTAAGAAGAGAAGTTAATTGGAGAAAACTAAAGCAGATCAATCATGTTCAATCAACATAAATTTCCTGGAATGTAGGTATATTTTAGGACATATTTTTATTTTATTTTGGACTTTCGATTGTTTCTAAAACTAATAGGTAACACTTGTATATTTTGATATGTTGGCTTCGGTACCCTAAAAATCAAAACCTTTCAGTCTTACTACTTCATTTTCAATGTGTTTTTGCCTATCGTTATTTCGCCATGTAGGCTATGACAAACATACGACTATAAAACTATAAACATTCACTTTTTATATACCTATATATAATAACATTAACCGGAATGGCTCGTGGGTGTTCAGTTTTTAATTCCCTTAAGTAACAGAGTGACGTGAACTTGTTGTACTTTATTATGCCACCGGCACCCACGTTATCAGTTTTTACATAATATATCATCATCATCATCATCCATTATGGCAGAAAAAAACAAAAACTGTCTGGTATTTCATCAATAGTAACTTGATGCACATACTACTAGGTAGTACATCAATTTAGCAATTTGTGTGACTGGCAATTGGGAAATGATCACCATTATACGTCGCTGAAAATGTTTTAAAGATTTTTTTTAATTTTTACATGTCAATTTTACAATCAAGGGCATTTGGTCAAGAAAAAAATCGCATAGAAACTAGACTTTCAGGCCAATTTGAACAGTGTAATACTGACATCAAAATTATATCTAAATGATGTCATTAAGTTATCGTGCATTTCGCTTGTACTTGTTCGTACATGTATTGGCGCCAGCGACACGCACGATAACTAACTAACACGACATCATTTAGATCTCAGTCATCATCACCATTCTGACTCTAGCCAAAACATTAGAAGGTTAAAGTTGGCTCAATAGAAAAAAATCACGAAAACATGAGTAACTTTTATTTATTTTCATATGTATATCATTACCCTGGATTTCAGTAATGCTTTCAACACGGTTGACTTCGACATCTTGTTAGGCATATTGCGTTCACTTAATGTATCTCCTGCGGTAGTTGACTGGTTTCACAGTTACTTAGTAGGGCGTCGGCAGCGTATAAAGGCGGATTCCTATCGATCTTCGTGGTGCAACACGCTTGCTGGTGTCCCACAGGGCGGCGTGTTGTCTCCTCTTCTTTTTTCTATCTTCATAAACTCTATCACTTCCAATATTTTGTCCTCCTACCACCTTTACGCTGACGACCTTTAAATCTACTCTCAGGGCTCTATTACCGATCTATCACAGACTATCTGCGCCATGAACACTGACTTGGAGAGTATTTTAAATTGGAGTAAACGTTACGGTCTCAAGGTTAACCCTACTAAAACTCAGGTTATAGTCATAGGTAGCTCAAAGCTCACTGCCCGGATTGATTTAGGTTCTCTACCTGCCATTGTGTTTGACGGTATTCAGATTCCCTACTCTCTCCAGGTAAAGAATCTCGGTGTCATGATGGACCAGAGTCTCTCTTGGGTACCTCAGGTGAATGAGGTTAGCAGGAAAATGTTTGCTGCAACTGCATCACTCCGCAGACTCCGTAATTTCTTGCCTTACGCCACTAAGATTGCGCTAGCTCAATCCCTCTTATTGCCCATATTAGATTATGCCGACATTTGCTATCTGGACCTTACGGAGGACCAGCTGAATAAGCTCGAGCGCCTCCAGAATCTCGGTATAAGGTTTATATTTGGTCTGCGCAAATTTGACCATGTGTCACAGTTCCGTTCTCAGCTCAAGTGGCTTCCTATTCGTCTTCGCCGTGACTCTCATGTTCTCGCCCTTCTCTATGGCATTCTCTTTAACCCCGCTACACCACCTTATCTCAAAAAGCGTTTCAAGTATCTCTCTTCTATCAGATGTTCTCAGACTCATATTCTTGCTCCTCCCTCATCTACTTCTAAATTTTATAATAGCTCTTTTACCTTCCGGGCTGTTCGGCTGTGGAATGCTTTACCAGTAGAATTAAGATTAGCTAAATCTCTCCCCATATTCAAAAATCAGCTAAAACTATACTTTCTATCTCTGCCTTAAGTTGCCATTTTATATATTGTATATATGCTTGTATAAATATATATTATATATATATATATATTGTATTGTATATTTATTTGTGTGTTAGGTTTCGTTTTAATACTTATATGTATAAGTAGTAATTGTAGTATGTGTGTTTGTGTTTAATAGTCTCCATATTTAGCTCTTTGCACTACCTGTTGACTTTTGTATGAGTTCTACATTTCCTGCTACCCAAAGGTTGTCTGGAAGAGATCGCTTTTTAGCGATAAGACCGCCTGTTGTTACCTGGTTCTATTTTTTCTTTAAATATTTCTTTGTAGTTTTACATGTATGTAAAATGTATAATTTTGGTGCAATAAAGAATATTTACTTACTTACTTACTTACTTACCCTGCATACCATAGCAGTATAATTTAATATAAAATAGCTAGTGAAGGGGCTTTACGGGGCGTCTTAAGCACCTCGTAAGCAACTAATTTGTCATGTCTTACGTCTAAATCACAAGTGATATGGGGACTTTGCCGCTATTCTTACCAAAACCTTCCTATACCTATGCAAAATAAATGCAAGTTCAAATACTGGGGAACACCCAAATATTCCGAAGCACGTTTTTCCAATTTTTATAACCACGATTTTCATAATCCCGATTTTTTATAAGTCCGAAATATCAAAATTACTATTTTTAAAAACACGATGGAATTAAATCACGAATGTGCTATTTCCGAAAACTTAAAATCCGATTGTCATTTGACTGAAAGCTTTAAGTTCCGATTATACACTTTTCCGAAAATATTTTTTTTCGAATTCTTAAATTCCGAAATATCATTGTCCGATCGGAAATAAAATAATTCGGTATTCAGAAATTCGGTCTTTTTTTAAGGTCGGAATGATGAAATTAGTGATATTCAAATAAAGACTCACGTTTTAGTAATTCGGTATTCAGAAATTCGGTTATTTGTAAAGTCGAAAAAATTACATCCGTGACATTCAAATGAAGACTCACGTTTTAGTAATTATTACGGGTGCCTGTCGTGCCGCATCATGTTAAATTCGGCAAAAAATATTTTTGGTATAAAAATTCGGCATAAATAAATTAGGCAGAACTGTGACCCTGCGAACCCGAACTGTTGCCAGAAGTGGGTTAGGTTAGGTTAAAACTGCGACCCCCAAGAAAACGAACTGTTGCCAGAAGGTTAGGTTAGGTTAGAACTGCGACCCTCAAGAAAACGAACTAACAATATATTCGGAATATCGTTATTCGGAAATTTAAAAATTGGGATATTTAAAGTAGGAATCACGTCAATTAGGAATAAGGGCAATTCAGAATTGGTGATTTTGAAAATCGTAAATGTTAAATTCGGCGTTTGTCACTGTCCGAATTGCTATAATCGGAATTATGTGGTTCGGAATTTAAAATTTCGGAATAATGGCAATTCGGAATTCGTAATTTCAAAAGTCGTAATTGTTAAATTCGGTGTTTGTCACCATCGGAATTGTTATAATCGGCTTTTTGGGTTTTCGGAAATATAAATCTTCGTATTTTTCATCATTCGTAATTACGACAGTCGGAATTTTGATGGGTCGAGCATTTTAAAAACGGAAATTTAAAATGCTCGACCCATCAAAACGGAATAAAAATTTTCTGAATTATGTAGTGTACCCCAAATACTGACTTAATTCTGTTCTATTGTGTTCAAACATTTCACCAAGAATAAAGCTTAGTCGAGAAAATCTCTGAATGTATCTTAGCCGATATCTACTGTGTAGTTGTTTCTCATGCGGTTATCGGCCGACTTAGGCTTTCAAAGATATTATCACCAGCTCGTGAGCTGAAACACTCGACCCAGTTCGAAAAACACTTTCAAGGCACACTTTTGTTCTTAAATAAGACTGAGGTAAAGCTCCAGTCGGATGAAAAAAGTACTTGCGTCACATGTCTGTGTTCGGGTTAGAAAGGAGGTCGTAAAAAGGAGTTTAAACGGAGGTAGGCGCATTCCATAGTCGGGAACAAGAGTTGTTATTCCCGAACGCAAGCGAATTAAACGCTCAGGTTAACCTATTTTTATTTGTTCTCTATAGGGTGGCTCAAAAAATAAGTGCATTCCCGTTGCCAGGGAGGTTTTGGGATTATACTGAGCAACTTTTACTATGGGACCAATCCCGAAATCGCAAAAAAAAATTTGGCTGTTTCATACATTTTGGCTGGTCCATTTTCTATGGGAGGGTACTTTTTTTTCGCGATTTCGTGGTTGGTCCCATAGTAAAAGTTGCTCAGTATATAATCACGGTCTTTATCCCTGTCAATATAAGTCTAGTGAAACTATCCGTGAATCATTCAAAACTCTTATTGCTCAGTATAATCCCGAGTGTATCTCAAGGTTACATTACAGTACAGTGGTTTACCTGTGCGTTCGATTGGCCTAGCTAAGCGAGCAATTGGAATACACGACAAGGTATTAAATATTAATATGAATAGGAATGGTGTAAATCAGCGCGTCCATAAGTCAGTTGAGTGTCCGTAAACTGAATATTTATGACGCAGCCGCGGTGCGATGTACCGCACTGTAAACGCGCCACGAAGACTTGCGTCAAAACGATTTAGCATATTTAAGTCTGGGCACCTACTTAATATACTGCAAGTTAGGAACGGAGATCACTTGTGGCATCTGGGTCACCTTTGGAAATTTCCGCACTAACTCAATGTTGCATATTGATGACGTTTCCTTTCGAGTGCCACAAACATGAATAGGAAACCAAAAGGGCTGTAAATCTGTAGGTAAGCGACAGTCTCCTTGCAACTTCAGTTTTGCAATCTTTTAGTTATTAGCAAAGAGGATATAATAAGATAGAGCGGTACTGTCATAGTAAATTTTGTAACCACTGTAAATTCACTGCCATCTATCGACATACTTTAAAACTAAAAATGAAGATTTATAAAAATACGTTAAAATGTATTTAAATATGGATAAATGATTTTTTTATTTGCATTAATTATTTTTATATGATTTTGACCCATGTTCTTTCACTGATATGCGTTAAAATTATAAACAACAAATAAAACCGTCAACGCCAGATAATATAGAAATATCGTATAGATATACGAGAGTAGGCCAAAACTAGTGGCGCCATCTGATCGAGAATCAAATTTTCGTGATTTTCGAGGCACGTTTTTTCCTTAGACTGTATCCATCTATTACGGCGTTATATCGGGTTATTAGATACTAAATCAATAATATGCCTGCTTTTACAACAATTTACTTTGATTGTCATTTTACGAGCTGTCTTTAGAACAAGTCGAATTTAAGCTCTGGAGGGCAATTCGATCTTTGTATTCTTGTTATGAGACAATTTTTAACCAGAAACATTATTTCATTAACCAGATTTTTCCATCCAAGAATGTCACTGTTGACAGCTGACAGATCAAAGCCACAACCATGGAAATCTTCCTGCTCTCGATTTATGTGCAGTGTAGTAAGAAATACAATGAGAAAATAATTTCAGTATCTTAAAACACTTTTTTAATGATTTTATTAACCTTTTTCCATTGTTACGTGTACGTTTTGATGTTACTCGTACATTCCTTTCTACCTGAATGGGTTGGGATTGTAAATAAAAACAGCTACAAAATTTACCCCGTTAAAGTTTAAAGGATCGGTATAATGTCAGCAGAGTGATAGATGTAAGTTCACTCGTTTTGCTCTAATAGCGGGAAACAGCGGGTGGGAGCTGTTTAACGATGTATGTATTTTGTTTTTCAATTGTTAACCATACAATAGACACGAGATGGCCTTGTTAAGGTTGTTCAATGTTCATTGTTGTAACTTTGCAAGAGTAAACGTTTACGTGCACCAAGTTTATCTTAATTGTTCAACTCCCTAAACAAGCACAATTAATTATGAACCTTTATTTTTTGAAATAAAACTATGAAAACGGATTATATCGCGTATATTGAATTCAATATACGCGATATAATCCGTTTTCATAGTTTTATTTCATGAGTAACTATCGCGGTAACCGAAGACTTTATTTTTTGTTTATAAAGAGGGTTATGAATCATGAAAAAGTAAGCGTAGGTTATGTACACCTAATTTTGTGAGACAAATATCATTGATTACATAATTCTTAGCAGACGTGGTACTTAGGAAAGGACATTGCATATTTATTTGCGAATTGCTATCAACGTGTGTATAACTAAATATGTAAGTATAAAAAAGCTATCAACGTCTAAAAACATATTTTTTGCTAGATTAGCTATGATAATGTTTAATGTATAGTAACAGTCAGTAATTTTAGACAAATTTAAGTCAAAATAAAATAAAAATGTACTGCATTTCTAAACAGGCGTTATAGTCAAGCGAAATTTTATCCCTAGAGTTATGGTTTTTTTTTCTTTATATCACTTCGTCACAATGAACTAAGAAACCTAAATCTTTTCAAATATTTATTTAAAACCAAGCTACAAATGAGTTTTTCTTTCAAAATAGTGATTCCTATTACTTCACCTTTTTTGTGTATGATTATAAAGTTAAATTTGAATTATTCAATTTCAATTTATTTATTAAATAAAGTTAACAATGATCTTATTTTTGTTAGTATGTTCTTAAAAATAATGTTAGTACTTAAAAGTTAAATTAGATTTTACATTTAAAATTATTTCATTAATTACAGGACAACACGCATGATCAGTAATCATCTTTAGGATGCTGTTTGGGCTGTCCCTCGTTCTGCTCAGCAGAGACGCTGCATTTTTGCGCAAGATTGCTGCAAACCTATCGGTGCGGTTTGGTCATTAAAAGCTGTTTAAATATTTTTACATGATTTGAAATCGTAGCTGTATGCCGAATCTTTTATCGCTTTACATCAAAAAATAAACGAAAATGGTGGACGATATTTATTTTGTAATTATATAAATAAAGGCGATCATCACTATATTTTTTTTCGGCAAGTGTAATGAAAAACATTGGTGTTAAAATTGTACAGGGCTATTATGATTTGAATCATAAGAAGTAAGAACCCTCTTCTTATGATTCGAATCATAAGAAGTAAGAACCCCTGCGCGCCGCACATCGGGATTCTATTGACTTCGTTAACAATTGTATCCATCCTTATTGCACAAGGTACTTTTGTTAAAATAGAACACATTCGTTGCCAACCTTCTAAATCTCCAAATAACAATGACTTGAACCTAACGAACATGTTAACAGAAATGGTGGTGGCTATGTGTGCAACTCCGCGTGTAAAATATAATTCCTTCAAATTCATGCGTAATGAATGCCAGCGAAGCAATGACATGGGTCGATGGGTCGCTTCATTATCGTGAAGTAAAAGTAGAGGATTGAGCAGTAAATCATACTGCAATTCGTTAAGCCAGTAAATAGTAATGGTGGTTATCCCGGTGAGATGAGAGTATCTCCAGCGGGCAGGCAGAGAGCCGCCGCCGCCCGCCATTAAATCCTGTCCGCAGTTAGCTAAGCTTCAGTAGTGCTACATATACATACTTACTAGTAAAGTGCGTATAACTTTATAGTTTTGGGTCACCCTAATAATATTGCTACTTAAAAGGTGTTTGCGTGAACTGTCAAATTTTGCTATTATGTATACAAGTTAGGGGAGAGAGGCCCAAAGCAGGTAGCTAACAAAGAACGCCTAAAAGTTTTAGCTATAGTCATAAACATTATGATAGATATACAAGCTTCGAATTATCCGATGAAATATTCCTGTCATAGTTTCAACAAATTCATCATTTTCTTTGTTTAGAATCAAGTTACATAATATCATAACTGGTGCCCGATCGGAACTTACAAAAACTCGGAAGAGTTCACATAATCATTACATAAAATTCGCACTTAATTTCGCAATAAAACAGCGCCTATATCCGCTTTAGGCGGCGTACCCGCTTTAGGCTCACTCCCCTAAATAAGTAGTGAGTTGACATTCTGTCATTCTTTTATGCATATCACAATATTTGCTTAGCGGCAAAAAATATAAACAAAGATTGCATTCGCAGAATGCTTGTTACTCACGCCATGATACGAAGCAGTTTTTAGGGTTCCGTACCTCAAAAGGAAAAAACGGAACCCTTATAGGATCACTCGTGCGTCTGTCTGTCTGTCTGTCTGTCGGTCTGTCTGTCCGTCTGTCACAGCCTTTTTATTTCGAAACTAGTGGACCAATTAAGTTGAAATTTGGTATACATATGTACGTTTGGGACCCAAAGACGGACATGTAACACAAACAAATGAATTTTAAACATGGGGGCCACTTTTGGGGGGTAAATGAAAAAATTAAAAAATAAAGTTTTTCAGACTATATCATGTTATATATATATATCAATTGAAAGAGCTCATTGTGAGATTCTCAAATATATTTTTTTTATAATTTTAGAATAAATAATTTAGAAGTTATTCAAGAAAATAGGCAAAACATGACCATTCCCTCCCCTTTATCTCCGAAACTACTGGGTCTAAATTTTGAAAAATCGCATAGAAATCGCAGTCAAGCGTGAGTCGGACTTAATTACTTAGTTTTTGATCCGACTCCTACGGGTTTTTTAAAGACATTTCACTTACGTTTCACATACAAAATACATTGTTTAAATTGTGTAATATACGGAACCCTTGGAACGCGAGTCCGACTCGCACTTGGCCGGTTTTTTTCTACACAGACTAACAGACGACATTAACTCTTCGAACAGCACTTCGAATAAAAGCTTTGCCTGAAAAGGATAAAAGCGTGGATATTGTGCCTATTCTGCGTTTAGCTGCGCTGCGGCTGTGGCGCTCCCCGTGGCCTTTAGCGGGGGCCCCAGCCCGCGGCCGGCCGGCGGCCCCCCTCATGCAAATTATTCACCGACTACGCGTGTAAGCGCCGCCACTGACCATGCGGAAAACAGTTCTATCACACTGTATAAAACGGCCAATGCGTTGTGAGTTCCAAAGCTTTTGTCAGGCAAAAGTCAACAAAATTAGGAATCTAAGGAACAATTGTTCAGAGAAAATTACAATTTATTTAGCTATATTAGGTACATTTAATAATAACTACTTATTACTTTTTTACATACAGAGGAACCCATGGCAATATGGTCCCTTTAGAGATATGTCGTAATATGGTGAGATTAGATAATTAATTGACATTTGACAATGCCCAAGTCCGCCATTTGTATGTAAGTATTATGCAATAAAGATAAAGTTGACAAGCCGCTAATAATCGTTTGTCCCTTTCCGACGTATTGGTATGATGGAAAGGGACAAACGATTATTAGCGGCTTGTCAACTTTAGTAGACGTTTATGAATAAGGGGGTTAGTAGATATATAATGGGCTTATTATTTATAACTATAAAATTATTAACAATGTTTAATTACCGGATAATCAGGGGGATATGGGTAGGGTAGATCGAAGGTAATTAATCCAGTTTTGAAACAACAAGTTATGCCTGTTAAACAGCACAGGTAAACCCTAGCTTGGTGGAGCACACACACGATAGCGGTAAACCTGCACAAACTCTCAGTTGTGTCTCAGTTGTGTTGTGTGAGCTTTGTGAGCGATGGTACCGTCGTCAGCTGTGCTTGATATTGACGCAGCACTATTAACGTTATTGTTTTTAATTATAAAGCGTAAGAAAGAAAGCAAATAAGAAACAAAAGAACGTTAAATTGTGGTCTAAGTAATGGCTGCTAAAAAGAGATCAGTTGATCCATGTCGATTAACTGAAAGAATTCAAAATATATCCTAAAGATTACCGAAACTATCTAAGGATGGATGAAAAAACAATAATTTTAACAATAGTAACACCCTATATTAAAAGGCAGTATTACAGAAATCTATATTAAAACTTTTGATACGCCAGAGTCAAAGCTCTGATATAGTCATTTAGTCATTTAGTCATTTATTCAATATTGCATTGTCATGTACATAATAAGGTGTTACATTTTATATAGCCAGTTCATGACACCCTGTAAGGGCACACAATAGTACAGTTTTTCTATTCTATTAATTCTAATCTACATATTGTAATTAAGGTAACATAATAAAAATAACATATTAGCGTATCAGTGGTTTAGTAACCTATTAGTTAGTCTCATAAATTAATTTAGTAACTTCAACAATAGCGACGTCAACAATGCACCGATATAATAATGTCTGATTGAATTAACTTGTCAAATTATTATAATTATTATTTATTTAATGAATATCAATTAATATTAAAGTGATGGCAGCAATATGTCAAGTTAACAGTCTTACACTAATTCGATGTCATATTTATCTAACGTATTATCTTCCAGGAATGATTCGACTGTGTAATAACAATTTTCTATTAATAGGCTTTTCAGTTTAGAGTTAAAAGTTTTCTCATTTAGTTCGTATTTGATAACATTAGGGATTTTATTAAAAATTTGGATACATTTATACTGTGGTCCATTCTTATACATAGCTAAGTTAGGTCTAGGTAGTAGCAGCTTATTTCTATATTGACTTCTAGTTTTACACGTATCGACTTCTAATGGAAATAATTCTGTGTGTTGTCTGACAAATTGTACAGCCTCCATTATGTATATTGAGGGCAACGTTAACAGTTTAAACCGTATAAAGTGAGGGCGGCAGCTGTTAGGAATGTGTACGTTCGCTAAGATTCGTATACACTTTTTCTGTAGGATGAATATATCTTTGGCGTCTGTGCTATCTCCCCAGAAAAGTACGCCATATCGGAGGCCAGAATAGATATAAGCAAAATATACTGATAAAGCCGACTCAAAATCCGTGTTCGCTTTTAATATACCAAGAGCGTAGATAAATTTGATTATTCTTGTTTTGAGACTTTGGATATGCTCTTTCCAGTTTAGCCCTGAATCTATAGTTATACCCAACAGTTTGAAATAATTTTCCTCTTCTATTGTATTGTTATTTATTTGTAGTTGCAATTTTAATGGTTTCTTCTGTGTCGGTTTGAATTGGATAATTTTTGTTTTTGTTTTTGTTTATATAAGTTCAATCAACTCATTATAACATTTTTATGCAGTCGCAATCTACCCGCGATCTACGATCTCCGCGATCAACTGAGGCCTGCGCAGGCGAACGCCAAACACGCTCAGTTTGACCTGATGTACAGTTCAAGAGCCCGCAGGTAAAAAATATTTATTTTCATATTTGCGCAGGTCAACTGTGCAGTCGTAGAAAACTGCACAGTCGATTGCCACAGACTCTCATTTTTAACAGTTGAACTGTACAGGTAAAACTGCGCAGGCGTGCCCTAGCGTGTATGGCCAGCTTAACTAAAGTGAATATTGACAGGTAGTCAACTAACAGTCAAGTAAAGGCGGGATTCCACCAGTGTGCGGCACTGTGCTGCACATTGTATGGCACATTTGATACTCACGCGCGCAAACATGAACAAAATGAGATATGTCTTTGATACTATTGCAGTCTTTGGTATCACCTCGCACTTTTGCCGCTACAATATGATAGTGCGTAAGAGTAATGAGGGTATAAGCACTAGGTAGTGTAATAGGTACGCGACACCCCTGGTACAATAATCGGGCAAGGTCGCCGTGCGAATGAATCCGCATTTTACCACCACACAATGCAAGCAATTCATAAAGAATATTTTTATGAAATTTTTAATACTGGCTCGTACATGGGCCGCGCTCTCATAAATCAAGTACTTCCGGGCGCCCTTTGAATTTCCGCACTGCGATGATATACCACCCTGTGACAATGCCAGCCTTCGCCATTTATACACCAATATTCCTTTTGACGTGAAACGACACTAATTAAACGGGGAAAGCGAATTATACTGATGTTTGTTTGTGAATTGGACCAGCGAATGAGCCCCTATTATAATGCCAAATGTGGGATTAGTTATATAATACCTTTTGACGTTATGGCGCACAAAGTTGCCGTTTGAATTTATCGGGTCGGTTCCATCGTTGAGCGATAATATGGGATATTACTGCAATATTCTGCCACCAGAGTGCAGCACTAGCCTTTTTAGTAAACCATAGAGTAACTTATACATACTGTATCTGTAACAGGTTTTTGACAAGTTTTCAGAGATAATAAAATATGACACTGATGCATCAAGGCGGTTTGTTTACAGAGAACCTACCGGGAAACGCGAATCCGAAATTTCCCTATTTTCCTCTTTATCGCTCGAATATGCAAGACTGACAGAGATGTTAGATAACGAAATTTCGATTTTCTTGTTTCGCGATAGACCCTCTGATTGTGGTAGTGGCGCCCCTTACACAGAGTTTCGCGTAATATTGCCTATTGGGTTGAACGTCCCATTTTCAATGGCTCAACGTCAAAAACAACGGACATAAGGTGCAGTGATTTTAGGTCCTTCTCCGAACGCAGCTCGCCGAGCACTGAGCGGATAGCCGTGCGTGCCCGGGATATTATTGTTATGGAATTATTATTTCTAACTAAATAATCGATGACTGACTGATGATCATCAAATTATTTCCTGCCGCTTACCCCGGGACTCTTTTAATTGGCAGGCAATCTTTTAACGTCGTTGCCGGCTCCTAGCCTGGGCGACGATCTTCACTTCCCTTCGTCTAAACCTAGATGACCTCGTCTGTCTTCGTCACCACACTGAAACACAGCTTGAAAGCTGTACGAGCTTTCAACGGCCGGGAGCATGTTCACGCCGCTTCGCTGCGTTTACCACTTAATTTATATCCATTCTAAATTCAACCTTATTTCCACTACACTGAGCACATATTTGCATTGTATCGAGCCGCACCCAATCATAACCACGAATGTAGAATAACTTCATGATCATAACACCTAAATATCGCGTGATATGTACAATTAGCCAATCACAGCTCCGCATCCTCACGACACATATGCCGGAGCCTTCCAGCTCCCTACTCTGGCTTTCTTATCGCCACACAAACCACACTACTGGGTGCCTGGATTAAACCCACTACATCTCAAGACGGTGCGAGTTGACATTTCAACATTGGCATGTATTTAACAGATCACCAAATTTAGTAAAATTTAACACCAAAATAATCGTTTTTACCACCAAAAATAATGAATGATCACCAAAATTAGAACTCCTATTTAATGTGAAATGATTACCAGATTTGTACCATTTTTTTATCCTTTTAAAACAAATAACACCAAAATAATCATTATTAACCCAAAAATAGTAAATGATCACTAAAATTAGAACTCCATTTTAATGTGAAATTATAACCACATGCACATCACTGCTTACACAACCCTAGCAATAACTGCAAATGCGAAACACTTGAACTTGTCAAACACCACACCTATCTAGGCCTAATTATAGATAATAACTTCAATTGGGGACCACACATAGATCACATATGTTCAAAACTTAGATCCGTCATGGCCAACTTATCATTGCTTAAATACAAACTTCCATATAATACACTACGTATGCTGTACTTATCACTCGCCGACTCAATTATATGCTATGGTATCACAAGCTACGGGCGGACATTCAAAACCTACTTGAAACAAATCTATAACCTACAATCAGCACTTTTAAAAACAATTGTACCAAATAAAATTAAAGGAAAGTATAAAAATGATAAAAAGGGTCTATTTAAACATTGCAAAGTTATTAACGTTTTTGATAGGTTTTGCTTGTCCTTAGTTACAGAGGAGTGTGAAATTATACCATCATTAGATAAAAATACTCGCTCCAGTAATTTGCGTACCTTAGATTATCTACCTGCATATACAACTCCAAAAAGTAACAATGTATACGGTAAAAGAGTAACTGACTTTCTACTCCCATGTATACTAAACACCTTACCTAAAAATGTACTGTATGATCTCATTAACATAGTTGAAAACCACGGCAGATGTATGCCAAGACTAAAAAAATACTACCTAAGTCTAGAGTAATGTATAAAATAGATGCAGAGATTTGATGTGTATAGATTAGTTTTATATATATATATAATAGTATAATATAATTATATACCTAATAGTATTAAGCAAACGCGGATCGGACCGCGCGAACTCGCCAACTATTACATAAACCAAAGAGGTTTACAATAGTGGCATACTGGCAAAAGTTGTATGAATATTTAAAGTGAATAAATAAATTAAAAAAAAAAAAAAAAAAACAAAATTTTTGATTTTGCTATCCTATTTTAGCAAATGACTTCAAATTAATCATTGTAAAACCCAAAAATAATAAATAACACCAAAATTTTAACCAAATTTTTATTAAAAATATGCAAATGTTTAACATCTCGTTATCCCATTAAATTAATTAATCCACTTCGTCACCTTTTTCTAGTAGTGTTCGTTTCTGTAAGGGTCGCAGTTCTAACCTAACCTAACCCACTTGTCTTGTAGCATTTTGTTTCTGTAAATGTCGCAGTTCTAACCTAACCTAACCCACTTATCTGGTAGCAGTTCGGTTCTGTGAGGATCGCAGTTCTAACCTTTTTTTTTTTTTTTTTGCCCAGGAAAAATCTTCGAAAGATTCCCCAGCGCCAGGGGGAGGCACTGAGGATATGTGAGATTTCTACTCACTAAAAAACCTGGGGTGTTCGTCTCTCTGCCTTTGGGGTGGAGTCACGGGCACGCGGCGTCACTCATCCGCAACCCCACCAGCAGCTGCCCGTTAGGGCCCATCACCGGGCGGATGTTTGCCCGAAACCACCATTAAGGGCATGTCCGAACACTTGACATGCCTTCCAACCCGAGGACCTCTTCCCTATGGGTGACAGACGCCCCCGTGTCTGCCACCCGGAGGTCGATGTTAAGGTGGCAAGCGTCTGTCGTGCGCAGCACGCCTGCGTCTGGTTCTACGGCGGCGCATTGGGTCAGCCTCAACCTGGATTTCGCGCTCGCGCTCGGCCGCCTCCTTTTTAGCCATGACGTGCTCTGAATAATCCAGCATCGTCTGCCACACCTCTTCACCAGACAGCATAGCCTGCACTATGGCTGGCAACGACAGATCTTGCCCAACACGGGCAATCACCTCCTCTCTTTCGACGCCCCAGACCGGGCACTCAGCCAGTGTGTGCTGGGCCGAGTCTTCGCGTGCTCCGCACTCGTGGCATACCGGGGTCGGCTCTCTTCTTGCCTGTTTATGCAGGTATTTGCCAAAGCAACCATGCCCCGACAGCCCCTGAGTGAGCCGAAAGGTGAGAACCCCGAAATCCCTTTCAATCCATTCACGGAGCAGGGCAGAGAGCAGGCTAGTACACATGCGGCCTCCGCGCTTATCGTACGATACCCTCTTATAACTCTCACGGCCATTGTTCTCTGCGGCCGGCGCAACCGAGCGATATTTTCTCTATTGAGAGCATTTGCCCAGACTGGGGCACCGTAGAGCGCCATCGAGCGCACCACACCCGTATACAGGCGGCGGCGTGAAGCCGCAGGCCCTCCCAGGTTTGGAAGTATACGCCCAAAGGCGGATGCGGCACGCAACAACTTGGGTGCCAGGCGCTCAAAATGCGCACAGAAATTCCACTTGCTGTCAAGCACGACGCCAAGGTAGAGCAGTGTCGGCTTGACGGCAATCGGGACTCCTCCCACCACAATAGCCGCCCCAGCTGGGGGCGCTTTCCGTGGACCATAGAAACATATGGCCTCAGACTTCGCTAGGGCCACCTCAAGGCCCAGACTTCTGATCTTGCCCACGCAATGAGCAACTCCCGCCGTGGCTAACACGGCTGCGTCACGGTAAGTGAGTCCCTTAGCCGTCACAAGTGTATCATCGGCGTAGCAGGTGACGTTTACTCCACGCAAGTTTTCCCCCCTTAGAACCCAATTGTAACCTATATTCCACAAGAGTGGTCCTAGGACTGACCCCTGTGGAACCCCGCAGGACATTGCTCGCTTCCCCATTCCTGCTGCCCGGGCCAAGTGACGAACCTCTCGCTGAGATATGCTTCGACTATGCGGAACAAGTGAAGGGGTACTTGATGGTACCGTAACGCCTCTTTTATTGTGTTCCAGGGCAAGGTATTGAAAGCGTTGGCGATGTCTAGTGATACCGCCATGACGACGTTGCCCTGGATCACCGCCTCGTTCGCCATTGATTTGACCCGAAGAATTGCATCGATCGTTGACCGGTTTCTGCGGAACCCAAATTGGCAGTCGGATAAGTCCGGGCCCTCTCTTTCCATGTGCTTGATGAGGCGAGCAGCAATTATTCGCTCAAGGAGCTTGCCCACCTCATCCAGCAAAACTATCGGCCGGTAACCAGATGGTGAGTCTATCGGTCATCCCTCCTTTCTGAGTAGCACTAGCTTCCCGGACTTCCACTCCTTTGGGAAGAAACCCTGTTCCAGGCAAGCGGTCAAAAGACGCAGCAGCCTCGGCTCTAACGCATCCATGGCCAACACCCACACACGGCCCGGAATGCCGTCAGGCCCCGGGGCCGTGTTCTTGCCACGGAGACGGTAAATTGCCACGCCAAGCTCGACAGGAAGAACTGGTGGAACGATGTCCTCCGGTCTTGGCCTCACTGCTGGCGGCGCCATGATAGGCGGCTGGTGAGGTCCTCTTTCAGGGAAAAGCCCCGCAACTACGCGCGTCACAAGCTCCGGTTGGAGAGTTTGAGTCAGCGGAGGCGCCCAGGGGCGCAACTTATTCCGAATGAGTTTATAGGGTCTTCCCCACGGATCAGTATTGAGGGTCTCCAAGAATTCGGCACGACTCGCCTCAATTGCCTTTCCGATAGCCACGGACAAGTCCTGTTTGGACGTCTTGTAGGCCTCGTACAAACGGCGTTCCTCGTTTTCATCCTGTTGCCTGCGCCTTCTTTGGCGCATGTACTGGCGCCTCGCAGCTACACAGGCGCTGCGCAATCGCAGTTCTAACCTAACCTAACCCACTTCTCTAGTAGCATTTCTTTTCTGTAAAGGTGGCACGTGACGCGTGACTGAATTGAGGATTGGGTAAGGCGAGCGCGGCGCGTGCAGTGCGGTTTACGGGGGATTGAGCGGGAGGGGCTAGTCATTTTGGCATCATTTTACTTTATTTGGTAATTGGACATTTTTTGGTAATCATAGTGGTTTATTTAAATGAAAATATCGCATTAATTTGCTCTTCAAGATTTACTTACTTACTTACTGCTGTGGCGCGACGACCCGAAGTGGATCTTGGCCTCCGTCACCAAAGACCGCCATGCTACTCTGTCCAAAGCCGTTTCTGTCCAGTCGACGGCGCCGAGTTCGCTGAGGTCTTTCTACACTTCGTCTCTCCAGCGGTACCTAGGGCGTCCAGACGGTCTTCGGCCACTTGGTACTCCAGAGTACGCCCTCCAGACTGCGCGATCTTCCCCCATCCGGACTACGTGCCCGAGCCATTTCCGGCCGGCTTTCGTTTCTCCGATGATGTTCGGCTCGGAGACCAGATCTTCAATCTCCTCTGTCTGTCTTCAAGATTTGGTGATCATTAATTATATTTGGTGATTATTCATAATTTATGGTGTTTGAATAAAATTTGAAGTGCAGTCGTGATTTAAACAGGTGGTACTTTTGTAATTTTAGACCTTATTGTTTTGGTGTTTAGTATTTTTTTTTGGTGAAAGATATTTCTTTATTTACGGTACCAAAGTATTTTTAGTTGGTCATTATATTTAGTGCCTTTCAACATTATACACGGTGGCTAAAAAATAAGTGCATTCCCATTGCCAGGGAAGTTTTGAATTATACTGAGCAACTTTTACTATGGGGGCAACAACGAAATCGCGAAAAAAATTTTTGCTGCTTTATACATTTTGGCTGGTCCATTTTCTATGGGAGGGTAATTTTCGCGATTTCGTGGTCAATCCCATAGTAAAAGTTGCTCAGCATAATCCCAAAACCTCCCTGGCAACGGGAATGCACTTATTGTTTTAGCCACCCGGTATACAAGATCTAATCGTCTTTTTCTTCTTTTTCGCGATTTCGTGGTCAATCCCATAGTAAAAGTTGCTCAGCATAATCCCAAAACCTCCCTGGCAACGGGAATGCACTTATTGTTTTAGCCACCCGGTATACAAGATCTAATCGTCTTTTTCTTCTTCTGAGTTCAATAGAAATTCCGAATAATGTAAACCAATTTACCTTTATTTTAACTTTAACGACAATCATGATATTATTAACATCCTATATATATATCCTTTATTTATTGTATAAATTTCTATTTACAATATGTTATTTATTAATATTTCAGTAAAAAAAAAATGTTAGGTTATACGTCAAATGTTAACTAAAATCTGTCATATTCACAGACCTAAAATTTATACTTTGTCATCCTAGTTCTGTGGTCATATTGGTTTACATTATTTGACATTTCTATCGAACTCCACTTTTATAATATATCAGCTGCTTTAGAACATAATCGAAGTTTTTCGCATTTAATTTATTTCAATTTCAATTTCTGTACATTTATTTCATGTAACCAAGACACATTTTATTAGTAACACTTACAAAACTAAGGGGTTAGTAGGTAGGTACAGCTAGACTTAAATTTAAAACAAAATAACACTAACGGGAGAATGCAATCCCTCGCAGTGTGACAAGTAGGGACAGTCAACCCTGTCCGCTATCATTCGCAGAATGCTGATGGGACTACCGCGCACCCGGCGCACCAGGGATGCCGCGCGCGCACCCATGGTAGTGTAGAAACAGTCCACGCGCGCCGCCGCGAACATCCCCGATGCGCTACAGAAACGAGGCAGCCCCATTAACACCCGAAACGCATTGTTATACTGGACCCTAAGAGCCCCATATGCCCGTGGCGAATACTGCGCCCACAGATTGCAGGTATAGAGGGAAGTGCAAAACGCCCTGAACAATGTAACTTTCACCTCTTTGGAGAACCTTGCAAATCTGTGAGCGATCATATTCGCCCGGACCGACAGGGCCCTTCGTTCCCTTTCTATGTCCCTGTCGTATTTGAATCTATGTAATACCCTACGCTTTAATACGGGCGGAAAAGTTTAGCCATTTCTTTTGCATTTATTATGAAAAGCAATGTGAAGCAAACTCTATTAATAGGTTTTAAAATGAAAGGAGCTCATCATTAAATAGTGGCTCTAACAATTAATCCTGTGTGAGTGCCCTATAACGAGCATCTAAATGAACGGTCCGCTCGGCGGTACACTGGAATCGTTTTTTTATTATTAATGGCGTCAGTCTTCAGGATAAAATTAGATCGTTAATACTTTATTGTCTTCAGCTCAAGCTCGTTTGGAATGAATTACAAGTTCATCGCAGTTAAGTAGGTAAATACATTTTATATTAACTTTTTATTCTAAATTTATTTACAACTGATTTTGAGAATAAGGCAGACCTGCCTTGGCGGCCGAGAGTCTTTAGGATTTTTGTATTCAACAAAACCATTTGCAAAATTAACCAGCACGAAGAATACTAAGCAATTTACGTTTATAAAAGGTAAAACCTACAGCAATGGTATATTCAAAATATTGATATTAGTAAATAAAAGGTCTTTGATTTTGATAATATAGTTAGTTCCTTCGAACTTGAATGTCTAAAAGTACATAATTCATAATTCATTTATTGCATTTATAATCATGTGTTTACAGAAGGTCTTACAAAGAGCATTTTACAGCTAAAGTGTTAACATGAACCCTGTTAGGGTATATAGCAATGTACTTATTAACTAAAACTTAATACTAAATACTAAAGCAATAATATTTCAACATTTATTTTTATATATATTGCATGCAACATGACACGTCAAAAATACATATTTTTTATTTTAACTAGATTAGGAACCATTAAATTTAACGTCGACAATAAAATGATTAAATTCATATATAATAATAAAATTTCATTTTTAATATTTTACATAATTGCTTAAAATCTAAATTGATTCAATGTACAAGAAAATATGATTTACATTTTATTAACATTTACATATATATATATATTAATTCGATAAGGTTGTATCATTAAAAAATTCATCAATAGAGTAATAGCACCTTTTAATTAGCAGATCTTTAAGTTTTCGTTTGAACAATTCATCTTTGGTTTCGTTTTTTATTTCTTCGGGTATTTTATTTGCTATTAGTATACATCGGTAATACGGACCATTTCTGAACATTGCTAACGTTGAAGTTGGTAATTCTAGCTGGTTTATTTTATTTTGTCTCTGTGATTTTATTACTTTTTGTTTAAATAAATTCATGTTCTTCCTAACAAATAGAGCTGCTTCCAGAATATAAATAGAGGGTAACGTAAGGATTTCAAGTTTAATGAAATGCGGACGACAGCTATTTGGTACCCGGGTATTTGATAGAATGCGGATACATTTCTTTTGTAATATGAGTAATTGGTGTACATCAGTGCTGGCTCCCCATAATATTGTACACTAAGATCTCTAAAGTTACGACGAATCTAATGATGATGACAGCGAGTGGAGTTACGATGGAATACATATTATAACGATAGAAATATACACAAGGGGCTAAAAGTGTTTTTGGTTGTGTAGTTATGACTTATGAGAATCATACGACCTTCCTTATTCTGCAAGAACAAATAAGAGTACAAACACTTTTAAATATTTGAAAATTACTTTCTCGCCGAATCAAACTAGACATAAATCTCTCAAACAGATTGGTATGATAACATACAACTCATGCAAGCTAGGAGGCTGGAATAGTTTTCCCTCGAGCTAACCGAACCGCGTCCGCGCCTTGCCTCGATTGCGAGATTCGCTCAGTATTCCCTCGGTTTTCCACTTTCCAGCCGATGGTGAGTGCAGATATATATTTCTGGTAGGTCGCGGGCGAACGTGCCGGCTCGGACGATATTTCGTGCTCCCTGGACGACAATAATTTGTTAGTCCATCGCGCCACGGTCCGTGTATTGCCGGCGATATATCTCCTTCAACCCTGTGCTCTAATCGCGAACAATATGAACGATCATCGTAACTGCGCCATCGGAAGATGAAATACAAATTTGCCCGTCATTGTCGTATAAATTGGGATAACTTCGCCCGGACGGATTTGAAACGAGGCAACTTCTGCGGTTTTACTTTTGAGCACTAGTTATAACTACTGTTGCAAAAATTGCTTAACCTAGTTTTGTTTTAGAGTTAATATCATAGATATTTTTCGCGTAAAGTGAAGTTCAATAGAAAAGATAAATGATTTACTTTACAATTTACATCCATTTACTTTCATTTCGAAATAAAACTATGAAAACGGATTAATCGCGTATATTGAATTTATAATACATCCCGACGTTTCGAACCCTTTACAGCGTTCGTGGTCAACGGGTGACTGGGGAAAAACTACAAAGTGCAAAAATACCCACATACAAAAAATAATGAACTATCATAGACTATAAACTTTTAGGCTGGTTATCTACTTGCAAAATCGGTTCATAAGGCTAGTTATACAATACAACTATTTTCAGGTAAAGATATATATATATATATACGCGATAAAGGTACGCCGGCTCCAACCCTACACCTCGGACCCGAGAATTTTTTTTTTTAAAGATTTTATTTCGGACAAGATATCAATATTACAACATAAACAAATTACAAAAAATCAAACAATAAATTAACATATCATAAATTAAATAATTCTTAGTAGTAGACATTATTCCTACCTCACATATATTATATTACTTAAACAATTAAAAATAGCTACATATACATTATTAAATAAATTAAATTAAATTCTAAATTCCTTTTATCTACGTACATATCGTTAGTGCTCTAAAATGTGTTCAAAAACCGTAGGAAAATAAATAAAAAAATACAATGTGGTAAAAAAACTATACTTAGTAAAGAAGCAAGTTAAGATATTATAAAGATCAGGATCAATAAGTAAGAAAGGGATGTCTGTTGGAAAGGGAATATGTTTGGATTGTAAGGCTTCCATAAAAACAGTGCGGACAAGAGAAAAATATATGATTGATATCAGCCACCTCAGCACCACAGTCAC
Organism: Cydia strobilella; assembly: GCF_947568885.1. Lineage (NCBI taxonomy): Eukaryota > Metazoa > Arthropoda > Insecta > Lepidoptera > Tortricidae > Cydia > Cydia strobilella. The sequence goes on along the minus strand of NC_086049.1, from coordinate 8,085,632 downwards.
ATTTAGAATTATCTATAAATTCAAACCTCGCAAGATGAGAAGGAGCACTTGTATGGCCCAGTCTCTTTCGTGGTAAACATGATATTTCGAGTCTATTAAATTTTTTATTGTAAAACCATGGCTTTAAAGGGATGTCGTTTAGAATCTTAAGATAATAGCTTCCGGATTCCAAGCTGCTCCAAAACCAAAAGAACTCCCAGGCTAACCTGAGATATCTTTTGGGGAGCAACAGAAGATCATGACAATAGTTTTATATGGATACTTTAATGTTATTACAATATAGATTTTTGTAAGGTTATGAGTATGGATGGTATAGAAAGGAATGGTTGGTATAGTTCCTAATCTCTCTTCGCCCAGTGTCCAAATATCGGGCTGTCATGGGCCCCTGCGACCGCGCTCAAGAGCCCGTTGGTGCTTGGTGCCGTTGGTGCTATTAACCCCTGGAGTGCCCCAGTTTCACAGTAGTATGGAACTGTACTATTTACGGACACACGTGTGACCGTAGGGCGTTTCACGGGTTAAGCTTAGAATAAATTTAAAAGTGGAAAAATTACTGCCATGTGTGAGACTTTAACTCACGGCCTCTGGATCGATACTACAGCGCTCAGCCAATAATAGCATCGTTCGCAGACGTTTCTGCTTGTTAAAAAATAATTTAGTATGGGTAGCACATCGTAACTGGTGAATTTCCAATATGACTTGGAACTCCGGTGGCCGTTTAAGAAGTGTAACGCTCTTACGGTAGATGTCGCTAGGGCCCCCTAGACCCATATAGTGGGAAGATTTGCTGACTATGGATGAGGTCTTGGTGGCTCAGTTGGCGGACGCTGGAGTATCGATCCAGAGGCCGTGAGTTCAAGTCTCACCCAAAGCAGTAATTTTTCCACTTTTAAATTTATTCTAAGCTTAATAGCATCGTTCGCAGACGTTTCTGCTTGTTAAAAATTAATCGAACCTATGGGTAGTAAACATCTTTAATTTTGTTAGGCTACTATATAATGCGCTGCGACGATTTCAAACGCGTGAGGTAAACTAGGTACAGTCTAGTTCATAAATATGTACCTCTACTTTTTTTACAACATTTTTACAAAAAGTGCTAAGCGAAATAGCACTTTTTGAGTCATTGTATTAAAAATCGATTTAGCTACTTAATGAAATACCTATGCTCCAAATATCAAATTTTAAAAAACCTTATTATATGATCATTAAAACTGTATAACACCCATGAAACGAATTACCTACCGTCCTAAGAAAAACTCTTAGGTCTTAGGTACGCGCAAATAATGGTGTTTGCGTTGTTATCCGTTTTAACAAATATTAAAAATCATACGCTAAACAATAATAGATGCCAATTTATTATTTAGGCGCCAAACTATCATTTCAAGCTCCCTATTCATAATGTTGGTGGCTTGAATTTGCTGCCAGTTTTTAGGGTTCCGTACGCAAAGGGTAAAAACGGGACCCTATTACTAAGACTCCGCTGTCCGTCTGTCCGTCTGCCACCAGGCTGTATCTCATGAACCGTGATAGCTAGACAGTTGAAATTTTCACAGATGATGTTTTTCTGTTGCCGCTATAACAACAAATACTAAAAACAGAATAATATAAATATTTAAATGGGGCTCCCATACAACAAACGTGATTTTCTTGCTGTTATTTTCCGTAATGGTACGGAACCCTTCGTGCGCGAGTCCGACTCGCACTTGGCCGGTTTTTTTAAATAATAATATGATGCTTATATTTGGAGCTATTATAAATTTTTAAGGTCTAAAATATTAATACGCGGCCAAATTATGTTATTATATGCCCATCAATGAAAGTTCCTGTTTAATATTTTAGTTGCCCGAATAATAATAAGCCTTAAATATATCTCGTATCTTCTAATTTAATTAATGCCCAATTATAGTCCTGGCGTGTGATTATATTGTAATAAATAATAATGAAGCCAGAAATTCACTCGTCTTGTAAGCAAGGTGGAAGCTTTCCGTAGGCATAACTAACGTATTTCTACGCATCAGTAATTTCACTTACTGTAATTCTTTATTACGGTGCCGTACTCGGCATGATGAAAGCAGAATAGACATCGTGGAATGTCACTTTTGTACTTGGGATTCCATAGGAGCAAGGCTAATACGGACGAACAGTCTCGAATCTAGTTACGTTTTCCTGTAATTACAAGCTTAGTGGAGAACTTTATTGCGTTACTAACAATGTAACTAGATGCTGCTGCTACAAGTATTTGCAGTATTTGTGTTTGTTTTATTCAAATAAAATATCGAATATTATTAATTAACGTTACTTGGGAGAATAATTAACAATATCGTTCAGTACATACAATTACCGAAAATTAAAGATGATTGACATAATAAACTTTAAGACCTGTATCTAAATCCCTATTATATACAAAGTCTATATGTTATAAAAATCAATAACACTGATACACTGCGAAATAAATCTTGGCTGGTGTCTCTGAAGCCACGTTCTACCAATATTTGAGTATGCTCATGTTCGTAAAGCTATTTGTTTATGACAACCGCTATATCCAGCCCGACTCGAATTTCATATTAAACCTACGTTTATTCTGTTATCACTAAAATGTTTTACTTTCTGTTTGCTCGCCTGTGTTGGTTTTGGCTGCTTTATTATTAGTTTGCCTTAAATGTGAACGAAGAGTGATAATTAATAATTTCTCTGGGTTATATATATAAGTAGGTATATAATTAGCTAACATCATTGTACTTGATTACCTACTTTGTTTTTAGTTCTGTAGTCATGTTATTAAGTAGTTTGGCGTTATAATTTCACCATAGCTGCTTATTGTCTGTCTGTTTCGCTGTATACCCTCTCAAAATTAACGGCATATTTTAATGAATATCGTGCTACTTTTACAGTTAAATCAATAACTTTGTAACAGCCAACACTATTATCTTTGTTTTAGATTAACAAACCGTATACAAAAAACCGCACAAGTGCGAGTCCGACTCGCTCACCGAGAGTTCCGTACAAATTTAACTTCTTTTTTTTCTCTTACAAATTTTTGGTTTTGAGATTTTTTCCCTGTACTTGTAGTATAATATGATAGTACCTGCCAAGTTTCATAGTTCTAGATCAACAGGAAGTACCCAATATATTTTGATTCCCTTGAGAGGGGCGAAATACTTATACGTTTTTTGCGGCATAAACGGTCGCATTTTTTTACGCTTTTTTTATACCACGTCGGTGGTAAACAAGCATACGGCCCAATTACGCAGCCTATGGACGCCTGCAACACCAGAGATATTTCATGCGCGTTGCCGACCCTTTAAAACCCTGTACTCTCCTTTTTTGAAGAACCCCATACGGTAGCCCCTCGGGAAAACCTCGGCATGGGAGCTCATTGGGATTGTTCAGATCTCTCACGATAGTATCCTTCGTCGAAAGTCACTGGTAAATATGAAATAATATTTCGTAACTAAAAAAACCTACGAATACCAATACGAATATACGAATTTTAAAATAATCAAATATTTTAATTGAAAACTTTTATTCATTAAAATCGAAGTCTGAATCTAAAATATTCAACGTAACTTATGATTGACCTAGATTCAAAATAACCAGAGACACTCATCGAACTATGTATTATATCTTCATCTAAGCTGGATGTGCTTGAGTCTGACATGTGGATTACAAATAATTGCATATTCTTCTAATAAATGGTCTTTTTTTTCGAGATACTATAGGTACTTTTACCCTAGTCCTGAAAATAAACTATACATATATGTATAAGTATGACTCAAATGGCGAAGTATCAAAACTATTTGTCGGTTATTTTAAGATCATGAATGACCTTCATATTTAAGTAAATTAATATATTTTGAATGAATATACTTACCGATTGTGTCTGAGACTAATTAATAAGGGGGACTATTAAATAGTTAATTATTTTATATTAAATACAACATAATTACCCGTCATAGCGGAAACACGTTGTGTGAACTTTTGTAAGTCGATAGTCGGCTTTTAGCCGTTTTTTTCCCGGTGACAAAACCGAACAATGTCAAATATAATTTCCCTTGTGGTTTTATGTACAGTTTTATCCTGCTTAGAAAATACTTCACACATAAAACTTACAGTTTTTGTAAATAAAAATACACAATGTCAGAAGTTTGTTTACTTTTTACAAGAAAGAACTTGTCAAAGGTTTGAATGCCATATAAAATTAAAAACGTTAGTTTCCGTTTCTGCCACGGCCCTTCTCTTTCCGCACCGACTCTATGTGAGTAAGCACTCTAAGCTTACTTATTTCTCTATGCTGAAGTCTACTAAAACTATCGTTATTTGTTTACCACTTGAAAGGCAAACAAGCGTTATTTATTTTGTAGATTCAAAGTCAATCTTCGTTGTAACTGATTTTATTAAATACGGCTATATTCAAAGTATTCAGTCTTAACAATACGTCAGCACTCATAAAGCGTTGTCACCATCCTACCCGCCTTTTGCAACCAACATGGCGCCTAGAATCGGACCGGAAACAAGTCGGATTGGCGTTTTTATACTCGCCCGTGATTGGTTATTTGGAACCGGACTGTCAGTTTTGGCATTTGTGTTGCTAGGCTTAATAATTGTGACCAAAACATTATAATATTATTTAAAAATCATAACATTTATTTATTAATATTACTTGAACTTCGCTAACTTCAGTATTATTTTTAGATATTAAACCTCCTCCAGATATACGAGTAAATAGGTACGCCCACAAGTTTGTTATTTTCAATTATGGGAAATGCCAATACCAACTTATCTACAATCATTTACATTTATTAACATTTCCTCTTTTTGTACACTTTTGTTTCAAAAAGGCTTCAAAGTATCATTACTTTTTATATTGAACAGTTATTTATGTAACACTAGCGACCCGCTCCGGCTTCACACGAGTTACACAAAACCTTTACAAATTATACACTAAAACCTTCCTCAAGAATTTTTTTGTACACTTCTGTTTCAAAAAGGCTTCAAAGTATCATTACTTTTTATATTGAACGGTTATTTATGTAACACTAGCGACCCGCTCCGGCTTCACACGAGTTACACAAAACCTTTACAAATTATACACTAAAACCTTCCTCAAGAATTACTCTATTGATAGGTGAAAACCGCATCCAAATCTGTTGCGTAGTTTTAAAGATCTAAGCATACATAGGGACAAACAGACAGCGGAAAGCGACTTTGTTTTATACTATGTAGTAATTTCATTTATTTGTTAAATTTATTTGTTTCATTTATGTGTGTGTGGTTCTTTATTACTGAAATTGGAGTAAAAAAGTTATGAAACATCTCTCAAACAACTATTTGGTAACATTTGGGTTGCAGGTACCTAGTTTAACCTGAAATAGGACATAAGATATTTCTATTCTACCTACTCGTAAACCTTAGGTTTCCCTGTGTCTCAAAAGCTAAATTTTGTGAGCCACAGTACAAAGTTTACCTACTCGTTTATTGCATAAAAACAACAAAGACAAGATGTTTCCTCGTACATAATCAAATCGCCATAACAAGATGACCCCAATACGTTATGGTTTCGAAAACAAAAACAGCAAAATTAATAGTGAGAGAGTCCATTATCCTGCATTAAGCACTCGGTGGGGCGGCGAGCATAATGGCACGTGCCGGCATAGGCCCTGCTTCTCTTAATAAAAATGTCTCCACTACCCGATACACATTATCCTCCTCGTTAATAACATTTTGAATACCGTAACCAGGACACATTGTAATACCGTAAGTAAATGAAGATTATATGAGAAAACTTGTCGTTGATTTAGGATGGATTATTGGATTCTGTAACATTTCATGGTAAGATATGATAAACACCTTGCAATCATTAGTAGGTAGCGGTAATAAAATTCAAGGTTTTATAGGAATAAAAACAAGGCTTTGATATTACTTTTAAGTATATTGAAATTTAAAAAGGCTTTAAATATATTATTCTTTGTATGCGCTAAAGAAGTAAGGTACTTAGTGCAACAATGCACATTTGCATGCGCTTACTAGTAACCTAATTAGAAAGATGATGATGACGGAATTGAATGTATACATAACCTAATGCTGTCACGTCTGCCGCATGCATCCGGATAGGTGAGCTAGTATAGCCACCAAGTGGATGCCGCAAAAGAAGCGCGGACGTTGCAGGCCCAGACGGAGATGGCGGGACGACTTAGACACCTTCATCAGTAACTGGCCGGAAAAAGCACATCAGCGGAAGTTGTGGAGATCAAGAGGCCTTTGCCCAGCAGTGGGACACTTTAACTGGCTATTTTAAAAAAATTGAGTTCCATATTAAGTGTAAGTTTTCATCTTTTTGCAGACATGTATAGGCCAAAACCTGAAAAGGAACTCCGATTTCCTAGTTCGAAATAACTCACATGCTGCGCTCGCGTATCAGAACAATGTTTCACTGCATTAAAATAACATGCTACAGGCTACGAGGTAGCACTTCATAACAAAGATGCACCGTGAAAGTGTAAAAAGGTTAATTACACAGGACTATAATAATCACCTTCGTGTGTTCTATTAAAGCTACATGTAAGTTCTGTAATAATGGATCTCCTGGATTTAGACTAGTCGGCCCTCTTGTAACTGAAGCATGCTCGTATTTAAATTTCTAAATTTGATAACGGTGGAAATCTTAGAAAAAATACATATCTATAATAAATACATTCCACTAATAATGGTTTACAATCGTCAATACCTTTATTTTTCATTGACCTAATTCCCGGTTTGATTCAATAAATGATAAATACCTTTCAAATCTACAATTTAACATAACTGGTTTCACGTGATAACATAGCGTAATTTCAAATACCACAGTCGTTACGTGACGTGAAGCGTAGCAAGTTTGGTCACGCATAACACACATTAACTGTATTTGGAGACCTTTAACGGTCTCAATACACTATGCTGTCATCGCACATCGCCGGTTTTCATCATCATCATCATCATGTCAGCCGATAGACGTCCACTGCTGGACATAGGCCTCCCCCAAGGCTCGCCACTCCGACCGATCCTGTGCCGCTCGGTTTTACTGATCCCCAATTCTCAGATTATTTTCGTAACGGCTTACAACTGAAAATGAGGGAGTACGTGAACTAAAGACGCCAGAACCCCTAGTGTAAATTTCATTCGATAGAGTGACGAGCGTTCGCGGTTGCGTTGTCTATTTTTGTATGGGATTTTAACAGCGCGCCAAACGGGACGTTTAGGAAACTCAAAATCCCATACAAAATGACATTTAACGTAAACGCGTACGTCACGTCACGCTATCGAATGAAATTTACACTAGGGGTACACTTCCCGATATTTCGGCACTTTCGTCAAAGTTGTCGTCAGTAGTTTTGGTTGGTTAGCCTTGATAAGGTATAATGAGAATAACCATATTAACTCGAAAACATACATAGTTGATACAAGTATAATATACTTGTATCAACTCGTATATACTTGTATCAACTCGTATATACTTAGTATATACGAGCATGTTAAACGTATGTTTGATAGGTACAGTTAGCACCAAAAGTAGCGGTTCCGACTACACGTCAAAAGTATCGAACATTCCCATGTCTATGAAAATGAAATGAAAAATGAAATAGTTATTTGTTATGCAAGGCTGCAAAGTGGTTATTTGGCGTGTGTTGAAATTGAAAGCTGAGCGAGCGAAGGAATCTAAGATTTTGCACGCTAGCGGATAAAATAGACTTTTGCACGCAGATTTCGCGCTGTAAACTGAGGTTTTCCGAGCGAGTGAGGTGAAAAAAATATTTATCTGCACTCACAAAAATGGGTTTTTCAGTATGGAATATACATGAAGTCGAGGTTGCATGCATACAGCGGTACTTTTATAGAGAACAGTATGAACAGGGTCCCCAAACTAGGCATAGCCTGTATCTTGGGCGACCAGTTAATGAATTAAAAAGTCCGTAAGAGTCCTACTCTTCTTAAACGGCTACCGGAGTTCCAAGTCATAATGGAAATTCACCAGTAACTACAAGACAGTGAATTTTTCCACTTTTAATTTATTTCTAAGCTAGAACTATGAAATTTGGCGAGTAATATCGTCTTACACTACAAGTACAGGGAAAAATCAAAAAACTATAAATTTGTAGAAAAAAAGTTAAATTTGTACGGAACTCGGTGGGCGAGTTCTACTCGTGGCCGGTTTTTACATAATGTACCCCTTTCTTCTTATTGTTCAGCATATTTAGCTAAACACTGTTGGGGTAATCCTACATTTTTCGGAGAGTTTAAATAAGTACCTACTTAAATAAATTCACCCTTTGCGCCTATTTAGGTACTTAGTATAAATACTATAAATTGCCACTTAAATTCAATAATCTAGTAATTTAAGCGCCAATGCCAAGAGATCACATTATTTCGCTACCTCTCTGTTACTATTAACCATTTTCATAAACTGTAAATAATTATCTTGTATTATTTAAAACTTCAAAATATCAAAAGTAATAAGGATTCGTTCAGCAACACATAAACCAGCACGTCGGAGATCACTCGGAGATAGTACGGACTTTATGGAAACAAATGCAAACTTGGTTGGAGCCGCCCGCAGCTTTGTGGTGGCATGGGCTGCGGTCCGTTCTACCTGCTATTGCATTTGAAGAAATGAATACAATAATGCTAAAAATATTATGTAATTATTTTGAAACATGTACATTATTTCATCAGGTTCATCTAGTTACTTAGTATAAGTAGGTAATACTTATAGCTTTACATTTGGACCATCGAACAATCACTGTCATCGGTACACTCTTTCATAAAAGTTATATCTGAAGTTTTGGTCGGACTTAGGTACATTTCATTTTAATCCAATGTGAAGGTAATGTTAAAAACTTTAATTAAAAAATCAATCTAATCTAAATCTTGTTTTACCAAAACCGGAAAAATAAAAATTTCGTTTTATCGACAGGGCATAAAATACCTTAGAACCAACAACGATGGCATAGTAATTTACACCGAAATGCTCTGTTCTCACAGCTTTACTTCGGATAAACTCTATAAAAACATGGTAAATATCTACATCCTCACTCGTTACTTTGTTTTTTATCGTAAAAGTAGTGTATTCGTTTACCACAAGATCGATCGAGCACGTCGTACGGTACAAATAAACCAAAGCTGTGATTTATCAATTAAGTGACCTTACCTCCGAAGTCGATTCGCAGGCGAACACAAGTCACTAGCCATTAGTCACTTCCTGTTCTGAGGTAGAATTTATGCAAATGAGATGAAGACCCCAATTTAGAGATTATCCCTCAAATCTTGAGTGCAATTTTAGATACTTACCGTTTAAGGCAATAAACAAAAGCGGTACATTAGTGAGCGGAATGAGTCTTAGATACTTATTTAGGTTGAATAATTTTAAGTAAGTAAGGTTTTATTTGACAAATAGATTCAACTTTCAACTACTCCTATATACTCCTAATAGTTCAAAGACTCCTCTTATACGGCCTTAGAAATGTAATGTTTAGGAATAAGACAGCACTTATTAATGATATTGTAACAAAAATTATGAACTGCGAGATGCACTTCAGTTATTACCGCCGTCTTGTAGGGCATTAAGGTGCAGTAGGCTAAGAATCTGAGTATTTAAAAATGTCGTAGCGCTTTTTTACATAATAATATGGTTGCCAAAAATAAATTAATTAATTAGCCTTTCTCTAATAGGGCCTTCAGAGATTGGAAACCTGAGTTTTTGACTTTCGCTCGATAGAAAAAAATCAACAACATTATAGGTCTAAAATGCATTTAAAAAAATTATAATAAATTTTGATTATAAAAACTAAAAATATGAAAATTATTTCAATTAGCAATATTATGCTTGAGGGAACTCGGCCATTACTTTTTTTATTAATAAAATACAAAAAAAATCTAAAACATAATATCCGCGGTCACGCTTACGCTCAGTGAGAGTGAGAAAAGAAAAGAACCCGAACCTTAATAAAAGTTTTATTATTATCCAAAATTAACGAGTTTCAAGCATTGCTGACAAATGTTGTTTTAGAAAATATATATTAAGATATGCCTAGTGTCCCTAAGGGCCGCTTGCACCATTCCACTAACCCGGGGTTAACCGGTTAAACGTGGAGTTACCATGGTTACCAATACAATTTGACCCTGAGTTAACGGTTTAACCGGTTAACCCCGGGTTAGTGGGATGGTACAAGTGGCGTTAAGGGTTCTGGGATGGTGAAAACCTACTATTCAGAACAATCAAAATGGAACAACACATATATTTCAGTAGATGTGAGATCCCGGTATGTACCTATCCTGCTGACGTAGCTATACACGTAATCAATTGAGCGCCCAACCAATTTCACCGTGAATTAATAATGCTGTATTAATAAACCAATACGGAGCTTACTTTAACTTTTACTTCTAGCTTGTACGCCTATCTATTATTATTTATCAATAACTTCTGTAAACACTATACTCAACTGTACCCTCCTTATACAAACAAGAAATACCTATTCGTAATTTTGTTAGCATTCATGTAACTGAAATTTGATTAGTAATGTGTGCGTGAGGTGCAGCGGAACCTCGATAGGATGAATCTGAAGCACCTGAACACCAAAAAGTTCGTGTTAACGAGTTTTCGTCTTATAAAGGTTATCGACTTAGAGGTTTTTCAAGATCTTTTTTCGTTCTTAAGAGGTTTCGTGTTACAAAGGTAAAGCGAATGGAAAATTCGTATTAGAGAGGTAATTATACATTCGTGTTAAGTACGGTCTTATTATTTTCCTTTAAATTACAGATGTTTGTTGATAAGTACTTTCGAGATATAGAGGTGATAAAACACTACGTCTATTTTTTAGAGTTACAGAGGTCAAATTTCAGTTTTCGAGTTATGGAGGTAAAATTAGAAAAATTACATTTTGATGTAATAGAATAATCTATATATATTGACAAGTAAATTAATAAAAGAATAAAAATCCATAAGTACCTACTTGTATATAAATCTGACTGATTGCCACGAGATATTTAATATTAAATTTGTTTTTTTTTTCTTACTTGAACTGTGTCACCTACTCGAGTCTGCTAGATATAATACGATTATTTAATTGCTGTGTTGTCGCTGTGCAAATTGGTGTGTTGTCGTCTCAATTGGAGCTGTCCCTATATGTAAAAATAAACGTGTATTTATTGACCGACGCCATTTCATTGTTGTGTTTCTAATTTTATATATAATATTATCTGATTTCATATGTTATTTTTCATTGTACTGCCAATACAACTATTAACAATCCACATGTAAGCATTAATTTAATTTAATTGTGTACATTATACGAGTATACTAATATTATTAATGTAGTTATAGACCTGTTTGTGTTGTTGTGCCTCGAACAACAACCTGGTTTAATAACGCCTAATTCTCAGAAGCATTTACTTAACAAGTAAACATCAAATTGTCTTCGGTTACCGCGATAGTTACTCATGAAATAAAACTATGAAAACGGATTATATCGCGTATATTGAATTTATAATACATCCCGACGTTTCGAACTCTTTACAGCGTTCGTGGTCAACGGGTGACTGAGGAAAAATTACAAAATGCAAAAATACCCACATACTAAAATAATGAACAATCATAGACTACAAACTTTAAGGCTGGTTGTACATGCAAAATCGGTTCATAAGGCTAGTTATACACTATAATTATTTTTCAAGTAAAGATATATATATATACGCGATAAAAATAAACTATGCCGGCTCCAACCCTACACCACGGACCCGAGAAGATTTAATTCCCTCCTAAATTGTAGGAGGGTATCCCAATATGGGACCGGCAACAAACTCGGCGGGACACATCTTTTCAAAACATCAGAATGTCCAGCATCATCCAACACTACGGTCTCACAGTCTATGTCTCGCTTGCTCCTTTATCAGGTGGACTACAGGATCCCAAGCTGGTGGTAGAGAAAAGCCATCTTCCCTATTAAAGTTTGGATATTTCTTAATCTCAATGGCCTCGCGCAGCATTCTGGGTATGTAACGCTTCTCCTTGGCAAGAACCAGAGGCTTATCAAACTTGATTGAGTGATTGGCTTTATCCATGACATGCTCACAGACAGCAGACCTAGGTCGACGGTGCTTGACATCAGCTATGTGTTCCTTCACCCGAGTGGAAATGCTCCGTTTCGTCTGCCCGACATATGATAGGCCACACTCACAGTCCAGCCTGTACACTCCTGCAGTCTGTAGAGGGGTATTGCATTTTACAGGCCTCAGGAATTGTGACATCTTCTTCATTGGCTTGAAATATGTTTTTATAGAAGCACGCTTCAAGATGTGGCTGATCCTGTCCGTGACCCCCCTGACAAAAGGCAGAATGGCAGGCCTGCGCTCGACTGTGGGGATCTTAATGTGGGACCTCTGGTTGACCCGCGGTATCCTGAGCTCGTTTGCCTGGAGCGCGCGCCTGGCATGCTGGAGCTCCGCGGCCAGATGCTGGTCATCACATATCCTCTGGGCTCTCTGAAACACGCGATATAATCCGTTTTCATAGTTTTATTTCATAAGTAAACATCAACATAACAAATTCCATTATCTTGGGGACCCGATAAAATCAGAAATAGATCGACAGATTAAATTAATAGATACTTAGTTGCTTCGTTTTTCGCCAATGTATATCTATTAGTAGCACTTCTATGACAGGATTTAATACGGACCAGATACAGATAGATATGTCATTACTAATAACAGTGTGGTGATTGGAATGAAGGAATGACGGTAAATACAGAAGTTTAAAATTTTGCATGAGTATTGGAGTAATGACAATATATTGCCTCGCAATATTAAGAGTGTAATGATTGAAATGACGGAATGATGAATGAAGTAAGAAATGTATTACATAAGTATTAATATCCAAGTCTGTTAAAAATAACTCGAAGATTATCACAAAGCATTAACTGAATAGAGGTTTTTTCTTGGCCATAAGCGGTTTAACGCCTCACGCCCCTCACCTTATTTTTATTCAACACAAAATAATATATTGCACAACAAGGGCATAAAGCGATCCATCTTTATCCGAGGCAATTTATTAGTTCGACTTCGAGCGCAGCGAGGACCAATATAGTCGAGGATAAAAATGGACATTTATGCCTGAGTTATACAGTCTACTTTTTACTTCACTTTAAAATATACAAAAATATCCAATATTATAGGTTATTTTACTGGATTTATTCAAGACTAAAGAAAATTGTACTCATGCCGGTCGGGGGCGCGGGGCACGCCGGTCGGGGGCAGGGCGCGCCGGCAGGGCTGGTAGTTTTTATGGCAGATTTTGGACTTTATTGCTACGTCAATAAGGGTCGTAATAGATGATTTCACTTTATGCTCTAGAACATAATAAGCATCTTTATGTCGTTTATGCACGACTGAAAGTCGAACTTTACGAGCATGAGAAGTGAAATAGTTATTTGTGCAACAAGAGAGGAAAGTTGGTTTTTCTTGCGAGTGTTGATTTTGAGTCCCGAGAAAGCGAAAGATACTATAATTGATCCACGAGCGAAGCGAGAGATTCTATGTTAGAATCTTGAGCGTAGCGAGGGACTCAAAAACACGAGATGTAAAATAACTTTGCTCCCGTGTGACACATATAATTTTTCACCTCAGTAGTGAGAACATATTAAAGGTTAAAATGTATTTCGAATTACACATAATAATACAGAAAAAAACGAATTTGTACTATTACAAAGCATGAAGTATGAAGTGGCAGTTAATGGACTTCACTAAATTAAAAAGCTAGGAAAGCTCCAGGGAGTGACGAAAGTAGGCTTGTTCGAGCTGCTGAGGTGATAAAGATATTTTGTTTAATGTACAATCCTAAAACCTTTATTATGAGAACGCGCTTTAAACCGTTTTATTATTATTTCGTTTAAAAAGGGATTACATGAATAAAATTTAGTTTTTCCATTAACCGCTTACGTTCATTTAAAACTCATCGGCTTATAACGTAGGTAGTAGGTACCTTCGTTTTAATTGTAAGAAAACAGTGAACTGTAACTTACACTGTTAACTGTATTTTACCCAACTGGTTCAGAAGCCCTTCTTCATATTTTGAAGGTCATGGTTTGAAGCTTCAATTTGTAATGTGTTTAAGTTTACCATCTCTCTCGATTACAGCTGTAGATGTTATCGCGTAAAGTAAACGCGATTCCCGTTCCTCCTTTATCTTGATCAGGTGACGTAACAAAACATAAAAGCCAAATTGTACATCTTTTTTCAGTTAACAAATCCGTCTTGACGAGGGTTTCTGTTTTTTCAGCAAAAGTAGAAATAAGAAGGATATAACTGCAAATCCTGCTAAATCAAGTTCAGGATCTCTTTTTTCCGATGATTCTATAACGAATGATATTATAGTTTTATTGTTCATTCATACGCTATGATTCATTTTGAAAAGTCGTAGCGCTTTTTAGGGTTCCGTGGTAAACCCTTATAGTTTCGCCTATATTTGTGCCGTTTCCGAGAACATTCTCCGTTTACTCGAGAACATTTCCCATACAAAATGGAGAACTTTCGCGGGAACGGCACAACTATTCGCTATGTCTGTCTGTCTGTCCGAGGCTTTGCTCCGTGATCGTTAGTGCTAGTAAGCTGCAATTTAGCATGGATATATATATATAAATCAATAAATCCGACAAATTCGTACAATAAAATAAAATTAAACAAATGTTTATGGTACCCTAAACGTAAAGTGTGGGATATCCTTGGATAGGTCTTTTAAAACAAATAGGGGTCTTCAACAAACATATTTTGATAAAGTGGATATTTTCGGAAATAATCGCTCCGAAAGAAAAAAAAACTAACTTGAACCATGGGTTCAAGAAATATGAAATAGTATTTTGTATAACCGGTACATAATCAGGGTTGTTAAAATTCAACGGCCGAAATTACAAAACCAAACGAAGTTGAGTTTTGTAAAGACAGGCCCGAGAATTCTAAGACCTAATTTTATTATGTACCGTTGCATTGCACACAGTATTTTTTCTAAGACAGCAGCAAACACCTAAAATTATAAATATAAACCGGGGTGAATAGACACGATTTTGAAGTTCTAGCTAGATTTTAACAATGAATTCAAATATCTTTTATATAAAAGTGAACTTTTTTGTATGAGTCTCAGTTGGTTCTTCAATTTTGTATACGTATTTTTAATTTTTACCCACTTATTTTAGAGAAAATCAAGAAAACCTACCCGATTTCGACACATTCGTGAGAAGGGATAGAAAAAACAGTCAGGGCTGTCACAATCTTCAAATAGGTTTTTATTAGGTTAGCGTAAATAAATAAACTGAGTCACTCACTCACTCACGTGTAAATCACTTTTTTTATTAAGCTATGACATAGGTACTCATAAAACGTTTGAGATTTGTATGTAAAAAAATCGCTCTTTGCTTACATATATTACAAGCTGGGTATTAAGTTATGCTGCTACTTCACAAATTCATATACCAACGCGTATATACTCGCAGATATTTTACATACATACACGCACATACAACATACCTACATAATACTACATATCTACATAGAACAGAAATAAAAAAAAATGGAAAAAAATACGTTTTGACAACCCTAGCAAAAATATTTCCATTCACCCCCATTCGTTATTCTTCACCCCTCAGTCACCTTTTTCACCCCATATGACGTGTCTGTTGACCCCATATAGCGGGTCTCCTCACCCTGTTATCGTGTCTATTCACCCCGTTGGGAAGTAAAAACGGTTATGATTTTTTTTTGCACTATTATCTTCAATTAATAATTTTACGGTATAATCAAAGTAAACAATTGTTTGTAGATATTTGCCTGGAAGTCGGAATTAAAAAAAAAACAGTTCAGTCTGAATTAAAAAAATATCATAAAAACAGCATCATTTCATTAACGGGTAGGTTATAAAAGTAGGTCCTTGTAAAAGCATTATTTCTATAATTAGCAGAGAAGGCACGACCCACCATTAGGTATGTGGTCAAAGAGGCCATTCCCAACAACACCTGCGTTACGCTTGGTTTGATTTAACCTCCGCTCGCCCCTAATAACATTTTATGTAAAAATGTACGCAGTTACATTATAAGGATAAATATTTTTTTATAAATGTAATTGTGTAGTGTACACATCCTTTTCAGAGCTTTTAAATTAGTATTCAAAGTAAACCGGAACTGAAACAAAGAAAATAGAAGACTTGGGCATATAAAATAAAAACACAATAACTTACAAGTTTAACTGAGGAAGGAAAACACTTTTCTTTCAGAGAAGAATACTTAAAAACCTAATTGTACCTAAACGTTAAATTAAAGGCTTCTACGGCACAGTTAATAAGACGGCTAACTG
Source organism: Cydia strobilella (assembly GCF_947568885.1). NCBI lineage: Eukaryota > Metazoa > Arthropoda > Insecta > Lepidoptera > Tortricidae > Cydia > Cydia strobilella. The sequence goes on along the minus strand of NC_086049.1, from coordinate 8,069,267 downwards.
CTGGTGACTTCTAAATTCAAAACCAAATTAGAGGGTATTTTGTTTACAAATCTCCTTTGACAAGGGTCCCCGTGGTTCCAGCTAAATATGAACGTAGAACCGAATCTTTTGTACACACGATCTTCGTTCTGCCACAGAATCTCATTAAAATACCTACCTCCACTGGTTAGCAAGTACCCTCGTATTCATGTAAGTCATAATGTTGTGTACCTAGCCGTGAGATGTTATCTTGCAAATGACGATTCAAAACTAATGAAAAAACATGTACTTAAGAAGTAACATATTAAATAATTTTTAGAAAAAGTTAATCATTAAGGGTGACACGCCTAATTCGATGATACAAGTTTTGAAGCAGGACACCGAGGAAAGCTAGTGAATTAGGGGCCTTTTAAATGGGCCGCCGAAGCCGTGAAGCCGTGAGGTCCCAAAAGAGGTGAAGTGCCGTGAGGTTTAAAAGGCCCTAATTCGCTAGCTTTATCTGTTATCATTAAAACTACTAGACTGAATGTTGTACTGGTTAGGTACGGGTTGAGGATTATATTATACTTACCTATGCGCGTTCTTGACGTTATTAATAAAATTAATATTTGTATTGCTTTTATGTATCGGCGTTAACTTGGAAAACTTGTCTTTATTACCTGATTTTATTTCAATGTTATTTAACAATCAAGATTTAGTTGCCAAGCGGACCCCAGGCTCCCATGAGCCGTGGCAAAATGCCGGGACAATACGAGGAAGATGATGTTATTTAACAATCAAGAATTCTACCTATTGTGAGACATTCAACCGTACTTACATCGTTTTAGGAAACGCGTAGCTACTCCTTGATTGATGCCATCTTTTTCAGAACTGATGGTGAGATCGATAAGATTTACGAGAAATCGACGAGTTTCCAAACTTTATAAGCACACACAGTAAGAAGTGTTTCTTTTATTTCGTTTCCAAAACGTCATGAGTTTCATGACTGAACGGAATTGGATCGATGGGAGTCAATAGGGGGTATTACTGCAATGTTCTGCCAACAGAGTGCAGCACTAGCCCGTTTAGTAAACCATAGAGTAACTTGTACATACTGTGCCTTTAACAGTTTTTTGACAAGATTTCAGATAAGTTGCGTTCTCGCGCGCGAGTCCATACTTGAAGTCGCGCTAGATGTATGGAGTCGCGCGCGAGAACGCAACTTATGCTAGACCGCCTGAGATAATAAAATATGACATTGATGCACCACGGCGGTGTGTTTACAGAGAACCTACCGGGAAACTCGATTCCGAATTTCGCTATCTGCCTCTTTATCGCTCGAATATGCAATAGTGACAGAGATGTTAGATAACGAAATTTTGATTTTCTTGTTTTGCGATCATTTGCGATAGACCCTCAGATTATGGTAGTGGCGCCCCCTGTGAAGAGTTTCGCGTAATATTCCCTGAATTGTTTTTCAATTGATTTTTAAAATGTTCTAATAAAATTATATACGTCTATTTAAGCAGCTTCCATTACTATTTAAAATAAAGTGCACTACAGCAACTGAATGATAGTACACCACTGACGCACTGACTGTAAACATTATGTGATGATACCCTTGGGGACGATTTGTGATCGCAGCATACGGGTGCGGACTACTAGTCACGGATACGGACGAAGTCGCAATATTTCGCGACGCGGAGCCGTCATAAAGTTGGACCAGACCGCGTATTCTCATTACCACGTACAAGATCGTCGAACTTACGGACCTGCCAGTATAACAGTGATCTCCAGATTGTAAACACATAATGTTTAGTCAAAAAAAAACCGGCCAAGTGCGAGTCTGACTCGCGCACCGAGGGTTTCGTACTTTTTAGTATTTGTTGTTATAGCAGCAACCGAAATACATATGGTGCTTGGTGAGCAATCAGAATTACGCCCTAGGACGCGATAAGGAAGTTGCCAGTGGCTGCCGTCTCCGCCACCCGCGATAAACTCCGAGTATCCATCATACTTAATTACCTTACTCCTTTAACAGTTTAGAGGCTCGCCGAGAGGAAGAATTAACGAGCACTTGTCACATCCCTCCTTGTTTCTCCTTCTCCATTGCTTTAGAATTATTCATTTCAGGCAACTTTTGGCATCCGGGAAGCGTAATTAATATTTGTTTTTAATTTTCTTCATTATAGATACAAACGGATTTACAGATGGGACCTAACTCTTTCATTGCGCTATATAATAATATTTCGTACCGCTACGCCGTGGCACGTAGGGAAGACCGGGGCTAAATGTTCCCGGGGTAAGGTGTTCCGACGGTAATAACTTTGTAAGGAAGAGAAATAGCAATATATTTGAAAAGCGCAGAAATAACTTCAGGTAACTAGTTTTGGCACTAAAAAGTTACATTGGCAACGACGATTGAGTGACTGTATTCAGTAGCTGTCAATATCAGTGTTACTCGTGTAAATATTATTTTTCTCTTCTCGTCTTATTATAGCAAAAATAGTACTGGAAGATCTTCATGAATGTCAAAAACAAATAAAAAAATCTAAATATTTATTTTACCGTTCTAAGTACCATGTTACGACTAAGAAGAAACAATGCAAATAGCCTATTATGAAATCCACACAGCCCGACACAGCTATCATTTCATGCAGTTTTTTGATCCACTGTCGCCGGGCACTTGCGAACGATGTTCTGATATTTTGTGAAACGGTAACCTCAGCCTGGCCATCGAATCACGATCATTGCAAGAGTCATCGGGCCCCGTTCGCAAGTGCCCAGCGACCGCTCTAATAACTGCATGAAATGATAGCTGTACTGGGTGTAAGTCTCATCCACGAATTGCCTTCTTCCAGCCTCTGCGATAATGTGCTATTAATTTTCGGTAAGTCAGGCTACGTATGTACCTACCACGTACATTCATCGAAATTATTAGCTTAGCACCCCTGCATACATTTTTTATATGCAGGGGTGCCAAGCTAATAGTATTGCTGACTGTTATGTACATAATCTTAGTTTGGGCAAGTAGTTCCCTTCTAAAGGGTCTAGTTGTTGCTAAGAACAATTATTTTAGATCGTTTTCATTAATAAAAAAATAACGGAGATATTATATTTCATTTTTACAATGCGAAATCATAAAAAATCATCCAAAAACAATACACTCCTTTTTTGGGCAGTCGTGTAAAAAGAGGTAAATCCTTTACAACAATAGCAAATGTAATAAAAATCTGTGATAACTGAGGCAAAGTAAGATTACCTATTACCTATTACGTTGCATTTAGTCGTGCAAAGCATAAAAAGTAATGATTATAAGGATTTAAATATTTATTGTATTACAGAAAAGCTATGTTAAATTAATTGTTTATTGACATAATCTGTGCTGAACAATTTGCCTCAAAGGTGGAACAACTTGCCCCAAAGCGGGGCTAATTTTTCCGCTGTTATAAATTTGCTTATATAAAAAAGATTATTGAGATATTATAAAAGATACTATATCACGACGAGAAACGATAAATATGCCTTCAACATTTTTTCAAATCCTTGATTTTTATATTAAACTGGATTTTATTTGAAAATTGTAACTTCTAGCCCCGCTCCTGTTAGGTATTTCCCGCTTTGAAGTACCTAAATAATACATTATAGAATATGCTCGTAGCGGTTTGCTCACTATAAGCAAAGAGGATATCATAGGATAAAGCGGTACTGTCATAGTAAATTTTATGCCACAGTAAATTCACTGCCATCTATCGACACACGATTAAAACTAAAAATAAAAATATCAAAATAAATATTGATATATGGATAAATTATTTTTTTTATTTGCATTAATTATTTTTATATGATTTTAACCCATGTTCTTTCACTGATATGCGTTAAAAATGTTAAATAACAAACGAAACCATCAACGCCATCTATACGAGAGTAGGCCAAAGGTAGTGGCGCCATCTGATCGAGAATAAAATTTTCTTTATTTTCGAGGCACGTTTTTTCCTGAGACTGTATCCATCTATTACGGAGTTATATCTATCTTTGCTATAAGTTATATGTTCTCATAATCACACAGCTGTCCCTTAAAATTTACTAGCCATAATGTCTATCATCAAAATTCATTTAGTACCTGTAGCTATAAATAACATCGATAATCATAAATCAATCGTTTTTTTTTAATGATGAATAGGCAGGCGTTTGACCACGATCCCACCTGATGGTAAGTGATGATGCGGTCTACGGTGGAGCACGCTTACCTATGGCCAGGATTACACTTGTAAGTTTTACTTACGTAAGTAGGGACACAGCTATACTACAGAATGAGATATGAATATCGTTATCTCATTCTAGCAAATAGCTTTGTCCCTACTTACGTAAGTAAAACTTACAAGTGCAATCCTGGCCTATGAGTACCTACCCTACATGCTTAAATAACATACTTAACAGTTCGTTGTAATTTGCGAAACCGCAATATATAGGCGTGATCGGGTCGCCATCATTTGTGATGAGTTTCCGGTCATCTGTCGAGGGCAAGCGTTTTATGAGAGCATGAGCGGTCCCGTTAATCACGTTCGGTTGATACGCCCCAGGTAATCCGGCGGCGCAAGATGGATGACGCCACGCGACAACTCCGGCTAAACTTATCGCGGCGCGAGCGCCAGACCCAATTACATAATTTATACCCAAAATCCATCCCACCGGATTAAAAAATATAAGGTTAATAAACCAGAGTCTGTACCGCGTCGTTCCCGGCTTATCCCTTTAATAATCTCCTCGCGAAAGTGCGAATGTAAAATATTAATGCGATTCCTTATTTAAACCACCAATACTTTTACATCGTTTCGTCGATGAAAACATCGTACCAGATAATTTAAATTTTTGGTTGGATCTAAAAAAAAACTATAGCAAAGCCTTTTTATTAACTTTTATTTACTTGCAATGTATGCAGAACGCTTAATCCAAATATGCCAATACCTAAAGGAAAATCAGAATGTATATAAGTTAGACTAATTTATTTCTAGGAACTATATCTGACAGTTCCTGATTTTCCCTCGTTACCTCATTTCAATTAAACCCCTTTTTACGTAGGTATTATGTTGAATCAGATCAGATCAATTATTAGAAGCAAGTTTTTAATCGATTCCCAATGTCCAATTGACTAAAAATGGAACATAGTTAAGTAGGTACGTAGGTACAAATAATACAAATTCTTTGTAAGCTAACCGTTAACATTAATGTGCGAATGAAATATCAGTCGGAAATAAAAGCTTTCTAAAGTTATTATTTTAAGTAATACTGATCTCATGGTTTTATTCAACAACATTTATAACCTTTTGGTTGTAAGTGTTTTTGATAATTGGAAACATTTATTAGTCTCTGGATACCTATGAAACATGCTATTAAATAACAATAAGAAAAGGGTTAGAAGAAAACTAAACGTTATTAAAGCATCACGTTGGGTCATTCCAGTTCGAGGAAGTTCAACGATCCATCATGCGTAATTGCCACAGTTCTCCAAGTGTCCATCTCGCCTGTTATTCGATAATTACTTACCTATTCGTTTCCATGATTTGTATTCGTAAAATATTTAATCGCAAAAGAAAATATTACCCGCAATTTTGCTATAAAGTAAACTCAAGTATTACCGTTCCGTTGTTAGAAGAGCAAATATCAAAAATTTGGCATGAAAGTCACAAATTTGGCATAGAGAAAATCAGGATGTTGGACATCCGTCAGGCAAAAGCACACAAACTTTGAACGGGAACTGTAACCGGATTCTCTAACGAGTCGTTGCACGGGTGAGGGCACGCGGCTCGCGCGGCGCGGCGCGGCGCGGCGATGGCGCGCCGTACATGTACACACGGCTATGCTTCTCTATTTGTCCCATATTTCCTGTTTGATGTTTTATTTCCTTAATGACACAAATAAGAGACAGAAATTGTATTTACACTGTTTCAACGTTCCTTTTTAGGATTCCGTACCAAAAACATACAAAGGAAACGCTTATGGTGCGACTCTGTCCGTCCATCCGTCTGTTTATCGCATTGCTAAATATCTCGTGAACTATTTAAACTATCGATTTGAAATTTGGAATAGTTATGAACAACGCTAACCCAAACACATTAGAAGTGTAATTTTGAGGGTTCCGTAGCCAAATGGCAAAAAACGGAACCCTTATGGATTGTGTAATGTACGGAACCCTCGGTGCGCGAGTCCGACTCGCACTTGGCCGGTTTTTTTTGATTAATTATGGAAAATCCCCAATATAGGGTGCAAAATTTCAGTCATGATTTTTTTACATAATAATAACATTATCATGAATATTATAGGAAAAGTATAATCACACCTCATCTTGAAAACTTTTTTTTTATCAAAAATCATTTTCTAATTTAATTTGCAATTAATTATTTTATTTCTAATTGCAATCTAATAATACGAAATCGTTACCTACAAACACAACTAAGTTCTACATTTCGAGTATAAAATAATTATTTCGAATATGGTTATTTCGAAGTTTTTGCCAAAAACCGGTTTCGATCCCTGCATACAGGTCGCGCAAATTAGTTAGCTAATTTGCCGATAGATGGCGTTGTACACAATTACGCTTGGTATACTCTGGTCAAAAGTCTTTCGTGAATATAGTTACATGAGAAAATTGTATATTTGTACGGAACCCTCGATGCGCGAGTTAAACGAACTCACACAACCGGTTTTTTATTTGTGTAATTCTCGCATGTCTGAACAGTTAAACGCGTTTCATCTATCGTAACTCGTAGGTACCTAAATGATTTCTAAGTGTAGCTATTTTTAAAAAAAGCATGGAAACATCGCACCACCTTTATAAACAAGAGTATCAGTTACACGACACAAATGTAATGTAAAAACTTAAGTTATCTATTCGTAAAACAATTTAAGTTTGATTGATTCAACTCTTAGAGCATATAATATTATTAAAAAGCATTTTTACTATAAGCAAAGTTGGTTACGTGTATGTCTATAAACCTTGATGCACATAACACAAGTGATTGACTTATACTATCTCATGTAGGTATCTCGCGTAAAGCAAACATCCTAGTCTATCGTGAGCTCATATTGGAATCTGTAACGTATCGTACCTTGCCTTCCTGGCTACCTATACAATATCGGTATGGAAATAGATTTCGATTGGTCTGGGAATAGACCTTGAATTCTCGTTGCTTACCGGGCGCTCAAAAAGAAAACATAAGTGTCATCCTATCACTTTCAGAGGTCGTGTTAATATTGTGGTTTTTAATAGTCATTTTTTAAATTCTAGTCGTCAAAGAGCTTCCATGACGTCAGCGAGTTACCTATACCTAGAAGCCTTACTTTTTAAAGGAAACTGATTTTGTATAACTGAAATGAAATAGCACAGAAAAAATCGAAAAAAGTCAAACGAAGGGGCATGGTCAATATAGGTACATTAAACTGAGTAAAAATATTTTCCATAGTGTCAATATCCAGAAAGGAATATAGGGACTACGTTTGTATTGAGAAGCGGACGTTCACTATCGTCGTAAGCAAAGCAAGTCCATTTGCAAGCAGGGTTGTTTTATGTTACTTATCTCTGATAATAAAGAAAAACATCTGTAAGTTATATCATACCTACTCGATTATGTTATTCAAGGTAGTGGTAATGAGATGTAAGCAATCATTATTATGCAGCGAACAGAGCTGGACGCACCCACACTGACGCCGCATAACCCAGTTAAATATTTGCCGAATCCTATTGGAGTGTTATCGGGCGCACGCAGCGGCCGCGGTTTAGGACTTAACGAATTATCAGCCCCGCTGTCAGCCCGCTATAGAAACCAATTGTGAATAATGGACCGGGAATTATTAATCATGTCCTCTTCGTATCGAGTGTAGCTGTCCGACGCCTGAAAGCGGGCAAGGTGGATAAAAGAATGCGGGGAGCGAATCATTGTAAGTTTAAGGCCTTTATTTGGTGTTTTAATAATGCGCAGGCGGGTATGATGGACTAAACAAGGCATAATCCCTGAGGGTGTATTCAGAAACATATATTGATATCAAGTTTAATAGTTTTTAATTTTTTGTCAGTCGTGAACAGCATGTTGTTGCTTCAAGCATGTTGAGTCATGTTGCCAGTCCGTCACATTAAGCAGACTTGCATCAAACCGTCTCTAACCGATAAGCGTTCGCAAAATTTTATTGTATGGGAATTTTCATAGTTCACTGCTGAGCGATGTTGATCAGTGCGCTAAATGTGGTTGATGTAATGAAATGCATACTATGATCATAATCATAACACCACTGGGAAAAGATAAGTAATAGTTATTTTCACCACACCAGCTCGTCTTCGAAAACTGATGAGAAAGTTTCGATTTATCCACAACTAGCGACCCGCCCGTGCTCCACATGAGTAAACCTTAATAAATCATATACCTAAACCTTCCTCAAGATTCGCTCTATTGGTAGGTGAAAACCACATGAAAATCCGTTCAGTAGTTTTCGAGTTTATCGCGAACATACAGACAGACGCGGCGGGGGACTTTCGGGCCAATTCGAACAATGATCTAGATATCAACTAGATATCCACTAGGTACGTACGTAGTAAATCCCGTACTGATCAATACAATTTCAATATAATACGAGTATCAATAGGTACGTCAAACTATCGTGAAAGACCCCCGCCCCCCATTCTAATTCGGCATGGCGTTAAATTTCCATTGAAAACATCGGTCGAGTGGGCACCCTTTGTAGCCCTGTGCCTACAAAGTTGTTAATTCCTTTAGCTTATCGAGCAGAACAGAGGCGGAGACGCTCAAACTAGCAGTGAATGATTTAACGCAAAACAAAAGTCAGATATGAAGTTCGGTATGTCGAACGTTTTGTTACAATGTAACGTGACATACTGAATGTATAAATCTCTACAATTATTATAAATGCGAAAGTAACTGTCTTTCTGTATTGTAAAAATAACAACCAATATCAGTTTTGACAACGACGACGAAGTCGCGGACAGAGTTATAAAATTCAACTATGGCAGCTATTTACCCTATTAAAAATCACAGGTTTAGGTAGGTATTATTTTTCCTGAGGCGCTAGGTAAATAGGCAACGGTAATAACATAAAGCACGCTAGATTACCACCATTGTTTAAACTGGATTTACAATGTAATTTGCATTGACAATAAAGTCTGTTAAATAATAAGCGAGGGTTCGCCCTCACTATTCGGCTCTTTGTATAATTATTGGCAATAATCCTTCAGAGCGGTGATTGTTTAAGGATTGTACATTCAGCAATAAAATTGCTGTACCTATTTGCTTTTAATGCTATGACGGGTTCATCACCAGCCATTATTAGTGTAACAGTTTTAGGATTAATTAATTAACTTAAAAAAATTGCAGGAGATTCTCAATACATTAAATAATTTTACGGTTTAGACTGACTTGTTTTTAGTCACTTGCGTGACATGTTTCGGAGATATTTAATGTTAGTATGTCTCACAACAGTTTAAATTCGATTCTCAATACATCGAGAATTTTTATTATATTATTTAATCTTTATTAAGTTTTAGTTGTTATTGAATTATAGACTGTAAACTAATTTTAATTTGTAATTTAATTTATAATATGTATCATATGTACGTGAGAGCGCCAATAGTCCGAGACGGAAATGGTGTCTTTCACCCGAGTTAAACACTACTTTTCATATCGAATGCGAGGAAACCAAACAAATTTTAAAAGAAAGCAATTTTGCACAATCAGTAATTAAAGTACCTAATAGACCCACCACGGCCATGTTTTTTTTTTCTTAGGACTTGCAATCGGAGACACATGTAAGTGCCCCTAGCGAAAAATATTTAGATTGCAATATTTACGAAAACACACATGTTCACAACACAACATGTATATTCATACATTGAACGTGATCGCCAAGTAAGTATTTATCCGGGCATAATTTTCAGCAAATTCTTAGTCTCAACACTAGCTTACCAGACTACAATTTTCTGCATTTTTGGTCTATATTTTTAAACCAGTTCGAATACTTAATCAAACGAAAAAGCTTTTATGAGAAGACTATTTAAGTATGCTCAAAGCAGAGATATTGCATTAGCAATATCAAATGTTTCATTTTGCCGACTGTAAAATACCTATTAAATAAAATTAAAAACAAAACAGGAAAGATAAAATGATCAGAAATCCAAGTTCACTCCTCGCTCGATGCTGGAGTTTGCAAGTGAAGCCTACTTGCAAACTCATCATAATGTGAGATGTCAAAATAAAATCTATTTGTAAAGTTCGAATGCCTCTCCTGGTCTTCCTATTATCAACCTCTTCCTCGTATTATCAACGCAACAATTTGCCATCTGATGTCAAACAAAAAAGTATACCGAAATATAGTGAAAGAATTTCAATTCATAAATCAATGTTTTGATATGTCAAACCGCCTGTGAGGCCGATGGACCTGGGTTTGAATCCCGGTAAGGTCTTGGGTGTTTTCTGTGTATTTATTGCACACCAAAAAAGGGGAACGCGCACGCCCGCTGTAGAGATTGCTACGCGCCCGCCCGCTGTAGAGATTGCTACGCGCCCGCCCGCTATAGAGATTGCTACGCGTCGCGTAGCACAGCTACCTCTTTTGTAGCCACTGGACTGCAGGCGTAATCAGATTTAAAAAAATATGATACCAACAATACGTACGTAAGTCGCTCTAAGCATCCGTCCTTCTTACACCACTATGTTACTGCAAAGCTTACGTTGGCATCATGTTTTACAATCTAAATAAGAATAAGCAACTGTAATATATTGCGAGTCTAATGCTCGGGCAAACCTAACTAATTGAGACATCGATATCAATGAGATCATAACATCAATTCATAATAGGAGAAGGGACTTATATTAGGAACGCATTCAAAACTTGAAAATCGCAACTTGATTTTTTTTATACTGACTTCCTACTCGTACTAAAATGAAACAAGAGCAATACAGGAAGAAGGCGGTAATACCGTATCAATATTATCTGAATACCGCCTTATCGTGTAATGTTATCTAACCCCCTTATTCATAAAACTATACGAGTTCAAAACCGCTGCGAGCGCTGTAAAGGGTTCGAAACGTCGGGATGTATTATAAATTCAATATACGCGATATAATCCGTTTTCATAGTTTTATTTCATGTGTAACTATCGCGGTAACCGAAGACAATATTATATACGAGTTCAATTTGTTATTTTATGTTTTATCCCCTTCTTATAAGCCAAAATGACAGATTAAGACAAACGAATAATATCGAAATGAGGCTTGTAGCGCCTTTATGAATAACGCCATAAGTACCTAGGTATTTTAACGTTTATTTATTTCATCTATAAAATACGCTTTACATCTATACAACCTATAAACTATTTTTCAACACACTTGCTCAAAACGACGTTTTTATTCCACCGATTTTTGGCTCATAATCCTAGATATTAAACACGCGTGCTCTTTCAGTGTATTTTTCCACTCGTGCTTTTTCATTATATTATCCGACTGAGTTAAGAAGCTAACTGATTGGTAATAATATGCATGGAAAGGGAGCCTCTTCTTTAATTGGTCGGACTGGCGGGAACGGGCGCGCCCACAGGCGAGTGCGCGGCGCGCGGCCCGGCCGGCCCGCCCGCCGCGCCGCCCGCGGCCGGGGCGAGCGAGGGCCGGCCGGCAGTACGAGTATGACAGATGAAACACACAATACTGTTTTAACTATTAAAATTTGATTAATATGAAAGTTTCTTTTTTTTCTCGCAAGTGTGTTGAAAAACGTCGTATGAAACGCGTGTGCATTGGTCATTACACACATCGGCTTTCTTATTGCGCGCTCGCTTACAGCTTGCGCGCACAATATCGCCTCGTGTGTAATGACAAACTTAGCACACTTGTATCATAATGTACTATTACAATACATATGGTGCTACTTTCTCGCACTAGAGCGTAAAGAGCACTATTCGTGCATATGTCGAAAGTTTATAGGGCCATATGTACTGTAAAACGTTGTTCGATACACGTGCGAATAGGTAATTCGCAACTTGTCGATTTAAAACACTCCCTGCGGTCGTGTTTTAATTTATCGCCACTCGTTTCGAATTTCCTCTTTTCCGCACTTGTATCGAAAATAACTATTCATGAACAACTCCATAGGGAAAAGATCGACAGATCGTTACCACATTAACAATGTAGGTACCTACAAGTAAATCAGTACACTAGCGTGTATTAGGTACTGGTGCGTAGGTGCGTACCTATCTCTGCAGCGTGTACCCACGAAACGCGTTATAAATGAGCCTACGGGGCGGTCACGTCCAGGTCGTCCCATTTATACTTCTTGTGAACACTGAAGGAAGTGCTGCAATTACCTGTGATGGATAGTGCGAGTTAGATGCGCCCGTAAGGGTCGCGTCCTCCATATAACTTTCTTATCTACCTCCGAAGGGAAACTTTATGACATCTTTACGGGAATCGGAAAATATGGACGACCCTTGACATTATAACGCCAGTCTCGTATCCGTTAGTAGATACGAGCGAAATCCGCTTTAAGAACTGGAGGCCTATTCTAAATAAAATTTTGGGTACTTCAATATAATTTTGACATTATTGTGGAAATTATTACTTAAAGTGGCATGGTTGAATAGTACCTAAGTAATCTCTTACTATTTGTCAATTTGCGCCCTAAACCTCTGTGTTTACGTCGGAGATTATACCACCCCTCTGTTGGCAGGGGGTGAAATGACAATCTTAGTTCAACAATGCACGCCTATAATAGTAGATTGTACAACAAGGGCATAAAGCGATCCATTTATATCCGAGGCAATTTATTGGTTCGAGCGCAGCGAGGACCAATATAGTCGAGGATAAAAATCGACATTTATGCCTGAGTGTGAGTAAAATATACAAAAATATCCAATATTTTAGGTTATTTTACCGTATTCATTCAAGACTAAAGTAAGTACTCGGTTCTGTCGGGGGCGCGGTGCACGCCGGGCAGGGGCGCCCCGGCAGGACTGGCACTTTGCATGGCAGAATTTGGACTTTATTGATAAGTCAATAAGGGTCGTAACAGATGATTTTACTTTATGCTCCAGAACATAATAAGCAACTTTATGTCGACAACGCACGACTTAAAGTCGAATTTTACGAGCATGAGTAGTGAAAAATATATTTTATGTTATAGAGCGAACTTTAGACACTCATCCATCTGTGCAAGATTTTTGATATGATGTTAAGGAGTAGCGATTCTCCGAGAAAGAACGTCAAAGAACCCTTAAAAAACAAATAATAGACAAGGTATGTAACAAGTTTTTGCGTTAGAGTAACATAAAAGTAATAAATAACAAGTGTAGCATGTAGGTATGTGTTCCAGATGAAACGAGCCCGCAGGGATCGCTGTGATATACAATTTGCAAAATTACATTTCTTTTCAAGTTTCTTCGTTTCAACGTCAGACAAAAATGTGTAATAGGATGGACTATTACGAAGATGGATCTGCTTGAACCAAATAAAATAATCTCTTTTGTATTTTTATTACCTTAATATAGGCAACGAGATTCACCATCTTTGAAATCTTGATTATTCAAAAATACTGTTTCGTTATCAAAGGCGCGGTTTTAAACAATCACGTGGATTAGGTTCCTTTGATTATATTCAAGGATTAGCAATCACCGCGAGCTTCATTTGATTTACTTTCCCGTATAGGTTAAATGATATGCGTCAGTAGACCGCAGCTCATAGTTAATAATATATGTTTTCATCACACTCGTTCAGTAAATGTGGAATTGCACGCAGGCTTAGAAGGAACTATAGAAAAAGCGTTTTCCCTAGGGATGAAGTTTCTAGTATTATAATTAACAGTTTTTTGTCTTTATACTTCATTTTTGTATCGCAAGTGTAATGAAAAACATTGTGTGTAACTCGGGGCGTAATAATATTGCAAACTTGAGTCTATAAATCGCTCCGGCAAGCCGTCGCGATTCGCGATTTAACTATGTCTCGTTTGCAATATTTAACTTACGCCCCATGTTGCACAATGTACTATTCCTTACTACATATAAAATTATAAGTTTAATCTGTTTATTAGATACTATAGTTGGTCAAACCAAATTGTCAGTAAATAAGGACAAAAAAACTATACTCATCCGTTTCTTTTGGGTGCTAGTACTAGTGTAAGACAAGGATAGTATGATTCTCTCTGTCTATGATTTAAATGAGACAGTCCTTTGACAAACTATAATAAATATAATAATACATATTATTAGATTGTCTAGAAAGTTATTCATAGAATAAAGCCTAGCTAAATGTGTGAACTTACCATTCAGTCGGGTAAACTCAGGTATCTGGTATCTACCAAGTAGGTAAGTTAGAAACCAAATAGTCCAAATAGCAGAAATCACTGGCTGGAAAATTGTTCGCAGACACTCTCACGAATTATCAATATCGATGGTCTACAAGAGCAAAATTTATACACAGTACACAGCCTAAGGCCCTATTCGCACGAGAGCTTAAAAAGCGCCGCGTTAAACCCGACGTTGGCGCTTTTTTACCGTTTCTAATATTTGTGTTCATACGAACGCTTAAAAATCACTTGTGACTCGTACTCCCTGCCTTGTGGACGTGTAGTAATAAAAACACGCTTCATTTTTAAGTACTATATTTGCGTATTCCGGTAAAGATTTAACATAGAGTAATGGTCGAGACTAGACTTCTAGTATTAACAATTCGGGATCGAGCTCCTACATAGCTATTTATTACGAATTCGGCACAGCCATGATGATTGACACCAAAGATTGACACTTGACAGCTAACTGACAGCAGCGCCGACGCTTTTTTAACGCTTGTGAGAACAGATACACAAAATTTTGTATGCTCAATTTAATAGGGTATTTGACTGTATTTAAAATAAATTATTTTACACCATGCATGAAATAAAGCACCAGAAGATTAATAGAGAAACGTAGACAGCAGTTATTTTTAGACACAATTTATATTTTAAAACCCGTATAAAACTATAAAGAGTAAGTAATTTGATTGTGACGTCACATGCTAGTGTTTCATATAAGTTCCATAGTAGCAAAATCGTTTTGACAGTTCGAAAAAAGAAACTGATTTGACTAGTAGTCAAATACCCTATTAACGGTCAACGCTCAATACCGAAAATCGAACAGTGCTCGATAAAAAAGCGCCGCGCTTAAAAACCGCCCTCGTGTGAACACATACACATACACATGC
Source organism: Cydia strobilella (assembly GCF_947568885.1). Taxonomy (NCBI): domain Eukaryota; kingdom Metazoa; phylum Arthropoda; class Insecta; order Lepidoptera; family Tortricidae; genus Cydia; species Cydia strobilella. Next base: position 8,054,079 of record NC_086049.1, on the reverse strand, counting down.
TTAATACCCTAAATAACAAAGAATATGCAGTTGGAATCCTCCTAGACATGTCTAAAGCCTACGACCGCGTACAATGTAATCTACTATTGAATAAATTATACGACATAGGAGTGAGAGGTATAACACATAAATGGCTTGCTTCCTACCTAAAAAATCGTAAGCAATATGTTGAAATCCAATACCACGATCATAACACGGGTCAAATAACTAACAAAAAATCAGACGAACAAATCATTAATCACTCTATACCGCAGGGAAGTGTAATTAGTTGTTTGTTATTTATAATTTATATAAATGAACTTCCTAAAGTCATAGACAAATCATGCGTGTTATTTGTGGATGACGTCTCAATCCTTACATCATGTTTAAATAACGACACCTTGGACACCGACCTAAATGACACAATGAATAAAGTAGTAAGCTGGCTCAATCACCACAATCTGGAAATAAATTTAAACAAAACAAAAATCATGCAATTTAAACCAGTACAAAAGCGCGCTTTAGAAATTGATTATTCGTTTAACGGCCACAAACTGGAATGTGTAGAAACCTTCACCCTTCTAGGGTTTGATATCGATACAGGCGTAAACTGGAAAGCACATGTTACGAAAATCAAGAATAAAATGCTTAAGTTCATATATGCCTTGGGAGAATTAAAAAAACGACTAGTCTACAATCGGCAAAAATAGCCTATTATGCTTATGCCTACTCTTGGCTCAAGTACGGTATTATCCTTTGGGGAAATAGCACAGACGTAAATGATTTATTTTTACTACAGAAGAAATGCATACGCATCCTCGCGAATATTAGGAGTCCAGCGAGCTGTAGACCACATTTCATTAACTACGAAATTCTGACCCTAACTTTGATGTATATTTTTGAAACCTGTAAATTCGTAAGAAAACATTCGGACCTATTTACAAAGTTAGTAGACCAGCCCCGACGCTTCGAAACAAGGTATAAACATGATTTAGCTTTGCCGTCAACTTCTAAACTCAAACTCCATAGTACAAGTCCAAACGTCATGGCAGTTAAAATATATAACCACCTTAAAAACGACATTAAAGCTCAAGCAAATGAGAAACAATTTAATAAAGTGTTGAAAGACTTTCTAATAAATAAATGCTACTACGACTTAAAGGACTTTTTTAATGATAATGTTACAGACACCTTCTAAGAAATTTATTAAAACAATGACATACTTACTTAAATTACTATGACATACATACTTACCTAAATTTATAACAAAACAATTTTATAATATGAATATTGTACAATAATTTATTTATTATAATACATTTATTAATGATCTCATGTGTAATTAGAATAATTGTTTTATGACCTGATATTTTTTTTAGATAAATTAATAATTTGCTACATACAATACAATAAAAAATATAATAATAATATGTTATGAGTAAGCTAGTGATATGCTGTGCCCTTACAGGGTCCATGTGAGACATTGTATGTATATTATAATTTACATCTATACTGTACCATGGTTGCAATAAAGAATTATGAATTAAGAATTACATGGTTATCCATTTGTTTTATCCAAACGCTTTTTTAACGCGCGTTGAAAAAGCTCTCGTGAGAATGGGGCCTAATTAAGAGCATGATATACTTTTTACAAGCATTTTATTACCTTCACTAAGTATATTTATTTGTTTGTAAATTATGGAAATCCAATTTTAGGCACGGCCTTAAATTGGTCAAAATTGTTTCATGGAGATGTTAGAAAAAAAAATGATGGTATTATATCTGACCTCTGTAAATTGGCAAAATTATGGGCAGTTGGCACAAAGTAAGTACATATCCCACCAAAAACATTTCATGTAAAATGTTGCCAAGATGAAATCATAAGGCTCGCACTGTCAAAAAGTTATCAGATCTTTTGTAGAGCCAAGGTTCTAACTCTACAAGCCCTAACTTCACAAACTCTACACCTTAGTCAAAATATGTGGCTAGGCCGTTTCGCTACCGTCACGTAAGGCGTAAGGTGAAAAATATATTCACTAAAAATTATTTTTTATGTAACAAAACGGCCAAGTCACATATTTTAACTAAGGTGTAGAGTTTGTAAAGTTAGAAGCTTGGCTACTACAAAAGATCTGATAACTTATGGTTTCGTCTCGGCAACATTTTGCATGAAATGCTTTTGGTGGGATTTCACTACTTTTTGTAAACTTACAAACATCGCTCATAAGCAACTGCTTATGACAATCTTCCATCTCCTAATTTAAAGGGTTGGGGGTATTCACTATTAAAAATCCTGTAATACGTATCTGGGGGCATCTTTTATACAATCTGCTTTTTACTGATTCCCCGTACAAACTTCAACCCCCTTTTCCCCCAACGCCTTTTTCTACCCCCTTTTCACCCTTACAGGGTGATTTTGGGGTTGAAAACTATTATATATCATTCCCCATAACAAAAACTATCTACATACCAAATTTAAACTAAATCGGTACAGCGGTTATTGATTCCCCATTCAAAATTCCACCCCCCTTTTACCATTTTTCATTTTTTGTGTACTTTGCAGCATGGTTGATTTATATGTATATCCATGTCAAATTGCAACTTTCTAGCACTAACGATCACGGAGCAAAGCCTCTAACGGACGGACAGACAGGCAGACAGACAGACAGGCGGACATAGCGAAACTATAGTTGACTAAGGAATCTTAAAAAGGACTCGAAACGTCGAAATATAGGCATTACGTATGATCCTCTTAATACTTCTTTCCATACTTTACATAAATGTGTAGGTACTTATCGTATTATTAATCGCGGAAACTGGAAATAGTATGAGCGTACCTACCTATCTACTATCTACCTGTAATTGATTAAGAAACAACAAGATAGGTACATGCAAAACTCGACGGCCCGCGCAAATTTCACGATAATATGATTCGAACGTGCGTTGTTTCCGTATGTTTATGTATATTCTACCCATATAGGTATATTCTACCCATATTTAGTTAGGAGGGCACGATAATTACGTAACTTTCGAATCCGTTTCAGTTTTAATCGCTGTCAGTTCGCAAGAGGAAATTGTCATAACCAAGGACCTTTTAATCAAGCTGGATGTTCCGTCTAAATCCCGCTACAAAGTTAGTGCGTGAATTACGATTCACGTTCGAAAGCCGCAAAGGGACACGAACCGCGAACAAATGAGGAAGGCGTCTGAAGGCGATGATAGTACAGTTTGCTGCTCCTGCTCTCTTTGTCGCAGTACAGAAAACCGAGAATAAAAGGAGAACAAGATGCGAAAAAAGGAGAGAATCAGGTCCACACTGACGAGTGATGGCTTTTGCCACGGTAAATATGGAGGGGCCTAAAATGAGTTATTTAAGGCCCATAATTCGCGCCTCGACAAAATGACTTAATGAGACATCCAGCTTGAGTAAAGAGTCCTTGGTCATAACGAATTCCGATTCCAAAATATATAAGTAGGTTACGTAATAAACGTAGGTACCTACGCAATTCGTTCGCAGAATCTCATTTCCACATTCACACAGCTATTTATTAGCTATACCTACCATACAGGTGTAATTAGAATGTAGATTAGAGAGAGAATGTAGATTACTTTCTTTTTTTAGTCTGTTAGATGTTTTTTGTACCTACTTACCTACCTTCCGCCTACAACTTTACTGCTTTGTATAATAGTAGTAGCTATAGGTATAAGGTTAACTATCATTAATGGCATACATGAAGTCCGCCTTGTATTGGTAAGTATAGTACCGAGGAGAATCGGATGATATCAACGATTTCAAAAGTAAAGATAGGGGCCCGTTCATATAATTCCGACCGAACATTCTCGTTTGGTGAGACCAGTGGAATGGCACAACGCAATTGGTTGATGAATTCGCATTACGCGCGCGATTGGTCGCAACTAGTTGCGTTGGACTGCACGATTAGCTCGCATTTGTGTGCTCACCAGTGTGCTGCGCCCCATTTTTGGTGCCCGTAAGCACAGAATAAGTAATAATATTATCATCCGTAAGGCCCGTCTTTACGAAGTAATATATAAGTTAATAGTTGATATTGAAAATATTTTATATGACTGGCGTCGCAGGCTAACAGAATACATGTATAGGTACAGCGCTATTTTAGTGCAGTCATATCAATGAAATATTTCAAATATCAACGGATTTTTCATCATGATCCGTTTCACCCTGTAATCCGGTTCGCCTCGGTCTACCTTACTTTTTTTACGTTGGGAAAATTCTCGATTCCGAAATTGACGAACTGTGATTTAAGCAAAACGAATGCAACGCACTGATAATCAGATTAAACTCGGCTTTAATTAGATGTCGCTGAATGCCTTATATAAATATTCAACGTAGAAACGAAACGATTTACATGTATCGACACCTATCTACATAATACGCTCAATGTAAATGGGTAAGCAATAACGACTTTTTTTTTCGAAAAGCGTTAGTCGTACCAGGTTGTTTTTCGTGTGCATCGTACATACTTTACATACTCGTATGTAGAACCATTCGCTTAGCCGTTGAGGGCATATCAAAAAGCTGTCCTTATTTCACGGTTTACTTCAGTCTCCAGGGAATGGAATAACTTGATTTACCATGACTATACCACGATAACGCAACTTGGGCTTATTCCCGTAACTTGCCAAGTGTTCGTCTCTAGCAAACCAGAATAATTTGATCTCGGGATATATAAGAACTATTCATAATCTAAAACACCACTTACATTAGTTGACCTGGGTTGAACGCTAGTCTGCGTTTGGTAATTGATAGGGATAACGGATCAGGGCTGTGTCAGAGAGTAGAAATTTTGTAAGCCCATGTGTTTACTTCCTTTTATTTCTTATTTCACGCGTCTCTGAATGTTTGAGGAGGATAGACAACTGCGTAGATAAATATTACTTGTACGTAATGAGTTTGCTAGCGTTAATATTTATAAGTACCTACTTAACGGGTGTTTCAGCAAACATGATCCATACCAAGACTAACATTTCCATCCTGTATAAAATTTAATATTCAGTAGGTATGCAAGCCGACGTTAGTTTTTTTTTACAAAATGACTGCTTCATGGCATCATGTCTCATACTTTACACATCTTAGACAACAAAATTAGTAGGTATCTACATACACGCTTTAAAACTTTGATCTGGGGGCACGGCCGTGCCCCCGCCAAGACGAGACAAAGGGCAAAAGGCAGTGCATATCTTTTCTCGGCACGTTTCGCCGTATTTTCGAACCCTCGTAGCTTCGTCTTGGACAATGCTAGAGAGCTGTAATTTTTTGTATACCATGTACTCAGTAGACTTATCAAAAACACCAAGTTTTATTAAGCTACCTATTACACTTAAAATTTTATAGTACCTTAATTTTCACTGTCCGAAACACATGAAATTCGCGTCATAGAAAATACAGACTACTTCCTGAAGTCTTAGAAGGCTGAAATTTGGCATGTAGGGATGGGTCTGTATGCAGACACATATGGTGACCAGAAATCCGTAACTTTCGCCCTGCAACCCCTTCAAATGGGGGTACCTAAAAATACCTCTAATCCTGAAAACATTGGTTCCTGAAGTCCTAGAATCGTGAAATTTTGTGTGGTTGCAGTGATCGGATTGCTAATACAAAAACAACAGTAAAAAAAACCAAAAAGTTTTCGAAGTACCGATTTGAACCAGGTTCACGTAAACCAGCCAAATAGCGCCCTCTATATTGGCACTTTCTTGTCGTAAACTTTTCAAAACCTTACTTCAAACACAAGCGCTGGTGGCCTAGCGGTAAGAGCGTGCGACTTTCAATCCGGAGGTCGCGGGATCAAACCCCGGCCCGGCTTAATGTTAACAGAAGGCTGGTTGAAAAAAGTGATCGTATCTACATACATGTAGAAGCTTATATAGCTAAGTGCATTGCCACACTATGACACTACGGATTGGTAATGAACTATTACATATAATGACATAGCTAAACTAAGCTCATAGAGTTCTTCTGCAAGTGCACAAGAGTTTCGGTAGATGTCACCTTAATTAGTTTAATTATTATATCATAGAATTGAGAGACTGAATCTATCTAGATTAGGTATTTGCTATTTGTATGGACTAATACCTACTTATTGTACCTTGTTAAGATAGGTTTTAACAGTCGCTTTTCCGGAAAGGAAAACATCGCGAGGAAACGGGACTAATCTTAATAATGGCAGTCGCTTTCGTAAAAAATTGTGCCTTGATATTAGTTGCCAACTTGCCAAGCGGACCACAGGCTCCCATGAGCCGTGGCGTGGCTAAAAATGCCGGGATAACGCGAGGAAAATGATGAATTATAAGCACAAGGGAGGTTCTGTGAGCTATACAACCTCGCGAACAAAGCCTAAATAAGTGTAGCCCAAAAAAAAAAAAAAAAACTGTATTGATACTAAAATTATTTTACCGAACTTGATTAGCAGTTAAATTGTCTGAACGCGAAGGCCGATGGCGAGCACTTGTCAAGTAGGTGTTTGTGGAAGTCGCAAGAACCATGCATGCATACACTTGTAGGTACTAAAGTTTTGTGTTTGAACACTACAGCAGCGCGCCTCTCTTGGTCACTTCTGACCTTAATATCTTCGCGGAGCTCGACCTTCGGCCAAACCGTTCGCCATGAAGATACTTGGAGACGTTGCGGGTAGCGTGTACCTGTCATACGCTCCGGGCATTCGGCCTTCAGTAGCCAAAATGGCAAAAACGGAATCCTTACAGTTTTGTTTAGTCCGTCTGTCCGTTCGGTCTTCCGTCTATCTGTCCATATGTGACAGCCATTTTGGAACATTATGTGTATTTTGTGAGCAGACTATGATCAGTTGTTTTATAAAGTACATTACATACTCGACTGACGACGTTCATGTGACTCGTATTCTCACGTAACAAAATATTGTTAATTAAATTAAATTTGCCGTATTATGCTGCACAATTTATTTGTGCAGTATTCAGCGAAAGGTGAATATATGTAGTCATATCATAGTAGGAAGTTTGCAGGCACATACGACTTTTTGTTTTCGGATGTCACAGTACCATCAAACAGTTCCCAACGATTTAGAAACTCGCATGCGTGTAGAGATCTCGAAACACCAGAGTAACGCGACCGTAAGATCAGTAACAATGTATGCATATTCGGAGAGCTCATTTATATACCGGTTTCTTTACCTCTTGACCCGCGTGTGATAAGTGAGCTATTTTACTATTTTTTAAATAAATTCTGCTCACAAAATTTTCCGAAAATAAGTTGAGTAATACGTACGACTTATACAGAAGAATAGCCGGAGACTAGAAAATATTTTTGCTCAACTGTAACGAATACCTACGCTTAGCTCGCACTTCGCACTCGCTAAATTCAAATTTTAATTTAAAAAATACATGTCTGGGGATCAAACTCAAATCGTCGCACTACAAAGCCGCGGTTTTCCAACAGCACTGCGATAGCACGTACGTACCCACACAAAATTCACTAAAATCGGTTGAGTGAGCTGAATCAGAGACCTTAACTAACGCTTAGCTCATTAAAAACAATTCCGATTATGATCATAATGCTTTAAAATTTCTAGAAACTTACAATTTATAATACATAAAATTCCTGACTTATAATTTATATAGGCTCTACATAGATGGCGCTAGCAATACGTAACTTTTATAAAATCTAATGTTAAAATATTTTAGAATTATGCCTGCTTATATATGATCCTGTATTATCGTAGATTCTATAAACGAATAAGTCATATAGCTAGCTGGTATATCAACTTACAAAAATGAATGAAATCCCACCAAAAACATTTCATGTAAAGTGTTGCCAAGACGGCGCATAAAGCTTTTACACTCAAAAGCTATCAGATCCCGTAGTAGGTACCAAGACTTTTACTCTGTAAGTCCTAATTTTATTAGCTCTAACTGTATAAAGCCAACATCTTGGTCAAACGTACAGTACGGCTTGGCCGTTTCGTTGCTGTCAAATGGACAAATTGGACAATCCCTTAATGACACTCAGAATTTGAAAGACTTGTGTAACTACTTTGTACAACAAGTCCACCGAGTGAGTGTTTATGTGTCTGTGAGAATAAAATAAAATAAAAACTAGTGGTCCGTAAAGCCTCGGTGAATTTTTTCAATGAAAACTAGTTTTCGCAAAGCCCCTTAGTGAAAACTAGTTTTCACGAATTATCCAAATGTAATTTAAGTAAAATTTTAAACTATTTTAGGGCTAGGTACATATTATGCCTTTCACGCGCGGGTAAGTAATAGAACGTATACAAACCTGTAATATATTGCTCTGAATAGTCAGAATATATAAATTCAATTCGTACTAATTTTGTATGGCATAACGTACAATAAGTATAGGTAACGTGCGATACGTATAACAATAAATAATAAATATAATTGTAGGTATAATGTATAATGAACTTTACATATAATATTGTTTATGATAAGTATATGATATAATATACAAAACAAATATCACACTAACCTAACTTACTTTTCTAGTAGCAGTTTCTTTTTCCGAAACCTAGTTCGGACTACGTTAGTCATTAGTCAAGTGGCGAGTATTTTAGTTAACTAAAATCGATCAACTGACCGAAAATCGTTCGCACTACAGACGAGCGAGCGAGACGACAAGTAGAAAATGAAAGGCTGGTTCGGACTACGTTAACTTAGTCAAGTGGCGAGTATTTTAGTTACTAAACGTGTGTGAACACCAAAAATTTTATCGAGTAGATTAGTAAGAGTGGTGGGGGGAGGCTCACTTGCCAGAAAAAATTGAATAAAATGGAGCAGTTCTAACCTAACCTACTTTTCTGGTAGCAGTTTCTTTCTCTGAGGGGTCACAATTGTAACTTAACCTAACCTACTTTTCTGGTAGCAGTTTTTTTCTGTGGGGTCACAGTTCTAACCTAACCTACTTTTCTGGTAGCAGATTTTCTTTCTCCGGGGGTAACAGTTCTAACCTAACCTACTTTTCTGGTAGCAGTTTCTTTACTTTCTTTCTCTGAGGGGTCACAGTTCTTACTTAACCTACTTTTCTGACAATAAATTAGTTTCTTTGAGCTTTGAATTTCTGAGCTATCAAATTAATTTTACTGATGTTTTAGTTTAGTCAGATAGTTATGAGATGTTATGAATTGCGCTATTGCGAATTTATATGTGTAATGAAAGTTATATTAAATGGAATTAGTTTATATGTATGTTATACCAAACAGCGGTATGTATATCATATGTTATATTATTTTAATGTTATACTAACTGAAAATATATATTTAGTGCATTATACTTAAGATGAGTATACTTTTTGAACGTTTGTAAACTGAAATTATACTACCAAAAGTGCGTATTCATTATGATACGCACCCTTCTCGCGCATTATTCTATTATGCATCGTGTGAAAGCTATCGCTACACGGTGCACGCGCCAAAGCATTTAGTAACATTTTGGCAACTATTTTTTTTTTGTTTGCTCCGTGTGGGAGTTACTTTATGCGCGGGCTCATATCGTAACGCCATCTAGCGAAACTTATTGATATCAACAAAAGCGAAGCGAGGTTTCATGCAACGCCACATAACGCCACAAGCCACAAATAATCTTTATTTCGGATTAATAACAATAATAACTTTTATTGGTATAAACAGTAACAGTCTCATTATTTGCTCATTCCTGCTGCAATACCTATATCCTGTGTCTTTGCGATGGCACCCCCAACCAAAAGAAAGAAAAGCTACTTGGTAGAGAGAGTCCTAAGGAATCTAAGCTAACACTGCACAGACTTGAATAGAAGAAAGTGAGGGAGTGATATTATAAGTCATATTTTCATATAAATTTGACAATAATGATGAATTTGCCACGCATTGCAAATGCAATGTAGAGTTTCCTTGGTCCAATCATTAACTAACCACAAATGTGTTGGCCATTAATTCAATCTTAATGTGTCAGAACATACCAGACTACAGGTACCTCTAATCTAGTTCTAGGTAGGTAGGTCTACGTAGGTAGACAGGGCCTCTGTCGAAGGCAAAAATATTGATTGAACCTCTCGAGTGAACATGACTTTATTGTCTAAGGTGTAAGAACGTACACATATTTTTGAAACTTCAGGAATGTATATATATTTATGCCCTTGACTGTAGGTGCTAGGCTAGAAGTGCAAAAATAATACAGAAGGTGAATTTATCATGAAATGAAATAAATAAAAGATTTAAATAATTAAAGAATTACTATTTCTCTGTCTCTGGATTAAGTACTCACAAGGAGCAACAAGGATTCCCTATGCTATGGCAAAATAGGTACTTTTGACCTTAATTTCTTTCCTATCTTAACTTACTGTTCAAGATTTACCATTAAAAATCATCCTAGTAGATATTTCCACACACCACCCCTAAGTATAATCAAAATAAAACATTTTAACAGAATGTTTATTTTTACGTAGTCGAAATGAATTCTAACATCTGATTACGTTGTGTGATGCTACAGAAATTATGAAAAAGCCACTTACCTACCAGAACTAAAAACTTCATACACTCTTCGGTTTATTAAGATCAATAGTATTTCAGCAGGAACAATCTAAAAAATAAAATTCCTTAAAAAGATGAAGAGGATATTTCCAGGGCAACGCAACTCAATAGGAAAGTAAGAAGTCTATTATTCAGGAATATAAACTGATTAAATGCACTCCATGCTTTAAATGTTTTTATTGTACAATGAATCAAGAATTGTTAACTAAATACACCTATGACTTAAAACTAAATAAAGATGTTGACTAGATGTATTAATCTTTTAATAATATCTTATCACCGGCACCTTCAGACAGTAGCTCACGCTCTGCCGCTGCTTTGGATGCTGCTATTCTGGGCTTCACATACTTAAAGTACTTGTAGGCATGATCGCCTAAGAGCAATGTTCCGTAGAGAGTTAGCCCAATGCAAACTATTACGCCCCCTCTGTGTAACTTATCATAAAGCATATTCCTTGCATACTTCTTCATGATTCCTGTAAAAGCAACGATCAAGAAAACATTATTACTATTTCTAACTCTAGACCGAAAAAACAAGTGATTTACCTACACATCAGAAAAGTTTTACGAAATACCAACTATACGATTCTTTGTGGATACCAGTGTATGGAACTTATTTATTTACCTTGATCTGTAGCAATAAACTGCAGAAAGTGGTTAGTATTTATAGTTTATTTCATTAAGTAAATATTAAGAGCAACTTTAAGGTTACTCAATAATCAAAGTGACAGTAGTGAGTAGTGTATTGTTATGTCACTTGACATCGACCAAAACAAACTTCCTATAGTTGGTCAAACCAAATTGGCAGTAAATAAGTACAAAGAAAAATATACTCATCCTTTTCTCTTGGGTGCTAGTACTAGTGTAAGACAAAGATAGTATCATTGTCTCTGTCTTTGTTTGAAATGAGACAGTTTTTGACAAACTATACTTCCTAACATAATGATAACCATTATATACTTATATATATATAAATATAGTTGGTAAAGCAAATCTTGTCAGTAAATATATATAAATATAGTTGGTAAAGCAAATCTTGTCAGTAAATAGGAACACAGAAAAACATAGACAGAGAGAATCGAGAATCATTCTGTATTTGTCTTACGCTAGTACTGGCGCCCCAAAAAACAGTATAATTTTCCTGGTTCTTACTGACCTAGGAGGATATAATATTTGGTTAAAATTTGGTTATATCCTCTTAGTTACTGACTGACAAGTTGTTTTTGCCAGTTTTTTAAAATGTAAAAGCCATAACATACCATCGCACCGCACGAAGGTCAATAAGGTCATTGTTATGGGTGCGTCGCAGTGTAGTGCGATGGTGTGTTATGTGGCTTTAAAAGTGGGTATAATACTTCTTTAGTAGTATTATTGTATAATACGTTTTTAATATGAACCTAAACAGATTGAAATGGAAATAGGCGTGACACTGACTTTTGCTGTCACATCACAAAGGATTGGGTTGGGAATAGGAGTCCGGTTAATGTACGACCCAATAATGTACAGCCCAATAATTGGCGACCACTTTTTTGGACGCGTATTATGGGGTTGTACACTATTGCCCTGTTCAAACAGTGGCTTCATATTATTGCCTCGGACCGAGCTTGTACACCCTGATAACGCTCAACCCAATAATACACGACCCAATAATTCGAATCCATTTAATAGACGCCGATTGTTGGCCGCATATTATTGGCCCGTACCGATAATGCTCGACCCAGGATTGCTCAACCCAAGAATGTACAGCCCAATAATTGGCGTCCACTTTCCGCTTCAGACCACAGACTATAAATATTTGACACATAGAGTGATATTCTAGGGATGGGGCGACGATTTTTAGGATTACGATTCAATAATGTTGCCATGCGCAAAAAAAAATTGTGTACGATTCATTAATGTTGCCATGCGCCAAAAAATAAGCACTGTGCTGGTTATTTCATAAAGACCCTCCACACTCGTGCGCGAATCACGGAGCGAAGCCGCGAACGCGAGTGTGGAGTCGAGTGGCTAATCAGCGAAATCCACTCCACACTCGCGTTCGCGGCTTCGCGCCGCGTAGTCTGCAGCGGGCTTATGACATTTTAATGGCAAATATAATTATTATAAAGGGCCCTCCACACTCATGCGCGAATCGCGGCGCGAAGCCGCGAACGCGAGTGTGGAGCCTAGTTCGCCTTTAGTTCGCTGTTTAGCGAACTAGGCTCCACACTCGTGCTTGCGGCTTCGCGCCGTGATTCGCGCATGAGTGTGGAGGGCCTTTTATGATTATTGAACCCGTACCAGACTACGCGGCGCGAAGCCGCGAACGCGAGTGTAGAGTCGATTTCGCTGATTAGCGAACCTTGACCCCACACTCGCGTTCGCGGCTTCGCGCCGAGAGTCGCGTACGAGTGTGGAGGGGCTATAGGTTTTTTATGCATAAAAAAAAATATTTTCATTATTTTTAGGGAAGTTTAAAGCTACGTCTCACATTATTTGAGCGCTCTAAATTTAAAGGTCCCCCACACTCATGCGCGAATCACGGCGCAAAGCCACGAACGCGAGTGTGGAGTCTAGTTCGCTAATCAGCGAGCCCATGAATCTATAGTTTGTCAAAGGACTGTCTCATTTCAAACATAGACAGAGAGAATCATACTATCTTTGTCTTACACTAGTACTAGCACCTAAAAGAAAAGGATGAGTATAGTTTTTTTTGTTCTTATGTACTGACAATTTGGTTTGACCAACTATAGTATAAAACTGGATTAGGCAATAGTGGTGGAGGAACTGTCAGAACGGGATAGTCTTGAGTATTTTTCAGTAGGAGTAGCAGAGAAAACGTTATAATTGTTTGTCCTTGTTTCAGTCTCACATTTTTTTTAAATTCACCAACGTAAATTTGTATGGTACAAATTTACTCGACCAATCATATTGTCGCATTACTCGCATTGCGTATGTTATATCCCTCACGGGCGCACGCGGTCGGCCAATTCTATATGATCCTACCTTCTATGGGCGAGCCCAATTTAAAGGCTCCTGTACACCATGGCCCACTGTAGGCCATTTCAAGGGACGCATTTATGCGTTAGAGGGAGCAAGTGATATTCCTATCTCATTCCACCGCATAGCTGCGTCCCTTAGACTGGTCTACGCTGGGCCATGGTGTACAGGAACCTTAATCAGATTTGGCGAAAAATTGTCCCCGTCTGGACTGAAGTTAAGTATATTTTTAAAGTCATACAACACTACCGCACCAAGGTCGCGGTGCGGGGCGGTAGTGTGTTAGGTCTATTAGGTAGCTCATATATAGTTGATCAAACCAAATTGGCAGTAAATAAGAACCAAAAAAACTATACTCGTCCTTTTTTTTTGGGTGCTAGTACTTGTATGACAAAGATAGTATGATTATCTCTGTCTATGTTTGAAATGAGACAGTCCTTTGACAAACTATAGTAGCCAAGTCTTTGATAGAGAAAGATAGTCTTATTGCGATTCCTATAAGAGGAAAGAGAAAATAGTGCCATGCTTTGTCCTTATCACCGATAGTTGATCAAACCAAATTGGCAGTAAATAAGAACCAAAAAAACTATACTCGTCCTTTTTTTTTGGGTACTAGTACTTGTATGACAAAGATAGTATGATTATCTCTGTCTATGTTTGAAATGAGACAGTCCTTTGACAAACTATAGTAGCCAAGTCTTTGATAGAGAAAGATAGTCTTATTGCGATTCCTATAAGAGGAAAGAGAAAATAGTGCCATGCTTTGTCCTTATCACCGACCGGGTTTTTTTTCATGGTCGGGTTATGGCAGCATAGGTAGGAGGCGATGGCGAAATACCGTTTTTTTTTTATAAGAGTGAAAGAGAAAAAGGATTATGCTGCCATACATTAATCTGTCAATACATGAATATGTCTTTCTCTTACCCCTAGTTGCTCGGTTTCATGTCTATAACTACTATACTATGTCTAAAGCTCGCTCCAGACTACGCGGCGCGAAGCCGCAAACGTGAGTGTGGAGTCGATTTCGCTGATTAGCGAACTAGACTCCACACTCGCGTTCGCGGCTTCATGCCGCGATTCGCGCACGAGTGTGGAGGGCCCTTTATAGTAGCCATGTTTGGTGAGAATATTGAATGCCTACCGCGGAAACCGAAGTTCGTTATTGCAGGCAACTTTCTCTTTTACTCCAGTGAAGGCGTCATTAGGAGTGACAGAGAAAGATGCCCGCAATTCGCGAACTTCGGTGGGTACGGTGTTCACGAGGCCCTTTGAGTTAAGTTCATCACAGACGGAGCGATAATAAGGACGAGTCTACGCTACGCTACGCTAATCAGCGAACTAGGCTCCACACTCGAGTTCGCGGCTTCGCGCCGCGATTCGCGCATGAGTGTGGAGGGCCCATATATCGGCCGATACCGACAGAAATCTGCGAGTATCGCAAAGGACCACACACGCAACGATACCAAAATATATAATGTTGTTTAGCTATTTAGAGCGCTCAAATAAGGGCCCTCCACACTCATGCACGAATCACGACGCGAAATCGACTACACACTCGCGTTCACGGTTTCGCGCCGCGTAGTCTGGAGCGAGCTTAAAATGGCGGTGCGTCCGCACGGCTTGATATGATCGGTAAATTTTATCAGATTGGCGAAAAGTTATCCCCGTCTGTATCAAAGAATATAATACTCACTGTCTGTATAGACCTTTAGGTGCATTCCGGTGATAAAGGTCCCTCCAGACTATGTGCGCGAATCGCGGCGCGACTTCGCTGAGAACATGTCGCGACGTTGACGTATGACTCCACACTAGCAAACTTCACGGCTATTTCGCAGTTTGGTTCGCGTCAAGATGGCGGAACAGCATCAGCTGATCGAGTTTAACTGCTAGTTATCTATGGCATCATTCGTGATTTAGCTATTTTTCTATTTTGTTTTGTTGTAAAACCGTAAAATATAGCCGCTTTATATAATATAATTATTATTTGTCTTGCCACATATGAGTCAAAATAGTGTGTAATGGGAGTCTTTCCTAGTCCAGTTCGCGCTTCGCGTCTCCTTTGACGCGGGCTAATAAACAGACAAAAAACGGGGAACTAGGAGCGAAGGCGTGAACAATCTGCGAAATCGACGCCACACTTAAGGTGACGCCACACTTAAGGTCCCTCCACACTCATGCGCGAATCACGGCGCGAAGCCGCGAACGCGAGTGTGGAGGGCCCTTTACGTTCGCGGCTTCGCGCCGTGATTCGCGCATGAGTGTGGAGGGACCTTAAGAGGTTGTGGTATTGGTATTATGGAAGGTAGAGGTAAGGAAATGAATCTTCATGTATCAAAAAGTGACCGTAAAAAACAGTAAATAGGCGGCGCCACCATACACTGAAGTACCTAGACCATACACCTAGTATTTTATATAGATGTGCACCCGTGCGACCGTGAGGGACAGAACATACGCAATGCGACAAAATTAAAAACACGTTTTAACATTCCTGACAACATACCACAAATAACCTACGTAATTTCTAAATTAAATGATGTCTTTGACCATATTATAAAGAAGCCCAGCCTCTTCTGAGGCTGGACAAGCCAGGATACTATTGACCCTAGTAAAAGTTAGTCTGTTGTAGTTTTTTTAGAGAGCCACTATGAGGGTGGCATTTGTTTAAAACTTAAAACCCTCTATAAATAAATAAAGATAAAAAAAAACCTACGTAATTTAGTCGGGTTATTTGCTGGCCCTTCCGCATTTCATCTCTACATTATTATACCTCATAATGTTCATGTCATAAGGGCGCGAATGATTCGCGCATGAGTGTGGAGGGGCCTTATAGAGTCTCCTATATATTACAATACTCTTTGGTCACAGAGCCTACCTAGCGCCACCGGAGAGATTAGTAACTATTATTTAAAGCTCAAAGCGGACACTTTTGCAACAATTCTGCCATAAGAGATTGGCATCCTTTCTATACCATCCATAATTGGTATAGCCATTGCAGAGTGCTTTATGCATAAACCTGCATAAACCTAGCATTACATACGCGTGCGCCCGTGAGGGACAGAACATACGCAATGCGACAATATGATTGGTCGAGAAGATTTGTAGCCCACCATAAACCATACTAAATTTACAGTGCGGAATTAAAAAAAATGTGACAAGGACAAACAATACAGTTAAATCTCACTCCACACTCGTGCGCGAATCGCGGTGTGAAGCCGCAAACGCGAGTGTGGAGCGAGCGTCGCAGATCTGCGAAATCGACTCCACACTCGCGTTCGCGGCTTCGCGGCGGCGCCTTCAGCCTCCTCCAGACTACGCGGCGCGAAGCTCGCACGAGTGTGGAGGGCTTTCTGGAGCGGGCCCTACATTCATGGTTAAAACGTATGATGCCGTAAATGACTAAGGCCCCATTCGCACGAGAGCTTAAAAAGCGTTGCGTGTGGGACGCACCCATAAGTAAGAGCGAGAAAGCGATATCTCTTTCTCCTTCTTACTTATGGTTGCGTCACACACGCAACGCTTTTTAAGCTCTCATGCGTATGGGGCCCAACAGTTCGATCAGCTGATGCTTGTATATACTATGTCTATAGGGCCCTCCGCACTCGTGCGCGAAACGCGGCGCGAAGCCGCGAACGCGAGTGTGGAGTCTAGTTCGCAAATCAGCGAAATCGACTGCACACTCGCGTTCGCGGCTTCGCGCCGCGTAGTCTGGACCGGGCTTGTGCCGCAAACCAAACTGCGAAATCGCCGTGAAATTGTGCGAGTGTGAAATCATATGTAAACGTCGCGAATGTTCTCTCCGCGAAGTCGCGCCGCTAATATTCACGCACATAGTCTGGAGGGCGATAACGCAACGCTTTTAAACTGTCGTGCGTATGGGGTACTTTGATTAGGCCCCATAAGGACGAGAGTTTTTTTAACGCGCGTTAAAAAAGCGTTTAGCTCGCTCCAGGCTACGCGGCGCGAAGCCGCGAACGCGAGTGTGGAGTCGATTTCGCTGATTAGCGAACTAGACTCCACACTCGCGTTCGCGGCTTCGCGCCGCGATTCGCGCACGAGTGTGGAGGGCCCTTTTGAATGACACAAATGGAAACGTGTGTGTTTATTCACACGATGGCGGTAGCGCTTTTTATCAAGCGTTGTTGGATTATCAACTTTAAATCGAATTTAGTGCGGGCAGATTCAAGCGCTTTTTTAACGCCCCATTCGTATGAGAGCTTAAAAAGTGTCGCGTTAAAACCTGAAGCCCCTCCACACTCGTGCGTGAATCGCGGCGCGAAGCCGCAATCGCGACTGTGGAGTCTAGTTCGCTATTCAGCGAAATCGACTCCACACTCGCGTTCGCGTAGTCTGGAGCAATTTATCACTAAGGGCCCCTCCACACTCATGCGCGAATCACGGCGCGAAGCCGCGATTCGCGCATGAGTGTGGAGGGACCTCTAGATATTCTAGTTTATCGCAAGAGCGATAGGGAGGCAGATAGCGAAATTTCGATTTTCGTCTTTCGTGGTAGATCCTCTGGTAGATAGGACTGCAATGTAGGAAGTGTGTGAGCTATATCCTACTCCGCAGTCCTGCAAGGCGGACTGCATTGTAAGTGTGACAACAGACTACTACACCGCACCGCGACCTTGGCCAAGAGCATGTCAGGCCATGCTCAATGTAGGGTTCCGTAGTTTTCCATCAGACACAATAGGCTAAACTAGAGCTATTAGTATAGAAGATTGTTAACAAAGGGATAAAATAAGACAAGGCAAATTTGCATAATCAGTACTTTATTAAGGTAATAAGAAGTATGGCCATGATTTTTTCCTTAGAACCTACTTTCAATATGAGACTTTGCATGACTTTGTACTTTCATAACGAAAAACATAAAAATGCAATATTTATGAAAAAACATATTTTAGGAAACTGCAACAATTTTAAAAGGATTTGTTAATTAAAGTACTCGTAAAAGAAATCAGCGGGATTGCCTCTAATTTTATAATATATTTTACTTTTTCGTTCTAAAACTGCCAATAGTCAACGGCATTACTCATTCAGCCAATGAAACTGTTTTAGAGAAATTAAATATAAATAACAATAATGAAGACGTGAGTGGATGAACGTGCTATGTCACATTTATCAGATTTTGATTTAAGGCGATAAATATGGATTTGAAGCTATTATAAATAAATAAATAATTAAATAAATATTATAGGCATTCTTAGGTACACAGATTGACTAAGTCCCACGGTAAGCCCAAGGAGGCTTGTGTTATGGGTACTCAGACAACGATATATATAATATATAAATACTTAAATACATAGAAAACACCCATGACTCAGGAAAAAATATCTGTGCTCATCACACAAATAAATGCCCTTACCGGGATTCGAACCCAGGACCATCGGCTTCACAGGCAGGGTCACTACCTGTTTACGGGTCTGACGGGTTTATATTAAAAATAACTCCAAATGTAAAAATATATGTGTTTTTCTTGTGGAAAATGAGTAAGTGACGTTTGACATGCAAAAGCACAAAAGAAGCTACATTATCTTTTATATATAAACTGCCAGCATCCGCGGAGGTGTGCTTTCTTGTGAACATGCCCCCGGGCGTTGAAAGCTTGCCTTTCAACCAAACTGCTCTACGCAGGAAGTAAGTACATCATAACAGCGGGCCGCCAAGTTACTGAATGTGAAGAGGTATCTTCTCTTCTACGAGCACAACGGCGTCAAGTTGCAGAGCGTGTGTATATCACTCAGGCTCTGGTGGAAGGTTCCAAAGCTTCTTTCATGATTTGACTGCTGCCGCAACTGCTCAATGCTGACGGACTGTGAGTGGCCAATGTAGCGTACTCCTCGAGGTCGTGAATCGATGCCGATGAAAGAAGACGGTCACCGATGGAGAGGTAGCAGCTACCTTGCAGCATCATTGAAATAAATGGCAGCAATATATTCTTCTGGGTGGGACGAAATTAAAGCCAGTGGGAAGTGGCAACCAAACCAGTGTTGAGGTCATTGACGATAAACATTATATTACAATACCCAGCTCTCATTAAATAATATGTGGTTGACTTTACCCCAGCTTCCTATGAAACTCCAATGTGAAGGACACGCAGAACTAACATTAGAAAATAATCGAATCACTAGCTGCAGCATTAGCTTGCGAATTATAGCTGCGCTTATAGATAAGTCATTGTATGCACCCGTTGTATGTACAGTACAACTGAAATAATGAGTAATGCTAGCTAGTACTCGTAAATATATAACTAGTAAAGTCGCCTGCTAGCACTAGATGTACTTAGTACGAAAACATACGAAAAATGGCTAAGATATAACACTTTCACAAGAGCTTTTTTTATGACAGCCAAAGTAAGCTAGTACACTAATGAGTTTACATATTTAAAAACTTAACTAATAATAGCAGTGCTAGATTATTAGTATGTACCTAATAAGTAAAATCTTCAGAAGACATGGATTTTATTTTAACGTGAATGACGCCGAGTGAAAACCTTAGTGAAATATTTTCTATCTAAGTCGTTGTTGTTCGAGGAATAATGAGATTGTTTAGTGCAGACCTTTGCAGGCTGCTGATGGAACCGCGTGAGTTGGGTTCGAGTCTCATCGTCAAGCATTTCATTACTGGCGTAAGAGGTGACATTTGTAAAACAACAATTAATACGCGAAGGGGCCGATACTTGACCGCTGTTTGTTGGGCCTGCGACTGTATACCCTAGTTTAGTCTCAAACAGTATCGTCTGTCCATCGCTTAATTCAATTTTATGCGACCCTAACAAGTTCCAAAATAGGTCAGCCCCTATTAAAAAATCGACCTCGGAAGGTTTATGAAAGTTAGGATCAGCTAAACGGATGTTAGACGGAATATTCATTCGTGATATATCCATCCGTTGATAAGGCATCTCGTCAGATATCGAGGACAAAACAGAACAATTTAAATAAGTCGAGTAGGTGTCATCTAAGGATTTACTTGGCACCTGACACATTTTACCTACGTGACTTTAATTTGTTTATGCCTGTAATCGATTTATTTACTCGATTAGTATGTACATTTAACTGCTGACACATCTTCTCAGTCATAAAACAAGACGCACTGCCGTTATCCAAAACTGCTCTGGCTATGATCTCGCGATTGTCATGCCCATATACTTTAATTAATGCAGTAGTTAGTAGTCCGACATTTGGTTCAGATGCATTCAAGTGTGGAGTTGCTACTCGTATGCGAGCCGATAATGCAGGGACGGAGGCGGTAGCCGGCGCTGACGACGATGGCCGCTCGCACGAACTAAATTCCGTTTTTTGCGTATGCTCTGTGACATGAACGAGTGAATTATGCCTACGCTTACATATTCGACAGCCTGCCTTTGCAATGGTTTGCATAGTGATCACGTCGGAAGCAATTAAAACAAACTTTATAATTCGGCAGCAAATTAAGCCGCTCGATGTTGCTTAACGCGAGAAACTGAGAGCAGTTATTTAAGCTATGCTCACCATTACATTTCGGACATAATTGAGACTGAGAAGTGACACAGTGTTCAGTGGGTTGAGTAGAAAGCAAAACCCTATGTTTAGATACGATTTTAGCCGGCTGACTAGACTGACCGGCGCCTGAGGCGCTCGATAACTCTAAGGTTTCAATCAAATCTGCACGATTACGCATAAGTCATAAAATTATCAAATGAAATAGGTACATTCTTATCAAAGCTTCCTTTATGTTCTTCCCACTCACGAAATGTCGTAGTGTCTAATTTGTTGCTAATGATGTGAATAAGGAGCGTGTCCCACTGCTTGACAGGCTCGCCTAGGGATTCTAGGCATCTAAGATTTTTGTTTACTTGATCCACAAGCCGTTTTAAATGAACGGACGACTCCTTCGTGATCGGCTCAACGTTAAACAGCGCTGATACATGATTTTGCAGTAGTAACCTTTTGTTATCATACCGCTCACACAGGAGTGTCCATGCTACCTCGTAATTGCTGTCAGAAAACTCAATAGAATTAATAACTAAGGCCGCAGATCCTTCCAACGATGCTCTTAAATAATGAAATTTATTTATCTTATCCATGTCATCATTAGAATGAATAAGACTTGTGAAAGTGTCTTGGAAACCCGAGGTACGTGTGGGCCCGCATATTGTAGGTGTTCGATGCTGGGACCATCGTGACCCGGGGATTTGCCTCCAGACATTTTCTTTATCGTTTTAGTGACATCCTCGGCGGTTATTTTTGTCCCGATCGCGATGGTCTCAGCCTCGCACCCTGCAAGTGATGGTCCTAGTGGTGAGCGAACCAAAAATTTATTTTTAAAAACCTCTGCAATCTGTTTGGGGTCACATACCATCGACACTCGCGGGACGACCAGGTTTAGTGTTCATCCTATTCGTACACTTCCAAAATTGCTTAAAATCCTTTTTAGAGTGAAATGATGCCAACTTATCGAGCTTGATTTGATCCTGGTTTTTTTGGCACCATTTCAATCGGGATTTAAACAACTTTCTGCTCTCAGTCATGGCATTACCACCCGGACCCGGACCCGAATTAGGTCTATCGTACCACATCCACGCTTGAAACATACGTCTGGCCTCCCCGTGAGCCTCGCGGACATATTTATTCCAACCTATAACAGCTTTATTTCTATTACACTTATTATTAGAGCTACTAATAACAGCTGAACGTCTCAAGTCTTCTATGATATTCATCTATCTATACATATAATAAAGCGGAAGAGGGTCGAAAGTCTGTACATGGAAGATATTCGAAAAAAAATTGCCTGGGGATACTTAGAATCGATAACAGAACACATTCCAACAGTTTTTAGAATTTTTGTCTGTTTATCTGTTTATCTGTTTGTCTGTTTATCTGTTTGTCTGTTTATTTGACCGCGCAACTAATGAAAACGGCTGAACGGATTTTGATGCAAACTTTACTAATCTGTCGAAAAAATCCACGGCCAGGTTTTAGGCTATAAAAATTTGAGAAATTTTACCCCTAAGGGGGTTAAAAAGGGGATGAAAGTTTGTATGGGGTTCAAGATTTATTTTAAGCTAGCAATTTGAAACTTCGTAAGAAGATATATTATTGAAATACAAGAAAACTAATTTCAGCGTTTTTGAAAATTCATCCCCTAAGGAGGTGAAATAGAGGTTGAAAGTTTGTATGGAGATCAATTTTTATTTTAAGCTAGGAACTTAAAACTTTGCAAAGCGTTATTATATTAAAAAGCAAGAAAATTACTTTCAGCGTTTTTAAAAATTCATCCCCCATGGTGGTGAAAAAGCGGTTAAAAACTTTATCTTGATAACTATATCATTTTAGCTACTAGGCCAAGTTAGGTATCGATTTTGTATAAATCGGGTATGCCGAATTCATTTATGATATCAAAATGACACCATTCCCAAATGAAAACACAAAAAATATGAAAAAACTTTTTTTAATTTCTCTTTACGCTTAAACCGCTAAACCGATTTAGATAAAATTTGGTATAGAGATAGTTTGAGTCCCGTGGAAGAACATAGCGTAGTTTTTAACCAAAAAAATGGAGACTGCGTTTGCATGGAGAAGCGGCCGTGCCCTTTCCTCTTAATAATGGTCACGAAGGTGGGTACTTTAAAAAAACATTTTTCAGTAAATGTCAAACGATTTGGGACTTAAACGCGTTACCATGCCTTCCCGAAAAAAATCGAATCTTTCGCAAAAGTCTCGCAATGCATTGCGGCCACAAGGGGCACGGTCTCAGGAGTCTGAGAAAAACCACGGTGAGAGACTCAGTGGCGCTCTAGCCAGGCAGGTCGCTTCGCTTTCGGCTGAAACGGCAAGCCAGCGCGAGTTCGATTGTGATCCCAAATATATCGTACGTAATACATATGTAGGCGCAGATCCTGACGGTGTGTGGCGCCGGAGAAGCCGTGTTCATCCCGCGTATCCTTCTCATTCCGAGCAACTTCCCGTTCCGCTTCAAGCGCCTACAGGTCCCCGTGAGCGTCTGCTTCGCTATGACCATCAACAAGTCGTAGGAGCAGATGCATTTCCCACTCCGAAAACAAAAAAAAAAGGGGCAGACGCTGCCCGTCATTTGACTGATTTGACTGGAGGACCGATTTGGATGACATGATTTTGATGGGAACACCCAAATATTCCGAAATATGTTTTTCCGATTTTTATAACCACGACTTTCATAATCCCGATTATTTATAAGTCCGAAATATCAAAATTACGATTTTTAAGAACACGATGGAATAAAATCACGAATGTGCTATTTCCGAAAACTTAAAATCCGATTGTCACTTGATAGAAAGCTTAAAGTTTCGATTTTACACTTTTCCGAAAATATTTTTTTTCCGAATTCCTAAATTCCGAAAAATCATTGTCCGATCGGAAATAAAATAATTCGGTATTCAGAAATTCGGTTTTTTACAAGATCGGAAAAATGAAATCCGTGATATTCAAATAAAGACTCACGTTTTAGTAATTATTATGGGTACCTGTCGTGCCGCATCATGTTAAATTCGGCATAAAATATGTTTGGCATAAAAATTCGGCATAAATAAATTAGACAGAACTGCGAACCTGCGAACCCGAACTGTTGCTAGAAGTGGGTTAGGTTAGGTTAGAACTGCGACCCCCAAGAAAACGAACTGTTGCCAGAAGTGGGTTAGGTTAGGTTAGAATTGCGACCCCCAAGAAAACGAACTGTTGCCAGAAAAGTGGGTTAGGTTAGGTTAGAACTGCGACCCCCAAGAAAACGAACTGTTGCCAGAAAAGTGGAAATTAAAAAATTGGGATATTTAAAATAGGAATCACGTTAATTCGGAATAAGGGCAATTCCGAATTCGTGATTTTGAAAATCGTAAATGTTAAATTCGGTGTTTGCCACCATCGGAATTGTTATAGTCGGAATTATGTAGTTCGGAATTTACAATATTCGGCTTTTTGGGTTTTCGGAAATAAAAATCTTCGTGATTTTCATCATTCGTAATTATGACAGTCGGAATTTTGATGGGTTATCATTCCGATTTAAAATTCGACATTCTAAAATTCGAAATAAAAAATTTCGGAATTATGTAGTGTACCCGATTTGCATAGGTACAGTCAAGGACGTAAAAATACAAAAATGGTACTGTATCGTTCGATATACACCTACTACTCTATGCCATTTAAATCACGTCAAAAATTTGAATAAGGGCAAAAAAAATATTCATTTTGTAGTGTAATATTATTTAGTGGTAGCAAAGAGGATATAATATTATAGAACGGTACTGACATAGTAAATTTTGTAACCACAGTAAATTCACTGCCATCTATCGACACACTTTAAAACTAAAAATGAAGATTTATTAAAATACGATAAAATGTATTTAAATATGGATAAATGATCTTTTTTATTTGCATTAATTATTTTTATTATTTTGACCCATGTTCTTTCACTGATATGCGTTAAAATTGTTAGATAATAACAAACGAAACCGTCAACGCCCTCTATACGAGAGTAGGCAAAAGGTAGTAGCGACATCTGATCGAGAATCAAATTTTCGTGATTTTCGAGGCACGTTTTTTCCTTAGACTGTATCCATCTATTACGGAGTTATATCTATCTTTGGTGGTAGGTACCTAATTGTAAAATATTTTATCTGGACTACAGTCCTCTAGCGTATCCATCTGTCAACTTTACTTTAAGTTCTGTCTCCAGGGGACAGGGAGATAAATTAGGGGTGAATTAGCCGCTTACTGAAACAGACCGAATTCCACGCAGGCGAAGCCGCGGGCACAGCTAGTATACAATATATCAATAGCAGCCTTATGCTCATAATTTGTACATAACTTATTTGCACATGCACATTCATGGAAACAAACAGGAAGATCTATGCTACTTAATCGCTCATGACATTCACTTGTGAACACGTCCCTCTGTTTCACATCTCGGTTACCCCAAATTACCTTATCTTTAACTATATGATCAAAAGACTGGATGTTTAAAATATTAAAATCGCATTCAATGATGAGCGGGTAGTTTTATGTACACAAAAAAGTTAAACTCTCCGTGGATGAAGGTACTAAGTTCGCAACATAGCATGTGCTTCCAATTTTACTCCGTTGACATGGAAGAACGTGTCATGTTTGGTTTGAATCATAGCATCTTCATCCATGTCGAGTTGTATTTAATTTCGCATATAAGAGTAAAGTGTCAGTATTGCGATTAGGTTATTCTTCTGTTAAAACAGTATTTTTTTATTGAACTTGAATAGGTATATGACTATGTCGAAGACAAGTTTCGAAGTAATGGAATGTTAGATCATTGAGCGAAAACAAGAGGATAAAAACATACTAAGGCAATTTTTAACGTGGATGAAGGTGTTATGTACCTTTTTTCATAAATAAATATAGTAATATGTATATTTCTAAAATAAGGATTAAATTTATTGGTCTATCAGTGTATAACTTGCATTTTCACAAAAACAACATCGTCATATCGATTGTTAAACATTTTTTACAGCTGAATAATACTCAAAATTATGTTTTTGTAACATAGCACGTTCATCCACTCACGTCTTCAATTGAATGATTAAAAAAAACCGGCCAAGTGCGAGTCGGACTCACACACGAAGGATTCCTTACCATTAACTATAAAAACGGTCACCCATCCAAGTACTGACCCCGCCCGACGTTGCTTAACTTCGGTCAAAAATCACGTTTGTTGTATGGGAGCCCCACTTAAATCTCTATTTTATCCTGTTTTTAGTATTTGTTGTTATAGCGACAACCGAAATACATCGTCTGTGAAAATTTCAGCTGTCTAGCTATCACAGATCACGAGATACAGCCTGATAACAGACGGACAGACGGACAGACAGACGGACAGCGGAGTAGGGTCCCGTTTTTACCCTTTGGGTACGGAACCCTGAAAAAGCATATTTTATCATAAATTTTACTTTATTTACATAAATAATGCCAAATAACTCAAAAGTAGCACAGGAAAAACGGTTAGCGAAATCTACTCCACACTCGCGTTCGCGGCTTCGCGCCGCGTAGTCTGAAGCGGGCTATAGACATAGTACAGTAGTTACCTAATCACGAGGGCCGCGAACGCGAGGGTGGAGTCGATTTCGCTGATTAGCGAACTAGACTCCACACTCGCGTTCGCGGCTTCGCGCCGCGATTCGCGCATGTGTGTGGAGGGCCCTTTTGAATGACACAAATGGAAACGTGTGTGTTTATTCACACGATGGCGGTAGCGCTTTTTAACAAGCGTTGTTGGATTATATTAAAAATTTAAATAAAACCAAAAAAAACATTATTTTCTTCTTTTGGCCTCAGAAATGCGTGGTTAAAATCTTTCAGTTCCTCGTGTTACACCGTGTATATGAATGGGCCCTGGAGGGAAAGTACCTCAAAACCTTAAGTTAGCTCATTTTGCTTAAAGGAAACAATCTTTTATTTTTGAAAATAAACAAAACTGCGTTCAAAGATTTTTAATTTTTTTTCAATTTTGCTTGTCTAAAAATATTCTTGAATACTAAATGTTCGATTTTAATGATATTTTGTACGACGGACGAGTGTTGAGGCCGCTCCAGACTACGCGGCATTCGCGCACTAGAGGGGGCTTAATGTATAATGTTTTTTGGATGCTGTATCGAATAGAAGAATAAAATAGCAGGTGTTTATTTTATATTTCTATCTAATAATTAATTACTTGTGATTCGTATGGATTAGTGATGATATCTACTTTATGATTTGAAAAAATCATCAGTGCTATAAAAGGCCATGCTTAGGATAGGAGATTTATTGTTTAAGTTTTCTAAGAAAGATTGCATCACTTGGTGAATTTTTTATATCTGCCGGAAGAGCATTATAAATTTTAACGCCATATACAGTGAGCGACTTACGCGTCTTGGCCAGGCGCGCGCTCGGCGCGAGCAGTAGGCGCGGGTGGCGGCGCGCGTCGCAGCCAAGAAGCTGCGCGCTGCTCATGTATGAGCTTAGATTCAGTCTGACGTACTTGCAAGCCTCAAGGATGTAAATGCTATGCAAAGTTAAGATTTTGAGTTTTTTAAATAATTCTTGCGCCGGGTAATCAACAGGTTTTCTAGTACCCGGATGGCACTTTTTTGGATTTTAAAGATCTTGTCGCGATCAGCTGCGGTACACCACAAATCGATACTGTAGGTTAGAATGGAATGAAAATATCCATAGTATGCTTTCTTTATATTATCTACAGACAGACTGGGAGCCAGCCTAGATAATGCATAGGCATAGGACGCTGAAGACAGCTTGTTACAAGTTTCATCTATATGTGACTCCCACGTTAGCCCCTCATCAATTACAAATCCTAAGTATTTTACGCTATCAACTTGCGGCACAAGTACATCGTTCAAACTTATGTCGAGCTTTGTGTTGTTAGTTTTGCGCAGCTGAAAGTGAATTATATTCGTTTTATCTACGTTTACTTTAGACACATACCATTGACTGTGAACCAGCGAGATATTAGTTTCATAACTTCTCCCAATTTGAATTTTAAGTCTAAGAAATTTTCTGCATTAACTATGATGCATGTATCGTCCGCGAACATAACATACTCTGGGCCGATACATGCTGATGTGATATCATTGACGAGCAAAAGAAACAGGTAATTTCCCATTGTCGAACCTTGGGGAACAGCAGCATAAGCCATGGTTTCCAGCTTAGACTTTGCATTTAAAACGTAGGTACACTGCTTACGATTCCTTAAAAATGATTCAATTAATTTGTGAAATTGGCCTTCGATACCGTATCGAGATTTGATGTATATTAACCATACCATAGCTATGTCCCTTCGTTTGACTTTTTTTGATTAATATTGTGAAAATTAGAAGCGAAAAACAAAATCTATCAAATTTGTGAATGCTCCTAACTTATAACAATTAAAAATTCGAAAAAAATCAAACGTAGGTGTAGCTGATACCAATGAGTGCTATTGTTTTTTTGCTCACCAGTTGGCGCCTCTGTTGATGGTGGTCCAAAAGACTAAAGAACAGCTGTCAGTCATTGAAGTGACATTTGACATTTCGAACTATGGAAAAGACCACCATCTACACTAGCGCCCCTAGCGGCGAATTCATACGCGTTAGCCCTCATTGTGTCAAAATATTTTTAAATAGAGGGTATTTGACTACTAGTCAAATCAGTTTCTTTTTCCGAGCTGTCAAAACGATTTTGCTACTATGGAATGAGGGCTAACGCGTATGAATTCGCCGCTAGGGGCGCTAGTGTAGATGGTGGTCTTTTCCATAGTTCGAAATGTCAAATGTCACTTATCACTTCAATGACTGACAGCTTTTCTATAGTCTTTTGGACCACCATCAACAAAGGCGCCAACTGGTGAGCAAAAAAACGATAGCCCTCATTTATATGAAACACTAGCGAGTGTGGAATCTCGTTCGCCAATCAGCGAAATCGACTCCATTGGGGGAGCTTTACAACGACCGTCGTGTATGATCGTGCGAACACTGCTTAATAAAATCAAAGATATAGCTGGTCAAGCAAATCTTGTCAGTAGAAAAAGGCGCGAAATTCAAATTTTCTATGGGACGACATCCCTTCGCGCCTACATTTTTTAAATTTGCCGCCTTTTTGTACTGACAGGATTTGCTTGACCAGCTATATACACACGGTGCCCATGAGGAAAGGGAAAAAATTGAACTACGCATTCCTGGGGTCATAACGAGTAATAAATGTTATTACAACCTAGGTCGAAGAATTATGCATTTTAATTTTTAAAATTTTTCATACATAATAAATACATAACGTTTGCTTCTCTAGTATAAAAGTGCCTTAGGACGAGCTGGCAACGTTTATTATTGCTATCTCTTTTTATATTTTTACGAGGCAATGATGGAGGCATGATGGAATGGAGGCAATGTCATGAAGACTTTTTTGGGCATAGATTATTCAAAGCCGGCAACAATTACCCCACTGAATATTTAATCAAAAGGTTGGTTAATACAAAAATACGAATACGAATTATGACGTCTCTTCGTCTTTCTTGCTTCCTGTTTTGTAATATGAGTTAAGCATGAGGCGATTATCCACTAGATGAATCGTCTAAAGTTAATACAAATTAAAAATCTTTACTTATCTTATCTTATCTTATAGTTTCGGGGGCCCTTTCGGATACACTTCGACCCATAGGGATCTTTTGTGCAGTTACCCCCTAGAAAAGATCCGTCCGCTACTCAAGAGCCTTCCCCACCATCTCCATATGCCGGATGATGGACCTTATGGGTAGCTTTTTGAATTCCTTTGGTACCAGGTAGCCTGTTCCAAAGTCCTTCATTCTTTGTCTGGCGAGGGCGTGACATTCACACATAAGGTGTTCTATTGTCTCTTCCTCTTCGCCACACATACGACAATCGGTGTTGTCAGCGTGCCCCATCTTGGCCAGGATTCCCTTGACCCCGTAATGGCCAGTAAACACCCCCGTTATTATTTGGAGTTGCCGTTTGCTAAGTTTCCAAAGCTTTTTGCTCCAACCAGAGTCTACCCCTTGTATAAAGAGCTTTGAGTGCTTTAGACCCGTCAGACTGTCCCATTCTTCCTGGTGTTTGGTCTTAGTAAGGTCTTTGATAGCCGTTGTGATGGTTCCCTGTGAGAGCCCCACGAACGGTTCCGGACCCATAAGGTTGTTTGCAGATCCGGCTCTGGCAAGTTCATCTGCATTTTCATTGCCCATGAATCCCTCGTGCCCTGGGATCCACACCAGTTGCACTTTGTTTTGCCTTCCAAGCTTGTTCAGAGCTTGGATGCCATTGTATACCAGTCTAGAGTCCACTCTAGGCGCCTTAAGCGCTTTGAGTGCAGCTTGGCTGTCGCTGAGAATATAGATATTCTTCTTAAAATCTTTACTTACACATCACGTAACAGAATAAGTTTCAAAGATTTGAAACTGCAGCAGCGCAGAATGAGAATCTTAAGGGGGAAATTCAAAAAGCTAGTGGGGGTAACCTCGGTCAACATCGGGTTTCTAGGAGCGACGAAGGACCCCACTACACGGATCAGAAGTCAAACTGCGGTCCGCAATTTTTGCAAACGGAACTTCACTGAGAGTTCGGTCTATTAATTTATTATGTTCATGTCAATTTTATATAAATAAAACTGTAAAGTATAGCAAACATCGTTTATTTTATTTTTTTAATAGGCGTATTGACAGAATGTCATAATGAACCAAAAAGCAAGTATAGCTTCAATTTTTTTTTTAATGGCTGAATGCCATGATGCTGTGTCACAAATATATGTGAAATGGAAATTAAAAAAAAAAATAGCCACAACCGAATACAGAACCTCCTCCTTCTATGAAATTGAAGTCGGTTAAAAAGAGCTACTTTCCGGCCTAGGTCTGCAACTATGTACGAAATTTAATTAAATTCCTCTCGTCTGGCCGCACCCGAGACGTGATACTTTCCAGCCTAATATGAAGAACATAATATCAATATTTCATTGCATGTTTGAGAAATAGTACATTATTGCAGAGGCCGGGACAGGGCAATTTGTGGACCTTATCACTAAGACTCCACTGTCCATCTGTCTGTCTGTCACCAGGCTGTATCTCGTGAACCGTGATCGCTAGACAGTTGTAATTTTCACAGATGATGTATTTCTGTTGCCGCTATAATAACAAAAAAAAATAATGGGGCCGTTTGCCGTTTATTGCGTAATGGTACGGAACCCTTCGTGTGCGAGTCCGACTCGCACTTGGCCGGTTTTTTGCTTCATCATCTAAACGGCAAATGGCGGCCACTTTTTCCGTTTAGCTAAAGAAGGCAAAGGTAAGTAATATAAAACTATACGCATCACAAATAATCTTCATCTTCTCAAATGTTTTTTTCGCCCAAGTCAATAATCTGTTATAGATGGAATCATATCAATTGAGCTAATGCAGTTTACTCAAAGAGTCTCAAGAATACAATGCCATTAAGTGGTAAACCACAAATTAGGATAACTACCTCGTAGTAAAAGCAGATTATAACCGCCTTGATATGTTAGTATAGATTAACGACTCTATTTTTTAAATAGGCTACAAAATACACTAACTAAATAATGGCTAACATAACTTTATTTGCATTTTACAACCGTCGACACCCAAAACGAATGCACTCTGTAGAAAACCATATGTTACAACATGTTTTTATTTTAGACCATTTTAACCCCATTCAACAAGGAATAAGGTTAAAATAGTAGATTGTGTTACAAGGGAGCAAAATGACATATTTACGGCGAGGGCGTACATTGAATCTTAAACGAAGCGAAGGTTTCTATAATAGAATCCCGAGAGTAACGAAGATTCTAAAGTAGAATCCTGAGCGTAGTGAGGGATTCAAGTGTGTTACGCCCAAGATGGAAATAATTTTGCTACCATGTGACACATACTGCTTTTCACATCACCTATGAGGTAATTATGATGTTTAAAAATATTATTTAAGCTAAAAAAATAATGTGCAATTGTTTTTAAATAGTGTCCTAGAACAGAAAAGTGTTACTTTGATCCCTCCTAGCAGGGAAGAAAAGTGCCACTTTGATCCCTCCTAGCAGGGAAGAAAAAACCCTTTTTCGAATTGGTGATGTGAAAATTGAATATACATGCAATGCACTTCTAACTTATTTTGTAAGTAACTAGTTGGCGTGGCGGCTACGAGAACAAAAGCGGATAATAGTATTGTAATAATACGATGCCATTGTTAGTACAGGTGAGTGCATTAGCTCAGTTGATATGATTGGATCTATAAACAAAAGCCATTGTCTCTATTGTAACGGGCTCCAAGCTTCCAACTTTGGCACGTGGCAAAGCAACATTGCCGTTTAATAAGCAACTGAATCGCGATAGTACTAAAGTTGAAATCTTACGAGCGCTGTGTATTCTCGCCTATATCGGGGTGGTCGACCGAACCATCCACATTACGCAACCGTGTTATCTTGAATGAGCTGTCAAAAAGATTTGAACTATAGTACTATCGCGATTCAGTTGCTTTTTAAACGGCATTGTTGCTTTGCCACGTGCCCAAGTTGGAAGCTTAGAGCCCGTCACAATAAAGACAATGGTTTTTGTTTAACAGATTACTTAGGTTTATAATGTATTCTTAGGCTAAAAAATGATTTGAGAAGATGAAGACTATAATTAGATTATAAATTGGGAAATAAAAAGGGCAAGAATTTTGTTATAGGTACTGATTTATACAGAAATTAATTGGTAGACAAACCAATCAAAATAATCTTAGAAAGAAAAGTCGTGAAAGTGAGAGTGAGAGTCGGACTCGCGCACGAAGGGTTCCGTACCATTATCTATTGTTTTTAGTATTTATTGTTATGGCGGCAACGGTTGTATTCACATTTGTCAAGGCTTCACGTGACGGCCGCCACACATCAGGCGGGGGCGCGGACGGGGATGGGAGTAATCTATATTATGATATTCCCATCTGTGCCCTTGGGGACTTGGGAATATACAGAGATAAAAAGGTAAAATAAAAATGTTAGCCTAGCTAGGTCCATCGTATTGTCATGTCAATTGGAGATCTAACACCGGTTGTCGTTTTTGAAGAAGGTGGAGACACGGCGGGCGCCGGTAGAGTTGTAGAGGGCGCTGGTGTCCGCTCTGCAGGGGCGAGGGACGGGGCGGGGGCGCAGGGGGCCGCGCTGGTCCCACTGCTGCTGGAGGTTGCCTGTAAATGATAGGATCGGTATCAGATGCAGTAGACGTGATTGCGGACAGTGTTGGTGGATTTGGTCAAAAACTTTTAATTTATTTAAATAATAGCCGTGTATAGTTTTTACAAGAATTCATTTTAATTTAAAAACCGGTCAAGTGCGCGTCGGACTCGCTCACGTAGGGTTCCGTACCATTATGCCAAAAACGGCAATAAATCACGTTTGTTGTATGGGAGCCCCACTTAAATATTTATTTTATTCTGTCGTTAGTATTTGTTGTTATAGCGGCAACAGAAATACATCATCTGTGAAAATTTCAACTGTCTAGCGATAACGGTTCATGAGATACAGCCTGGTGACAGACAGACAGACGGGCAGACAGACGGACAGCGGAGTCTTAGTAATAGGGTCCCGTTTTTAGGGTTCCGTAGCCAAATGGCAAAAAACGGAACCCTTATAGATTTGTCATGTCTGTCTGTCTGTCCGTCCGTATGTCACAGAATATTTTTAATTAATTCTCTGAAACTATAAGAACTATACTGTTGAAACTTGGTAAGTAGATGTATTCTGTGAACCGCATTAAGATTTTCACACAAAAATATAAAAAAAACAATAAATTATGGGGGCTCCCCATACTTGGAACTGAAACTCAAAATTTTTTTTTCATCCAACCCATACGTGTTTGATCTATGGATAGGTCTTCAAAAATGATATTGAGGTTTCTAATATCATTTTTTTTCTAAACTGAATAGTTTGCGCGAGAGACACTTCCAAAGTGGTAAAATGTGTGCCCCCCCCCCCCTGTAACTTCTAAAATAAGAGAATGATAAAACTGAAAAAAATATATGATATACATGCAAACTTCCACCGAAAATTGGTTTGAACGAGATCTGGTAAGTAGTTTTTTTTAATACGTCATAAATCGTAAACCGCAATTTACCTTTCACTCACGTTTCGCATAAAAAATACATTGTTAAATGATGTAATGTACGGAACCCTCGGTGCGCTGGTCCGACTCGCACTTGGCCGGTTTTTACTCCTTTTCTTTTAATACACTTGATGATTTTGGTTGTCGTTTAAGTGTTTATATAAAAAACGTATTATTGATGTTTTAACACTCCCTACAAACTAAGTACTTCTTTTAGTTTCTTACACTGTATTCCAAGTACCTACCCAACATATTATGCATAATCAACCATTCTATGTTGTTGTTGACACCGGTAGTCCTTAAGACTGACGGTGATTAGTTTGACTCTGAATGAACATTATTCATGTTAATTAGTGGTAAGCGGTGTGGGCCACACATATTGTAGACATTGTAGTAATTAGTATAATATGTATTACTTGTAGTGGCTGTTTGTGTACCTAAATAAATTGAAAAAAAACGGTGCCGAGGTGTGGGCCCGTGCGGCCGATTCTCGAGTGCGAGTTTCTCGCACGTTTTGGGTCGAGAAATCGTATGACATTATCGTATGCAATAATAGCTAGGCGAGTATCGTATAAAAATGTTTACATTCATGCGAGAAATATAAACTCGCCTACGATAATGTCATTCGATGATACTCGCACGGAGATTATCGCCAGGCGAAATAGTTTACACGAGGAGCCGCATTCTAGAGAGATATTTGCTTACGATTTCTCGACTCGTCTAAACTCGTTCTCGTATGACATTTTTTCACGTACGTGCGAGTATCGCACGAACTCGCACGAATCGGTCCGAGCCGATTTTCATACGAGTTTTGCCAGTCAACTTAAGTGATTAGTTGCTAATCATTTACCACTAGGTATACGTATAATGTAAATATTAGTAATAACAGCCTCTTGCAATGCACTCATGATGACGACTGAAAAGCATATAAACTCGAAATACGATTCTCGCATTTAAGTTTTGTTTACACGGAGACATCCAATCATCAAAGGCGAGGAGATTATCGCCCCTACTTGTACGATATCGTACGTAAAGTTTACATCATGCCATATTTTTTTCGTGCTACGATAATCGCATGGTCGAGGCGAGAAACTCGCACCATGTAAATGGGCCTTAAACACAAGCTTTCAAAGTCAGAGCGTCCTCCGTACATTATGGGCCCGTCCGTGTATAACAGACTACCCGCAGCGGTCAGAGATGCAGCATCCACAGCTATTTTTTTAAATGTAGACTGCGAAAGTGGCTCCTAAATTTAGCTTTGTACAGCGTCGAGAAGTTTTTTGAACTACCGTACACATAAGTTATCAATGTACTTAATACACGCTGTGTTAACTTATAATGTTACGATCGCATTGTAATGAATAATGAATATGTATAATTAATAATCTGTATGAATAATTTCGTTTGATATATTGGCTTACATTTGTACCTATTGTGACTTGTAACTTCGGCGTACATCGGTAAATAAAGATTTGTTTTTGTGTTTGTAATCCTTTATCATCGTATTTTCACGGAAACGTTGGTATTCGTCATGCTACTTCAGTCAAGACTGACTGAAATAGCATGACACGTTCGTACGTTTCCGTGAAAATACGATAAATAAATTAATAAACATTACAGGGACATTCTTACACAGATTGACTAATCCCACATACAAAACATCCATGACTCAGGTACAAATAGCTGTGCCCATCACTCGGGACATTATCGGGATTCGAACTCAGGACCATCGACTTCATAGACAGGATCACCACCCACTAGGCCAACCAAGCCCCCATGGGCCGGCTCAGCCGGCTGCCGGGGGCGCAGTCGAATGCTGATAGTGATCCTGCGGCGCTCCTCTACAAGGCGGAGTCGATATTCGTTGGTGGTTTTAGACGGTAGTCCTACGTTAAAAAAAAAAAAGGCCAACCAAGCCGGTCGTCAAAATGGTAAAGGATTATGCACTACACCTGTAATCTACCCCGTGAACTTGAGTAATACCTACCTCTGGTAACAAGGCGAGTAAGAGTATTGTGTCTATCAGTTTTTGAGAGACGTCATCATGCTCGCTTGTATAACTATTCGCATCTTCCCCTGCAACTGGCGACTGGCACCTGGCACGAAGACGTCAGACGGCGACTCAGCAGAGACTCATTCTGGCTGCCTGTATCCAGTGTTGGCCGAACGTTAATTGCAATTAACCATTAACCAGTACAAATTGAACCGTAAACCGTAACGGACAGTTACAGTTTACGGTTCAGTTTGTACTGGTTAATGGTTAATTGCATTAACGTTTCGGCCAACACTGCCTGTATCAGCTCCTGAAATTTGAGGTAAATTTCCATTAGAATCGTCGTTTAAAGTGATTTTATCAGTGCAACATGAACTTGTATTTACTTTCATAACTACATTGCAAATATTGCAATTGACTAATATCACTACACTACTGGTGAGCGTCAGGATGGCGGGTTGATATATATCTTGCATTATACCTACCGCACTAAAAGTATGCAGTTATATTGTACTTTCAGTGTACCTCTGTAAATATAATCACATTTAAATAAATAAAATCTTCTTCTTCTTGCTGTGCCATATCCTCAGCGGATGTCGGCGACCATCTTACGGAACTTGGTTCTATCCTGTGCCAGTCTAGACAAACTGGCAGTGTCATTAATATTGGACCAGCTTTTAATGTTGTCTATCCAGGTTAGCTTTCTCCTTCCTCTGCTCCTTTTGCCGTCGATTTTCCCTTCCAAGATGTTACGAATTATGTTATACTTGTCGTGTCTATAGATATGTCCAAAATATGAGGTTTTCCTTGTCTTTACGGTGGTCAAAAGTTCAAGTTTTTTGTTCATTCTATTCAGAACTTCAATGTTTGAAACTTTGTCTCTCCAGGAAATTTTTAACATTCTTCGGTATAACCACATTTCGAATGCATTGATCTTAGCCTCCATAATCTTATTAATGGTCCACCCTTCGACACCATAGAGAAATATCGACAGCACGTAGCATTTGACCATGCGCCATCGTAACTTTAAGTTAATATCCTTATTTGTGTAAAGTTTCTTCATTTTCATTAACGTACTTCTGGCAATTTCTA
Source organism: Cydia strobilella (assembly GCF_947568885.1). Taxonomy (NCBI): domain Eukaryota; kingdom Metazoa; phylum Arthropoda; class Insecta; order Lepidoptera; family Tortricidae; genus Cydia; species Cydia strobilella. The sequence continues at coordinate 8,016,910 of NC_086049.1, read as the reverse complement.
TTCTGATGCGTATTTCTTTTTCTGGATCCCATTTCTCATTAAGTGAGCTACCCAAATATTTATAACATTTAACTCTTTCTATTATATTACCGTTTATAGTCAATGAGGTCGGTTCAGTTACATTCTTACCCACAATCATGCATTTGGTCTTCGCTATATTCATTCTGAGGCCGTATTCTTCTACTACAGAGTTGAGACGATCTAGTAGCTGCTGAAGTTCGTCCATTGAGTGGGCAAGAATAACGGTATCATCGGCATATCTGAGTTTTCACGTTTTCGAAAGCTTCTTGAAATATAGATTCTGAATAAAGGTTGAACAACAGCGGTGACAGAATACAACCTTGTCTTACACCTTTTAGGATATTGAGGTCGCTCGTTTTCGACGTTCGACGTTGCTCGCTTGATGTTCCTACTTTTATGTTGGCTGTTTGATTCCAGTACAGGTTCCTGATGATTCTTTGATCCTTGCCGTCTACATCCGTTTTATTGAGTATTTGCATTAGTTTGTCATGTTTCACGTTGTCGAATGCCTTTTCAAAGTCAATAAAGCATGCGTAGACATCTTTGCTGAATTCCAAGCTGTTCTGAATCAAGACCTGCACTGCTACTAAAGCCTCTCGCGTTCCCAACCCGCTTCTGAATCCAAACTGAGTTTCTGATATATTTTTATCTATTTTATTGTATATTCTCATGTGTAAGATTTTCAGAAATACTTTTAGTGCATGACTCATAAGGCTTATTAATCTATGATCTCCGCATGTTTTTGCGTTCACTTTCTTGGGTAATGGGAGGAATGTGGATTTGAGCCAATCTTCTGGAAGCTGTCCTGTGTCGTAAATGTCATTGTAAAGTCTAACTAAAATTTGCATGCTTGTCTCATCCAATAACTTTAACATTTCCGAGTATATACCATCGGGTCCAACAGCTTTTCCGTCCTTCATGGTATTGATTGCCTTTTCTATTTCAGCTTTTAGGATTGGAGGACCTTCCAAAAATTCTTGTCTATTTGTGTTTACCGTAACAAGCTCTCCTCTTTAATAAATAAAATAAAAAAATAAATAAACCTTTAATAGAAATCAGTATATCTATCCCTAAAACGACCTAAGCTCAAAACAAGGCTCAAAACCTGACGTCAGGTTGGCGGGTGGACTTATGAAATCTCGTATTATTTCAAGCAAAATGTATGTAGTTATATTGTACCTTCGCTTCAGTGTACCTTCAATAAAAACCATTGTAGGTATACCTCTACCTAAAACGAGACATTTAAAAAGTAAGGGTTATTGGACACAACTTACTTTTGGAAGAGGTAAAGCTATTTTTTTTCATGTAGTTTAGTATCTTGCCTATTATTACCAATCAAAACTTTACATCTAAACATTCTAAACCCATCCATCCAGAAAAATATAAACTTTTCTATAAGACGTTTTTCGTCTCAGAGTGTACTAGTAGTCCATCATTTGGATTTGTTGATTTTTGAGTTTTGACCGAACTTGGTTTGTCATGGGCGGCACTATCATTTAGAGCCTCAAACAAACAACCAAAACCAAGTATTTGGTCAACAATCAACAACAAAGTCCGAATGATGGACTAGGTAGGTACTCGTACACTGCTACGAAAATCGTCTTATAGAAAAGATTTTTTTTTCTGGATGACATGGGTCAAAGCTTTGATTGGAATGATTGGAAATAATAGGCAAGATACTAAATTACAATTATAGTACACAATTGTATTTCTTTCATAGGGTTCTATCATCCATACTAATATTATAAATGTGAAAGTCTGTCTGTTTGTCTGTTACCTCCATACGCTTAAACTGCTGAACCGATTTAGTTGAAATTTGGCATAGAGATTTTTTGAGTCCCAGGGAAGGTCATAGGGTAGTTTTTATTCCAGAAATCACCCTCAAGGGGGGTGGAAATTTGTGGGGGAATCAATAAGCACTGAACCGATTTACATCAAATTTGGTATGGAGATACTTTGATTCCCGGGGAAGGACATAGGATAGTTCTCACCTCAGAAATCATCCCTTATGGGGGTGAAAAGGGGGGTGGAAATTTGTATGGAAAACTATTAAAACGGATGTATGTAAGTACATATTATGTCGATGAAATTCGCATGGAGATAATATTTTTAGTTGCGAGGAAGGTTGTAGAACAGGTTTTATTTCCAAAATCATCCCGTAAGAGTGTAAGGGGGTTCTCATCTCTTCTCTTCCCGTCTCTTCTCTTTTCTTCTAACACTTAACGTGCCGCTGGTAGTGTATGATAGATGCAACTCAAGACCTGGAACACCTGGAGTGCTGCTGGGTGCAATGGATCAGGGGTAACACTCAGTATGACTACAAGCTCTTTTGATCCTTTTAAATCTTGCAGTTGTACACATACTCTAGAAGAAGGAGAGAGGCATCCATAGTCTACAGCAACTGCTTAACATCAGGCGGGCCATATGTTGATATACCAGTCTGCCCCACATTGACCTTAAGTCATTAACAATGTTGTTACATGACCATTATAAATTATCATTAAATAAAATTATTAAGTACTTATTATTTTTATTTACATCTATGCAGTATAATTAGAGCATACATATTTTGTAAGTGTTATGTTTCTTTGTATAAAGGGGATGCACCAACATATGTATCCTTTTGTAGTTTTGCTGAACCTACAAACACAAATTTTTTGCTCTTAAGATCTAGTTTTTGATGGTGTTTGACCCATTGACCAGTGACCCAGTCCATACATTACAGGGACATTCTTACACAAACAATGGACTCACCCTAATATATTTTCCAGAGACCTGCACCTTGCTGTCTCAGCCAATTTCGATAAACCAAGATATTCTATTGAACAAATGGCCCATGTCACTGCTGGTTTCAATCTGTGCCCTTCATAATCTACATACTGCTGTCTGTGCCTCATGTAGTCTGCAAAAAAAAGTAATGTGGGGTGTCAAAGTTACCAAGCTTTGGTTTTACAACAAGATCAAAAGCTTTTTAAAAGTCAAATTAAGCAGTATCAGTGGTGCTACATGACTAAGAAGATTGCTAGCCGTACTTCCTTTTGGTACTGGTAATCACTCAAGAAATTTTCCAAATTTCTGGGAATACTTCTAGCTTGAGACAGACCGTATTTAACAATATGTGCAATAGCGGCTCCGCCAGCACCATTCTACAGTCCTTGAATACGCGCGTCCATCCGGACCAGAAGATTTTTTTTGGCTTAAGTTGTTGAAGGGCTCGCCGCACGTCTCTAGCCTGTCAACCTGAACCCGCGCCGCGCTGTTTTCGGTGCTCGCTGCCACTTACCTCCAACTTTGGCTTCTCCACGCTGACCACGGAGTGAAAAAACCTAGCAAATTCATTACTTGTTCACCGGACAAAGGTTCTCCATTAATTAATATTTTTTCCGTACCTACCTCTACTGCTTTTAGAATTCATTTAATTCCAAAACGATTAAGGATCTCTTGCCATGATTTCTTGCATACTTGTATATAATGAAGACATTAAGTACGGAAAAATATTAGGACTTTTGTTGCAAAAAATTAAAAAATTATAACAAATTGTAAACCAAACAAGTGTCAATACTGTCAATGTCACTGAAAGATGTCACTAGAAAAAACCGATTATTTTTAAGCTGTCACGAGCTCGAGTCAGAACGTCCCTACTAATTTTGACAGCTCTCTTAAAAAAAAGAATGTCTCTGGTTTTTGGCTTCCTATTATTGGGTCGTACATTATTGGGTCGGGCTTTCTCGACGTGTGCCAATAATGCGCAGCCCAATATTTGAAAGCCAAGGACTCAAATTAGTGGACGCGTATTATTGGGTCGTACATTATTGCCCTGTGAAAAGAGTGGCTTCGTATTATCGCCCCGGACCAAGCCTGCGCGGACCGAGAATGCTCAACCCAATAATACACGACCCAATAATAGACGTACATCATGGACGCCAATTATTGGGCTGTACATTCTTGGGTTGAGCATTATTTGGCTGTGTATTAGCGGTTCCCGGGAATAGATAGTATTTGTAGGTTAATTTACTGGTTAGTAACAATATCAATAATAATTCTCAGATTTAGATATCAATCAAACAGAGTTAAGAGAAAGAAACTGCCTACCCAATACCTATTTCTTCCATTGCAATAACTATGAAACATAGGCTGATTTTCACAAGCTACAGTATATTCAAGTCAATTAATTCAAAACTTTCATTAAGACCCTTTTCTTCTAAAGTGCCTTTAACACCGGTGAATACTTTAGAGAAACAAGAGAGTACTAGAGTGAATATTGATAAGAACATCTTAGCGCTTTTAGAAAGACTGTCTCTAGTTAAATGTGATACAGCAGAAGGGGTGAAGGTATTAGAGGACTCTATAGCATTTGCTGATAAAATTCTTCACATCAATACGGAAAATGTCGAACCGCTGTACTCAGTGCTAGAAGAGGAGTAAGTTTCGAGAACATTATTTAGCTTAGCTTTGTTAAATATCTTGTTGCAGTTTCCTTTAGAAAAGTTATTTTATTTCAGGAACTTAAGTTTACGAGATGATGTTATAACACAAGGAAATTGCCAAAAAGATATTTTAAAAAATGCTACTGTAGTAGAGGATGACTATTTTGTGTCACCCCCAGGAAACATACCTTTGCATGAAATAGAAGTTGAAGAAAGAACAGCAGAAACGAAAAAAAAATGAGAACTGAATTACAAAAAGTAATTAATTTAAAAAACTTTTTCAAAATCATAGGATCTTCTAGTAGCCAAGTTACTTATAATTTTAAGAAACCTAGTAAAGTTTTATTTAATAATATTTACATAAACTGGTTAAAAGCAATTTCTACCAAGAGCACCAAACATTTTCCTGTATTGATAAACAAGAACATGGAAGACTTAAAGAAAAAAGCTCTTCCATTTGGTGCTATATGCCACTGCATAACTGATGAGCATGACATTGGTGTCCAACATTGTCTTTCACAATTTGCTCCGGAAAAGAAAACTAATCTCCATTTGAAACTTTACATACCGAAACAGGATGCAATGCAGTACTTCATTCAGTGGCAACGTCTCAGGAAATATTGGTGGAGTTCAGTAAGTAAAAATTACCGAGACTAGTAAATATTCTAGATGGACAACCTCCTTACAATTCTGCATTCCGCATGCCTTGTTATACTATTTTTCCATTTTAACTTTATACAATATCTGGAATACTTCAGCTGCCTTTAAATTCAAACTTTTGTTTTAGATAACCACCACACCAAGTTTATTCTCTATAAATGAAATGAAGTATGTGAATGACATGACTGAGGTGGACATAGTGGCTCAATTTCCCTGGGGCCAAGAGGTGGTTGAAACTGTCACATTGAATACTCAAATCACTGTAAGTAGTTTTTTTTTCATCATCAATATTCCATAGAAGTTAGATGTCAATTGAAAAACGCTGCCAATTTAGCTTGGTCTAACTAACAATTCTGCAATTATTTATTTTAAGTATAATATTAGTATTTGTAGTATTTATTATGAATGAATGAATATTTTTTAGTAGAGATGCCCCGAATAGTTTAGGCCGAATACCATGTTGTTGACTGTACATACAGCTATGAGCACAAAAAGTGCCTGATTAAAAACTTAATAGTACTGTTTTTATCAAAGATTTCAAAAGTAAAAATAGGCTTGTTCATATAATTCCGACCGATTCTCGTTTGGTGTGTCTCGGTGGAATGCTACAACGCGATTAGTTGATGAGTTCGCATCACTCGCGCGATTGGTCGCAACTATTTGCGCAACTTGGCTCGCATTCGTGCACAGGGGTGTCACTGACATCATACCATTTTTGGTGCCCGTAAGGCCTGTCTTTACGAAGTACCTAATAAGTAATATATAAGTCAATGGTTTTTATAGGATGTGAAAAACGCGCTGTGTATCAGCTGTTCCACAACTCTAGAAGGTGCCCTGTTTATTCTCCTGCTGGACGGACAGAATAAGCCCTCTGAAAGCCACTTGAGGCTTCACAGGAAAATGGCGCCATACAAAATATCCTTTGCCTTAGACTACAAAGGTAAAGTTGAAAATAATTAGAAAATATACTTAACATGAAAATTATAAATTATTTGAAATTTGGCCTGAGAAACATCAGTTTCGGACACAACTACATAAGAGTATTCATTTTTATATTTAAGTTATTATTTAAGCCCAACAGTTTGTTTCTTGCAGATACCGACAATAAAGAAACATTGAATGAATTAGCTATCTTGCTGTACAACATATTGGAAGGTGAAAAAATATCCACCTGGCTTCCAGACTTCGCCTTATCAATGGAATCACAGGTAAACAATAGTACATTATTGTCGAGGCTCGGAAATAGCTACTTGCTGGCTGAGGATTCGTTTTAAACGGACGACCTTGGGAGTCCGTTTAATGAGGGCTATCGTTTTTTTGCTCACCAGTTGGCGCCTCTGTTTTTTTTTTCTGTTGATGGTGGTCCAAAAGACTAAAGAACAGCTGTCAGTCATTGAAGTGACAAGTGACATTTGTCATTTCAAACTATGAAAAAGACCACCATCTACACTAGCGCCCCTAGCGGCGAATTCATACGCGTTAGCCCTCATTGAATCCGAAGCTAGCAAGTAGCCTTCCAGCCGAGTCATATATAGTGCTTTTCTCAAAAATGGCACAATAAATGCAAATATAATAGAAATATTTTACAGAAGCAACGTTCTTATGTATATATTTTCACAGAAAAAACTAAAAAGATTTGCTTTGCCGCCGTTTTATTTTTTAAATTAAAAATGGAAGTGTATTTTTCTGCTGAAAATACGCCAACCTATTTGAGACATCTAAATAGTCGCGGTACCAACATTATAATAATAAGTACTGATCATCTGTTTGGCTGTTTAATGGACCTATGCCTTCATTTGATATGGCCACTTTAACTTTTAAAAAGTTTGGAACTCGACAAATAATGGAACTTGTATGCAACATTGCAGTCCCGAAATCGAGACTGCAATGTTTTTAACTTTTTAATTTTTTGACTGACCATAAACTACGCACTTCGCGACCTACTTTTTAACCGGCAACGTCGAGTTTGCCGTCCTTTTTTGAGAAAAACAGATATATGTACCTATTATTATTTATTATAGAAATGACCATAGTCTGCGTATTTTGTGTTATACTTAATTATTTTATTATCTTGTGTACCCAAGGAAGTAGTAGGTAAGTTAATGTTTCTTAAGCTCGCGAATCTTAAGGGCTCTCCACACTCATGAGCGAATCGCGGCGCGAAGCCGCGAACGTGAGTGTGGAGCCTAGTTCGCTAATCGGCGAAATCGACTCCACACTCGTTCGCGGCTTCGCGCCGCGTAGTCTGGAGCGAGCTTTACGATTCAATCGCGAGTTACGGCTTCTACAGACCCTGCAACAAATTGCATGCGATTTTAGATAATTGCCGACTAAAAAGGAGCAACGAATTTGATCGATCAAAGGCCGCAATGTCGCACATCGTATACGATTATCGGTGAGGTTTTTATAAGCTATTATGGTTGCGCTACTTACCATTATTTGATATTTACCAGTCGCTTTTCGGTGAAGAAAAACTGTGAGGAAATCATACTAAACCCAGTAAGGCCTTCTTTCCTCTCTGGATTGGAGAACGGGTGGCAGTCGCTTTCGTAAACACTAGTGCCTACGCCAATTCTTGAGGTTATTTGACAAGCGGATTCCAGGCTCCCATGAGCCGTGGCAAAAATACGGGACAGCGACGCGAGGAAGATGGATGAACTTGTTCTACTAATTTCTTAAAAGTTGGACTAGTGATGTACTTACGTTTTTACTTTTCTCATTTTAGATAAAGGAAAACTTGCTCATGGGAGTAGCTTACACAGCCGTGATCAGTGAAGGTACACTGTCAAATGGAATCATGCATTTGTTAAACAGCAACACTACCCTGAAGGTAAATTGAATAATGTTCTTGAATTGATAATGTGTCATTTATTAGAATACTGGAGCTATTTACACAAGTGGCCTATGCATGTACGACCCACGTAAATACCAATTTTATTTAATCATATGGATAAATTCAACCAATGAAATTCTAACTTTTTCTGGTTGTCATTTCAGGAACAAATACACATCGCCGATTTAAGTTCTTATGCAGCACTTTTGTTTCAAAAGTAATTATAGATTGAAGTAGAAAAGTAGTGTGAGTAACAATAATAATATTAATAAAAGATTATTAATCTAAACTGGGGTTGTCTCTCTTATTTAAAAAACAACACCTAAGTCTGTCACTTTCAAATTTATTTAGATACGATTTTATTGCAAGACAATACATACAATATGTTTTATTGAATGACACTGAGGTGCAAAAAAATACTTCAATTTGTCCATTGCTGGCCCGCTGGGAACACAGCTCGTGTCTTCGATCAAATAATCGGTTAATTACGTCAATTATACCGTTAAATAATTTAAAATTGATCTGTATATCTAGCGAGACAAATTGATACTGAATTACTCCCTTCATACCTACATCCAGTTTTATATACTAAAATAGACTACAGCAATTTCTAAACTTATTCGTTCTTTTTAATACAGCTCAGTGTAAAATATAAACACAATAATTTGATCTATAATTAGTACAAGCCCTAACTCGTTACGCAATATAAAACCGAAATATCGTACACATACATTTTGAGTTTTAGTCAGGGGAAATTTTATCCTAAATTTATTTAATTGCTTGCCTCCGTAAGTTCGTAAACATGTATGTAAACTTATGTTGAAATACTTCATTCTAGTGTAATATGTATATAATTCGTAAATATAGTAACTATCGCGGCTAACGCCATGACCCTAGGCCGCCTCGCCACAATATAGTAAACTGAAAATGCACATGGCCATTGATTGCATAAATTCTAGAGAAATCATTTCAATATGCTTCCAAAGAAAATACAATGTTAAAAAATTTGACGTGCAAACTTAGTGGTATTTACATTCGGAAACTATACAAATATCAATATCCCTCCATCTATCAGTGATAGATATTGTCAAGCTTATTTTATTATTATAGAATGGAATTACAAAATATTTTCTTTTGAAAAGCCAATATATACTTTTACAAATTAGACACTACGCTAATTTCGTAGTGCTACGCAGTAACCGCTATCATGTATGTCATGATGGTGTTGTGGTTAGCTCTTATTAACGGGTTATGTAACAACAAACCTGCTAGAGTTGCGTTCTCGCGCGCTACTCCATACATCTTGCGCGAATTCAAGTATGGACTCGCGCGCGAGAACGCAACTCATGCTAGACGGTCAGGTGTCTAATACAGTAGGGTGAGTAGGGTAATGTTTATTATAGATAAAGAAGCTTAATTAATTTAGAAATTAACTACGGATACGGGATAGGGATTTATCAATTACATTATACAATACAGACGATAAAATTCATCTATAATAAGCTTAAGAAACAGTTCAAATAACTAATAAGCAATTATTTTTGATCTGTGTTAATAATTTTATTAACAAAAAAAATATTGTATTTAGCCAATCCAAGTTTCAATTTACCGCTCTCGTAACGTTATACTGATCAGATTACGCAAATTATAATAAACAGTAATAATAATTAAGTATAAAATTACTCGCACATAAATTGGTTTCAGTAATCAACATTTCTACAACTATACTGACAATGGTTGTATATCTAGGTAAATTATTGGCTTATAAAAACACCTTCACAACACCTGTGTAAAGTTTTATTGCATCATTAAGCCGGCAGCTGCAGCTTCTTTCCTTTGAGAACTGTAAAAAGAGAAAAAAAGGGTTACTGCTTGAAGTGACACAAACGTAAAGAGCAATGAACCGGCTTCGCAGCCTAGTTCAGGGGTCGGCAAATCGTTTGCGGCTCTTCAACCCGCCAAAAAATGAACATTTAGGCCCACTTGGACCATTCACTAAACGGTTAAACCTGGAGTTACCATGGTTACCAGTACAATTTGACACTTGGTTAACGAGTTAATCCCGGGATAGTGGAATGCTGGAATGGTGCAAGTGGCGCAAGTTCTTAAAGGCTTGGCCAAACATAAGGCACGACGCAGCGCCGCGGTAGCGCGGCGCGACCGCCGCCCATGCTAACAGGTTAGCGACGTCAAACAGACTGCGTCCCACCGGCCCCTTGCGTGTTTGGCCAAGCCTTTAACAACTGAAAACAACATGTGGCTGCAACACACGTGGCTGAGATACCTAAAACTAGTAACTTCTACTGTGGTTGGCAAACCCCTGGCCTAGTTGGTAGTATATATGGCAGTTGTGAGCTCGAATCCCAATAAAAGTAAAGGCATCTAATATTTGTAGCATGAATATCCTGTAGAAATGTGTACGTATTGATCGATATAAACAAACATTATTTGGCTGTATAAGATGTATAGTCTAAGAAAAAATCGTGCCCCCAAGTTTCACAGCTAAAGAAGATGGCGCTGTACAACCTGAGTTACCGAATAATGTACCTATGGGGCCGTACAGCGACATATATGTACTACAGCTATCAAATTCGACAACACCTCTTCTACTTAGAATTACCTTTTGATATAGGTATGAATAGTACAAGCTTAGTTTGGGACTAGGTCAGTCGAGGTAATATTGCCCCAATAATATGTATTATTTATTTGGAATAACGAACATTAACATTTCTTGAATTTACTTACTTTCTTAAATAATACGTATACCTATTGATGGTCGTACGAGTCATTCTCATAATATCCAATTCTGTTCAATTTAGAACACATCTATGACCCCACGCATTTAATTCCACTGGTTCTTACAAACGAGCGTGACTTAACTACACGTAAGCGTGTGTGTGTGTGTGTGTGTTCCATGCTCTGTCTACTCTTAATCAAAAGCCATGCTACTGCTACGCTTCGTGAATTATATGATATATTGATCCTCTTCCCCCCGGACCGCCGCAAGGCGTTGACGTGCTTATTTAGTCCGCGACAATTATTTTCTTTAATTAAATACAATTTTTAACCCTAATAAATCGGCGAGTAAAATAGGAGTGCATAAATAACAGCAAGTGATCACGCCGCGCGTTGAGCCACACTTCTGCTCCGCGTGTGCTTCTGCTACCCTGGTACGTTGTCGCAGCGTCGCCCGTTGCTGCGTCGAGTGCTACGATACAACCCTACGGCATAGATGTGCTACGGCTGCTACGAAGCACTTGCTACGCCGTATCTGCTACGCCGGACTATGCTGTGAGCTCCGATCTACTCCTGTTACCCTGGTACTTTGCACTGATATTACACAAAAACAACCAGCGCTACGTCTCGATTTGGACTCATATTTTAAAGTTCTTCGCAAGCTTAACCTCTTGTACTTTTATAGTGCCCTAGTACGCAGACAAAATGACAGACAGTGAAAGTGGCGATGAATTAAAAACTCCGCCGAACTACGGCACAAAGCGTAGAAACAAGAGGCCAAGGGACAGTCCAGGGACCGAACTGGATAGCTTTAAGGAGGAGATGAAGCAAATGTTCAAGAGCCTACAAAATGAGGTCAAACTCATAAACCCGACCCTACAACAAATAAAAGAATCTAACTCTAAAATAGAAAATTTCTATCGAGTACCTGACGGCACAAAACGAGGAACTGAAAAAACAGGTGCAGAAGTTGGAAAAGGACCGGCAGCAGGACAGAGACTACATCAACCTTTTGGAGGACAAAATTGAGGACATGACACGGGACAGCCGTAAGAAAAATATAGAGATTAAAAACGTCCCTAAACAGGACAAAGAGACCCGAGAGGACCTGGTAGCCATGGTCACCAAATTGTCCGCATCTATTGGACATAATACATCGCCTTCGGACATTTCGAACATATACAGGGTCCGTAGCCGGCAAAACGATAAACAAAATATGCCCATTATAGTAGAAATGGTGTCAGCCATACACAAGACCGACATATTGCGGAAATGCAAAGAATACAATCAAACGAACAGACAGAACAAACTAAGTACCAAGCAACTCGGACACACTTCACTGGAAACCCCGATCTACGTCACGGAACACTTAACTGCCAAAGCGGCTCGCCTGCGTTTTCTGGCTCGTGACTTATCCCGCTCAAAGGACTATGAATTCTGTTGGACTGCACTAGGGAAGGTATTTGTTAGGAAAAATAAGACCTCACCAATAATATTAATAACAAGTGAGGCGCAGATACAAAGACTTTTTCAGCAAACGTGACTAGCCATGTTTATTTTCTGTTATTGTAATTCTAACGCACAATTTTTGGCTATGTATTACTGGATTATGATCTCCCTATTCAACCTAGATTTAAGAAAATTAGTCTATACTACATTATTTACAACAATAAAACACACGACTACACATTTGTCACAGTATAACATAATAAATAACCTTATGTATCACTTACACTCTCACACTTACAATCAAACTCAAACCTTACTAAAAACACACCCGTTACATGTAAAACGAAAAACATATCTACTTAGAAACAAATCCAAAATCAACTATAATGATGGCCTTATGGATCTATGCAGATCACCAATTTATGGCGCAAATACGGTAGGAAATAACTATACACAATTAAGTAAATATACAAACCCGTATGCTACTCTATCTGACATATATATAGATTCTAATTATGGATGACACACTTACAACTATAAATCTAATAGACGATTTAAACATTGCGCAATCCATGAAATGCAACACTGAAAACATCTCATTATATACAACTTTCCATCCATCAGATTTCACTATAGTTTCCCAAAACATAAGAAGTGTTTATTGCAACATGGACTCCCTACTAGTAGTTTTAAATAATTTTAAATTTGACGTCGACATTATTATTCTAAGTGAGTGCCGATTGCACCCTCACAAACTCGTCTCAGCAATAGAAAACTACACACATTTTTCATCTTCTAACCACCTAAATCAAAATGATGGGGTTGTTGCGTACGTTAGTAATAGCCGTAAATATAAGATAAGAGAAATTGTACTAACACATGCCTCATGTTTAGAAATTTCTACTCACGACACTATAATATTAGGCATATATAGATCCCCATCAAATAGTAAAGCAGACTGTTTCATATCCTCTCTAAGTTCTCATCTTGACACTATCAAGTCAACTAAAAATATTATCATAACCGGAGATATTAATATCAATATAGGAGAAAAAACCAATGAGCAATCTTTTGAACAGGCTAACAGATTAAACTACCTTAATATGTTGGCAATGCACGGCTTGTTACCTGGACATATACTACCCACAAGGGAAGGTGCTTGCCTTGACCATTTTATGTTGAAGCTCGACAATAATCACTCGAACGCTAAAACTCTAGTTCTAGACACAACGATAACTGACCACGCGATGATACTTCTTAAAATCGGTAGCACTGATATCCCTAAATGCTATAATAAAAAGAAAATTAAAGTAAATTTCGAGAATGCACACAGTACTCTCCTAAAAGACAACCTAGCAGAATTATTCGGTTTAAATGATCCTAATACACTAACGGAAATGTTTATACAAAAAATTAGGCGATGCCTCTTGGAAAACACTATTGTCACTTTAATTCCAAGGAGTAATCGCATCATTAAACCATGGATTACCCCAGGAATTCTAAGATGCATCAGGAATAGGAACTATATGCAGAAAAATGTTCAAAGGAATCCAGACAATATCGTACTAAAAATTACTTATAAAAGATACCGCAATTACTGCAATACCCTAACCAAAAACCTAAAAAGAAAATACGAAAAGGAACAATTAGATAAAGCTAGTAACAACCCTAAGATGCTCTGGAAAGCGATAAATAAGATAACTAACCGCAAACCTGTTAGAACTGAGAATAAAGAGCTACTAGACATCAGAGAATCGCCTACGGAGTCAATAAACGCTGTCAACCAGTATTTTTCTGACATCGGTAAATCTCTCGCTGAACTTATTCCACCGGCTACTAGTAATCCAATAAGTCATGTAGCACTCGATGATTCGACTTCAAATAACACTGTCGTAAACTCTTTTGCTTTATTAGAAACAGATTCCAGCGAAGTACTCTCAGTCTTGTCCAACTTAAAATCAAGTAGTGCTCCTGGATGGGATGGCATCTCAACTCAATTTTTAAAAATGGCCAGTAATACCGTAGTCCCTATAATATCATATATGGCAAACCTGTGCTTTGAACAGGGAGTATTTCCTGACGCCCTTAAACAAGCGGTCATTACCCCTATTTACAAGGGAGGAAGCAAAAGTGACATATCTAATTACAGGCCAATATCGGTCCTACCCGCTCTCTCGAAGGTTCTGGAAAAACTGATAAACAATAGACTAACCAATTACCTAAATAAATTTAACATCCTATCGAAAGCACAATACGGCTTCAGAAAAGGTATTTCAACGGAGGACGCTGTAACGGCACTATCTGAGCTTATAATTAATAACGTAGATAAAAACAAAAAATGTTTATCGGTTTTTCTAGACCTGAAAAAGGCTTTTGACACCGTGTCGGTTCCCATCCTTATTAACATCTTGGAAAAGAAAGGCATAAGAGGCACCTCTCTATCTCTCTTTAGTAGTTACCTCCAGAACCGAACACAGAAGGTCAAACTTGGTGATTGCATTAGTGATGAACGCCCCATATCCTACGGAGTACCACAAGGTAGTGTTCTAGGCCCTACGCTGTTCCTAGTTTATATAAATGAACTATGCAACATGTCTATTGAGGCGGGAACTATATTTACTTATGCAGATGACACAGCTGTGGTATTCTCAGGAGACACCTGGGAGGAGGTCCGCCTCTCTGCAGAACTTGGCCTCACAAAAATCGCTAGCTGGCTGCAGAGACACTTGCTCACCCTTAACACCATCAAAACCAACTTTATTTGCTTCGCCAACTGTAACCGTTCACAGCCAGAGAAAGAATTTTCAATTAGGATACATAATTGCGGCAACTCACTGGCCATCTGCTCCTGCCCATCTATTTGCAAAGTGGAATACACAAAATACCTTGGAGTTACAATTGACCAGCGCCTCACATGGCATCTTCATGCTGAGAACATAATGAATAGGATCCGCAAACTGACCTGGACTTTCAAAAATCTTAGGCATGTAGTAACAAAAACTGTGCTAAATCAAGTTTACGTATCGCTGGCTCAATCCGTCATCACATATTGTATCTCTGTGTGGGGTGGTGCCACAAAGACTAAGTTTCTTGAGCTTGAGAGAGCTCAAAGAGCATTGCTAAAAGTCATGCACCAAAAGCCATTCAGATTCCCTACTAACGACCTCTATTTACTCTGCAATCTGTTATCTGTAAGAAAATTGTATATTCTAAATCTTATTCTAAAAACACACAAGCGAACCACATACAAAAAAGACAATACATGCACACGTAGGAAAAAGACTAATGTAATTAAAACCCATACAGTGAAAACTGCATTTGCCAGAAGACAGCAACAGGCACAATCTTGCAGTCTATATAATCAAATAAACAAACACATTGACATTTATTCCTGCACTACATACGAGTGTAAAAGTAGGTTAACTAAATGGTTACAAACTAAAAGCTATAACGACATAGAAAACTTAATTTCAAAATAAGTATAGCGAACATTAGTACAGACCCAAACAAACAAACACACACACACACACACACACACACACACACACACACACACACATCTTTTCTATATTAAGTACCCTATAGTAGTATAATTACATTGAAATCATGTTTAGTTGTTTTGTTAATGTTAAAAAAAAAAAAAAAAAAAAAAAATGTAGTTAAATATACTTTATATACTTCTAAGTTAACTGTTAACTAACCGCGTGGAAGAGCGGTGCTCTCTTAGCACAAGTGTTTTCTCACTTAAAAAGAGGCACCAGCGCAGATATTGTAATTTGTGTTTTTTAAGCTACCGAATAAAAATATTTTGATTTTGATTTTTTTTGATTTTTGATTGAGGGGTGAATCAACTTTTTCTTGTCTCGTAATAGTTACGGTCTCCTGGGTCACTCTTTAAAACTTGATTTGATTAACCTCGTACGGCACAATATGCATTACAAATTTACAATGATAACTCCGTTTCAATCTAATTAGAACCTTTCATAAACCAAATAAAGTAGCATTTCTTTAGTTTCATTGCTTTTTCAAACAAATAAAAATCATCCGAATTTATTATACTACAAGGTTCAAATTCAAAATTGGAAAACTTTGTATGGTGGGCCTTCCGAGGTTAAGGCACTTAAGGCCCCGTAGGTTCGTGTTTCGAGTTCTTCTCTTACTGAGCATGAGCGAGGTGGATGTGCGCGTTCGGGACCGCAGATTTGCGCGCTTTTGTGCAAAAATTGTTACAAATTTTTATAGTGCGTTTTAGACCTATGTTCATGACTTTTCTATCAATCGAAAGTAGAGAAATCAGGATTTGAATCGATGAAGTCACTAGAGAAAACCCTCAAGATTTCTAATACATTTTTTGGAAACCGTTTGCGATCGAAAAAAGCGGTACGATTTTTCAAAAACTCCGCTTTCTGAACCTACGGCACCTTAATTCACAAAACACCCCATCATCTAATGTAAGGACGCTAACCATGCAGAATTTCGAACATTGACTCGCCTGTTCCTATCTTTATCGCACGCGCGTAATTATATTGCTGTCCCGCCCATGATGCCGGCGAGACTGCAATATAATTATGCGCGTGCGATAGAGATACGAAGAGCCCGCCTCGAAATTATTCGTGCTTAGTGTCCTTACTTTACGGCGGACACGCCATACATCAAAAATCATAATATGCGTTTCTATGTGTAAACGGCACGTCTGTACACGCGTCATGCGTCGTTGTGCGAGTGCGAGTAAGTTGCTTAAAAATCGAACTGAGCGTCCGCCAAAAGCTCGTCAATCTGCTGTCGCGGGGCGAGTTAATTCGAATCAGGGTGGTGCGTGGCCGTTCTGTATCATAATCCTATTACTTATTCTGTGCTTTAGCCACTACACAGTTTGATGCTCTAATAGTCTAATATAACATATCTACATGATACGACCCTCCACCATTATGCAAATCACCAATTGAAATATGTTTACCTTTCGTGATGTAAAGATAGAAGAAATCGCAGTACAGGACAGTCTGCACGACGCCAGCAACGATAGCGATTAACTCGTAATGATCCTCCACGACGTAGCGGTACACCTGAAAACCAAATTCGAATCATTGCATCTAATTACTAGTTTTAAAGTAGTTAAAAGTTATGATGATGATTTTGATTGGTTTTTTTTAATATTCGTAGTATAAATCGGTTTATAATGCCCGATTTTTTTACTGCTATCAATTTACTACATCTAATACTGGATACTACTTATCATAGAGAGAGAGAGAAAAATCTAGCTATAACATTTCTGTATACACAGTCAATGACTTTATCTTTAATCTTATGTAACTCTCTTGTAATAATTTATTAATAGGAACATTACATGTTATACTACAGTATTGTCAAAGTAAATCAGTATTATTTTTTACAACTAAAATTGTAGAAATGCTATAGAAATTGGTACCATAATTCGTGATAATTCCGAGGATCCAAATAAGGGTGGGGACTTCTAACCATAATTATGAGTAAACAATTAAATTAAATAACCATTAGGGCATTAGAATAAACAACAATAATTAATAAATTATTTTGTAAAATAAACTTTGAATTTCACATGGTCTCATTAGACAGCCAAGATGGGGGTTTTCAGAAAAAAGTGTACCATTTACATTTTTTAGAAAAACTAACAACTCTTGGATTATATCGACTCAGAATCAAGAGGACTATTGATTCATGTATAGCTAGTAGTTGTACCGTGACGAATGGCGCAAAATGAAGGTCTACACCCAAAGGGTATAGAAAAGGGCTAAAGAGAGAGATAGTTGTAATACCACGATCCCGACTAAAAAAAAAGTGTTCCTAGTTTTTCATGACAATTTTGGGTGTCAGTTGTTGTAGTTGTATTGTATTATTCAATTCAATTCAATTATTTATTTTCAAGATAACATGATCCCATTGTGTTAGTATTACATATTATAAGGCTTAAAAACTATGTTAATACTTAAAAGTTTTATTAGATTTAATTAATTTAATTAAGGTTATCATTATTGGACAACAAACTTGATCAGCAATCATCCTTAGAATGCTGTTTGAGCTATCCCTGGTTCTCCGCAGTAATGAGGCCGCTTTCTTGCGTATAATTGCTACAAAGCCATCGGTTCGAGCCTCCGCAAACATGGCGGAGGCGCTACAGAACCTAGGCAGCCCAACCAGCACTCTGAAGGCGTTGTTGTACACCACTCGTAGAGCGTTATACGATTTTTGGGTATAGCTGACCCAAAGGCTACCTGTGTAAAAGGATGAACAAAACGCCTTAAACAAAGTTATTTTTACCGCTTTTGAACATCTAGCAAACCTTCGGGCCAGCATATTCGCCCTTACGCACAACGCTCTCCGTGTCCTCATCGTCCTTTAAGTCGTCGGTAACAATATGCCCTAAGTATTTAAACCTATAGACTCTCTCGAGAGTGATCCCGTTGAGTCGAACTGGGGGCACATGTGAGGGGCATTTGTTACCGGACTTAAAAACCATTACCTCACTCTTTTTACCATTGTAAATCAAACCGTGTGAGGAGGCACAGGACTCGCATATGGAGACAAGTTTGCGGAGCGCGCCAACCGAGGGCGCCAGCAGCACCATGTCGTCTGCGTAACTGATGTTGTTCAGGCACACGCCATCAACATGGCAGCCGACATGAGTGCTGCTAAGCTGCTCGATCAGCGCGTCTACATATAAGTTGAATAATATTGGTGAACTTAACCCACCCTGTCGTACGCCACATTCGAGCCTATACGGTTCCATAAGATTATGAAAACACTCAACCAAACCATCCAGTACAAGGGCTGTTGTCGGTATCACATTGGTTCATAATGATAATATTCAAACCTTACACTAAGAATCACAGCTTTATTATATGTCAGTGATGGTGAACCATTAAATTTTATTAATAATGGTATGTAACAAATAATAATTACCCAGTTAAGTAAATAGAGGGCTCGGTATGATCCAAGGGCAAACAGGTAATGAGAAGTGATGCTCTCCGCTTCACCCGTCTTTGATACTAAGAACAGCTGTGGCAGGATAGCAACTGATTCCAAGTAAATGGAGAAGGTCCACATGACCTGAAAATGACACAAATATTATTACTATCAATTTGAAATAACCTTATTTTCTCTCGCGGGAAAAAACTGAAGAAATTGGAACCTTATGTAAATCTATAAATTGTATATACAGATGTCAATCACAATGAAAAAAATCAAGTCAACGTGGGACTCAAACCCAAATCCTTAGATTGCCGGTCCAATACGTTACCATCTGTATATACTATTTATAGATTGTAATAATGTGGTACGTCCCACAATAAAAAAGGAAAAAGTATATTAACATTTATGTAATTCTATTTTAAGTTCAAAAGTCTTCAATACAATATCTCGAGTTATGAACTGCTTCCCGCCATGTATGGAATTATTTAAAATAGTACAACAAGACACACAAGATACATGGACAAGATAGGTATAGACATTAGTTTCTGGTGTATAATTCCTTTATGGATTGTACTCTTTATAAGGTTTCCAAAAAAAATTAATTCTATAGAAATCAAAATAGGTTGTGATAGTTTAGTGTAGTTTATTAGATTATTTAAAAACGGGTCACTCACGTATTATTAAGTCGAATAGCTTGACCTGTTTTGGTCCACTTTATGAGGACCGTCTTCACGGAGCACCAACACATCTTCACTGGTCGAGGGCGCGGCGTGAGTACCCATTTTAAAATAATCTAATATGTTTGAGTCTCACAGGAGTTTTATAAGTTTAGTTTATTTATTTCATGATAAATTACAATATAAATTATTCTAGCACACAACAACAATGAATGTGTTTTTTATTTTTATTGGCAGTGGTATTGGTAGTGGTGATGACTGATAATTTGACCAAACAGAAAGTCTCACATACATACTAAATATCTCTATCTGAGGATAAATTCATGGAAAATCAATTAATTATTATGATACTGTAGTGTTTTTAGACTAAGACTGCACTGTCCGTCTGTCTGTCACCAGGCTGTATCTCATGAGCCATGATAGCTAGACAGTTTATATTTTCACAGATGATGTATTTCTGTTGCCGCTATAACAACATTACAAATACTAAAAATAAAATAAATATTTAAGTGGGGCTAAATAAATATACAATAAACGTGATTTTGATTTTTTTGCCTTTTTTTGCATAATGGAACGGAACCCTTCATGCGCGAGTCCGACTTGCACTTGGCTGGTTTTTTTTTTTCTGAGAAACCATATTAAATAAGATATGATTTGGAGACTCCTGTCTCCAAACCATATCTGTCTGTCTGACCGGTCTTATGTGCAATCAAGTGTTTACATACATACTCCTTCTGATGCAAATGTAAACTCTATGTCAGATAAGTCAAGAATAAGAAGCTAATTAAGATAAGATGATTATTTAATTGGTATTTTTGACAAGACTCACCTCTAGCACAGTGAAGTCATGGTGAATCAGCAGCGCCAGCACAAAGCATGGAACCAACAGAAACTCAATTCTGAATGTGTCATGGTTATGGTCATAGGTGGCTCTGAACTTGACGTAGATCAAATAAACAGTAGCGCAAGAGGCGACGATGAACACCAATTTCATAACAGTGTTATAAGCAGACACGTAAGTCGTCAACAGATCTAAATATCGCATCGTATACACAATTGCAAAGAGTATCTGCGATTTTCCCGATATACCTGTAAATAGACAGAAAACCAATACGTTTATTAGGACCAAATACTCTTCGACGATCACTCCACATAACATAACAGACGCCGAGCATGCCGGTCATGTTACTACCCAAAGTGGAATCTTATTGTACCTGCACATGATCTCGTTTTCCATATTTTGAGTAATAGTATAATAATAGCTAGAAGGTGGGACAAATCACCAAGTAAACGGAATAAATTCATGGTTTAATATTTTAGTGCACTCCTTATCTTTTTAACGCCGCGTATACTATCATCTATCAAGCGAAAATGACGTGGCTGAATGACAGAACCTTCTTGGGCTTCTGGTTTGAGAAGACAGATAATCAAAATGTATTATTAATTTATCACATAGAGCACCATTCGACCCTTGATAGATAATTCTAATATGTGAAATTCTTAATTCATATATATCATTTTCAATATCGAAATATTTTAAAGGGCCCCTCACACTCATGCGCTAAACTCCACACTCATGAGGGCCCTTAACAAAAGACGGACGTTGTTTAAGCCTCTATTTAAAACGGATATGCAGTGCAGTGTTATGGCAGTGTTTGACAGTTAACTTGACAGATATTAATTTGAGGTTAGTTTTCTGAAAACTTAATACAAACGTGACCTCACGTGTAAAAATTGATTCAGAAGTTTATTTCAAATGGTGTGAATTAGTGATTAATTGTAAATTTAACTTGAGTTCTCAAAATGGTACGCCATAATAATCAGCTGCCCAACAACCTCACGCAACTGCAAAATCTAATCAAAAGGGATCCAGAATCATATAAGGAAGAATTCAATCAACAATTGGCTCATTTTGAAACCACTTTGGAGATATTTAACCTTAATCCGACGCAATACAACAAGAAACTAGATGAACAATCTATGTTCCTAGCTCAAGTGGCCCAGTGTTATTTGGAAGACATGAAATTTTTTCCTCAGAAAATAATTGATATCTTAAAAAGTCACAACACGACTTTGCACAATGATATGCGTCTTGCATTGTGTAAATGTTTAATTTTACTGAGGAACAAAAACTTCATTACACCTTTTGATTTGTTGGAACTGTTTTTCAACTTACTGAAATGTCAAGACAAGCACCTGAGAGAATTCTTAAAAACTCATATCATAACAGATATTAAGAACATGAATATGAGGCATAAAGATATGAAATTTAATTCGACACTGCAGAACTTTATGTTTTCTATGCTGAGGAATTCTGATGCTAAAGCTGCAAAATTATCATTGGATATTTTAATAGAGCTTTATCACAAGAATATATGGAATGATCAGAAGACAGTTAACATAATTGCTGACATCGGATGTTTTTCCAAAGTAACTAAGGTAATGGTTGCTTCATTAAAATTCTTTTTGGGTCGAGATGAGGCCGAAAAGGAAGAGAACTCGGACAGTGAGGATGAAGTGGATCCAAGGGATACCATGATTGCCAATAAATTTAACAAAAAAACAAGGAAAAGAGATAAGATGGTAGAAAAAGTGAAGAAAGTTGCAAAGAAGTTAAAAAAGAAGAAGGAAAAAGCTCCTGTATTTAATTTCTCTGCACTGCACTTACTTAACAACCCACAAGGTTTTGCTGAGAAACTGTTCAAATTAATGGAGCCATCTAATGAAAGATTCGAAGTGAAACTCATGTGCCTTGATGTCATCTCAAGGCTTATTGGATTGCACAATTTGTTCTTGTTTAACTACTATCCATTCATTGCAAGGCTCTTGCTGCCACATCAGAGAGAAGTCACTAGAATACTTCAGTTTGCGGCCCAGGCTTCCCATGAACTGGTACCAGCTGAAATCATAGAACCAGTCATGAGGGCTATTGCAAATAATTTTATCACAGAAAGGAACTCCGCAGATGTTATGGCTGTTGGATTAAATGCAGTAAGAGAGATCTGTGCCCGCTGTCCTCTTGCTATCACAGAGGACCTGTTGAGAGATTTAGTACAGTATAAGAACTACAAAGAAAAATCTGTCATGATGGCTGCCAGATCACTCATTCAGCTCTACAGACAATCAATGCCCACTCTTCTGCACAAAAAAGACAGGGGAAGGCCAACTGAAGCTTCCTTAGAGCTAAAAACAAAGAAATATGGTGATATGGAGATTAAGGACTATGTGCCGGGCTCTGAAGTTCTTCTAGAAAAGAAGGATATCACTGAGGATGAGAAAAAGAAAAAGAAAGGAAACAAGAAAAAGGGTAATGAGTCTGATAGTGATGACTGGGTGGATGTTAATTCAGATGAGTCAGAAATTGATATATCTGACAGTGATGAAGATAGTGATGATGGAGAAGAAGAGGAAGAAGAGGTTGTCGAAGAAGAAGACAATGATGAAGATACAGGAAATAAAGATAACCAACCAAAAGGAAATAAAGCAAACATTGATAATGTAAACACTAGGAAAACATTAAAAGCCAAAAGAAAGTTAAATAAAGAAGATATTGCAGAGAAAGTTGAAACTGCGAGAAATATAGCAATGGAAACTATTTTCACTGATGAAGATTTTAAGAGAATTGATGCTGCACAGGTTAAGAAACATGTGAGTGGAGTAAAGAGAAACAAGAGTTTTGTAGAAGATGAAGAGGAGTCTGGAGAATTAGTCCAGCTCTCTGCTATTGAGAATATTCACAAAAAGAGGAAGCATGACAAAAATGCTAGATTGGAATCAGTTCTCAAGGGAAGGGAAGAGAGAGACAAATTTGGTTATAAAGATAGAAGGAAGAATATACATTGCTCTAAAACTAACCGAGAAAAGAGGAAAACTAAGAACTATCAAATGGTCAAACATAAAGCTAAGGGCAAAATCAAACGATCATTTAAAGACAAACAGATAGCTTTCAGAAATTATTTGATTAAGCAGAAGAAAATGAAATAACGAAAATTTTTACCTACCTTTTCTCAACTCTGTATTGTTTTCTTTAAAATATTTGTTGTTTCCTTTAAAAGTTTTTTTATTTAATTCCACGCGATCCATTTTATTTTGAAGGTGAAGGGTGAAGACTGTGAAATAATTAAACTATATTTGGTCAACCAAATCTAGTCACTAGGAAAAGGCGGCAAATTTAAAAAATGTAGGCGCGAAGGATGTCCCATAGAAAATTTGAATTTCGCGCCTTTTTCTACCCTGACAAGATTTGCTTGACAAACTATAAATATTTATCATTCGAACCACAGACCTAAAATTTATGCTTATGATTCGAACATAGATCTAGTTCTATAGATGTGCTATACGCGTGCGCCCATGAGGGACAGAACATACGCAATGCGACAAAATGAAAAGCCACGTTTTAAAGGGCCCTCCACACTCCGCGTAGTCTGGAGCGAACTTAACATTCCTGAAAACATACCAGAAACCACCTACGTAATTTGGTCGGCTTTTTATTTTATTTTAATGTATGGATGGTATAGATGGTATTTACTTCTACACTCCATATTTTAATGGACTAGGGCATTTGGTCGGCTTATTTGTTGCCCACCATGAACCATACTAAATTTACGGTGGGGATTTAAAAAAATGTGAGACTGTGACAAGGACAAACAATAATAACGCTTTCTCTGCTACTCCTACTGAAAGTTCCATAAGATCATCTCTCGGCTCTACCATACCATTTCCTCCGCTATGGTACGTCTATGCATTCAAAATTATCACTTTCCCAGCAAGTCCACCAACCAATATGATAAATCAACTTAAAATTGAGTCTTGTGGATAAAATGCAACTTATTAGCTATCGGTCATAGAAGATCAAAAAGTGCATTTTCAAACTCGTGTGGTGAATAAAAACTAAAAATGGAAATACTCAAATAAAAAGATTAATTTCGAACATGATTTGCAATAGTTTGGTCAGGGACTGTTTCATTTCAAACATAGACAGAGAGAATCATACTGTCTTTGTCTTACACTAGTACTAGCACCCAAAAGAAAGGGATAAGTACAGCTTTTTTAAAATCGCAAACCAAACTGTATAACGTATAAAGACCCTTATGTGTATTCGAAAATTAGAACGCAGCCTTTTATTTCTTATGTTGGCAGCCTCAGCCACCTGTCACTGTCATTAGCATCGTCATAATGTCATATTCTATTTTGTAAATGTCAACCCAAGTATGTTTTTTCACCAATCGTTTTAAAACATTTTGCTTCTTAAAGAATATCGGTTTCCTACAAACAACTTATTGCAAATACGTTAATTCGCTTCGAAGTGTTCTCTGACGAAAATAAAATAAGTAAATAACAGTGATTAAAAGTTTCTGGTCTTGTTGTACTATTATCGCAATGTTAAAGCCAAAGGCGTTGACTCAGGTCCTAAGCCAAGCAAACACGGGAGGAGTTGAAAACACATTGTACGTATCACGAATTAATAAGAAATGTTAGGTTGCTGGTTGCTCATAACCAATAAGTCCAATAACTATTTCTTATTAAAAAAGCTAAAGCTATGGCTTTCGGACGGAATTAAAAGATGTGTGCGGTTAGGTAGTTTATCATATGTATTATATCGTATAGAACGTATTATATATTATAACTATGGATGACTGTTAATATATTTGTTTTATTTTACATAAATCACATGCCCATGCTATATACTGTAGGTTATAGGTTTACCTGTCTTTTAGGAAACTAAATATTTTCTTTTATGCCGTTTAGTACAGCTTTGATGTCTACCGGTTCTCCAACTCTCCCTCAATTGCTCAAAGGTTAACTGGAAGAGATCCCTGAAAGGGATAAGTTCGCCTTTGTACAAATGATGCGTTTTTCTCTTGTTTTATGTTTATTTTTGTACAATAAAGAGTTTTACTACTACTACTACTTATTTTTTTTATTTTATTTACAGGTTGCTAAACCACCAAGGAGCTCTTTTGGCATATTCTGGATACAATGAC
Source organism: Cydia strobilella (assembly GCF_947568885.1). Classification (NCBI taxonomy): domain Eukaryota; kingdom Metazoa; phylum Arthropoda; class Insecta; order Lepidoptera; family Tortricidae; genus Cydia; species Cydia strobilella. The sequence continues at coordinate 7,991,178 of NC_086049.1, read as the reverse complement.
AAAGATGCCAGAGTTACTGCTGCGATTGCGAGTAACGTGTGGTCTGCATATGAAAAAAACGGCAAAAATGTTTTCAAAGAAGACAAATTGCACTTAATATTGGTAGATTGTAATAATGGAAAAATTGCAATTACCCAAGTAGCTAATTTACTGCTGTGCTTATATGCCAAAGAATCTGTGGGATTCGGAATATTGAAAGAGAAGATTAATGCTATAGCACAGTATTTAGAGGGGCCTTTGAAACAAGTTGCTAACTCATAATATCTACTTGCCATTTTTAGACTTAAGTGTTTATCTATTACAATTTTTACATACACCTATTTCAAAAATAAAAATGCAAGTATCTTGACGATTATTTTATTATAATAATATCCAATTAAACATTGAATTACATTTTAACTGTATAAACGAAAAGTAATTTATCCCTGATTATATAGCCATCAAGTTGATGTCGCAAAATAAGTGCGAACGTGGCAGGCCCAGATGGAGATGGTGGGGCCAACTTAGACACCTTCATAATAACTAGCCAGGCCGGAAAAAGCTCAACAACGGGAGTCATCGAGGAGGGAAGGCCTTTGCCAAGCAGTAGGACACTATAACAGGCTATTAAAAAGTAGAAATAATGCCCTGTGTGAGCGTAGTGTACATTATACTCAATCATGTTTATCATTAAGGACAACTTTATGCACTTCTTCATATAATTTATGTTTTTCTCGGTTATGCACTCTTAACTCATGACTCAGCAGTTTCCGCCTGAAACAAAACAACAATATTTATACAGGGTGGAATTTCAAATAGGGCAATGAGGGCTAAAAATATGATAAACAAACTACAGAAATTTACACCAATGTCCTTAACTACAGTAAAATCTATAGATAATCCGGCACTTCAATGGTCTGGAATATCCAGTAATCGGGCACTAAACTTGGGATACAAATGACCATTTTATGTCCTAATTTACTATGTGCGTTTACATTTTCGCCCTTTAATGTCTTATATGGCGAAGTTCCAGATAAGAGTAGAATTTTCTTTGAATTTAGTACTTTAGTAAAAAGTATTTCTACAACATTACTAAAAAACACATCAATAATATGCAGATTTGCTCTAACTTCCATTAATCCGAATTTTTAGTGCCGGATTAGTGAGATTGTGCTGTAATGATAATTATCTGGGAGACCGAGCTTTGCTCGGAAAACATATAAAAACTCAAAAATGCGTTTTTCCCAAAGACTAGCTAGATCGATTTTGCGCCCCCAAAAACCCCCATATAGCAAATTTCATCCAAATCGTTAGAGTCGTTTCCTAGATTCCCGAAATATATATATATATATATACAAGAAGTTTGTTTAAAGGTATAAGATATTTGAACAAAGGCAAAATTTACTGCCTCGGACGAGATACAAACTCCCAACTGGTATGCCAGACTTTTAACCATTTTAGCAAACAGCATACATTTCCACCATATCCTTCAATGCTATTACTACCTTTAAGAATTAGTAAGCTGAATTTTTTTATTTATTGGAATGATGAATTCCAAACATGTTCTTAACATTTGGAAACAGATAATACAAATTCGAACTTATCTCTGTTTAATGTTACAGTAATACCTTACCTTGTCCATAAATCACGACCACAAATAGTGCATCTGTATCTAACATTTAAATGGGCAGCGTCGTAATGTTCCTGTAGTGATTTATTTAACCGAAATTGTTTCTTGCATTTACTACACTGTAACATAAATTATGAATGTCAAATTAACGAACAACGGCAATGTTTTGAATCTCTTAAAAGCCAAAAATGTGTCATGTTTTCAAGAAAATAATACGAATGATACAAATTAATCTTTAATTTTTAGGGTTCCGTACCCAAAGGGTAAAAACTATTACTAAAACTCAGCTGTCCGTCCGTCTGTCTGTCCGTATGTCACCAGGCTGTAGCTCAAGAACCGTGATAGCTAGACAGTTGAAATTTTAACAGATGATGTATTTCTGGTGCCGCTATAACAACAAATACTAAAAACATAATAAAATAAATATTTAAGTGGGGCTCCCATACAACAAACGTGATTTTTTTTGCCGTTTTTTGCGTATTGCGTACGGAACCCTTCGTGCGCGAGTCCGACTCGCACATGGCCGGTTTTTTTATCTAATGGCAATAGTGCCTATTCCTATTTAAAGGATCCAAAAATGAATATCAGATATTTGCATTTGCAAGCACATACAGCTCCAATGTATAATAATCATGCAACAATTTTACCTCAAACTTTTTACTAGAATGTGTCAGCTGATGTTTCCTCAAGTTGCTCGGGTTGACGAACTTTGCAGGACACTCGGAACACAAGTAGGGCCTCTCGCCTGTGTGTATCCTCATGTGAAGAGTTAGGTAAGCCTGCTGTTTGCCTTTATATGGACACAATGAGCAGGGGAAATTGCATTTGTCCGAGTGTAATAACCTGCAATAATTTATTTACATATTTTTTATTAGTAGACTAATTTTGATTTGTACCTTGGCCTGAGCAAGGGTGCGAATCTCCTCGCTTCGGGCAAACTCAGCTCCGTTCGGCTCAGCTTTGCTCCGAGCAATTATTAGGGTTGGCAGAACTTGTCGTCCCTTTGCGTGCACGACCACAGATAAGATAATGACATATACTAATACTACTCTTTGATAATGACTTGAATTTTGACAACCCTAAATAGCCGAAAGGGATAGTACCTATAGTAGTAGGTTTTTTAGGAAGTTTCCTTTCTGTACAGTAGTACTATTATTTAATCTGTGGCCTGAGCCTAGTTGACTTAAGGCATTCTCTACCAGTCACCCATAGGGCAAAACAGAAATTATCGAATGTGAGTGCAGTAAGTAAAATAATTAAATTAACTTTACACAAGTTTATGTACCATAACTTCTTAAGTTTTTACCAATTCAGGTCATTTTTGTATTGAAGATTACAAACATTTAAACTTACAAGTGATTCCTCAATGCCCCTGCTGTGTAGGATATTTTGCCACAAATGTGACAAGTGTACTTCTCAGTACGTAAATGTACAGTTTTCTTGTGTCTTCCCAAGTTGGAGACAAGTTTCCCACATATTGGACAAGGAGGACAAATGCAGTTTTGCTTAAGACGGTGCTCTTTCAGCAAATCCTGAAACCATTTAAACTTACAGCTCACATTTGATTTAATGAAGGACATGTTATGTTACAACATGTGTAGCTCTACTGTTAATTTAAGAATAATGAGCTATAAACTATCTATAGTTCGTTTTTTTTGCATTAGAAAGAAGGTGGGTCTTTTTATTAAAAAACAAGCCAAGTGCGAGTTGGACGCGCCCACCGAGGGTTCCGTACTTTTTAGTATTTGTTGTTATATACATCATTTGTGAAAATTTCAACTGTCTAGCTATTACGGTTCATGAGATACAGCCTGGTGGCAGACAGGCAGACGGACAGCGGAGTCTTAGTAATAGGGTCCCGTTTTTACCCTTTGGGTACGGAACCCTAAAAATCACTTTTGAAAAATAAGTCACAGCATATATGTTACAATAATTATAAATCATATATGATATTTTACATTCTTTTGGTTTCATAAGTAATGTAAACAAATTTTTTAAAAGCATTTTTCAATATTTTTCAAAAAAAAGACACACCATGACTGTTTACCTTTTTTCTAATGCTAAAGAAAACAAACTATAGCATTAATTTAATATTACAAATCAAAGAAACTAACCTTTGAATCAAATGTGAGGTCACACCTTTGACATTTTATTGTTTTCATAGATCTGTCTTTAATTCCTACATCAGTTTCTCGACCCCACACATTGACTTTCTTACTTTGACTACTCCCATGTTCTCTCTTAATAGTGAGCCGGCTGGATCTTCTTTCCATCATTTGATTAATGATTAGGGTGAAATCATGCTTCACGATTGAGGCGGCATGATTGTCTAAGCATACAAAATCAAAGTTAGAATTGTAGAGCTAGAAAATTGGGAGACTTAACCAAATTACACAAAAAGGTATACTCACAAGCTTTTTTGGATTGTGTTTGGCGAAACAATGAATCTGAAGCCTCACATTTTTTCTTAAAGGTTAAGGCCACTTTCAGTTCTTCTAAGCAATTCTTACAGATATATTTCGGGTAAGAATCTGTAATACTTACCTAAAAGTATTTTTCTTTTTAATAAATAAGTATATTATTTAAAAAAAGTGTTGACCGCAAAAAAACACTTCCACTCACCCAAGTATGAGATACTGTTCTAATTGCACACGAAATATTAATTCCATCAATTTTGCCTGTGATAGGTATGTCGGCAGGGCTAGTGCAGACTCTGCAAATCATCTCATTCGGAAATACAATCTCGTCACTAAAACAAAGAAACCCATAACAAATGCAAAGCCCTTTAAACTGTTTCCAAATTACTAATATAAAGAGCTTCATGTTAGAATAATATAAACATACGATTTTCTTAATGAAAACTGTGATTGCTGATTTTCGTATTCATCCTCGCGTTTTTGTTTAATGGACTTCCATAAAACATATTCTGCTAGCTGAATTGAGCTCATTGCAATAGTTAAAAATTTTATTTACTCGTTTTCTTAAATATAAGAGTAATATTTACAAAATAATCAATAACAAGTGATGAAATTTTTTACAAGGCCCCCAGTATTCTTGTTCTTGACTCTTGAGACAAATTGAAATTGACAATCCATATAACTATGGATCATATCCCCCATGACATGAGCTGTCAGGCTCCTGCATAGATGGTAGGATCCTATAGATGTTGCCATACGCGTGCGCGAGGGACAGAACATACCCTAGTGAGTATTATAGTTTGTCAAGGGACTGTCTCATTTCAAACATAGACAGAGAGAATCATACTATCTTTGTCTTACACTAGTACTAGCACCCAAAAGAAAAGGATGAGTATAGTTTTTTTTGTTCCTATTTACTGACAAGATTTGCTTGACCAACTATATATTCTTTGCTAGTGAGTTTTATAAGCTTAACGGACTCGCATCCAGGCCAATAGGCCATAATTGTTTTTAAAAAAAAAGTGACTGATGGGAGATGGTTGAATCAGATTTTTCTTATTATTGTTTATTGCTGAAACTACTTGCATTTTAAGACCTATTATTGTAATCCTGTATGATGAATTTATCCGATGAAAGCAACTTCGGAAATGGCCTTTTATATGTGGGATTTAATCAAGACCAAGGTAAGTAAAAGTTGCATGTTTGAATTACATTATCTTGTCGGTTTTTTACTGTTATATTGTAATAGCTTTTTTCGTTATTTATTTAGGATGTTTTGCTTGTGGAACTGAGAATGGGTTTCGAGTGTTTAACAGCGACCCTCTTAAAGAAAAAGAACGTCAAAATTTTGCCGAAGGAGGTCTTTCTTACGTCGAAATGCTGTTTAGATGCAATTATATGGCCTTAGTCGGCGGAGGGAAGACGCCCGTCTATCCGCCGAACCGAGTCATTATATGGGACGACTTGAAGAAGGACTCTGCTATATCCCTTGACTTCAACAGTCCAGTGAAAGCTGTGAAATTGAGAAGAGATAGAATTGTTGTTGTTTTGGGTAAGTAGTTTATCAGTAACCTCTTATCAGTGATTGAAATAGCATTGTTTCCGTGAGATAAATGTATCCTCTGTCTTTGCAGAGAATTTAATTAAGGTTTACACATTCACTGCACAGCCCCAGATGCTGAATGTTTTTGAGACCTGTCAGAATCCCAAAGGTCTGTGTGTTGTCTGCCCAAACAGCAACAATGCTGTTCTTGCTTATCCCAGCCGCAAAACAGGCCATGTGCAAGTAAGTGATATCAATATGCAAATGCTTAGTAAGTATCTTAGTTCAGTGTACCCATTTTAATATAATTATCTTTTATTATACAATTTGAATTCCTCCTTCTGTAGCTGTAAGAGTATGTAGATATAGTACAGAATGATGCTAACATGTCTTATTTTTCGATTAGTTGGTAGAATTGAGCAGTCATGCTAGCACAAGCAGCTCTCCCGATGGACATCTAATTGCTGCCCATGAAGCTCCCCTCAGTTGTCTCTCACTGAATGTGGGTGGAACCCGGCTGGCCACTGCTTCCACAAAAGGCACACTTATTAGAGTTTTTGATACAGCCACTGGACAGAAATTAGCTGAATTAAGAAGAGGTGCTCATCAGGTGAGACATATGTTTTATTTACCTCACTCTTTGTATTAAGAGCACAATCCGTGACTTTTCACATTATACTTCACATTCACCTTTCCCTAATTGTTTACTTTTAACCCTCCACATACAAGGTGGGGGGGGTGTGGGGTATTACAGACCCCAGGCTCTGGTTTGGGTTGAAAAAGGAAGAATAAGTATTATTTTCTTCTCAAAAATAGGAAAAATTATTACACATTGCTTCACAATAATATTTTCCACCTGGTATGTGGAGGGTTACTACGTGTTTTTGTACAATAAAACGTTTACTAGCACTACTACTTTTTATGACATGTGCCTACTTTACTTTTAAAAAGTTTGAGATGCTGTGCGGCATTTGCTAATCACATTCTTTGGTGTAATCTTTTTAGTTTTTTTTTCTATTACAAGTTTCTATTGATATTCAAAACACTTGGAAGCAGTAATTTCATAATTAACTTCTACTACATATGGACAGTAACATAACAATTTTATTCTTGTTTATTTCTATAATGATAACTTGTATCACATGAGTTATTACTGTTATGACTAATAATTAAGTCAGAAGGTGCCATTTTTCTCATTACAAAGTTATTTAATTATTGTTATTGCTCATGGTGGTATAAAATTAAGCTCTCTGTGTTCTAAAAGATTACTTTCGAAGAATGCATGAAAATTTGAAATTACAAGTAGAGTTTATTATAATATTAGTATATTTCAGGAGTGCCTTTTCAAAAGGGCTTAATTTTATATAGTGTTTATAGAGAAACTAGCGACCCGCCGGGGCTTCAAACGGGTGCAATGCTGATGTATTATACATATAAACCTACCTCTTGAATCACTCTTATCTATTAAAAAAATGCATTAAAATCCGTTGCGTAGTTTTAAAGATCTAAGCATACATAGGGAGAGACATCCATCCAGACAGCAGGAAGCGACTTTGTTTTATACTATTTAGTGATAAGCCCTTTTGAAAAGACTCCTTATTTGTATGTACCTAAGTTTAGAGTATTTTCTATTAATTTCAGGCAACTATTTACTGCATAAACTTCAACCACACTAGTACCAATTTGTGTGTAACTTCAGACCACGGCACAGTTCATGTGTTCAGTCTAGAAGATGAAAAGTTAAACAAGCAGTCCAGCTTAGCGACGGTAAACTTTCTGCCTAAATACTTCTCAAGCAACTGGAGTTTCTGCAAGTTTACAATACCAAATGGCCCACCATGTATTTGTGCATTTGGTGTAGACAAGAGCTCTATTGTTGGTAAGTACTCACCTTCACTCGTGAGGCGAATAATACTTTTAAAATCATTACAAAATAACTTATTTGAAGGAGCGATTTACGAAATAAGGTCTGTTTTACTCACACAACCCCAAATGCCACGTTTTTAACATAAGAAATTTCTTTTATCAGTTCCCTCATAATACATCAACGTGAAGTCAAAGATACTTCAGAAAGTAAATCATTTCTATGTTGTCCTCAAATGTCATTGCGGGTCAGGTCATGAAAAGGGCAGGGTAAATGGGTAGTGCAGTTAAGACGGTTATAATAAATTCTCTCAAAAACATGCAATATTTAGATTTTTTGAACTAACACAAGTTGTTTTATTAATTTCAGTGATCTGTGCTGATGGCTCCTATTACAAATACAAGTTTAACGAAAAGGGCGAGTGTACACGAGACGTGTACGCGCAGTTCCTTGAGACTTCAGAAGACAGGTAAACAAAGTAGGAATTAAACTATTTAAGAAATTATATTGTGATTATATGCTGTTTTCCTTTTGATATAATGTTAATTTCGAGTTTATTTGCCAACAAGAACACACACTCTTGACAATTTTTGATTTGCCAAAGGTTTCATTGGAATGTTAAGTAAGTATAAAGTTGAAAGAGTTTGTGCACTTGATGCCAGAGTACTTTGTATGTTTATATGTTATTGGTGAAACGTGATCAAATGAATTTTATAACTTGAAAATAATAATTGTTTATATTATTCACGCGACATCACTATCATTGTCATCATGTTGTACATCATCTAAATCTAAAAGTGTTATAGATCTCCAAAAGAACTTTATCAGTGTGACTGATTTGTATTGACTTTATTAAATTTTTTATCGCGATGTTGTAACGGATTTAACGGTCTTGAAATCATCTCATGATCTGTAACTAAATAAAATATTGCTTATCTTGAAAGTGACTTGCTTCTTTATTGCTGTGAGGGAGCCTAGCCAAAATGACAATAGTACATCGACAAACACCAAAAAAAAAGGAAAATATATATATTGGGATGACAGATGGTAAGAAAAGTCACGTGACTGTTTCCATACATTATTTAAGTTTCGATTGGCGTTTTCTATGAACGATTGTCACTTTGGCTAGGCCCCCAGGTAATGTGACTTATATAATTGCTAGTTTGATGAATATGTTAAATCATTGACCTGTTATCTAGACAAAAGCAAATAAATGTATGTTGTTAAAAGTACCTAATGTAAACTTATTTTGTTCTACTATTATATCTGAGAAACTTGATAAATTATATATCTACTAGACTGGATCATATTAGTAAATGAGGTGTAGTCATGTCATATCAAGATTCTACTATACTGTAATAAAATGCAATATTTGGTAGTGTAAATCAATATTAGATATTTGCCCAATACATCAATCACCTTAAATCTTGTCTTTAATAATCTTATTATTATTAAGTATGTCTTTTGCAAACCAAATTAATAAAACATTATAATTTTTTTAATTAGTTAAAAAAAATAACTAATTGACCACATTTTATTGACATATCTTGACAAAAAAATTACACCAAAGTTATTAACAATAAGATAAGACTGCATGATTGTGTACGTACATCTTAATGTGCTACAGTTAAATCCAACTAAAATATACCTTTATCTGAAAATAACATCGAGAGTAGTTTTATGATGAAGCAGCACCAGCAGTCAAGTCAATCTATTTAATCCTTAAGATCGTAACACACCATCGCACCGCACCAAGGTCATTGTGCGACGCATCCATAAGTAAGAGTGAGAGCGATATCTCTTTCTCGCTCTTACTTATGGGTGCCTTACACAATGCGACCTTAGTGCGGTGCGATGGTGTGTTACAACCTTTACAGTCAAACTATATGTTTAGTCCAACTAACAATGAGTGCTCCAAAGTTGCGTTCCTTTTAAAATATAATTTCTCAATGTATGGTGACTCAGTCCGTTATTTGGTGAATAGGGCCCTATATGTTATATGTTCGCTCTGTGTGGACCCGGCTTTTACCGCAGGGCCCTCACTTAAAACGCCATCTGTAAAATAATGATACTCACTGATTTATACTTTCACGATTTTTATTCATTATTATTCACAACGACGGGAGTGACGGAACCCAATCGCGTAAAATAAGTTTTAAATTTACCTCCGATGTTTCCATCCAAACCACTGGATTGAGCTTTACAACCCTAGAATACTTTCTACAGATCGTAGGTTTTATAGTAGAAAAATCCGTGAAGCCATTGAAATCAGGAAAAATAGAAATTTCAATCGAGACGAAGGTTTTAAGATCTCATCCACATGGAACCCAGTCATTAGTAAATGTAAGAGGAAACAAATATCGCAAGATGACAAATCGAATTGCGCAAAACGTTCAAGTTAATAAACAAGACCAAGTGCGGGTAGTTCGAAAAACTCACGCGCCAAAAGATGTTGATGTCCACTTTAGCCAGTCTTCTCCGAGACCACGGGGACAACGCCGTCCTCGAAACGTCGGAGGTAAATTTAAAACTTATTTTACGCGATTATGTCTCGTCGTTGTGAATAATAATGATACTCATTGAGATATATTTTCATCATATCATCGTACGAGTGATTTGTTAGTTGATAAACAAATATAATACCTATATGATTATGTCTGTTATATGATATTTGAAATAAATCATTTCTGAGTTCTTTATCTGCTTATGAAGTACATAGATAATTAGCCGGGTCCACACAGAGCGAGCATACGCGCGAGGCAATTTCCTCTCGCACAACACGGCCAGTGTAGACATGCCTCGCGCGTTTGCTCGCTATGTGTGGACACTGTAGACCTGGCTATTCCTATATAAAGTGCTTGTCTGTTAAAAAAAAGTTTATTTATTAAGATATTGGAACTTGGAACGCCTATTTTCATAATTATTCTTATGAGTTGTTCCGACTGACGTGTATAATTTAATAATTATTTTCTTAGTTTTAGTGCCCAATTTTGCAGTTTATTCATATGTAAAGTGTATAATAATCAGCAGAGATCGGAATATTGGTGAAAGTTTTTAAAGGCATTTCTGAAGTCTAATTTATCGACTTCATAATTATATCGACATTTTACTAGATTCGATTTACATTCGGCTCGATTTACAGCTTTACTAATATATTGTAAATAAGTTCACGTCTCTTCATATTAAAACCATTATTTTTCTGTAATACTTACTAGTTAAAAAAAATGGTGAAATAAACTTGTAATAGTTTCATTTAAAATTCATAACATAATCCAGGGGTAGTACTTTAATTTCCGACGCCGAAAATCATTTCAACGATATGTTGTATCCTTTAATATGTATATTGATAATTCTATATTTGAAGTTCTTTAATGTGAAGCCACTATGAAAGTTAAAAACTACCACGAATATTTGGGTCTCTGATACCTATCAGTGTATTTTAAGCTTCAAATATACATGTAGCTAATTAGACTGCCTTAAGTCGATATTTTGTGATGTTTACCATGCAATGACCCTACAATATCATCGGCATTTTTAATAAAATACCTATATTTTTTATAAATCTTTGTATTTATTTATCTCTTATCAAGTTATCACATTACACAATATTTACTTTATCGTCACAATTTGTTTTGACTCCTTTATAGGGTTGCTAATTTGACTTCTTAAGAAAAGAGCCTATTACGATAAGAGTTGGTCCTCCGTCACTTAGCAATATTTATAAAAAATCTATAAGTAGCTTGGTCTGTGTAGACGTGCATCGGCCGTATTGCCTGGGGCGAGACACGTCTCCGCTGATCAAGCTGCTTCGCGCGCCAATTTCCTCGCGAGGCGGCTCGTTCTGTGTGGACCGGCGGGACTTGATGAATTTGGGCTGAATAACTAAAAACTGAAATATTTACAGACTCAATAATGGAAGCCGATCATCTCTTGAGAACGTCAATGAAGGTGTTTCTTGGTATTTTAATGTTGGCTACACTTCTCATTTTTTTCTTTCCCTCAGCTTGTTGTTTTAGCAATTTTTTTCTGCGAGTTACGTCGCCGCCATACTGGAAAAAGAATTATTGGTTTGCATTTGCAATAAAGTTAACAAGTAGGTATCTATATTGCCTACGAAAGTTAGACTAAGGTCTAAAGGGGCCCACTGACTATCAGTCCGCCGGACGATATCGCCGTGTCAGTTGTTCGGAACTGTCAAATTTTTGTTCTAACTGACAGGCCGATATCGTCCGGCGGACTAATAGTCAGTAGGCCCTTTTAGGCAGTTGTCTGACAGACCGATCGATGGCAATAGCGTTTTTTGAAGTTTATGTTATTGAGTTCATAAACGCGCGACTATAACCTTTTGTAAAAAAAGCAATTGTTAACATTAATAACTAAGAACATATACCGCTCAACTGGGGTTACTTCAAATCGCGGGAAAACATTGAACATTGAGTTTTAAACTTGCGTTCAAACAACAACATCTCCATATTACTCAAAAATCGATGATCAATGTTTCCTCGCGATTCACAAGAGACAAAATTTAACAAAGGTTTAAGTTTTTGAATAAGGGAGTAAGGAGAACTACATTCGAAGGTTTAGGTTAGGTACTCACTAATTTTGCTGTGACATCCTTTCTGTAAGCTTTTAATGTTTCTCTTGCGAACACTTTCCCTCCCACTACAGCTTGAATGGCAACCTGGAAGCAGAAAGTAGTAGTAGTAGTAGTGAATCACTTTATTGTACAAAACAAAAATTGTTGTTGAAAGTAATGTGTATCATCAGCTAATTAAAAAAGTTAATCTTATGCTCCTGCGAATAAGGTGCATTGTACCTGCACCATTTGCCGCGGAATCATTTCCTTAAGTTTCTCCGTGAGTCTCCTAGCAGTGTATTCGAGACGGCTGGTGTGCACTATACTTGAAAGTTCGTCGACTAACACTCCATTAATTAGGATATCCATCTGCAAAGATAAAATGTTTTGTATTTTGTTGTACTTACTAACACTATATGGATCAAAATGATTCGACATAAAAATTATTGAATTGAATTGTATAAGCACAACTTGAATTATGTTGGTCAAATAATTAAAAGTTCCACAGGCTTTTTTCCTGCTTACATAAGCTCTCTCCCAAGGGTAGGCCATTAACTGGGATCACTTTATTATCATAAAGGTAAAAGTCTGTGATTAAACCATCAGGTCCCTATTTAACCACGGTGACAGGTGCGACAATTGTACACATCACTGTTACTGACGTCACAGGCCTCCATTTTTTTTTATACTACGTCGGTGGCAAACAAGCATACGGCCCGCCTGATGTTAAGCAGTCTCCATAGCCTAAGTACGCCTGCAACTCCAGAGGAGTTACATGCGCGTTGCCGACCCTAACACTCCTCTCCCTCGAGCTCTGGCAACCTTACTCACCGGCAGGAACACAACACTATTAGTAGGGTCTAGTGTTATTTGGCTGTGGTTTTCTGTAAGGTGGAGGTACCTCCCCAGTTGGGCTCTGCTCTAGATCTGGAATGACATCTGCTGTCCTGTGCCCTACCACACAAAGCGAGATGTCATTCACAGTGCCCATACCTCTCTATTGGACGTAGTTTAAGGACATACCCGGGTCACTAAAATGTCGACAATTGTCACACCTGTCACCGTGGTGAAATAGGGGCCAGGTTTTAGCGCTCCCGACCCGTGGTCCAACCGCTATGTCCAACTGGTTGCACCACGGGTAAGTAAAACTACCCGTGGTTCGACTATCAGAATACTTTTTTTTCTGTGATATTTTGTTATGACCCGTGGTATAACTGAGGGGCAATTGTCCAACTAGTATGTATATGAACCACCGCTATGTCCAACTGGTGATACCACGGGTAAGTAAAACTATCCGTAGTTCAACTGTCAGAATTCTTTTTTTTTTTTTCTGTGATATTATTGTCTATTCGTCATGTCCGTTTATCTGAATAGTTGTGAAGTGAAGTGGGCATTCCAGGCCTTCAGGAACATAATATTGAATTCTCGAAATGTTAGATTCTCAAAATGTTGAATTCTCAACAACTAGACGGAGCGCTCCTATTTCTGGGCGGTTTGCCCTTCGGGCATCTGAAGCTACCTAACAAACCTAACCTACCTACCTATTGATTTTAATATACGATCTTTTACATGCTTTTGCTTTTATAAGTAATATAAACTAATTTTTCTAAAGCGTTTTTCAATAAAAAGACAAGTCAAGATTGTTTACCTTTTTTCTAATGCTAAAAAAAACGAACTATAGTCAGATACTCACCCTTGCAAGCGAGCTCTCATGAAACCCATGGTCCTGGTAATCAAAGCTCGCGAACCCGGACGTGATGCTTTTGAGCGTGTCGTGAAAGTCTATGACCACCTCGGACAGGGGCAGTATGAATTGCAGCATGGTCATCCTATCGTCGACCGCGTTGGATGGCAGCGGCGTGCCGCGGCGGTCAATGCAGAGCGTCGTCACGGAGCCGATGTATTCCACGGGGGTTATTATAGTACCTGGACAAGATATAACACTTTAAACAACAATGGCTTTATTTGTCAAAGGGTGGGTCGTGTATTTAGGTACATACAATCACAATTTTCTATATTCGACATAAATAGAGCGACTTAAAGAAAACAATGGTTAAGACGATAATAGTTCTAATGCTTACCTATTACTAACGGCTCGTAATATTCTTCTATATGATGAGGTTCTGGTAACATTAGGGGATTAGTAATAATAACTTCATCGCCCTTATAATGCTTGATAATTTTAGCGCCTTTTACTCTAAAACATTAAATCAAGTTAATCTTGGGTAGGCACCAATCCATAGGGCAAAGTAAGCTCAATGATCATTGATCAAACTCACCTAGAGTAGGATCAAGCTAACTGCATGACATTTGCAATGTCAAAGTGTAGGATTGTTAGTCTGTGCGGAAAGAGAAGAGTGGTGGAATGTATGGGGCCCAATACATTCCACCACTCTTGCACACTGCCTCACTTTGTTCTACTATTAAATTTGATATGTATAATAATTCAATATTATTATGGAATAATATAAACATCAATAATTTGATTTGCTTTTATTTGCCCAGGCTAGGGCACTGGAGGCCTTGGTAATTTTTTCTTAGTATATGACATTTATTTCAGTTTATAATTTATATAGTAGTTCTACTTAAAATAAAAGCAAATTAAAGTGTTTTCTGTGAATAATTTAATTTGTTCTTATACTTCTAACAGTATCAATAATTTGCTCTGATAATTAGCTTAAGATCATATATATGTACATATTATTTACCATTCATAATTGTTGTCTGTTGACACGAGCGAAATAGAAGCCCAAATGAACTTACTTTATCTTGTAGGGGACAGATGGCGCTGTCAAGATGGCTTCTGCTTTGTATTCCTGCAGCAGTCTTTGGGTGAACACATCGAGATGCAACAGGCCCAGGAAACCCACGCGCCATCCTTGTCCTAGCGCGGGACTGAAATAAACTATGATAATATAGTACCTACATTGTGCAATGGGGTATGGGCATAATTGTTAACGAGAGTCAATAAAACTAGTTTTGTGATTCGAATTTACATTTTTAATCGGGTCTCTATAGTTTCCCATATAGTTTTAAGTCATAATGTAATGTTTATTCACATTTTCGTTAGTCATAATTTGGTTTTTCTCAGAAACGCGTAACTTTACAGAATTGCCATAAAACAAACCTAACCTAACCTATCTATAGGATAACCTGAGGAAAATCCTGAAAAGATAACGTTTAACGTAACATGGCCAGCATGGAATAACACATTAAATCCGTCTCATGACGAAATTATAGCTGTTACAATAATTTATCTAGAATTTTACAAATATCTGTCCCCAAGTTTGCGTCACATTTAAACTCTACTGCGTTACTATACAAAGTTGCTTAATATTTTTGAGATATGGCGTCGCTTTTTGGCTCACGAACAAGCGAAATATATCTACATTTCTGAAAACGGGCCTAGACTAGGTGAAATTCCTTGCGGAGGGGCGTCAGTCAGTGACGAACAGCTGATGAGTGTGCGTGAGTTAATTACTGCTCCACTGAGTTATCACATCTATTGTGGTAGTGGTGGTATCAATCAAACAGAAAAGTGCCACTTTTCTGTTTTCTAGGACACAATTTGGTTTTTTTTGTTGCATTAATGATAATTATTTCCACATAGGTAATTGAAAAGCAGTCACATGGTAGCAAAATTATTTGCACATTGGTCGTTAACACACCTCACTACGCTCGGGATTCTATTTTGAAATCCTTCGCTTCGTTCAGGATTCAATATATACGCCCACGCCGTAAATATGTACCTAATTTTGCTCCCTTGTGACACAATGTACTATTTCATTACACGTGCGAAGAAAAATTAAAATATACTTGCGCATGTTAGAAAACAGTACATTACGATACAAGTGCGAAAAATAGGAAATTCGAAACGAGTGGCGATAAATTAAAACACGACCGAAGGGAGTGTTGTAAGTCGACACGAGTGACGAATTACCTATTCGCACATGTATCGTACAACGTTCTACAGTACATATATAGGTATATGGCCCTTTAAATTTTCGACATAGTTGCGTAATGTGCTAATTATCGCACTAGTGCGGTAAAGTAGCCCCATATGTACTGTAAATTGTTATTTTTTTAGTTGTTTAATGTCAAACAATAAGGTTTTGATTTATTACGGTCCAGTGGCTATTGTTTGGGACGGACGTAAATACTTAATTATGAATAATTCATGCATCGAAGAAACCATGAAGAAACTATAAGAATGAAAGCGACTCATAAAATATGTTTTTATATTAGGTGAGTACACAAGTACATAAATATGGAGACGAATGGAAATTTTTCATTTCGTAATTAGTAGCGCCGAAAAGAGAACAGGTAAGGCCATCACCATCACAGTCTGATAATTTTGTTGAACATATATCTATTATTAAATTTTAATATAAGACTTAAGTATCTATACGCCAAGATTTATTAGATCAAGGACGTTGCATTACTTTTCTTTCGTATAATTTATTTTTTTATGTAAATATATTTAACTTAAATTACCTATATGTCTGCCCAATTTTAATGTGTCTGTTTGCTAAATTTAAACATACCACAAAAGGAGGTAATTCGTAACTAAAACTGGGTTAATGGGGTTAGGGTTAGTTCAATTTTTTTACTGATGGCGGCAGCATAGATTTCAGCAAAGATAGATATAACTCCGTAATAGATGGATACAGTCTAAGGAAAAAACGTGCCTCGAAAATCACGAAAATTTGATTCTCGATCAGATGGCGCCACTAGTTTTGGACTACTCTCGTATAGAGGGCGTTGACGGTTTCGTTTGTTATTTATAATTTTAACGCATTTCAGTAAAGGAACATGGGTCGAAATCATATAAAAATAATTAATGCAAATAAAAAAATATTTATCCATATTTAAATCAGGGACCGGCCCGCTATCCCTTATCGGGGTTTTATAAGGGTATTGCATAAGGCTTAACTCACCATACCCTTTGCCAGACGAAACCCTTTGTTTTGGTTTTAAAAACCCTTATATAAAGCTACCACATTTGAGTAATCGGTAGCCCAAATACCCTTACAAAACCCTTATCATCCGCTCACCAACACCTTGCATATTGCTTATAAGGGTTAGCCTTATAAAGGGCTTCCCTTTTAGCATATAAGCGTGCTAATTTAAGTCGTCTACCTTGTTCATAAAGCACACATTACTTCGAATCCGAGCGATCGTCGGCGGCGACGGCGGCGTTCTTTGACTAGGCAAGTATTTTCTTTCCTTTTCATACACTACCGTAGATATATACTAATCCTGTCTCTTTCACGCAAAGGGAAACCTTTATAAAAAGCGCTTAAAGATAAGGGTAACCCTTATTAAGAGCTAGCCTTATTTTTGGTTAGCTTTTCGGTAAGGGTTAGTCAAAGGTAAGGGTATGAATGTGCTTGCAGCTCAAAAGGGAAAGTCTTTCAATGTGTTAGCCGTGTTTAAGTGTCGCCCATTGAAAGGGTTTTATCGCGGAAAGGGTTGTCCGGTCCCTGATTTAAATACATTTTAACGTATTTTTATAAATCTTAATTTTTAGGTTTGAAGTATGTCGATAGATGGCAGTGAATTTACAGTGTTTACAAAATTTACTATGACAGTACCGCTCTATCTTATTATATCCTCTTTGATTTCAGTAAAATTAATCTTTTTTGTATGGCTTGGATGCTAGCTCTTAAAGCCAAATCCCATAGAACAAAACAAGAAACAGAGGAATCCTATGCTGGCGCGATCTATAACAACCTTTGACAGTTGCCATTCTTCAGTGTAAGTGTACAACGTTAAACAAAAACTTATTTTTCAGATTTTCAAAAACAAAATGATCATAATCAAGGCAAGTTTAATTTTCCTCGTCGTATTCGCATTCGTAGTAAGCACGGATGCAGACAATACAGGGGAGCGCGTCCCAGATTGCGATAATTTCTGTAGCAAAGGCCAGGCTGACAGAGACCATTGCTGCAGAGTCCAGGGCTATGCGCTCTATGCTAACTGCTTAGGAGGAATGAGCTGCTATCGAGATTATTAACATACCTATCTAATCTCTTTATTATCATAGAGATGTAGCCCTTATACCTACTATAGGTCTACCGTTTAATTCAGGTGGTTGGTAAGAATTCATCATTATGGTTAGCTACGAGTACGGACTGGTTGAGGCTGAGGCTTGACTGCGTGAAACTGACTTGTATTATGTTAAATAAGTAAAAATATTATGTGTAAGGTAGGCCAAATCCCAAAACTCAGCTACCTTCTACTAAGAACTGTTCATGGAGTCATCATTGCCGCATACGACAAGGAAGATTGATGATGATAAGGACCTTCTACTAGAAAATCACTGCGCAACTTCTTAACTAACCTTCTGAGATAAGTGGTAGACCTATAAAACGACATTCCGAGTGTTACCCTGTTGCCTGTTTTCTTTCGCAATAAAAAATAATTGGACTCAATAACTTTTGTTTTCATTAATTTCATAGTGAGTCAAATAAATGTACCTACACTTTAGTAGATATTGTCTTCATGTGACGTCGCTGAGCAGCGCAGCTGGGAATATGTTCGTAGGTTCGTATATGTAGTTATAGTTTTCCGTTTTAGCTAATCCACTTAAAGCACGCTTAGAGAAAACAATGCTACTGAATGGTTAACCGTAAAATATGATAATGACCACGCTGTAAAAATGTCACCTCGGCCATCTTGATGGTTCAACAGAATATCTCCTTGAACATAAGCATAGTCTGATTTGAATATACCCCTGATATTTCCTGATTTTTTTTATACCACGTCCGTGGCAAACAAGCATACGGTCCGCCTGATGGTAAGCAGTCACCGTAGCCTATGAACGCCTGCAACTACAGGGGTGTAACATGCGCGTTGACTACCTCAGAATTGTAATTTAGAAAGGTGAAGGCCCCCTTTCTATTATTTGACTTGTTCATAGAGTTAAAATAAATAATCTGTTAAGTATACTTACCTTACATGGTTGAAACGACTTTTTACAAAGTAGTCGTAGTCGTGCTAATACTGCTAATTACCTAGCTTTTAAATGGCATTGTTTTCGTTAAATTGACTAGCCAAAACAAAAGACTATTAGGTAGGTACACCATGTACCTATTTTATAACCGACGCTTTGCCGCGAGCTCTTTGTGTCTTGTACTGTACGTCCATTGAGTGGCTATTAGTAGATATCGGCCGAGTCAGTAAGAGCAAGTTTCTTACTGGCGTCGCTGAGGAGTGGATGCTGCGACTCGTCAGCACCATGTGCTTGACCGGTGCTCTCTGCTCTACTGTGTTTTATACTGTACGTCTATAGTAAGTAGTTAGTAGAGATATTACCTGGACTCAGCTTTGACGCTGACAGCAGAGTCGTTAAGAGCCAGTTTCTTAATGGCGTCGCTGAGCAGAGGATGCTGCGATTGATCGGCCGGGAAGATTCCTGCGTACACCATGTGCTTAACTGGTGGGATCGCTGCGAGCTCTGATGTGTTTTGTACGTCAACTGAGAGGAGCTGGTCGCCTACGCTCCCGCCGCCTTTGGGGCCGCAGCCTGAAATATTTCATAGTCGTGATCTTTATATTACTCTGTCACATAAAACATTCATATTTAAACATAACAGAGTCTTATCGATAATTTTACAGAGCAGTTTATAATGTGGTGTCTGAAATTATTACATTTAAAAATATATTTACATTACAAAATGCAAATATCGATTTTCGTAACTTACCCACCATCACAACTTGGCCTGCAACAGCTGACTCCACTGGCAGCTCACTTGGCCTCAACATTGCCAAGTACTTCACTTGGTGTTGTTTTGTATCAGATCTCCATCTCACCGCTTGCCCAACTTGCACTTTACCAGAATGTATGTAAGCCAAACACATTACACCTCTGTACTTATCATGCCATGTGTCAATTATATGTGCAGTAAAGTGGCCTTCAGATTTGACAGATGGCGGAGGTATTCTTTCTATCACTGCTTCTAAGAGCTCTTTCACTCCCCAGCCTTTTTTGGCAGATATACTCATAACAGTTTCTGGATCTATCTTAAAGAGTGACTGCAGTTGTGTTTTGACTTTTTGTGGGTCTGCCCTAGGGAGATCTACTTTGTTCAGTGTGGGTATCATGACTAGGTTGTTCTTTTTGGCTAGACTGTGCACAGCCACTGTCTGTGCTTGAACACCCTCATTTGCATCAACTAGTAGTATCACTCCCTGACATGCTGACACACTCCTCACAACCTGTAATATTAGCGTAAACAAATAAAATAAACTACTGTTAAACTATGCTGAATCTGCTAGCCACCTAGAGGCCTATCCTATAAAATGGCTTTTTATTACACTGTATTTTTAACTTATATTTGTTGTGGCCAGTTTTGATTTATGCGAGCTAGAGGATATACATAAATATTGGATGGATATACAAAAATACAAAAAATATTGCTACTGCAAGAGTGGCTTATCTACTATTTTATATCCCGTTGCTACCAATCTATGCTATGAATGAAGGATGGTATATAACCAAAACAATACCACAGAATAAATAATAGTACTACCATACAGAAACAACACTTCCTACAAAACCAAAGTTTGACAGCGATTCAGGGACGAATATTGCTGTTCCTTTGCCTTTCAGCTATTTAGGGTTGTCAAAATTCAAGTCATTATCATAGAATAAAGAAAAACCGGCCAAGTGCGAGTCGGACTCACATACGAAGGGTTCCGTACCATTAACTATAAAAACGGTCACCCATCCAAGTACTGACCCCGCCCGACGTTGCTTAACTTCGGTCAAAAATCACGTTTGTTGTATGGGAGCCCCACTTAAATCTCTATTTTATTCTGTTTTTAGTATTTGTTGTTATAGCGGCAACCGAAATACATCATCTGTGAAAATTTCAGCTGTCTAGCTATCACAGATCACGAGATACAGCCCGGTGACAGACAGACAGACGGACAGCGGACAGACGGACAGACGGACGGACAGACGCGGAGTCTTAGTAATAGGGTCCCGTTTTTACCCTTTGGGTACGGAACCCTAAAAAAGGGCAGTAGGTTATCTCCGGCCCAATCCGCGATATAATTGCCTACCGTACTTGCCTGTCTCAGGGTTGTCACTTTTAGCTAAATTTTAATTTAGTGCTTAGAAATTGGCAAGGGCCGGGAAGTTGTATTTTTTACTTGTGTTGTATTATTTTAAACTAGCTTTTGCCCGCGACTTCGTCCGCGTGGAGCTCGTTTATATCATACCTGCCTACAAACTACCACCCCTCTTTTACACCCGTAAAGGATGATTCCTGAGATAAAAACTATCCTTTGTCCTTCCCCGGGTCTCAAACTATCTCTATACCAAATTTCATCCAAATCCGTTCAGCAGTTTGAGCGCGAAGAGGTAATAGACAGACAGACATTCACACTTTCGCATTTATAATATTAGTAATATTAGTATGGATTACGATTTATAACTGTAAGTAGGTACTTAGTTACTATATCTACCTACAATACTGAGAAACAAGTTCTCCTGCGATTATCACACATTTTTCATTTATTTAGCGGTGCCGAACAGCCGTGACGCGCGAACCTTGTACGGTGTTAGCCCCGGCTGGCGCACTGAGAAACGGGTCGAGATTTTGTTTGAGTGTGCGTGCGGCGACACATAGATACTATGGCGCACACATACAAGTCGCGCGCGGTGCGTTTGTATGAAGATAACATACTTTGCCCTGTTTATACTATGTCATTATCTTATCTGTGGTTGTGCACGCAAAGGGACGTCAAGTTGTGTCAACCCTAATATTTGCTCGGAGCAATGCTGAGCCGAACGGAGCCGAGAATGCCTAAAAGGAGGAGTGTCCCCCAACTGACAATACCTCATTGGAAAAGTCAACATGTCCTGGAGTGTCTATCAGGTTGAGGAGATATTTTTCATTCTTGTATGTGTAATCCAGTGATGCTGCCACAGCTTTTACAGTAATGCCTCTTTCTCTCTCTACCTGTGGAACAAACAGTAAAGTAAGAAAGAATGAATGAATGTGCACCATACATTGCTTGCTAATGCTTTGGTTAATATTCAGACTAGATTATGAAAGACCATTTTATTCATTAATATTAGTCATTTATCAGAATTACATTGTGTTTGGAATTATAAAGCACCTGCCAATGATAGTGCGAATACAGTTATGGATTTGCAGTTTTGTGCACCCTAGGCCCTGTTGTAAGTAGTATAGTAGCACTGATCATATAGATTGCCGCACCTAAAACATGGCCGCCCTAGGCCCGGCCCTACTGGGCCTTAGGGCAAATCCGCCACTGTGCCCATATGTGAAATTTCTAGTAAACTTAGGCTTGTTAATATCTTAATAACAAAACTTCCGTGAGGCACAGACATATTAAACATATTAATAACGGGTCACTCACGTATTTTAAGTCGAAAACGCTCGACATGTTGGTACGGAGTGAAACATGTCGAGCGTTTTCGACTTAAAATACGTGAGCGACCCGTTATTAATATATTTGTTAATATCTTATTCGTAGCAACAGTATCATTAACTGATTTTTTTAAACTGTGGCTCTTTTCAACGATGGTTCTTTTAGTTTTTAGTTCTCAAGAACAACACGAGTAACTGCATACCTGTAGTTGGTCCAGCACCTGTGCGTGCTCTGCGCCCGGCTTGATCACCCCAGTTATCTCCAGGAGTCGATCAGCCAAAGTACTCTTCCCATGGTCAACATGAGCTACTATACTAAAATTTCTAATCCTCTTCACTTCTACGCCCTGATCCTTTTCAGAACTCTTATAACGCAGCGAAAATATACTGTAACATATAATATCTATAATAATTATTCAAAAATATACGGCATTAAAAACAAAGGGGGGTTATGTTTTAGTATCTTGAGTAAAAATAGTCTTACCTTGGGTGCAATCTACGGTTTAAAGGAAATAAGTTCTTAAGGACTATAGTTTTATTTATAATTCTGACCATTATTAATTTTATTTCACTTTATTATAAACTCGAAATTCCATAACTGCAATCAGCTGTTTGTTTGACGTCTGTCTGACAGTGACAGCTAAAAGTTTTTATAAGTCATAAAGTTGTATGCCCCGGGTTCGTGGTATTTTGCCAAATCTACAGAAAAAGTAACATGTGGTGGAGGGTGTGGTGGGATGTGGTAGTGGTGTGGTGTGGTGTGATGTGGTAGTGGTGTGGTGTGATGTGGTAGTGGTGTGGTGTGGGTGTGTGGTGTGGTTGGTCAAACCAAATTGTCAGTAAATAAGAACAAAAAAAACTATACTCATCCTTTTCGTTTGGGTGCTAGTACTAGTGTAAGACAAAGATAGTATGATTCTCTTTGTCTATGTTTGAAATGACACAGTCCTTTGACAAACTATAGCCCCGGAAAATGGCCATCAAGACATCACTGTTTGCTATACTATCCATATTACTTTACTGGATCCAGGAGTCTGGCAGCTGTATATCAGTGGAGATTAGAAAATAAAGGCCACGCAAGTGAAGGATTCGCGTTTTAGTTCCGGGTTTGGTGTTGTATTTTATTTGAACATACCGTTGCCAGGAGTTTCTATTGGGGGGTTTCCAGGTGCCAGGTGATGTCTAACGTTATTCATATTTCACAGTCGTCGCCTGCTTTATAAGTAACATTGATTTATTTACTGGCTCTCTAAATGAAACAATTTTGGGACTTTTCTCGTACTTTGTTTTTAGGGTTCCGTACCCAAAGGGTAAAAACGGGAACGGGACCCTATTACTAAGACTCCGCTGTATCTCATCAACCGTAATAGCTAGACAGTTGAAATTTTCACATATGATGTATTTCTGTTGCTGCTATAACAAATACTAAAAAAAATAGGATAAAATAAA
This sequence comes from Cydia strobilella, assembly GCF_947568885.1. Taxonomy (NCBI): domain Eukaryota; kingdom Metazoa; phylum Arthropoda; class Insecta; order Lepidoptera; family Tortricidae; genus Cydia; species Cydia strobilella. Next base: position 7,967,314 of record NC_086049.1, on the reverse strand, counting down.
TATTTAAGTGGGGCTCCCATACAACAAACGTGATATCTTTGCCGTTTTTTGCGCAATGGTACGGAACCCTTCGTGCGCGAGTCCGACTCGCACTTGGCCAGTTTTTTCCATCTGAAAAGTTTTGCTGACCGGTCTTACCTTCACAGGTAAACATTAGCAGATCTGCCAGACAGTTTTTATCAAACATCATCGTCATCCCGCGACCTCCGGATTGAAAGTCGAACGTCATATCCACTCGGTGGGTGAGGAAACCTGCATACATCTGCGAAGAAATTCAAAGGTGTATGTCTAGCGTGGGGACTATGTCCAAGCCCTCTCGCACATGAGAGGAGGCCTGTGCCACAGGGCGGACACGCTATACATCAAAAATCACTTGCGTTTCTATGTGTGCACGTCTGTACACGCGTCATGCGTCATAGTGTAAGTTGCTTAAAAATAGTACTGAGCGGCCGGCAAGCGGCCGTCAATCTGCTGTCGCGGGGCGAGGTCATTCGAGTCGGGGCGGGGCGGTACGTGGCCGTTCTGTATATGTGTATACTAATACTATTACTTATTCTGTGCCTGTGCCCAGCAATGGGACGTATATAGACTGAATTATTATTTTATCATCGTTATCATGACTCCACGCAGACGAAGTCGCGGGCAGAAGTGCAGAAGCTAGTGCTAGAATAAAAATTAATACACAACAAACATTTGTAATGTAAAATATTTTATTTCGATTTCATTTAGTTACAATACGGACGGATTGTTTTCACAAATTAATTGGGCGGATTTTAAACTTATCAACTAAATTAGGTACAAAAAACCTAATTATAGGATGGTTCCGATGAGCACTTCAAGAGTTCATAATTTTCACATTCACTAAGGCTCTAGCAGTCTCATTGTATATGAAGACAGCACGTTTTAATTAATTTGCAGTTGCACCTTTTTTTTGTAATTAAATTACTTCTTCTATACTCTGATCCGTCGAATCAACCGACTGGGCGTCTTCTTGAGGTTGCTGGGTCAACTTTTGTAATTGTTTCTCAAAGGCTGCAACAAAAAGGTGCCTTTAAACAAACATTATATATTAATCTACATCTTTTGTTTATCTACATTCTACACCTTGAGCAAAAATGCCAGTAATTGTGTTATGGAAGTTGTAAAATAAGTTTCTAGTAGTACAGGGGGCCTAAGATGGCCACGCTTTCATCGTCTGTCATCGAGGCCGTTAATTTCTACCAACTTTGTAAGTGTGCGTGTGATACATGAAACGAAAGAACATAAAATTGCAATATATCCATAATAATCAGTGTTTTTCAGAAAATTGGTTTCAGGAAAGAGACTTCCGCCATACCATAAATAAAATATCTCTGTATGCTTACTTGGGTTATCAGGGTGGCTTGGAGTCAATTCCACCAATAGTTTGAGCACTTTCTCCTCAGTGACTAGTCCAGGGCGTCCGCTTAACGCTCTTAGCAACTGCTGACCGCTCGCCACTCCTGAAATAACATTGAATTAATACGCTATAAGTACAGCAACGCTCAAACGTCCATCTCACTGTGAACTGCGACTCGTTATAAGAATATGGATAGGTCGAAATTGGTCGAGATGTTCGTTGAAGGTGCACAGTGTGGACGAGCACCTAAGCCGGCGTAAAATTTTATTGTAGTTATGTGAAGAGGTCGTGAGGAGAGGTCGGTTGTAAACCGACGGACGTATAAAATATAAAATTTTATGAATAAATTATTGAATTGAATTGAAGTAAACTATGAAGTATCCACCGTCATTCGTTTCTCCGGATTCCAAAAGTTTCTTCAAATCCAAATATTTCTTGACAAGTGTACTCTGCTCTTGAAGCGCCATTATTTGAGATCCTGAAATATAATAACACAAAATAATAAATAGCTAATTAACAGATAATAAAAAAACAATAAGAAGTGTAAAATGCAAAAAAATTGCACCTGTCTCAGGATCCGATGTTTTTGATAAGCACCTAGTAGCTTCTTTGAGCGCTTCTAACGCTTTCTCAAAATTCTGGAATAAATATTGTTACATTGTTATTTTATTAATACGAATCAATATGTTATGGGGGCCTCGGGTTGATTTGATTGTTCATTACTAAATCGACTCCCGAAAATATTTCTTCGTAAAAAAGTTAACATATTTAACTAGTTAAATACCGGCTGTACAAACTTGTCGAGAGAGCCCGAGATAGGACGAGCAAGACTGTGTAATTGTGTAGGAATATACTGCTATCATCTCGTCTCAAAATTCTCCGATTGATTCGAAGCGATGCCGAGACTCGGCGAAAGACTCTCGAAAAGTTGTCCGGGAAATGAACGCGTTCAGAGATTTAAACCTACCAATCAGATATTAGGAGTTGGCACGACTCAACAGAATTTAAACGGCTACTTCTTGATATTCCCACTTTGACCTTGTTCAGTTGGCTCGGCTCTGCTTTTATATACTCACGCCAAACTCGTCCACTTCCATCTTAGCGCACTCCGCGTAGAACGCCGCCAGTTTCCCGTGAGCCTTGGCCCTGGTGTAAAAGTGCAGTATGTGGCGCGTCAGGTCGGCTCTCGCGCGCCAGGCGGCGTGTCTCCGCAGGTAGTCCGCGGCCATGAGCTGCGCCGCGCGGTCGCGCGTGGCCGCCGCGAACGTGGCGATGCGGTCGGCGTCGCCGGACCGCATGAGCCATCGCATTGCTCCCGCCTGAAAAATTATTGTATTCTCTGTTATAATTTTATCCTTTTCGACGCCGTGTCAAACACAAAAGCAGTCATCCAGACGCCACGTCACCAGTGTCAAAACTGAAATTGAACATTATGCATGTAGGATGTAGGTCTATGTTGCTCTGTGGTCTATGACCGATTAATCGGTCTTTGGCGTTGAACCTACGGTGCGTATATATCGGTCATTGGCGTCCGAAAGGTTAAGCAAACAGACCATAACTAAATAAGTTGAAAATGGCGTCCACTTTTGCAAACCGCAAACAGATTTTTGGTAAATTCAGAGAGGCGAGTTTCAAAAACCATCTCTCACAACTTCTTACTTTACAAACTTACATAATAAAGACGGGAGTTTATTAGAAGTCTAGCTAGTCGCTGTGACTCGACTTTGAGGTTGTTTGATTTCGCGATTTCGCTAACCGCTCTGCCAGTTCCCCTTTCATTGGTATACCAGTGTGTACCAGAGCGGTTTCTACTATGAGCACAGAATATATAATAGTACTAGGTACAGAAGATTCACTCCCTAACAAAACGCGACTACTACGCGCAAGGCGGCGCAAACGCGTGCAGGCGTGCGTTCCATAGCGGTGTGCGGCAATAACTATGGCAAAACCTCAAAATTGAGGTGGCCGCAGGTACTTGTAGCGACGCGACGAAATCGCGGAGTGAGACACGCCTGCTATGAGTGCAATCGCACTGGGTCGTTTACCTAATGCATTTACCGAATCAAAGCGGGAGGTTTCCAGACAACCGTTATTGTTTTCATGCGGTAAACCCCATCTGATTGAACCATCTCTCCTTACCTTGTCGCCGGTGCTGGCGAGTCGCTTGGCCGCGTGGTGGTAGAGGCCGCGCGCGCCGAGCACGTCGGCCAGCCGCCGCAGCAGCGCGTCGCGGCCCACCGCGCCCGCCGGCGCCGCTAGCCGCTCGGCCAGCTCCTCTGTCAACGGTGCCGAGGATTGCTCCACTATGTCCAGCGCTTCCTCGTACTGATACAAAAAAATCACAATAAAATTTATCAATTAAACAAGCGTTTGTATTAGATCAACTCAAGTGGCACCATATTATACAGGATCAATTTTTAGGGTTCCGTACCCAAAGGGTAAAAACGGGACCCTATTCCTAAGACCCCGCTGTCCGTCTGTCTGTCACCAGGCTGTATCTCATGAACCGTGGTAGCTAGACAGTTGAAATTTTCACAGATGATGTATTTCTGTCGCCGCGCTATAACAACATATACTAAAAAGTACGGAACCCTCAGTGAGCGAGTCCGACTCGCACTTGGCCCGTTTTTTAAATAGGGCACTGAGGGCAAAAACAAGATCTCATGCTGCCATACGCTAGAATGGTCTCCGGAGACCACCCGGAGACTTTCCGTAACTTTTTCATATATCACATCCGTGGCAAACAAGCATACGGCCCGCCGGATGGTAAGCAGTCACTGTAGCCTTAGACACCTGCAATTCCAGAGGTGTTACATGCGCGTTGCCGACCCTTTTAAAACCTGCTCTGCTTTGTGCTTTGGATTCAATGTTCGTTAATTTCGTTTTTACCCATTTACCAAAATTCGAACCTAGAGCCAAAACGGAATAGTGTAAAATTCCTGAATCCCAATGCCTAATTTTTTATCGCAAAATTACCTATAGGTACTAGATTACTAAAATGCCTAAACTTCAAATCGGTATGCTGGTGTCATAATACCTAACATTCAAATAAAGGATATAAAATTACAGCAATTATAAAGAAGCCCAGCCTCTTCTGAGGCTGGACAAGCCAGGATACTATTGACCCTGCCGAGGTCATAGCACCTGACATTAAGCAGTCGACGCTGCGCAGCACCTCGGCGACATTCCATTGTAACTTGAAACACGTCTTCAACTACTCCGCATAAATTACATTTGGGCGAGTCAACTTTACGCATCATAAACGCATAGCTATTTAAAGGAATGTGGCCAGATCGCAATCTAAGAGCAACAATTAAATTCTGCCTGTTCATCCTACAGAAAGAGAACCATGGAGCACGAGGGAGTGTGGGTTGGATCGTTTTATACCATATGCCCTTTGTGCGAGATCTTTCGTCAAAATATTCGGACCACATGTCAAAGCACATATTTTTGACCTTAAACAGGACATCAGAAAACCAAGGAACATTATGGCAATTGTCACCCATTTCGGATGCTTCCCTAGCCAACCGATCCACCACCTCGTTCCCCACAACACCGCAGTGAGAGGGAATCCACTGTAAAATAACTTTCTTTTTGGTAGCGCAGAGTTTAAGTACTAGACGAATTATTGTGTAAGCTACTGGAATGCCCCTAAAGACGTAAGTACAGCGGTTCAAATGTTGAAGAGTACATTTTGAATCCGTTAAAATTACAAATTTATTATGACTATTGATGCTGTCAATATATGATAGTGACTCTGCAATTGCGATCATTTCAATAGCCATTATCGAAATATTATCCTTAATGTGTAGTTTAATTACTTCTCCGGTTTGCCAATCTAAGAACGCTGCTCCACTACCAATATCTGTTTTAGATCCGTCTGTAAATATCTTATAATACTCATGATAAGTGTCTGTAAGCATTGAATTGCATATACTTCGTAACTGAGAACCGTCGTACTTACGTTTAGCTTTATCGATTTTATCAACATTTGATATTAGACAGTTACTTAAATCTATATTAGTAACCCAGGTATCGAGTGAAAACATTTCCAACTGGTTACTACAGTATACCGGGGTGTCCTTAAACTCGTCCAAGTCCAAGTAACGGTTTGGTTTTGTTACGCCAGTAAAGGTAATCAAAAGAGTTTTTCAAATCCGTCAGAAGTCCTGGTAGGGAATTTGTACATAGAGATTTAGATTTTAACAACATTTTACCTGCAAGATACCGTCTCCGAATTGCTAGCGGAGGTAAACTCAGTTCTGATTCCATCACATGGATAGGCGTACTTTTTATAAACCCTCCTATTATTCGTAAGCAAGTGTTTTGTAGTGTCTAACCTAGCTAAATTAGTTGCAGCGCTGTTTCCATATAAAAAAACTTGCATAATCAAGCCTACTTCTTATCATTGCAATGTACAGACGCCTTAAATGAACTTGTTGCACTCCCCATCCCGCTCCCGCTAACACTTTAAATGTATTTATAAATTTAATAACTTTAACTTTAATTTCATTTATGTGTTTCCCCCATCGCAAGCCTCGGTCAAGCCAAAGGCCCAAGTATTTAACGGTATCCACAACTTCTAGTACTTGGTTGTTAATATTAATAGAAATGTTATCTTTTCTAAACCCCCTTTTAAACAAACAAACTTTACTTTTACTCTGAGAAATCTCTAGACCTATGTCTAAAAATAAAGTCTGTATCTTATCTAAAGCCTGCTGGATTCTAACTTCTCCCTCAGCAGGGTTTTTACAATGGCAATAAAGAACGTAATCATCAGCATATTGTGAAATGAATATCTCCTTCTCAAGGATTTTACAGATCTTCATAGTGGCTATGTTTAAGACGTATTTAAGGTTAATATAATATTCGCAATTGGCATTTCGGAATTTGGCGAAACGTACTTTTTACCATTTGGGTATTTTGGGACTTGGGCAATATGGATGAAAGTCATTATAATATTTGGCCATTTTAAGAAGGCACTGCACTATTGACATATTTGACATTGCACTATCCATTACATTTAGGACAAAATAATGACAATGGCTTCATAAAAATTAGGTGCAATAAAATTGAAGCAAATAATGACGATAAGCATTTACAGATTTTATACAGGTACCTCGCCGGCCGTGGCAAGCAGCGCAGCGGCGTGCGAGTGGTGGTCGGCGCGGCGCAGGTGCGCGGCAAGCTTGCGCGCCAGGCTCGGCTCTACGCGCTCCCCGAGGGACTCCACCGCCGCGAGCATGGCGCTCGTGTCACCGCAACCCAGCGCCAGCTTCAACGCCATGTGCGGCTTGCCTGAACAATCAAACAAGTTGGCAGGTTCAGTCAGGGATAGCAATTCGATAGGGACTTAGCGACTAAAGCTAAACATGTTACCTACTACTGTTTTTGATCATTTACAAAAAGTACCTAAGTGAAGGCATAAAACTAATGGCTCTGTGAGCTGTAGACTTTGCGAATCCGCATTGGCCGACCATTTTGAAAATTGTTCAATAGCTGAATCGACAAAAAGTCCTATGTCCTAATTTCACGAGACAACGAGAAACCTGAAGAGGAGAACAGCCGGCAGCCGGAAAGACAATTGAAAGCATTTTTGCTCAAGCTAAGACGGGGACTTTCGCTCTCGCTCTATCAATAAAACAACCGAACTCAGGAGACTAGAGGAGAGTAAAGACATTCTTACCGGCCTTCTGATACAGCGCGATGGCTTGCTCAGTCTGTTCGGCAGTCTCCAGTATGGTGGCGGCGTGCAGCGCGTGCGTGGTCGAGGCGGAGCCGGCGCGCCACACGAGGTGCCACGCGCTCGCCTCCGCCGCCACGCGAATGGCAGACGCTACCGCCCCGCTTTTTATGTACAGCTGTAACACATAATAAAACGAGTAAGTTCCGACGCAGTTTTATAATAATATGAAGTTTAACAGATGAGAAATACACTAAAACATTAAACACGAACTATTTTTTTTAGTGGCATTTCTTACTTCACTTCGTACTTCTAACTTCAAACACTATGTTGTGAATTACGATCTTACGATGCAGAACTGTAGACGGCTATTAAATTAGCTTTACCTTTCAGCCTAAAATGGATCCGTCAAAATGAAAAACTGTGGACGCTTACCTTAACTTAATTTCCACTAAGTTATAAGGATGCGACCTACTTACATGAGGCTTAATTACCTTAACTGCAGTTTCAATCTGGTCCGGTTGCATCTCCAAATATCGCGCCATTTGATACATGGCTGCGGGGTGCTTATTACACAACTTCTCAGCCTCTTCAATCCTGTGCATGTGACATAACAGCCGCGTTTGCTCCCCAAAGTCGTTCGCGCGAGCGTAGGCTTCCAGCGCGCCGTCGAGCTCCCCTATACTTTCCTGATAGTGACTCCACCACATTATGAGATTTGTGTCGTTAGAATTAGCTACGTACTGTGCTAACACGGACGCTTGACCTTGAGCTATCAGCATCCTAGGCACATGTGGCACCAACGTTCCAGCACTTTCAAATAATTTTAACGCCGCACCAGTCTCCCCATTGGCCCACATAATCTTCGCCAATTTATGCTGTGCACTTTTAATAAGCAAAATGTTCTCTCCCTCATCACTGCCATTTGTTATCTCTTGGAGACCGCCTTCTTTTGCCGACAAAAGACGCGTGATTAGATCTGGTCGTTCAGCCTCTCTAAAGAACTTTTCGGCTTCTTCTAGCATACCTAGATTGATAGCCAGTACGCCGATCTGACAAGTCTCGTCCATATCATTGCCATTCATGGCTTTACGCATCATGAGTGCTCCCTTTATGTTTCCCATTTTGCTTAAGCAAACAGCCCCCACGTCTGGTCTTCTACGAGCCACACATTCTTTGGCTAAACTGTCCCAAATCACAGAACTTCTACTTCCCGTTATATTCGTTCCCACAACGACTGCTTTTTCCAAGTTTCCAGCCGTCATGCAATATAAAAAGTCAAGAGTTTGCTTCAAATTCGTAGCTTCACTAGTAGACTCTTCGAATTCATGCATTAATATTTTTTTGATACTCTGTTGAGATAGAATAACGACGTGAGGTGTATAGAGAGAACACAGCATAAAGTCAGACATAAAGTATTCCTCTGAATTTGGACACCAGTTTTTGTACTCATAAAGGCTTCCCTCGTGACAGAAGAATAAGTGAACTCGATCCAAATCAGCCGATCGCATGTGGACAGCGACAATTCTTTGGTCAATACCATCCCACACAATGGCTATCGGGACACTCTGGTAAGGTGGCGCTTGACTGTCGGAAAGAACCGTATTCGTTATGACATCATTCGCTGCATCCCACAAGTATAGTCTTGGATCAGGCGCTAGACCGGCGTTAGCAATGCTCAAGCAAATATATCTCCCACTGCAATTAACTGACGCTCTCATAACTTCGCCAAAGTCCTCGATCATTTGATAGCAATTTTTAGGGGGATAAGGCATTCTTAGTCCTTTCTTTGTTATCTCTGCGAGTTTAAGAGTGCCATCCATCGTCGCTATAACAATATATTTCCCCGTGTATGTGACTCCGATAGGTTCGCCTTCACCTTCAGTGCTCGGAAGAATACCCAAGTTGTTTCCAGTGACAGAGTAGCACTCGATGTGGGGATTAACCACGCCCACCAACACATCATTGTTTAATATGAGAACATCTGTTTTCCACGGGAATGTGCGCACGAGGGAAAATTTGATGTCATTGTCTTTACTGCACATCCACACCTGTAAAGGCGATACAAACATTATAAATCTGACTTATAATAATAGGTACTAAAGGTACTTTACAGAAAATCAGCATCAGGTTCCGTTTACTGTCTCACTTGTGTCACTGCCACAGTACCTAGCTTCAAGGGCGTCGCCCCACCCCCTAGAGAAAATTAAAATTTGTAACCAAATGTATGCGCTCCCCCTCCCATCCGCCATATCAACTGGCTTGGTTCTGTAGCTAATAAAATAGAACCCTACTTCTTTATTGTCAGGTGATTATTTACCTGTACTTCTTTTCCATCTCCAAGAGCTACATATTGATCTTTAAATGCAAAGGCTCTCACAGTGATCTGAGTTTTAATACTAGATGTCAGCTCCATTTTGTTGGTAATAGCAATTTCATAGGCTGATTTTTGTACCATCCAGATATTTGGTGTGTATCCCCAACACACAGGCTGCTCTCTCAGGATAAATACACTGGTTATACAGTTTACATGCAGCAGAGGATTCATCAGACCTTCGGATCCCCAACTGACTTCTTTAACAGTCCCTTTTATACTAGTACTACTTATTAACTTCCAATGGTTTCTGTGGTCTCTCCTCCAAAAATATAAGTTGCCTTGGGACGTCCCACAACATAAAGTATCACTTAAATTGCAGTAGCTAATACTGGTAAATATGTCCCCTGCAACAACCTCATCATTTTCATTCGGCAACACATCATTGTCTCCATTCTCACTGTCCCAAACTCTTATCAAGTTGTCCCCAGTTATAACAGCTACACAGTAATTACCAGTGAGAACTATTGCTTGGCCATTCCTCGCCGCCATTCTAACATGTGTATCTGTAGTGATATTCCCATCATCAGAGGTGATGAATCTTGTCAAGCTTAGAGCCCCGCCATTTTCCCAAGCCATTAATAGATAAACATTACTTATCATACCCATAAATATTATATTTCCTGGAGCATTAAGAACCTCTGAACATGAACCAGCATGATCAATATATAAAATGGCTCCATTATCTTGTGCTGCATAGCAAGCATGATTGTCTGGTTGGGAGCCCTCTCTCATCCTGGCAGTGGTCCGAGGTCTCCATGCAGCCAGTGCATCTAGTGCATTCTCATCACCGGCTACTGCAGCTCTGGCTAATCCTCTTATAGAAGTCTCCCCAGTTGGGCGAACGGGACAGAAGGTTACATGGGTGATAACATCACCAAGTTGATGGTGGAAAGAAGTTAGAGGTGCTCCTGAGGCTGACTGCCAGCCAGATAGAGAGCCAGCAGCATCTGCAGCTAGCAATCGACCACCGCCCAAACTAAAGGCAACTGTGGTCAAAGCAGCATTGTGGGGTGCTTCAAGGCGCGCCCAGGAGTACTCAAGCCAGATGTAAAGTTCACCTCCATCCCAACCCACTACTAGTAGCTTTCTGGTTGGATGCCAAGCCATTGCTGTTACTTGATTTGATAGTAATATTGGCCATTCACAGCCTTCTAATGCCAGTCCCTGTAAATTAAAACTTGTTCAAATAACTGCATTATCAGATTACCATCACTGATACTAACAGGTTAATAAATGAATGAAACTTACATTTTCCTGAAATATTGTCACAAAGCCTCCTTTTTCTTGGTTATATGAACCTAAAGCCAAGAGAGGTAAGGATGGATGCCAGGAACCCAGAGTTGAAACAACATTGCTGTCAGTAAAGTTCAGTTTGCTGTCGATGTACAAAGTCATTGTGATCTAGTTCCGAATTAGGTACATAACTTAGTTGTAGTTTCGGCAAACTTGGACAGGAAATAGAATAACTTCTCGTCTGTCCAATAGATGACTTTCAAAGCGAATATAATACACACGTTTGTTTTGTTATTTTATTTGGTTCAAATTTGGTTGTCATGACAACCTGGTGACAGTTGCTTTTTACTGTAGCTGATTTTTTTTACGGCTGTTACAAACGCATAGATGGTAGGATCCATAGATCTAGTATATTTTTATAGATGCGGCCTACCGCGTGCGCCCGTAAGGGATAGACATAGATGACGTCATAAACGTGGGGATACCATATTGGTAAAAATTACCCCAATATTTGATATCACGTTGGGGCGATTACCCTGGAAGCAGTTAGCTTGTTTGACGGTATTAAAAAATTGTTAAATAAAATGTCAATGTCCGTTCTTTTTAGGCGTATGAACAATGAAATACCTCCTATAATTCGCGCAGGTGGTACAAAACTAAACATGTTTAGTAAATAAAACGTAAAATAAAATGTGTTATGGGTTTTAATTTAAAGAAATCACAAATCGCAATCACACCAATTAATGTACACCACATTTAATCTTCACAACATTTGTTTATTTTTTTTGGTATTAGAAGTACGAAAAAACTTCGAGGTCAAAATTACCCATAAAATTATGATATTTTCATCTGGTATCCCTAACATGATTGTTATGCAGCTAAATTAAGAAGAAGTTTAAAAATGGCTGACCTCAGACTCCTACCTACCTACGTAATTTGGACGGATAATTTTACAAATAATGTTCTGTTAATTTGCGTAAATAAATGTGATATTTTTATTGAAATCGTTTGATTCTACATTGCTTTGAGTGTCTAAAGAAACTAATGAAAACGCATGGATGACGGTTGACAAGTAAAAAGCTTTATTTCAAAGACAAGATGCATAGACACACATGTTGTACATATTATTAACTAGATGGCGCTAGTGACCCTATTTTAGCTTATTTTGATATAAATAACAACACCCCCACTATATCAAAATAACAAATAAACTAATATTTAACAGGTGTAAACCGGTGAAACTATTTATTTTTATTTTATTATAACAGCAATTCCACAGGCAAAAAAAACAAGTTATTTATTAAACATGAAACTAAATATGTAAAATGATTTACTAACAATGAACATTAATAAAATCATTTCTGAACCACACCAAGTGTTTTCATAAACCTGTAATGTTTCACCTCCGGTAAACCTTTCGTTAACAGGTCAGCGGGCATGTTAGCGGTTGGCAAATACTTTGTTTCCACAATATCATTACTAATCACTTCTCTAATGAAATTATATCTAACATCAATATGCTTAGAACGCTTATGTGATTGATGATTATTTGCCAGCTTCAATGCGCTCTGACTGTCATTGTATATTACAATTTTATTACTAAAACCCATCAGTTCCACTTCAAGGTTTTGCAAGTAAATGGCTTCACGGCAAGCTTCTGATAAAGCCATGTACTCACTCTCGCATGAGCTCAAAGCAACAGTCCTTTGTTTTTTGCTCTCCCAAGAAATAGCAGAACCAGACTTCATAAAACACAAACCTGTATATGACCGTCTGTCAATAGCATCGCTCGCCCAATCGGCATCTACAAAACCTACCAGTTCTGCTTTTCCTTTGGAATATTTCAAACAATAGTCTTTTGTTCTCAATAAATATCTTAACACTCTTTTAGCATAGTTCCAATGAACATATGAATAACTATTATTAAATTGACTTAAGTAACTAGTAGCATAAGAAATATCAGGCCGAGTTAATACTGATAAATACATCAAGCTACCTATAAGTTTTTGATATGGCAGTTTTTCTTCACAATCATTTGTTTTTTCAACATTCAATTTACATTCTATAGGAGTCTCAACAGGGTTGCAATCTTCCATATCAAACTTTTTTAACAACATCTCTATATAATTCTCCTGATCTATAGTAATGACATTTTTATCCTTATTCATATTAATTCTCATGCCTAAGTATTGTTTCACTTGACCCAAATTCTTTAATTTAAACTTTTGGCTCAGTGCCTTTACAAGATTATCTTTTTCTGTACTATGATTTGAAAATATTAAAAAATCATCAACATAAACACCAACAATAGTTTTATCATTATTGTTATGATTCTTTATAAATACACAAGGCTCAAGTTTACTCTTAGTATATCCTAAGTTACACAAAGTTTCATCAACTTTTTTATACCAAGCAAGTGATGACTGCTTTAAGCCATAAACAGCCTTTTTTAATTTTAACACTTTATTTGAGTCAGTGACAGGAAAACCTTCTGGCAAATGCATAAAAATGCTTTCTTTAAGGTGACCATTAAGAAAGGCTGTTGTGACATCTAAATGAGTGATATCCATTTCTAACTGTACACTCAAAGCAAATAGTAACCGCAAAGTTGAGTGCCTAATAACGGGAGAAAAGGTTTCTTGATAGTCCACACCAAGCTTTTGTGTAAAACCTTTAGCTACAAGCCGCGCACGATATCTCACTCTATTGTCACAATCACGTTTCTTTTTTAAGACCCACTTACACTGCACTACACTCGCGTTATCTGGAGCATCGACAACTTCCCATACCTCGTTGTCTTCGAAAGACTGCAGTTCATCTGCCATCGCCTGCAACCACTGTTGTTTCTCAGGTCCACTGATAGCGTCTGCATATGTCATCTCATCTTCTCCCACGTAGCTGCTGGTGCATGTATTTGCAAAACCATATCGCTCAGGTATCTTCCTCTCTCGCTTCAGTCTGTCTTCATTGACTGTGTCCAATCCTTCTGTGACCTCTGCTCTTCTCGGTGAAGCATTTTCTGAAGACAATTGATTTTCAGGTTTTAACTGTGGCAGAGCATCTGTTCTATGAGTAGTATCTTCTAAAAACTGCTGCTGTCCATCCTCTTCATGCTGTTCACCTTCATCGTCCACATCAAGATACTCTGACTCAGACTCACTGGACTGGATAATCGGCTCTAATTTAACCACAGATTCCTGTGTCAACTCCCCCACTGAATCTGTGTTTTCTATACAAACTGTGAATGTATCCTCATTCTTCTTCTTCTCTAAAATCACTACATCTCGACTTGTTGTGATCTGATTCTTTACAGGATCATAAAGTCTGTAGCCTTTTATATTTTCAGGAAATCCTACAAGTATGTGTTTCTTGGACTTTTTGTCCCATTTAGTCCTTTTTTCTTTAGGGATGTGTACCATGACAGGGCTTCCAAAGATGCGCAAACCTTCTAAATTTGGCTTTTTTCCTGTCCACATCTCGTATGGAGTTTTTTCTATCCCCGACGCTACTGACCGGTTCTTTATGTATACGGCAGTATTGGCAGCTTCCGCCCAGAATTTCTTGTCTAGGCCGGCTTCAAACAAAAGACACCTTGCACGTTCCACGATCGTACGGTTGCTTCGCTCGCTAAGACCGTTCTGCTCGGCTGTGTAGGGGTTGGTTTTCTGGTGCACTATACCTTCATTCTTTAAGAAATCTTCAAATTCTTTACTACAGTACTCACGGCCTTGGTCCGTTCTTAAAAATTTAATTTTCTTGTCTTGACTGTTTTCCACCATTGACTTGAACTCCTTAAAATGACTTAGTGCTTCACTCTTGGCTTTAAGGAAATAAATGAAAGTCATTCTGGTAAAATCGTCAACAAAAATAATGAAATATCTTGCACCACCAATTGAATTTTTTTCCATAGGACCACATATGTCACTATGAACAACTTGAAGGATCTCTGTGGCTCTTGTGCCTGGTGAGAAGGGTAACCTTGACTGTTTTCCTTCACAGCACACTTCACAGTTTAATTTACTTCCCGTGAATGTTCCAGGGAAATCTATTCCATCCACTAATCCGCGCTTCATCCTGTTTAAATCACTGGCATTTATATGACCGAGACGGCTGTGCCACGTCTGACCATCAGCTGTTGTTGAAGATAGCATACAGCTTGGTGTTGTTTCTAGTTTTAACTTGTAAACACCGTTGACTAGGTCTGCTTCTGCCACTAAATTTCCTAGTTTGTTCCGAATCCAACATTTCTTAGGACCAAAATGTACAGTATTTCCATTTTTGGTCAATTCACTGACCGATAATAGGTTAGTCGTAAGGTCCGGCACGCACAGGACATTTTGCACATTTTTTCATTTTGGACTAGTCGTGATGTCCATGTTTCCGGAACACAAAACAGGAACTTTTGTACTATTTGCTACGATAACGTCTGGAATATCCGGCGAAAACTCTTTATTTTGCAGCCAAGTTTCATTCGCTGTAAAGTGCTGACTCGCACCCGAATCTACGTAAAAATCACTTTTATTGAAGTCTCCACTAAGAAAAACAACGCTAAACGCGTTAGTCTGCTTTTTCTTTTCTGTTTTTTCACTTAACAGTGGACATTGGCTTCGATAATGGCCTGCGTTCTTGCACCTGTAACAGATTATATTTTTCGTGTTTCCATTTGAGTTTGACGTTTGAGAGGTTTGTTGTCTATGCTTGCTAGTGTTGCCACACTTCTTCTTCAAGTAACTTTTTGCAAGTAATGCTGAATTGCTTTCCGTCTCACTTACTTGACTTGTTTCCATATCGAGTAATTTGGTTTTAATTGAATCTGCCGTTATACTGATACCAGAGTGCTCGATGGCCATAATCATAGGCATAAATCGTTCTGGTAAACCAGCTAGCATCAATGAACCTACCCACTCATCATCGATTTTGAAACCTGTACCACTTAATCTTTGCGAGGTTTCAACAATTTGTGTCACATAATTCGTCATATTTTCACAGTTTTCCAATCTGATGGATATTAAATGACGAAGCAAAGAAATTCTCCGCGAAAATCCTGAATCGTCGAACAAAGTCTTCAACGTTGTCCACAATTGCTTCGTGGTCTTTGCACTCTTTATATGCACAAATAACGATGAATCAATAGTCAAAATCAGTTTCGCTCGTGCTTTTGCATCTGCAGTGTCTACTGCTGCTGTTGCACTCCCGCCTGTTTGAGGTTCTTCCTTCAGATACTTGTTCGCGCCTTCAAGTATCAGCAAATTTTCTACTGCGAACGCCCAATCATCGTAATTTTCGCGACCCTTAAGCTTCGGCACGTTCGTCAGAAAATTGGAAGTCATTTTCACGCACTAAACACGAAAAACACTAAGACTTTCTAATTAAAAACCGGGATTATAGCCCATAACCTCTAAAGAAACTAATGAAAACGCATGGATGACGGTTGACAAGTAAAAAGCTTTATTTCAAAGACAAGATGCATAGACACACATGTTGTACATATTATTAACTAGATGGCGCTAGTGACCCTATTTTAGCTTATTTTGATATAAATAACAACAGAGTGTAACGTAATTTTACGATGTTATTCTCACATATTGCGTTAAGAGGAAGGTGTAAAATACCGTACTTACGTGTGAAAGGTTATGATCTCATATTTTTGCTCAGTGCGGCTATTACAGCCGATTACAGAACAATTCACCATTATTTTATCAAAGTTCTAGCATTTAAAACGCTAACCATCACTATATTTCATAAGAGAAAGCACAATTTCATACAAAACAACAATAATTAAACAAGCAACGAACAAATATGACATGTCACGTACTTATTTGTTTGCCACAACCTCGGTTGTGGCAGCGGTGGAAATGTGAAACTATGACAAGGACAAACAATAACAGCGCTTTCTCTGCTACTCCTACTGAAAGATACATAAGACTATCCCGTTCGGTCATTTTCCCCCACCCCTCATGACCGATCCAGTTATACTAGATTAATGGTAGGATCCTATAGATGAGCTGTTGGTCAAACCAAATTGGCAGCAAATAAGAACAAAAAAAACTATACTCATCCTTTTCTTTTGGGTGCACTTACTAGTGTAAAGCAATGATAGTATGATTCTCTCTGTCTATGTTTGAAATAAGACAGTCCTTTGACAAACTATATACGCGTGCGTCCGTGAGGGACAGAACCAAAGAATATAATACTGACAGAACATACGCAATGCGACAAAATGATTGGTCGGGCTATATTGTTGCCCACCTTAACTAGCACTTTCTCTGCTACTCCTACTGAAAGATACATAAGACTATCCCGTTCTGAAGTTTAGAGTGTTTAAAGTTGGTCAAGCCTGGGTCAAGCAAATCTTGTGAGTAGAAAAAGGCGTCAAATTTAAAAAATGTAGGAAGGGTTATCATCCCATAGAACACTTGAATGGGGTTGGCCGGTCGAAATAATTAGCAGATGGCGCCAGCATAGCTTGCCCTGTCAAACCCTAGCCCTTTACCTACGGGGACTTTGAACACCCAGTCACCGCTCAATACGGGCATGTATTGGCGAGAGTCAGCGGTTGGACATAATTTCACTTACTTGTAACTTTTGAAGTACTACAGCTACGTGCTTGAAATTTCACACACATATTAAGTATAATATGTTTAATTAATAACTAATCACTTGGTGTATTTATATTCACTAATATTTCTTATTTCACGCTTAATATTAATCACTAAGAAATTGAAGAATTTTAAGTTACTATTAGCGAATTTCTCAAGATTAAGTTTTAAATTATTAGTTTATTATATATGTAACACAACTAAATACTTAAATGATGATAATTATTGAAATATTGCAAAAAATCAATTACTTGAAATGTTGCATAAAAACAAATCTCTGCTACTGACGAAAAATAGTGATGTGCGCATATCGATACAACTGTCGATATTTCTGTAAGTACGGGATAGAAGCTCAGCAAGTTATGTTTTTAGTAAAAAAAATATTATTTTCCAATTTTGTAACTTTGGGCAAAGAAAATTCTAAAAACTAAAAATAACATTCAAAACACCCACACGTATCACCCCTACAACAAGTCGATGAAATATTAAACAACACTAGGACGGCCATATTGAGTTCAATTATCTGCAGTACCGGTGTCAACCCCAGTTGACAGCAAAAAAGCGGTAATTTTAAAAATATGTTTATGTCAGTGCCATCTACCGAAACATTATGATATTTTTTTATTTGCACCTATATTAATCCCAATGCATAATGTGACCGCTATTACCAAAACACAAGGTCTCGTTTTGATTTAAAAAAAAATATTGAACATGAACATATCTTCGATCAACTATAGTTGACACCCGTACTGCAGCGGTGTTGCCTTACTGGCAACTCTGGTTGACACCCGTAGGTAAAGGGCTAGAATTGTGTCAAATTTTTGTTTTTTTTAATGCTTTGGATGCCAGCCCTTTAAGCCAAATCTCATAGAAAAAGGAGCAAGCTATGATGGCGCCATCTCTGCAAACCTTTGACAGTTGCCAACCCTATTTCTCGCCTTTGTCTACTGACAAGATTTGCTTGACCAACTATATAAATGGCACCAAATATAATGACCACCAAAAAATACTTTGGTACCCTAAATAAAGAAATCTCTTTCACCAAAAAAAAATATTCATGATTTTTGGTGTTTGAATACAATTTGAAGTGCAGTCGTGATTTAAGCAGGTGGTAGTTTTGTAATTTTAGACCTTATTTATTTGGTGTTTAGTATTTTTTTTTGGTGAAAGAGATTTCTTTATCATTCGATCACTAAATATAATGAATGACCACCAAATCTTGAAGAGCAAATTAATGCGATATTTTTACCTAAATAAACCGCTATGATTACCAAAAAATGTATACATATTACCAAATAAAGTAAAATGATGCCAAAATTACTAGCCCCTCCCGCACAACCCCCCGTACCCCGCACCGTACGTTAGAACTGCGACCCTTACAGACACGAAATGCTACTATAAAAGTGGGTTAGGTTAGGTTAGAACTTCGACCCTTACAGAAACGAAATGCTAGAAGAAAAGTGGGTTAGGTTAGGTTAGAACTGCGACCCTTACAGAAACAAAATGCTACTATAAAAGTGGGTTAGGTTAGGTTAGAACTGCGACCCTGACACAAACGAAATGCTACTATAAAAATGGGTTAGGTTAGGTTAGAACGGCGACCCTTACAGAAACTAAATGCTACAAGAAAAGTGGGTTAGGTTAGAACTGCGACCCTTACAGAAACGAAATGCTACTAAAAAGTGGGTTAGGTAAGAACTGCTACCCTTAGAGAAACAACGTGCTACAAGAAAAGTGGGTTAGGTTGGGTTAGAACTGCGACCCTTACAGAAACGAAATGCTACTAGAAAAAGGTGACGAAGTGGATTAATTAATTTAATGAAATAACGAGATGTTAAATATTTGCACATTTTTATTAAAATGTGGTTAAAATTTTGGTGGTATTTATTATTTTTGGGTTTACAATGATTAATTATAGTTTGTCAAAGGACTGTCTCATTTCAAACATAGACAGAGAGAATCATACTATCTTTGTTTTACCCTAGTACTAGCACCCAAAAGAAAAGGATGAGTATAGTTTTTTTGTTCTTATTTACTGACAAGATTTGCTTGACCAACTATAGGAGTTATTTGCTTTAATAGGATAGCAAAATTAAAAAAATTGGTTACAATTTCACATTAAAATGGAGTTCTAAGTTTGGTAATCATTAAGTATTTTTGGGTTTACAATCATTAGTTTGGAGTCATTTGCTTTAATAGGATAACAAGATTAAAAATTTTGGTTATAATTTCACATTAAAATGGAGTTCTAAGTTTGGTGATGATTTACTATTTTTGGATTAATAATGATTATTTTGGTGTTATTTGTTTTAAAAGGATAAAAAATGGTACAAATTTGATAATCATTTCTCATTAAATAGGAGTTCTTATTTTGGTGATCATTCATTATTTTTGGTGGTAAAAACGATTTTTTTGGTGTTAAATTTTACTAAATCTGGTAATCTGTTAAATACATGCCTATATAAATCCCTAATGGCTCCTCTACACGATGGCGTAGGCCAGTCTAATGGGCATAACACACCATCGCACCGCACCAAGGACATTGTGCTAACAAGGCCCATAAGGGAGGTTATGCCCATAAGGGACGCAGCTATGCGGTGGAATATGACTTGCTCCCTCTAATGCATAAATGTGTCCCTTGGACTGGCCTGCGCTAGGCCATCGTGTATAGGAGCCCTAAGCCATTTTAATAGTTTATTATGCTGGCAGTATTGTACTTATGTCAATGTCAATATTGTCACGTGTGTTCACTGACACTGGACACTGACTTCACTAACTTCACTTCACTTCATAGCGGAAGCTGCTCGACCCCAATTTCAAAAAAATACCGCAAATCGATGTACAGGTTAGCCGTTTGGCTCACGCATACTAGAGGTCGAAACAAAAATTTTCGCTGGGGGGGGGGGGGGGGGTTTCCAAAACCTATCGAGTGTGGTACATACGAAAGGGCTTTTTGGGGCGATTCTAAAAATATATATATTTGTCAATGTCATGTCAAAAACTGCAGTCAGATAATTTTCCGTAAATATTTATTTATTGAATTCAAATGAGATTTTAACAGTTTATTGTGTGCATATTTTCATAAAAGAACGTCATGGATAGCAACGTTTCGATCTTCAGTGATTCTTTAAAGTACTACAGCTATTAGTGGTTATATGGTGGCGATGAATGGTGTCATCATCATCAATCACTATTGAGTGATTTGTGGTTCGTAATTACGGAGTGCAGTATGGTCTAGTATTGATATGGTGATAGCTCCGAGGAAGATAGCTTCCACCAGGTACAATGTTGTTCCATCAGAAGTACAAAAAGAAAAACAAAGCATGGACGACAGATTTCAATGCAAATACGATAATGATATCATAGCATTTGCGAAGATACTGTGGTTTCATCTACAATTATGGTTCGTAATTACGGAGTGCAGTATGGTCTAGTTGATATGGTGACAGTTCCGAGGAAGATAGCTTCCACCTGGTGCAATGTTATTCCATCAGAAGTACAAAAAGAAAAACAAAGCATGGACGACAGATTTTAATGCAAATAAGATAATGATATCATAGCATTTGCGAAGATACTGTGATCTACAATTATGGTGTTTCCCCTCTAGTGGTAATACACCGCATTAACATACTACCTTGCTTTTTGCATGCAACCGCGTAAGTTGACTAACCAGACTGTTTCCCAGCCGCGCTTCATCATACATGAATGACGCTTATTGTGTACAGTGACTGCCGTGTGTTTTTATTATCGTTAATAATAATTATAATTTTAGGTATCTACTATATTTACAATAACTTTTATATGCCACCTGTACAAAACCTTTTAAATGCCGCCCCTAACCCGACGCCTGCACCAATCCCGACCGATTGCCCTTACTGCCCCCAAAGCCGCCAATTTAAGGGACAAAAAGGTCTGAACATCCACATCAGCCGTGTCCACGCTGACTTGGCCATCGAGAACAGGCCGTCTGTATGTCCCAATCCCAACTTGATAGTAAACCCCGTAGGAGCAACGATCTCGGCAACTACCCCTGATCCAACTTCAAAATTAGAAGATTTACCTGCCCTAAAAGCTAATGTGCGTGTACTGAAACATATACCCAAGGGAGCCAGGAACCTTGCCGCTGGTAAGCTTTGCGATATAATAGGCAACTGTTTACGTACAAACTGTGTTGAAGATTGGTTTTCCTTTCTCTCATTTTCATTCTCAGCCCTAAGAGTACCTGAGAGCGAGGGAAGCAAATCTTTGACAACCAAAGTAAAGGAAAATATCGTCACTATCAACAGTATCAACAGTTCAATCATATATTTCCCTGAATGCATAAACCATAAATTACGCCCGAAATACAAAACTATTGAAACTAAAGTCCATGACGGTGATTTCAGGGGCGCAGTCCGTATACTTCTGTCCGACTCTGCACTAGCCCTTTCAAATGAGGCCACACTTACCACACTACATGAAAAGCATCCCTCACCCTCAAGACAACTTCATTTACCTCCTGAACCAAACCGTAATAGCGCCTTTCTATCGGTGACCGTAGCTGACGTATCCAAAGCGCTGAACTCTTTCTATAATGGCTCCGCAGCTGGATTAGACGGTTTGCGCCCACAACATCTCAAAGAACTCACTTCACAATCTGCGGGTAATAATGGAATTAGATTATTAGAGTCCTTAACCGACATGTGCAATTTCTTATTAAAGTGTATGCTTAACCTCCAAGTAAGGCCCTACCTATATGGCGCAAATTTATGTGCTTTATTAAAGAAGGATGGTGGCATAAGGCCCATAGCGGTGGGTACTGTTATCCGACGTCTCACTGCCAAATTGTGCTGTTACGCTGTCAGGGATGATATATCAAAATACCTGCAGCCAAAGCAGATTGGATTTGGGACAGCTAGAGGTTGTGAGGCAGCAATTCATGCCACTCGGTCTTTCGTTTTAAAAAATGAAAACACAGACAACGCACTCATCAAAATTGACCTTAAAAACGCATTCAACTGTGTCGAAAGAGAAAGCATATTAAAGGAGGTCCTCGACCTGGCACCACGTCTCTACCCTTTTTTATATCAGTGCTATTCTGATGCCACTAATCTTTACTTTAAAGATAATACAGTGTTGTCCCAAATCGGAGCCCAACAGGGCGATCCTTTATCCTCTGCTCTTTTGCTTGGCCATACATAAGTCCATCATTACATTAAACTCTCCGCTCAATGTATGGTACCTTGACGACGGAGTCATCGGCGGAAGACCCGAGGCAATAATCGAAGACCTGAAGAACCTCATACCCGCTTTCAAAGAACTTGTGCTAGAAGTAAATCCCACGAAGTGCGAGCTCTTCTCCTGTGGGTCAATGTCTGAATCCTCCTCTTTGGCTCTGCAATCATTCTTGCCGGGAATCAAAAGAGTTGACAAAGCAGCTCTCTCTCTATTAGGTGCGCCCATCTTCCCCGAGGGTGTTCGTGCCGCCCTTCGAACTAAAAAGGATGCACTTGTGGCAGCTCGGAACCACTTGACCAATCTTTCATCTCACGTGTCTATGACACTACTACGTCATTGCTTCGCCACACCCCGGATGACCTACATCTTAAGGACATCTCCCTCATGGCTATTCCCTGAAACAGCAAAAGAAATAGATCAAGAGTTGAAGTCGACCCTACAACTCATTCTAAACGTCGATCTAACCGACATACAGTGGATCCAGGCGACCCTTCCCATACGATATGGCGGCCTTGGAATTCGTCGCGTCGAAGACATAGGACTCATTGCCTTTTTAGCATCTGTGAATGGAACTGTGGATCTTGTCACTCGAATATTAGCTCTTAATGGTGGCAACTCCCCGGTTCCATTTATCTCAGAAGCCATGGCAAAGTGGTCCACATCTACGCCGGGCGACGCACGGCCTGACGACCCCGCCGTACAAAGACAATGGGACGACATCTGGAGCAGAGGTGTGTATAACTCGTTGATTTCTGGCGCCTCGGGTGTCGATCTCGCGCGCCTTAAAGCTCTTGCACAGCCAGAGTCAGGGGCCTGGATGCATGCACTGCCCTCACCCCAGCTTGGTACATTGCTAGATAACGACTCCTTAAGAATAGCAGTGGCACTCCGATTGGGGACCAGTGTGTGCGAGGCTCATCGCTGCAGATGCGGAGCAATGGTAGAAGCCAACGGACACCATGGTTTGAGCTGCCAAAGGTGCGCGGGGCGATTTCCTAGGCACCAATCCATCAACGAGTTAATACGAAGGGCAATGGTGTCGGCTAGCGTGCCATGCATATTGGAGCCCCCTGGCTTGAGCCGTACGGACGGGAAAAGGCCGGACGGACTGACCTTGATTCCATGGCGGAGGGGGCGTTGTCTCTTGTGGGACGCGACTTGTGTAAGCACCTTTGCCGCGTCCCACCTGAGGCAAACCTCACGGTGTGCTGGCTCGGCGGCGGAATCCGCCGCCAAGCTAAAGCACACCAAATACTCCGCCCTGGAATCAAGCTATGACTTCGTGCCGGTGGCAATAGAAACCGCGGGGCCCTGGGGCTCTGAGGCTCGGCGTCTGATTGGTGAACTGGGGAGGCGTCTACGGGAGAGGGGCTGCGACCCCCGCTCTGGATCGTACCTGGTTCAACAGATCTCAATTGCAGTGCAGCGAGGGAATGCTGCAGGCATCATGGGGACTTTTGAGCCGGGTACGATGCAGGGTGGAGGCGCATATTAGACCTTTAGTTTATTAGTTTTAATTATTGTTTGTAAATGGATTATATTGCTTAATAAAAAATATATCATATCATCACATTTCGGGCATTTTTTTAAATTAGAACAAAAATAATTTTCGAAACATACCAAGTTTGGGCTCCTCCAGACACGATATGTCTGATTTTTTTTTTGTACAATATACCACAAATGATACGTGTATCTGCAGTATAGTTCCATAAGTCTCGTGAAATAGGTATTGAAGTAGAACTGTGTCACTTTGTAAAATTGAAAAAAAATTGTTAATGATATTATTTTCAAAATTGCTTTCTTGGGGTTAGACATGAGGATATCACGTATTATTTGTGGTATATTGCACAAAAAAAATCTGCCATATCGTGTCTAGAGGAGCCCAAACTTGGTATGTTTCGAAAATTTCTTTTAGTTTTAATAAAAAAAAATGCCCGAAATGTAATGATGTGATATATTTTTAGAATCGCCTCAAAAAGCCCTTTCGTATGATACCACATATGATAGGTTTTGTAAAAAAAAATTCCATACAAAAAAATAATGTCTGACCACTCCCCCGAGCGAAATTTTTTTAGGAACTGCGGGTCAAAAATTTTGTTTTGGCCTTTAGTATGTGTGTGCCAAACGGCTAACCTGTACATCGATTTGCGGTATTTTTATACGAACGGGTTAGACTATCACTGTACTGTGTACTGTGTCTAGTGTCTCTGTGTCCCGAAATTTATTAATCTGTGACCGGACGTAGTCAGTAAAGTAGTAAACACTTGCACGCGGTTGTTCAAATAACCTTTAATTTTATCCTATTTTGAGTAGAGGCGTTATTAATTTAATTAAAATGGTGTCAATAAAGCAAGCTTCTGTAAAAAAAACTAAGCGAGATAAGATACAAACACCTACCAAGATAGAAAAGAAAAAGGCCACAGAAGTAGTTAAGAAACCAGCCAAGAAAATATTAAAAGAAAATGTTAAGGAAATTGAAAAAGCAGTGACTCCAGTCAAAGCATCAGAGGCAGTAAAAAGTAGTAAGAAAAGCAAATATGTCATGCCTTCAAAATATATTACAGAAGAACTTGTGGTCAAGTGCCTATCTGCTCTTCAGCAATTATCTGAGAACTACAAGAATAAAAATACTCTGCTGGAAGATGAGACTGTAATATTTGCGGAAATACATTGCATGAAGATCCAGAACACTTCTGCGAATATAAAGCTGTAAGTTATTATTATTTCAGCATTTGATATTCACTTTAGTAGTAAGATTTTTTAGTGTCCATTGGTTGTCATTTTGAGTGTGAAGAGACATTGTTGTGCGTCAGTCTGACCTGTGAATTCTAATTGATGATGTGAATGAAAACAAATATTACATTTTCTGGCCACAGATACTACAGGTACCAAGTTGTGTTGCCAAGTGGTACTTTCTGTCTGCAAACTGCTCATTTAATCCTTAATGGCATTTAATGGCCTTATTCTAAGGCAAGTTTTTAATAATCTTCCTTTTCTAGGGTACTCCCACACAGTACTGCAGCTTCAACGGGAGAAGTTTGTTTGATTACACCAGACCTTAAGAAAGGCAGGAAGATAGACCATGAACCTACAGTTGATCACTGGGAAGAGATCCTAAGGCAAGCTGGAGTTACACAAGTATGTGGCCAAAATTATTTGATAATTTATTGTAGATTTTTATAATTATTTTATTCTTCACTTCTAGATTAATTGCTTTCTCAAAATGTCAGATTAATTATTAGACTTTCAATCCACCTTAGTCATAGTTATTGTATAATGAAAAATAAGAGTTTAATCTGTAGTCCATTGTGTATGTGTAATGTAATGGTAGACCACATGTGGTCTTATCACTAAAAAGTAGTAGTCTCTTTCAATTCTTTCAAATAACCATATTGTATTGCTAATGCCAAGCCCTATTATGACTCCGCTTATACTGACCAACCGCTTACTATGACGTAATTACTGTGCAAAGTTCGGTTTTCATATAAAATTCTTTGTGACAATGACTTTGCTTATAGTGACCAATCACACTATGACGGTTTACTGATGTTTCGGCGAAAATTTCTTGACAAACTTTCAGTTCCCAAACTATTTATCCCATATTTTTACTTGGGCGAAATTTCATTTCGCAAATTTTCATAATCCAACCTAACCTAACCCAACCTAGTATGTCGTTTTTATTTCGCAAGTATGGGGTTGGAAAATGAAATGGTTGCGAAAATAAAAACTTGCTAAAATTTCATTTGGGAAATGAAACTGATGCCATAAGTTTGTTGGGAAGTAAAATTTGGCAAAAAATATTTTGGCTAAACGGCGGTATCCCTACTATGACCTATAAATCCTGCATTAAATTATGTCCGGTTATACTGACAGATTAGCTGGTTTTTGTGACCGTCCCCACATCTTTCCATTCTACACACACTGACTTTGCTTTTTTCAAGAACTAGCCAAATATGAGAGTTATGTTATACTATGTAACCCACGGTAAACAATACCAATTCCAGGTTAAAACAGTGCTGCCTGTGAGACAACTAAAAGTGGAATATGACCAGTTTGAACTCAAAAGACGATTGATGACCCAGCATGACTTCATTATGGTGGACACAAGAGTTCAAAGCCACGTTTCTCATATGCTCGGGAAAATGTTTTTCAAGAAACACAACATGTTGATTCCTGTGAGAATAAATGAGAAGGGAGATCTTAAGAAACAAATTGATGTTGGTCTGCGCACTGTAATGCTGCGGCTGCCTGAAGGGACTACCTCAGTAGTTAATATAGGCCATACAGGAATGTCCCAAAAAGCTTTAAAGGAAAATATATTGTCCTTGGTGGATCAGTTGAAAGTTAGATACCCTGGAGGAGAACCTAATATCAGAGCCGTTAATATTAAATTGCCAACATCAATGTCTCTTCCACTTTATCTTTCCCTGAGTAAGTAATACTAGTTGTTCTAGAAATTTAGAAAGTAAGAACATTTTTGGGTAATTTGTTGGGTAATCAGATCACATTGCCCCACTGGGCAATAGACATGCAGTCTGAGACTCTTAATTATGAAGAGGCTACAAACTTTGTCTTTCTTTGGTAAAGAATTGTAGTAAAATATAATTGTTTAGTTTAAAGAAAACATTCTTATAATATTTATCATTATTCTTCTAGGGTCATCAAATGCAGTTAATACTCCAAAGCTAAAACAGAAGAAGCCCAAAAACTTCTCCATATTGGAAGATGAGTTGACAACACTTCATGATGGTGTTGTGAGAGTGGCTCCAGATGGCACAGTTAAAGTCAGAAGAGAACAGATAAACAAAAAAAATACAAGGTAATGGTGCCTAGGTGATAGGTCCTCGCGGGCTTGGTTTCCGCAACTCGATGTCGTAATATTGCGCCTATTTCGCTTGATGGGTTGTCAGCACTATTCTTGCCAACCCAACTCCCAAGAAGACTAACAGACCCTTGATTTTGCCGACGACTTCTCGGAGTGATCCAGGTGGACCGAGGTGTTGTGCCCGTACTCTGCCACCCCTGGGCATTCGAGAATGACGTGGGCGGCTGTCTGTAATGTTGCCTAATATTACACAAAATATACTTAATCATTATTTTAAATGTATGTATCAGACTGTCAGTAAATCACTTTATACCTGATTAAAAAAATAGTATGTTAGGTATAAAAAAAATAACTGACAATGACTTCTTCTTCTTAAAAAAACCGGCCAAATGCGAGTCGGACTCGCGCACCGAGGGTTCCGTACGTTACACAATTTAAACAATGTATTTTTTATGTGAAACGTGAGTGAAAGGTAAATTGCGGTTTACGATTTATGACGTATTAAAAAAAACTACTTACTAGATCTCGTTCAAAACAATTTTCGGTGGAAGTTTGCATGGTAATGTACATCATATATTTTTTTTAGTTTTATCATTCTCTTATTTTAGAAGTTACGGGACACACACACACACACACACACATTTTACCAATTTGGAAAGGTCTCTCGCGCAAACTATTCAGTTTAGAAAAAAATGATATTAGAAACCTCAATATCATTTTCGAAGACCTATCTATAGATACCCCACACGTATGGGTTTGATGAAAAAAAAATTTGAGTTTCAGTTCTATTTATGGGGAACCCCAAAATTTATTGTTTTTTTTTTCTATTTTTGTGTGAAAATCTTAATGCGGTTCACAGAAAGCATCTACTTACCAAGTTTCAACAGTATAGTTTTTAGTTTCGGAAAAAAGTGGCTGTGACATACGGACGGACGGACAGACAGACAGACATGACGAATCTATAAGGGTTCCGTTTTTTGCCATTTGGCTACGGAACCCTAAAAAGGCTATTTTCTTATAAGGCGTAGGCTAAACACGAGTGCATCTTGACAGTACCTATCTTTCACTATAAATTACAAAGGGATGGTTTGTGTAGTAGGTCAAAATACTGTCGCGTCAGCGCGTCACATTTAAGCTAAGGCCTACTGTCCACGACGCGTAGCTGCATAAACGCTGCATGAATACGCAGTGCAGCTGCCATGCAGCCCGGCGTACAGACGTTGTTCACGAAGCGTAGCGTAAGCGTATCGTAGCCTACATTTCCTTTCATTCGTGAGAATGTCGTCCAACGATGAAGACGTTATTTACAAAAACTCAACGTGCTATTCCTTGCGATGCAGCCCGGCGTATGACATGCAGTACGCCCAGCGGCGTGAAGCTTGCATGCAGCGTCGCTGACGCGACGTTGCCGCTCCGTCGACAGAGTTGTGCGGTTTTGTATGTAGGCTGCAAGCAAGCGTACAGCAAGCGTACAATGACGAGTACGCGTCTATGCAGCTACGCTTCCGTGGACAGTAGGCCTAAGCCTACAAAAACCTCTTCAGGGATTCAAAACAGTTGCTGAAAACACAATCAAGATAAAAATTGAGATGAGCCTTGTTCATTCATTTTAGTTTGATTAGAATCCACCCACCAACCTGACGTCAGGTTGGTGGGTGGACCTTGTTTTGGGCCTTGCTCGTTTTAGGGATAGATATACCTATTTCCTATAAAAGTTTACGAAGGTACACTATAAATAGATTTCGCGTGAAATACCTAATGCAAGATTTCATAGGCCTGGCGTCAGGTTGGCGGGTGGACCTGTTTTGTGCCTAGCTCATTTTAGGGATAGATATACATGATTTCTAATGAAAGTTTACACAGTTACACTGAAGGTACAATATGACTGCATACTTTTAGTGCGGTATAATGCAAGATTTCATAGGTCCACCCGCCATCCTGACGTCAGAATGGCGGGTGGACCTTTTTTGTTAAATATCTCGTTTTAGGTAGAGGTACACTGGTTTTTATTAAAGGTACACTGAAGGTACAATTTGTTTATAAATATTTCGTTGAAATCGCCGAGGTCCACCCGCCATCCTGACGTTCACAAAGCATCTTGCTATTGAAAAACGCTTTATAAAATTAAGTAACTATTATGAAAGCAAAGTAATGTAAATCGTCATATATGATGTACATATCTGTTACTTATTAAAAAACTAAATATAGTATCTGACAAAGTGTTTATATTTACAGTGACACAGAAGAAGAAGCAGAGGATGTAGAAGAAATGGAGGAAGATGAGGGAGAAAAAGAAGAGGAAGAAGAACTGGCGGAAGATTCAGACTAGTTCTTATTTAAATTAATAAAACATTCATCTTTAAATTGTTTTTAATTTGGAACATAACTTAATACAAAATTCTTGGAAGAATCACAATTTGTTCGTTTAGTATTTATTGCATAATTTGCATAACAACATTTATAGGGTCATTCAGTATCACTTGTAGTCAAACTACTTATTTCATTGACATCAAAACCTTCAGGTTTAATGATGCTCATTGATGATTTAGGTATGATTGTAACCTGCATTTTAACAGGCCACACTTTCTTGAACTTTTTGAAATTCTTTCCTTGGTCAGTTTGGTCCTCAATTTTTAGTAATTCTTTCTTGACTATTAAGTCCCGTCTGATCATTACTATAGTGGACCCTAGATCTAAGTCATTCATTCGGCTGTGCAGGTCTTCCTCATCAGATTCCTCTTTTTTTAGAGCATTGTTGTTTTGTGCTGCAGTTGAAGAGCTTGTTTGAGGTGTCTCTTTACTGGTTTGAGTTCTCGTTTCAAACATTTTCTTTATAGACAGTTGCTTGGAATTAGAACTTTTAGTTGTATCCTGAACAAAGTTGAACAAATCATCATCATTTTCAGCAGAGTGTAAATTTTTTCTGGCTGGTTTGAAGAAATTAAGTTTTTTCTCAGTTGCCTTAGTAGACTTTTCCGAATCAGCTGTTGGATTGATAAAATTGAAGGCATCATCATTAGATTCACTAGTGTCTAACGCCATTTTCTTATTTTGATTACCAAGTGCTTCCTCATCAGTCAACTTTCTTTTAGCACCATCAGCATTCATTGACTGGTGCATAGTAGTTGCCACCTTTTTATTTAAATTCATAATGTTATCAGAGATATCTTCAGTTAATTTTCTTTTGGCACTAACATTGTCAGTGTTCACCATAGTAGATGTGTTAAAACTGTTGTGTTTTGGTGTTAAACTTTCATTTAT
Organism: Cydia strobilella; assembly: GCF_947568885.1. NCBI lineage: Eukaryota > Metazoa > Arthropoda > Insecta > Lepidoptera > Tortricidae > Cydia > Cydia strobilella. The sequence continues at coordinate 7,936,741 of NC_086049.1, read as the reverse complement.
CATGACATTTTCTTTCTTGCACTGCAATCTTTGCGTTTCCTGTGTGTCTTGTGCAAGAATTTCCATCATTTTATTGTTAGAAGTTGTTGGCTGCTTAAAGACTTCAGAAGTGAAGCTAAACTCTGGATTGCAATATTTGTCGATAGAACAATACAATATGGCCAGGCCAATTTCGGCATCAGCAACAGCCCTTTTCCCTTTGCTGTTGAGATAGTTAATGATATCATTTAACAGATTCCTTTGTGCTTGTGATTCTTGAGAGGTGTTACCAATGTTGTATTGAATTACAACAACGTCAGGGCCGACAAGCATAGACTTTGTCATCTTGGATTCACTTAATAATAAGGGAGTAGCAGAGCTCTTAAGTAAAACCAGTTTATACATTTCGAGTTGTCTTCTTGAAAAGAAAATGAATTTTTTGCCAGTGAATAATTTGCTCCTTCTCTCATCAGGAAGAAACATAACATCTTCTTTGTTGATAGTTGATTCTATGACTTGCGGGGTGAAGTTTTTTGGGTTTGGCAATGTTGTGCTATTTGTAACAGCATGTAAGACATCATTCCAAAATTGAGGTGTAACTATATAAGAGCCCTGTGCTAATGCTAGAACAACTTTTATTGTTAATGTTATAGCTGGCATAGTTAGATATGTACATGTGTCATCCCACTCACTCTTTAATGAAGCACCCATTTTTCCAAGCACTATTCTTAAACTCTGAAGATTCTCGCCCTTCAAAGTTGAAGTGCATGTCACATATTTGATTTCCTGAACTGTCCAAACACTATTGAGTTTTCCAAATCTTACTATATCGTTGTGCTTAATCTGCACCTTGGAAGTCACTCCTAGTCTTTCACTGGTTTGATTCAAGAAGGTCCCATACCGAGAACCCAAGTCTTGTAAGTATAAATTCTCCTGAATTATTGACAGACATGCATGTTTTCTACTTATCGAGGCGTCTTCAATAACTGCAAAACTTCCACATTGAGAATCCAAAGTTCTGCCTACTGTTACATTGTTGCCTTCAACTACAATATATATCAGTCTAGAATCAATCTGAGATATTAAACACCACATTTTCTTTTGTTTTCTTGTAATTTAATCTAACATATCAATAAATTTAACAACAACAGTATGACTACGAACTCAATACTCAATCGAGTCGGAAACAAGCGGAAGCGGGTACGGACCACAGATAATGAGCCGGTAATTGTAAACCTCAGGCAAGATAAAGTTTTAAGCTTCCTATAGACCGTCAATGTAAAGAGCTTACGAGACCTTTGCGATTTATCGGCAAAATCTAGTGAAGTAGAGCGATAAGTTAGAATGAGACAACGTATCATAGCCGATATATCGGAAGCAAGGGCCTGGGCCTGACACTCTTTGATAGAGAATGATAGTCTTACTGCGATTCCTATAAGAGGAAAGAGTAAATAGTGCCATGCTTTGTCCTTATCACCGACCGTGTGGCATCATAGCTTGCCCCGTTTTCTATGAGATTTTGCTTAAAGGGCTGGTATCCAGGGCATTAAAAATCTGCTAATTATTTCGACCGGCCAACCCCATTTGTTGTACATCAACAACAGCTAGCGTTTGATTTTTTTTGAATTTGCAATTATAGTTGGTCAAACCAGATTGTCGGTAAATAAGAAAAACCGGCCAAGTGCGAGTTGGACTCGCGCACGAAGGGTTCGGTACCATTACGCAAAAAACGGCAAAAAAATCATGTTTGTTGTATGGGAGTCCCACTTAAATATTTATTTTATTCTGTTTTTAGTATTTGTTGTTATAGCGGCAACAGAAATACATCATCAGTGAAAATTTCAACTGTCTAGCTATCACGGTTCATGAGATACAGCCTGGTGACAGACGGACAGATGGACAGCGGAGTCTTAGTAATAGGGTCCCGTTTTTACCCTTTGGGTACGGAACCCTAATAACAAAGAAACTATACTCATCCTTTTCTTTTGGGTGCTAGTACTAGTGTAAGACAAAGATAGTATGATTCTCTATTTTTTTTATGAAATATGTTTTTTGCATGAAGTTATACCCTAAACAGGAGCAAGCTGTCACTTTTTTTGCCATACTAAATTGAACCTTATCACCGAGCCAGAAAGATGTTCGTACCAGACTAGAGAAAACGGTCCACATGAGATAGCAAAAGTGGGTCGCGGTGTCCCACTCGCACATGTTGCCAATGTTAAAAAAATACCATTTTGGTAGTATTTATATCAATAACTACTAAAATTAAATACCTTCTTATATTATTTAAGTGCTATATTCAGAGTGCGGTTCTGACATCTTTTACGTAATTTGTAAATAGTTATAATGTCAATATTATTAACTGATTTAACCAAGCATGTGCACAACAAAAAATACATTAATTTTAATATGGTAGACATTGTAGTATTTGTAGTAACTTTGAATATTAATTGGTATCCCCAACTTGATAAAGAAATTTTCAAAATACATGAATGGCGGCGCTCAAGATTTATTTTCGAAATAAAGTATAAAATGGGTAAAAGATATTGTGTGAAAGGTTGCAGAAGTGAGAGTTTTGTTGATTGTGGTATATCTTTACGCAGGTAAGCCTCAACTATTAAAGTTTACGATAAAAATACAAGAAAACAGTGTCAAACTCATTAGGGTGACTATGATGTCGGCACGATGTGAATCGGCCTTACAGAGTTGTTATTACCTACGTACTTACTTAATGTAAAAATAAATTTACCTAAATAAGTATATCTTTATTTCGGCATGTTTAATTATTTGGTTGATAGATAGATAGCATAAATTAAAAAAATTAAAAATTAAAATTAAAATTATTTATTTTGGTAGCATACAATGTTTCGGTAATTGGGCTAGTATCTCTTTTTAAGTAATGTAAATACTTGTATTAAGAGAATACCGCTCTTCCACTATAGGTAAGTTACAGATTTTTACATTAGTTGTAGTTACGCTAAAAATATACAATTACAATTTAACATTAAAATTAAAATTAAAATAACAATATCATGCTAAAATATGAATATTCGAGTAAATTTACACATTAAAGTAATAGCAGTTTATTATCTGAACAGTAGTCAGCGACTTGCGAACGAAATAGGTAACAATAAAGATAAACATACTTTAAATAATTAGTATGTGAGTAGATATATAGATAAATGATTTATTTGTGCACGTAATGAGAGCTTTATAATTGCCAAAATTTAAATCCAAAATCCTTAAATATTACAGACACATTTATAAATAATATTCAATATAAGTTGAACACACATTTCCGTCAGTACACGAAGGCGGCAAATTAAAAAAAAATGGTGCAACTAACTACGATGACGCTTAAAGAATAACTGAAGTGTGCAAAAGAGAAGCCATTACGTATATGAACATACCATGAGTGCGAAAGAGGCAGACTACAAATGAAAAAAAGTGACCATTTTTTGGGTTCCGTACCCAAAGGGTAAAAACGGGACCCTATGATAGGGTCCCTATCACTAAGACTCCGCTGTCCGTCTGTCAGTTTGTCTGTCATCAGTAACAGCTTTTATAACGACTAAATTAAGTAAGGGTTTGAGAAGCGTTTTACAGAGGAGAAAAAAACTATATCCATTCTCTCTGACTTCCTATGCATGAATGAAAAAAGATCTTGGCCAAACTATACATTCCAACTTATCCTAATATCCCACATACATATGACTTATGGTCACCCTAATTAGAAAGAGATGCAACCGCCCACTTCTCATGTGGACACACTTTTTGGCCCGTGTACTCCATCCGGTTTATTAAAATCTAAATCCGTGGTTTTTTGCTACTAATTTTTACAGTAATCAGAAAATCGAAAAAAGTCAAACGTAGCATAGCTATGGTTAATATTTATACATCAAGTTATGAAAAAAAGTTTTGCATAATGTCAATATCATAGAGTAACTTGTCAATATCCAGAGGAAAATAGGGGCTACGTTTGTATGGAGACCCTGTGAGACTGTCGTAGTCGACCATTAATGTCATTAATATCAAAAATCTGTTTACGTTACAGAATTTATTCATTAATTCAAACTATGTTATATCGAGCAAGATACAAATAATAGATACTTAGATAGAAGAGTTCAGAAGTACCCGTATTAAATCTTCGCGTTACGTCAGTGTGCCATCGGTACATTTTGCCATTGTTATGTTATATGAGATCACTGTGAGGTGAGCACTTCAACCCTGAAAAAGTGATTCTTAATGAAATCGGTGCAACTTCATCAGGTTCGCCATGTTTCGTTTCGTGGTGAGTTGGTGACAAACAGTCGTGGCTAGCTGTTGCGAAGCGGAGCGAGGTAAGATTTTGTACCTTTTTATTACAAGTCATATTATATACCTACCTACTTTTGTAGCCATTAACATAAAAACCATACTTAAGGCCGTTCCATCGGTTTGCCGCTGTCAGTGTCACATTTCGCAAGAAAGAACGGGAAAGATCATGCGCGCCAAGTGGTAACTATTTATTAATCTGTGCCAAGTGTCAGTTTTGATCGAATTTTGTCGATTTTTATTTATTTTAAAAACGTTACCTTACGTTCCTTACAATATCGAAATTCGAAAGCTATGAAATTAGTATTAAAGTTAAGAGATTGTTTTTTGAATTGAAAATGTTAGATGGCATAGAATTTATGCGTAGTTTAAAAAAATGGCTTATTAAGAATGAATTCTATTCACTAAAGGATTTCTTTGAATTATATTCTTTATGATACTGTGTCCCCTGTACTGATAGCTATGCTATGTACGTGTATAATAGTTAAGTGTTTCTTAGTTTTAATTTAGTTTTAAGTGTCCATTGTATACCCGAATTGGGTTACCGTTGAAACTCACATGTATCACACCACATAACACCTCTGTAACACGGTTGTACAATAAAGAAATATCTTATCTTATCTTATCTTATCTTATCTTCTTTTTTTGTTTATAGTATCACATAATAACAAGATTTGTGATGTAAATATGTAGAGGGGGGGGGGGAGGGGTGTCTCAACTTTATCTTGATATCTATATCGTTTAAGCTACTAGGCCAAGTTTGGTATCGTTTTCGAATAAATCAGGGATGCCGAATTCATTTATGATATCAAAATGATACCATTCCGAAGTATATACCCAAAAAAATTGAAAAAAATACTTTTTTTGAATTCCCCTTCATGCTCAAACCGCTGAATCAATTTAATTTTGAATAAGGGCGAAAGTTGGAGTGTAGTTTTATTTAGCGGTACCTAATTGTAAAATATTTTATCTGGACTACAATCCTCTAGCGTACCCATCTGCCAACTTTACTTTAAGTTCCGCCTCCAGCGGAGAGTGAGAGAAATTAGGGGTGAATTAGCAGCTTACTGACACAGACCGAATTCCACGCGGGCGGAGCCGCGGGCACAGCTAGTCACATAATAAATAACCGAGTAAAGTTTGATTAAAAGTCCGAGATAGAGGTTACTTTGGGAATTAATTGTATCGAGCGAAGTGTCATAATTCGTGTATCGGAAGCTATGTTATTAAAGATAATATAGTCAAGAACTACATATATTTTTTCCAAGTCTACGAATATCAACGCCTCTTAGAAAAACATGATCATATAAGGAGATTTTTCGCCTTCTGGCTCAGGGAACCGCCTTAACAAAATGTATTTGTGTGTCATGGTGTAGATGTGGCGATGGCGCCAGCTGTGTAGGTAGCACTTGCTTTGGTTGTACACTTTTCATCGCCAGATTCAATCCACGCCACGGTTAATGTTTTACAATTTATGTAGGTAAGTAGGTAGTAGGTACCTATCATGTGAGCTTGACGGTAAATAGGTACACACTGACACTGACGGTAAATACGGACTGGAAACATTAGAAATCTACGTTATTCACAACGCTGAGCTTGTCGCCTCTGGCGAACCGTTTACCGTGTAATAATCTGCGCCATCACAGACGATTTAGACGAAGTGAATATATATTACGTTACGAAGCTGAAATATATATTTTGGTATCTGCCGATATCTTATCGCAAGATTCGCAAGGCATCTCCAAATGCCTTAAGATCCCTTGGATGTGTATCGGTCGGTATATTTCGTCTCTCAAGAAATGCCGCGCTGCGATAGGACTTTATAGCCATCAACGGCGATGCGGGACCCCATAAACCCACAAGCGCCGCAACAAGCATCTACAACAGATGATGTGGCCAATGATGATATATTCACCAACTTGATTGCTTATGCCATGTCTTCCCTACCTTTTTTGCGTCGACCCCAATGCTGTCAAAACTAACTCGCTTAGAGTTTTCTGGCACCTATGTATCTATTTCATTAACTTGGCAATTGACACCTAACATTGAAATTTCCTCCTCGTTTCTGGGTCGGTAAGTAAAGACGGTACACAGCGCCAATGTTTACTTGTTGGGCCAGCAATACACCTACGGGGCATTGTCAATGTCAGGTGACAGTTGTCAGCAGCGTGGTGAGATAAGGGTCTGGTCAGTATAAAATACCCGGCCAGGTGCGAGTCGCACTCGCCCACCGAGGGTTCCGTACAAATTTCACGTTTATTTTACAAGTTTACGGTTTTTAGATTTTTCCCTGTATTTGTAGTGTAAGTAGATATTACTTGCCAAATTTCATAGTTCTCGGTTAACGGGAAGTACCCTATCAATTTTGATTCCCTTCAGTGTCGAAATATAAGTTTTTTTGCGGCATAAACAGCCGTATCTTTTTTACGTTAACTTAGAAGTTAGATTTTTTCACAGCGTCAAGAGACTGTAGACATGGTTTGGTTTTACTCGATACCTCCACGCGTTGCCGAGATAAAGGGTCTTGACAGTGACAGACAGATGGACGGACGGTCGGACGGACAGACGGACGGACAACAAAGTGATCCTATAATAAGGGTTACGTTTTTTCCTTTTGAGGTACGGAACCCTAAAAAGGAAAGCCTTTTCCTTTACCTTTTACTTGAGTCTCACTCACTACTCTACCTACCTATAGTACCTATCCAGACTAATATTTTAAATGCGAAAGTGTGTCTATCTGTCTGTCTGTTACCTCTTCACGCTTAAACCGCTGAACCGATTTAGTTGAAATTTGGTATAGAGATAGTTTGTCCTTACATAGGGTAGTTTTTATCCCAGAAGTCATCCTTTAAGGGGGTGAAAAGGCGGGGTGGAAAGTAGGGTCTTCATTGGAGACGCCATCGCCGTTCGCTTTATTTTCTTTACTGAGACTAAAAGAAAAACGCATAGAGCACAAGTATATATACAGTTCTCAGTTCTCGAGTCTCGATGCGACCTCTTATTTGATGCAAGGTGAATGTAATGCTTAACTGATAAATCTGTCTATTATTATCGGAAATCACACTAAGCCAGTCTTATACGCGTCATAGGAGACGAATGCTTTCCTGTGCTAGTAATAACAACTGGATAGAGTGAGAAGTTTACTCGACTGTAAGTATCCCCGGGGTATCGCTGTGAGACGCCGCCGGAGGCTGGACGCTCTTTGTCCTTCTCACTGCGACTTTCAATTTAAAATTTTGAGGCATCTTGTTTGTGAACGTTTTGAATATTACAAAGAAAACTTGCTAACCGTTTTATAGACTCATCTCGCTCGAATCTTCTCGTAGTATTACAACGATACATTAAAAATATAGCATATAATAGCGGCTATTTCACCATGTTGCGTTTCATCAATTTTTTTAGAATCTGTAAGTGCAACCCTAAAGTTTATTGGAGAGCTTTAAAGAATTCCGCTTTTAGAATTGATAAAAGAATAAAGTTAGTTTATTAAGGCTCGCCTTCTGAATCCTTTGTCAGGAAACTTGGTAGTAAACACAAACGGGGTCGCTGATACGATAATAATTGGAGCTGTCGGTTCTAGTGACAAATGCAATCCATCCGATCGAGGCTCCGAGTGCGCTCGATGACAGATCAATTTGATGGAGGACACGCTACTGTTTAAAAATATCACCAGTCTAAAGCATTTGATGATGTTACAGATTTTTTTTATTATGGCACCATTTGAATGTAGTATTTATCAACTTATAGGTAGCAGAGTATTTTCATTTCATTCTCCCAACAATTACAGATTACATTCGATGTAGGTATGTCGACCTCATCTGTAGTGTACCTAGCCATTTAGTTCTTCATTATATGTAGTGTATCGTCCTTATTTTATTTCACTGATTTTTCAATGTAATACAATATAAGTAGGTAGGTAGGTACAATCAATTTCAACTGTGATTACTGATTACCTAACCGGGCTATTGCGGGTACATAAATCATACATTGGTCGAATTTTGCATAATTCTCATATGAATCGATAGGGATATCTGTTTACGGATAAATACGATTATTCCACTATACTGCTAATTACATTTTTATAATCAAATAATATGGCATTGTCCGACGCCTCCGACGGCCTCCTAGCAGTCCTAGTCTAGTCGGTAGTGTAGTGACCCATGATGCAGGTGGTCTCGGGTTCGAATCCTGGTTAAGGACATTTATTTGTGTGTTTATTACAAATATTTGTTCTTGAGTTATGTACGTTTATGTATATAAGCATTTATATATATACATAACCATATATTAGGTTTATCGTCTAGTCAGTCTATTACCCACAACATAAGCCTTATTGAGCTTACTGTGGGACTGTGTCGATCTGTGTAAAATTGTCTTCTGATATATTTATTATTGTAAGCAACTGTATAGAAACAAAATATTGATTCAATAGTGAATATATTGTTGGCTTTCTAATTAATCATCATCTTCCTCGCGTTGTTCCGGCATTCAAAGTCAAAGTCAAATTGGCGTAGGCGTGGTCTTTACGAAAGTGAGTGCGCGCGTCCGACTCGCACTTGGCCGGTTTCCTTTTTTATTGTGGGACGTACAGTCCGTTAACTCTTAGAACGACATTAGTTTTTCGGGTAAAATCGGACGTAATCGCGTAATAGAAAGTGACAGTTTCTTAATGATTTAGTTGCAACCCAACACCCAAAGAGTGCAGTCGTCTTTTCAGCCTTAAAATATATAGAGTAGTTAATACCACCATAACTAGTAGGTAAAGAATATATTTAATTTCATATTTTTTGGCAACTAAATGGGGACTCGTCTCAAAAAGGGTATTTCTGTAAATGGACAATCACGGGAAATCATATATAATGTATACAAATATTTTTCAAGAGAAGCGGAAACTTTTAAATACTTGTAAATATTTTAATAAAATTCAAGACCGGGTGATAGAAGCAACAGGAATTTCAAAACATACATTAAGAAAAATATTAAGCGAAGCCGACCAAAAACCTCCATCCATGCCCTTTGAAACGCCAAAGAAAAAGAGACCCAGAAAGGACTTTGTGTAAAATCTGGATAGTTTTGATTACGATGTAATCAGAAGGATGATATATGATTTCCATAATAGATTCAAAGAACTCCCGAATTTGAAAAATTTGCGGTTGAAGCTAATAGAAGCTATTAATTTCAAGGGTTCTACAGTCACGCTACGAAAAATTCTACGAAAAATGGGATTTTGGTACTGTAAAACAAGGGATAATCGAAAAACTTTGATGGAAAAGCATGATGTGCGACTGAAAAGGACCAAATATTTAGATAAAATTAAAATAAGCAGGAACGAAGGAAGTGATATAGTGTATATGGACGAGTCGTATATACACACGTCGCACGTTGGTAGCAAAGGTTGGTCAGACTCTAGCAACGCAGGAATTAAAAAACCAATTTCCAAAGGACAACGTCTCATAATAGCTCACGCCGGCAGTGAAAATGGTTTTGTACCTGGTGCGTTGCTTGTGTATAAATCTACAGACACAACAGGCGATTATCACAAAGAGATGAATAGCGAGAACTATGAAAAATGGGTTAAAAATCAACTTATTCCAAATTTGCCGACGAATTCAGTGTTAGTTGTTGATAACGCCCCATATCACAACAAATACACCGAAAAACTGCCCAATTCTAATACCCGGGAACAAGACATGATAGATTGGTTGACAACACATAATATTCCAGTAGACCCCAGCTTAACAAAACCACGAATTTACGATATAAAAAAAAACGTTTATTCAAAATCTTACTTACAACTAAATACATATGTTCTTCTGCCAAACCACACAGTGGTTTGTTGGCAGACGAGGCTCCTTTGCAATACAAACACGAACATATACAATACTCCATAGATAAAATACTGGCTGAACATGGTCATTCTGTTCTGCGTTTACCTCCGTACCACCCAGACTTTAATCCTATTGAGAATATATGGGCCCAATTAAAACAATACGTAGCTCAACGTAATGTTGATATGACTTTGACAAGCGTAAAGAATCTACTGCAAGAGAAGGTCAATATGATTGGTCCAGAAGATTGGAAAAAAGTTTGTCAACACGCAATTAAATGTGAAGAAGACTTCCGTATATATGAAAATAAAATAGACGATTATAGTGACCGATTTATAATTAATACAAATGACTCTGATATTGAATAGGTAGTTTTAAAAATTACAATATTATCACAATTTTCCAATTGAATAATTTTACCATAAAATATGAACTGAAATATGTGACTGGTATTATCAACTCTATATATAGGTAATTTTCGCCAGAAGTAGTAAATGACGGCGTGACGTTCTGTTTTCAAATTTGGTTTTCGAATTTCAAATTCTGAATCTATTTTATATTTAGATTATGACAAAAAGTCAAATCGCAATATAGTCATCAACCGAATATTAAGCATAATGTTATTATATTCGGGCTTATTTTACATTGAGACAATAGGTATCCTTAACTTTTTGCGGTAAGTTTAAAACTTTTTGTGAGTTAATAAGAAAGAAGAACAGCAGTATCACCTTCGCGTGTTACCGCCGATACCCGATGTATCTTTCTAAAATCCGAAGGTCGTTCTCAGAGTTAACGGACACATTATTAAAGTGAAACTTTTATTCTATCGCCCCAAATTTTTTGGGCTGTCTTTAGCATGTCGCATTACATAATTATATACAGCATTAGTAAAATTCTACTTTATTTCTAGTACTTAGAGTTCAGTCATTAAAATAGCAGACTAAGGTTACAATACTTAATTAACGAAGGCTGATATTTGCTTGTAATTTCATACAAAATTGATTGTGGATTTGGTCGTTTGGGTCCGTTAATGCTATATTTTTTCTTTAACTGAATATGACACCTATTTGTACGCATTTCCTTAATCTGACGACCACAATTTCGGCGCCCGATTTTCACATTAAAACCGTCAGATTAAGGAAATGCGTACATACGGATAAATTATAGCATTAATTTGGACTAAAATGACCAAATCCACAATCTGCTTAACGATTTGTTGAACCCCCCACCAACCAAGTGCTCAACATAGACGGCTAAAATTGGTAAAGGTAGACTCCCGTTTGATAAGTAAGCCAAATTAATAATGAATTACAGCAACATGTTGAGTAGCTGAATTATATTGGCGTGATTGGCGTTGGGCGAGCTTTTATAAGTTAAGATTAAAAACCCGATTTTAACACACTAACTCGAATAATTTTCCGAATATTTTCAGTTAAATGCCTATATCTACAATCCGAAAAAATGTTTCACTTGCATCGTGGTTTCATAAAATAAAACCATACAATTACTTTTTTACAATCTATAAATTGTATATACAGATGTCAATCACAATGAAAAAATCAACGATGATCAACTCTGGCCAACGTGGGTGCTAAAAATGTTCTCGCCCACTCCGCGTTATTTTATTCACGCTCTCTGTTCCCCATTTGTCTGTGTCTGGTCCAAATTACTTTTTAACCCCACTCGAAGGTAAGTTTAAAATAAATCTGCGCTAGTGAAAATTGTTCCTCTAGGTAATTTTTCTTCCAATTGCTTGACGTCCTATAAGTACGGCATACGGCGGGGGTACGGCGGTATATTTAATATGTTTAGTACGGCATATTAAAATAAGGTGCAATACATTTTTGCATATGAAAAGCCCGCTCCAGACTACGCGACGCGAAGCCGCGAACGCGAGTGTGGAGTCGATTTCGCTGATTAGCGAACTAGACTCCACACTCACGTTCGCGGCTTCGCGCCGTGATTCGCGCATGAGGCGTATTTAAACGTATTAGAAAAAATATAACAATTACATTACAAACACAGTGAGTATGTACCAACTATTTCCGATAGCGACTAAAATCACCGTGCGTATCACATATCACATATTTAATTATCACGTATGACATATATATCATCGAAAACTTGGTTTTATATAAATATTGGCTTCTATTTTCTCGCTTATCTGATATGCGGTAAAATGATAATATGGTATATGGTGGTACAGTCAAGTTCAAAAATATGGGTGCCTACAACTTACTCAAAAATATGTCCCATAGTTCTTAATTCGGAGAGCTATGGGACATATTATTGAGTATGTTGTGTGCACCCATATTTATTTTTTACACTTGACTGTACAAGATCATTTACCGCACATGCCTGCAAAATGACAATTTATTAATCATCATTATTTTGCAATTTATGTTTGTAAAAGTTTTTAATTATTGGTAAAGTTTATTTCTTTTTTTATTTAAAATACTAGTTACATATTGTTATTCACAACGGCGGGATTTAATCGCGTAAAATAAGTTTTAAATTTACCTCTGACGTTTCGAGGACGGCGTTGTCCCCGTTACATAGTTAGTCTAGTCTTAAGTCTATAACGAATATATTTCTTCATAAAGTATCCTAAGAAGCTGAAAATAAACCGTTCATTACTGATAAGTATCGATCATTAACGCCCGCCGCGGGTAAACTGATAATAAGTAGGTAGGTGCTTTCGTTATCGATTTATCTGCACCTATGGCTTTCCTGTGTAAGCAATGGGATTACGTAGACTTATCAATATCACGTAGTGAGGTCGTAACATTTTTGTAGTCTTATAAAGCTAAGGCCATTGCGCTTTCAAGTTTAAATATGCCTATTGTGCCATAAGGTGGAGAGGTCCCTACCTTCAAGATTGTTGAGGCGACGAAAACTGATATCGTCTCTAACGTACACGCACCAGCCCTAGGCGAAAAGGAGTGTTCCAGTCCGTACCCAGGGTAGGAGAGGTAAGATGTGTCCGCTGGAGACGCTATCTGCGTCTCGGTCAAAAAGAGCAAGGCCGGCTTTGCTGTCTCGAGGTGTAGGTGGACAGCATTAAGATTGGAATGTAAACCCCTGATGTTGCAGAAGTCCACGGCCAGCGTGGCAAGGGGTGCCGAAGTTGCTTTGCTTTTGCCTCGGGCAGATGACAGATGGTTGAGCGCGGTTTTGCCCCCCCCCCCCCAGCCCTTCCCAGAGTACGACGTGGGGCGACCTCTCTTGTTGGACGTAGTTTAAGACCATACCCGGGTCCAAAAATTATAACCAAGCATTTTAACCAAGCATTATAACCAACATTACTTATTCTGATTTAAAGTAACACGATTTTCACTCATAATTTTAAAACTAACACGGGACTTAATCGCGTACAAACTTACGTTTATTTATGGCCTGACGTTTCGAACGTGCCGTTACGTTCGTGGTCACAGGCAGACTGGCAACATTACTTATTTGTTAATTATTGGTGGTAAATTTACAACAAGTGTAGACTAACCTGAGTACAGCACAAATCAAAATTTTAATAAAATCATTTGTTCCGCAGTTCGTTTTAGCATCGCAAGATCAAGACAAAATCTGTCGGGTCCCTCCGGATCACGATGAATAACATGAATAAAAATGCGAGTTCATCGCGCTATACATATTGCAAGTCTGAAAGTTCTATTCGTTATGTTACCGCCAAGAAGAATAGCAAATAAAGAGTTATCTGACTCGGCCGACGGAGATAGACTGCCTAATATATTACATCTCCAGAGTTGACTCCGTCGGTTCCGTGTTAGTTTGTTTAGGTCTCTTTGAAGTTATACAGGATAATTGTACGGGATTAAAGAGTAGGGTTAAAGGTTGCCTTTTGTCAACATGAAACTCAAATGAGGACAAATGTCCTGCTGCTAGGCAAAATTGCATGAATTCGCGTATGATTTTGCGTACCTGTTGCACAAACTGCGGTCCTACACTGAAACTTATCTGCTGTGCCTACGAGGCTACGCCGTAGCATTGTTTTGTATTTGGCCTAAATTGGCCGTAGATAAGCATCAATTATAAATGCTATCTTTCTATAAAAGGTTCGAATACTTACCCCCTTCTTCGTAAAACTTTACAAGCCTCAATAAGTTATTTTTTGTTTTATCCTTTTCTTACGAATACATACGTTACAGTGACAGATTAAGACAAACGATTAATAAAGTCTGTCCACCAAAAAAAGTGGTCATGCATAATGGTGTAAATCTTTTAAATGAATGTGAATTTTCAAGCAGCACGTTTTGTACATAATTTGTGGATATCAAACTACATATTAAAAATACAAACATAATACGAGTATAACGTTAGACAGTCTATGAATTTTAACAATATTTACCAAGTTTTCCTGTTAAATATAGTTTTTATTTTTTATTAGATAATCCAAATTATACGTTATGACTTTTTCTAATTGTTCTGAGGTTTTTTAACTTTGGTGAGTGTTACTTTTTGACAAAAAAATGCCTCCCATACAAAAACTACTTTCAGTTCTAGAGTAGAGAAAGTCTTCCTGACTACCACAAATAGAAATGAGTTTCAAGAATTTTTTTTTGTTAAGATGACATTGTAATGTGTGTAAAACAGCTTGTAAAAATATAAATACAGTTGTGACATTGTAGCAGGAAGCGAATGAAGATTGTCAAAAAACGCTGTACAAGCAATGAAAGGTATGATGGAATATACCTATTTGGCGAAAACTCACACAAACCCATTCATTAAAATACGATTTTATTTTTGTTATATAGTATTATATACACAAATTATTAAAAATTAAAAACTGCTCGAAAATGTGCACTCGGTAAAAAGATATACCAGATCATCCACGACCACTTTTTTTTTTCGTGGACATGGGTTACTTAATTTGAGGCATTTATGAATAACGCCATTGAAATATAAAGTAATTGTTGGCGTGTTATTATTAATGCATAGTGTTTTTAGCCAGATAAAATTTTCAATGTTGTAAAGGCTGCGGTTTTAATTATACTAGTAGTTCGCTTCCAACTATAAACTCGCGATTCGCCAAAAACGTACAATTGAAAAAGCTAGTGTTTTGACCACATCATTACCTATATAGAGTGGATTCAAAAATGTGGAAATAAAAGATGGGGCCATGTTTACAATTTTGACTAGATACGGTTTTATGTTAAAGGGCGTTTCGGAACCCCAAATATAAATATTTATCATGAATCATGTTAAGATCAAACCAAAATGAAGATATTTAAGATGGCGGCCGTTTTTGCAATTTTCACTACGGATTCAAATCTTTTCGGATTAAATATAAATATTAAATGATCAAAATTATTGGAATTTGACAGTAGGCGGTCCGAGCAATGCACAGACCTGTAATTTTTAGGAGCAATGTCTAGCGGTAATAGGAAATCCTTTTTAACCCAGCGGCTCAGAGCAGATTGATTAATTATTTTTAGCCACGGTAAATAACGCTTTCAAATATTTACGAAAAGCATTTCAAACACGATATTAATTAAAATTGAGGACTATCTATACCTCTATATCAATTAATACGTTGTACAAAATATAAAATGAGAGCTAGGTTCTTGCTTGATAATTTAATTGTAAAATTGTATTACATGTGTGAAGAAAAAGTAGTTGTTTTGTAGGCAACTAATTAAGTAAGTACTTACCTAAATATTCATTATTGCACCACAAAAGAAAACAAAATGGGAAACAGATTTACAATGTAAATAAAAGTAGCATCAGACATTCTTATCGCTTTAAGATAAAAGGAGACGACGCTTCGAAACCGGTTTTCCATACAAACGTATTCCCCCTTCTCTCTGGATATTAACATTAATGAAAATATTTTTACACAATTTGATGTACCTCTTCAATAGCTATGCCCGACCGTATGTTTTATTTTTATTTTTTAATTGTTATAAGAGTTAGGAGCGAAAAACAGGTTTCATGCAAATTTTTAAAAGCCTAACTCTTATAATAAAGTAAAAATCGAAAAAATCAAACGGTCGGGCAGCTATGATTAAAAAAACATTAAATTGTGCAAAAACATTTTCCATAATGTCAATATCCAGGGAGGAAAATGAGGCCAACGTTTGTATGGAGAATCGATCGTCCCCTATCCTCTTAAGAGATCCCGTCTATACCACCTTAGGGTACTGCAACTACTATAACATTAATACTTGCATGGTGAATTGGAATATGATACTTATGGGTACAGTCACCAAAGCTATTAGCTTGACACCCGTGCATACACATTTGTATAAAGGGGTGCCAAGCTAGCTTTGCTGACTGTGCATTCTCAAAATACTTTACATGATGAAAGACTTAAGAATTTATTTTATACTTACATCAATTAAAACTATTCATACGAATGGAGGAATTAGGTCCGAATGGTCCAATCAAATTAACCTGAGATTAAATATGTACCGGACTGATAGTAAATTAAACGTCACTAAAATGTCTTATAATGCGCGCATGCATTTAAAATTCGTAATCATGTTGGCATAAAAGGCTGAGTTGACACATTAAAAGGATTGGGTTACCTTTTACGAATATTAGTCCGTGTCTGAGCTCTCAAATGATCTAGTGATATATAAGAGATATCTTTTTGTTTTCTTTTACATAGTCTTCAGTACGTAAGTATCTATATCTACTGAATAATTCATACGAGTCAAACTGGATGTCCGAAAAGACTTATCGACGGTCGAACCCTAAAAATGAGTGATTGATGAGCATATTATTGACAGTTTACTAATTACAGTTTAACTTTGATTAATTGACGTAGATGCTCTCATTTATTTTGACATGATTAACGAAATTGTAAAAAAAACTGCAGTATTACGTTAAGGCGGCTACGTTTTGACGGTACTTTATTTGGTTTATAATAATATAATTCAGATCTAATTCAGATTTCAGAATCAAAATTATCATTGCTTTTCGCTTGAGGCTGGCCCCCGGAGGCGGATGTCTAATTTAGGGTAAATTAGATAGGTCCATAGAAAATGGACCAGCCAAAGTGTAACTAAACAGCCAAATTTTTTTTCGTGATTTCGGGGTTGGTCCCATAGTAAAAGTTGCTCAATATAATCCCTACACCTCCCTGGCAACGGGAATGCACTTATTTTTTAGCCACCGTGTATATTTGAGAATGATAATTTAACCCCTTAGTTTTCGAATCATCTTCCTACTAATTGTTACGTTCCATTGATTCATGCCTTCAAATGCATTTTCTGTGAAAAGCCTATTAAACCACGAACACAATTATTTTGAAGTGTATTACTGGCCCGCATTAGAGCAATCTTTTTCTATCCTAGGGGAATAACAGTATGAAAAGAACATTATAAACGCACTAGAAATATTTTGTACTAGCTGTTGCCCGCGACTTCGTACGCGTGGATTTGTATGTTTGGATTTGGTGGTTATATATTTTACATGAGCATAGAATATTATTATGCACCAAAAGATATCAGTAGGGACAGTTAATTATCATCACTACATAGTATAAAACAAAGTCGCTTCCAACTGTCTATCTGTCCCTGTGTATGCTTAGATCTTTAAAACTACGCAACGGATTTTGATGCGGGTTTTTTTAATAGATAGAGTGATTCAAGGGGAAGGTTTATGTGTACCTATAACACATCAGCGAGCCGGGGCGGGTCGCTAGGTTGTTAATAATTATACAATGCATGAAGTTTACTTTCACAAACTACGAAGTGGCAAGCCTCTAACTAAAAAAAAAAAAAATCCGGACAAGTGCGAGTCGGACTCGCCCACCTAGGGTTCCGTACTTTTTAGTATTTGTTGTTATAGCGGCAACAGAAATACATCATCTGTGAAAATTTCAACTGTCTAGCTATCACGGTTGATGAGATACAGCCTGGTGACAGGCAGACAGACGGATAGACGGGATTTAACCCCCTTAGGAGTTGAATTTTCAAAAACGTAGAAATTACTTTTTTTGGAATCGGCTATTATGGCTTTCTAAGAAGTTTCAAAGCATTCAAACTTTCAACCCCTTTTTAACCCTTTTAGGGGATGAATTTTTGAAAACGCTGAAATTACTTTTCCTGCATTCTAATAATATGTCCATATATACAATGTTTCAAGTCCTGCAATTGAAAAAATTCTAGATCTCCATACAAATTTTCAACCCCTTTTTCACCACCTTAGGAAATGAATTTTCAAAAACGCTGAAATTAGTTTTCTTCTCTTTTAATTGAATATCTTTCCACGAAGTTTCAAAAAGTACCTAGCTTAAAATAAAAATAGGACCCCTACAAACTTTCGACCCCTTTTTAACCCCCATAGGGGTTGAATTTTCCAAAACGTCCCAATAACTTTTTTTGTCATCGGCTATTATGGCTTTCTAAGAAGTTTCAAAGCATTTGTAATGGATTCAAAAATTTAATCCCTTTTTAACCCTTTTAGGGGATGACTTTTTGAAAACACTGAAAGTACTTTTCCTGTATTCTAATAATTTATTTTTATTTATTTTAAACTTTATTGCACAATATAACAAATAAAGTACAAATGGCGGACTTAATGCCTAAAGGCATTCTCTACCAGTCAACCACCAGGCTAAACAGAAACAGTGATAGATGCAGGCATTGAACAAAAAAAAGCAGAATAGGTAACTTAAAACAAAAAATATAGCGATAAATAATACACACTACCGAAAATAAACTTACATATACATACTATACATACTATAATTAAATAAACTTACATATATATTACTCTATTTTATGTACCCAGTGCAAATAATACCATGCCTACGATGGACAACTAACCAGTGAGCTTGTCGAAAAAATGTTGCGTAACATGCGCTTAAACGAGAGCTTGGTTGGAGCCTGTCTGATGTTGAGTGGGAGATCATTCCAAAGCCGGATCGCGTGAAGGGTGAAGGAGTTAGAAACAAAACCGGTGCGATGAGAAGGAACAGTAAGCTTGAGACTACGGGACTCACGAAGGGTGCAACCTGATCGGGCGGTTATAAAATTAAATTTCGAACTAAGATAGCCGGGCGCATTCCGATCAAATAAAATAGAATATAGTGTGCACAGAATACGCAAGGACCTCCGTTCTCGAATAGGGAGCCAGTTAAGTCGGTATGATATGTCCATATACAAAGTTAAAGTCCCGCACTTGAAAAAAATTTAGATCTCCATACAAACTTTCAACCCCCTTTTCACCACCTTAGGAGATGAATTTTCAAAAACGCTGAAATTAGTTTTCTTGTAAATTAATAGTATATCTTTTAACGAAGTTTCAAATTGATAGCTTAAAATAAAACTTGAACCCCATACAAACTTTGGACCCTCATTTCATCCCCTTAGGGGATGAAGTTTGAAAAACCCTTTCTTAGTGGATACTAACGTCATAAAAGCTACCTATTGTGAAAAATTCAGCTCTCTAGGTCCAACGGTTTGGGCTGGGCGTTGATTTAAGTAAGTCAGTCAGTCAGTCAGTCAGTCAGTCAGTCAGTCATTCATTCAGTCAGGACTTTTACGTTTATATATATAGATTAAGCTAACAATTTAAAATATAGGTAGGCGCAGTCAGGCGAATAAAGACTAGGAAATCCCAGGAAGGAAAATCAATAATTCCAGGTCGCGTTGCGAACCCTAGAGCAGCATTCGAACTTTATAAATTTTAACTCGGTTTAATATTGATTTGGCACGCATGGTTTACACAGCCATACTTACATAAAAAAAAAACTAAATCCCTATAATTGTTAACGTAATGAAGTCCCGTTGATAGAAGAAGTGTGAGCGATGTAATTAAACCATAGAGCTGGCAACTTATGATATGAATAATTTAACATACATAAAAAGAGTACTATTTAAAATCATAACCGTTGCCGTGGTTGGGTAAAAAATAAAATGTTCTCCTCCCTCCATATGTGTGATCTGACTTCATCGGGTATTTTTATACTTTTGATACATAGGCCTGAAAACAGCGAAAAGCACCCAACAAACGCAGATGATGAGCGTTTTTTTCTTTGACCCTTACATACATTTCACAAAAAATTAGGTACATTTTATTCGTGTTCTGTTTACCTACGTATTATTGTATTCATGTACGACTGTACTTGTATAGGCAGTGATTTCATAAATAATTTCAAAGGTAAATACTTAAGTCATATCTCTACGAGTAAGATATTCTCTTGTGGATACTGAGAACACTCCAATCTAAAATGACAAATATAGTTACATACGAGTAGCTACTATGATAATATTGTTATAAAATTAAATTATTTCATATTATGTTACACTTATACAATAATCGAGGAAAAACTACTTCTAACAGCTTGAACTGTCCACCCGAGTCTCTCATTCCATATGTGCCTAATTGGCTATATATACTAGCAAAAAGCAGAGCTTTTTAAGGGCTCGCGGAGTTTTTCTACCTCATCATCATATATTTAAGTTAGACTTGTCGGTGGAGCGATTTCTATGCATGTCGGTTCTCTGCCTTTTCCTCGACAGCTTGATACGAAGCGACGACGACGTTGAGGTTTTCCTTATTTCATCTATGTACGTTCTTCTTGTTGTTGTTTTTTCTACCTATATAGTTATAATTACTAAGGCAGTTTTTAATAAGAGATACATCTTTAAAAAAATATATGATATAAGGGCTTCTGTAAATAATTAATACGCCAAATCATTTTTTTTAATAGTATTTTATCAATACATTAAATCGTTATTGTTTCCTTCATTCAATGTTTCAATACAGTAAAATGAGTGTTTAATATTGCGTAATCTATGTGGAGAGCTGTTGGGGAGAACCATTCCCACTAACTCGATTGCTCCAGGGAAGTTCTGCCACCCTGTGCCATACGATAGATGCGCATGAAAAGGGCCCTCTGCCTCTATCGTGCTTTTGCCAGCCGTCCGTCCCGTTAAAGTCCAGTGACACCTCTGTACTCTCAGCCCCAACACCGATGTTGCTTTTGAGCCATCATAGATGTTGTTTTTTGTGAGGACCCATTTTGTGAGGGCAAGGCGAGGTCATCGTCTGCTCATACTGGCAATAAAATTTTATTAGGCTCTCAATATTCCTTAGGCCGCGCCGTTCCGGTTGCTGCCTCTGCGTGCGTCCCATGACACGGGCAAGAGCAGCAACCGCTCGTTGTAAGTGTCAAAAAGGCCTCTACGTGTTGGCTTCGGCTCCGCGCAAGCCTCCTAAGTGTCCAGAACCATTGTTCCGCGATGGGTGAAAGCATTAATATAATTTAAAATTTTCATGTTTTCACCAAGTTCTGCTGTATAATTCGCGTTTGAAAATGAGAATGAAAATGAAAATGAAAAATCTTTTATTGGTCACAATCATTGTGTTACAATTTGAGAAAGGGTTGGGACCTCCTAGTAAGTATTGCAATACTTGTGACAGGAGACCCCGCTCTTCTCCGCGTTTAGACTGCAGTTTTCTATGCTTCTGTTAAAGGTACTTAGACAGGTAAGTACGCGTATCTCATGATGACTGACGCTCCAATAGAATAGTTTTTCTATTTCACGCCAAAAAATTATAACGCCTTTAACTTCACTTAAATATCCAACTATTTTGTTTATTATTTTAACCAGGGTGCGTACTTGCGTAGCCCACATGCCTATCGTTTACGATCCGTAACGAACAAAACGCAGCTTCACAGTCGCACTAATTAGAGCAATCTAACTTGTCGTTTTAAAATAAGAGCGTAACTACGTTTGTATGGAGAACCGAGCTTGCTGCGGACTCTTAAGGTCGCAGCTATAAGTGAGAGCTAAGAAAGAAATATACTGACCGGACCACGGTCGCTGTCCGGTACGACTGTCTGTTACAGTTTTTACTTTGTCCTTGCCTTTTTTCGGGTGCCGTACCAAAAGGGTAAAAACAGGACCCTATTAAGTACTAAGACTCCTCTGTCCGTCTGTCCGTCCGTCTGTCTGTCTGTCACCAGGCTGTATCTCATGAACCGTGATAGCTAATAGACAGTTGAAATTTTCACAGATGATGTATTTCTGTTCCCGCTATAACAACAAATACTAAAAAGTACGGCACCCTCGGTCGGCGACTCTGACTCGCACTTGTCCGGTTTTTTACTACTAACGCCATCTGTTAGAAAAATAAAGAATTAACATTAGTACGAATCTCAGAATAATGACTAAAGCATAGAAGTCGGGCAAAAATGCTTCGCAAATATGTATACCCGTACTTTACTTCCTTACGAATTAGATAATGTGCCGAAAAGAGATGCATATATGCTTGTTATTTCTCATTTACGTACGGTGTCATAAGTTTGATAATTTGCTAGGGATGTAAGTGTGTCGACTTTTTATATCGATAAATTATGCATAAGTTTATGTGCCGTGTAAAAGAATAATCACGAAATTGGCAAATTGATAATAGTCTGGCTAATGAAAGTTGAACCTGAAAAAACGCGGCAATTTCAAGAAATCTGTAGCAGGCGGCTCGTTGAAATGAAATGCGTGGAATACAAGGATTGCATAACTTTTATACTTTTTATCATTTTCATATTCTAAAAATCATTAAAAAGTATAAAAATTATGCAATCCTTGGAATCAAAGAGCCGCCTGATATGAGGATTAATGCATGTACCTAATATAGCTTTTATCTCATTTGCAGTCTACCACTCAGAACCGTCTAACTATACCTCTCGTTTTTTTAATCATTAGAAAGAAGGCGAGCGATCTTAACGTGTCGTTTTATCGAAAAACACTTTGAAAATAAGTCACAACAAATAGTATAATATACGATCATTTACATACTTTTGCTTTCATAAGTAAAATATTGCTATATTTATAAAAAAACTTGTCAATAAAAAGACACGTGGAAATGGTTTACCGTTTTTTCTAATGCTAAGACTAAGTATAGTTTCTAGTCATGGACAGTCAGCTGCAGAGAAAAGGCACCCCCCCCTGCATACAAAGTTCTGTAATTTAGTATGGACGTGGGGTACCTTTTCTCTGCAGCTGACTGTACCAAATAGGAAATGAAAAAAAAAACGTTCGTGTAATATATATTTTTTATTTAATAATAGGGAATATTACGCGAAACTCGGCGTAGGTGGCGCCACTATCACAATCTGAGGGTCTATCGCGAAACAAGAAAATCGAACTTTCGTTATCTAACATCTCTGTCACTCTTGCATATTCGAGCGATAAAGAGGCAGCTAGATAACGAAATTTCGGAAGGTCCCCTGAAAACTTGTCAAAAACCTGTTAAAGTACAGTATGAATAAGTTACTCTACGGTGCACTAAAAAAGCTAGTGCTGCACTCTGGTGGCAGAACATTGCAGCAATATCCCCTATTCCTCGTCCTTTGGAAATCTGAAATAAAAAGTTGAGTTTTGTGACCAACAATATTAATAAAAGGAACATTCATCAATGATCATTAATGTCTTTTTTATTAGGGTTCCGTACCTAAAGGGTAAAAACGGGACCCTATTACTAATACTTCGCTGTCCGTCTGTCTGTCACCAGGCTGTATCTCATGAATCGTGATAGCTAGACAGTTGAAATTTTCACAGATGATGTATTTCTGTTGCCGCTATAACAACAAATACTAAAAAGTACGGTCCCCTTGGTGCGCGCGTCCGACCCGCACTTGACCGGTTTTTAGTATTAAACTATAGTCTGGCAAACACAATCTGTCAGTAAGTAAGAACAAAGAAAACTATAGGTACAGTCGAAGGCAAAAATATCGATCCAGACAAATGGCTTAAAAATATGTGAACACGATTTTATTGTCTGAGCGTACACATATTTTTGAGACTTTGGGAATGTATATATATTTATGCCCTTGACTGTACTCATCAATTAAAATGAGACAGTCCTGGGCCAAACTATAAGAAAGCTGTAAATGTCGATAGGTTATTGATCCGAGGTCGATACATCACTATGCCAAAAATATAACCTTTCATACTTAATCGCACTTAAACTATCGTGAGACATATTTCAAAATATTTATCAGTACGGTTTTTACTCACTATTATTTTTAGTCGCTTTTGGCGACATGTTTCGGATTCTTTGGGAATCCATCCTCAGGCACGAGTGTCCGCGGCGGTCGGCAGTGCACGACGAACAACCGCCGCGGACACTCGTGCCTGAGGATGGATTCCCAAAGAATCCGAAACATGTCGCCAAAAGCGACTAAAAATAATAGTGAGTAAAAACCGTACTGATAAATACTTTCATACTTAGCAGAAAAGTTAGAAAATATATGCAAAAATCTATATAGACTTGAATGCAAGTAATAATTACATAAACAACATATCGATTTCTATGTTTAGGGTCAGGTCCTATAAATTAATTTCTTCAAAATTGAACAAAACTCACCGATTAAAGGTTATCGGTTCGTGCGTATTTTCTTTTCTTCCTGTATGCGATTTACAGCCCTCGATCACACAAGACATTATCACAAAGGGAACTTCAAACCATTACAAATAAAAACTCAGCACGTTTTCCAACAATCTTTCAGGAATAGCAACAATATAATTAAAATAAACCAAGATGACCGCTGAAACATCCCGAAATATTTCAACTAAAATAATACGATTATGTCAAGTTGTTACAGTTGACACCTACCTGTGAAATAACGAACATATATTTTATTTGGCTGGATTATATTATAGAACCACATAGGACCATTTGACATTTCCCTCAGTTCATCTTATTAGACCTGTACCAATAACTTCTGAGGTTATAAGAATATTAATGTTGCTTATTTTTTATATATAGTTTCCAGACCATATACTAAACCTAAAAATAATATTTTGTGTCATCCTAGGTATTTGCTTAGGTAGAAATTTAGGTATTTCTTTTTTCAATCAGCATTCTGTAAAAAAAATATTCGAGACGAAATTCTTTGTTTCCCTGTAAAGGCAAAGTGGCTTCCGACGAACACACGCATTTTGTGTCATTTTCATCCACGGCTATAATGGCATTTAATAAATACCTAATATTGATCCTAAAACGCCTAAAAAAATATTAGAGTCGATAAGTGAAGTGTTGTACTTTACAGAACATTGTTATATGTTATTCAAACAAATCTGTGTCAAATTCATCCACCGCTTTTATTTAAAAAAAAATTTTTTCTAATTAACACCCTGTATCTGCCACAAAAAAAAATTCATATTATTAAGTTTACGTCTACAATATTATAATACCACATTGAGACATCATTCATAATTTGGGTCATTTTGATCCACGGTTTTTTTACTATCTGGCAAAATAAAACTCAATTGAGCAAGAAGGGCGTGCGCGGGGAAGGGTACCTACGCGGGTGGGGTGCTCATTATACTTGCCGCAATACCAGCTGGCGACTGAGATCTTAATACTATCTCCTTTACCCTTGTTAAGACCAACCAAGAGTGAAAGAGATGGCATTATGAGCTGTCTCGCCACTTAGTTTTGCGATACAGTGTATTTATTTCATTCGGAGGCATAATTACATTGTCTTATCAATCTTACCGTAGTAGGTATATAAATATAATTAAAAATAAACTGTAGGCTGCACTCCTCATACTGACCAACATTTGTGACGTTCCTAATCAAAAGGTACCAATTTCTCTGACAGGTTATTTGTATAAAGATATAATCAAATTTCGTCTTTATGGTAAACGACAAAGTGGTACCTACCTTTTGATTGAGAATGTCAAATCAGCGACTTAAAAAATACTTTTGTTTCGATTTTTAGTAGACTTTTTAAGTTTATTTTAAGACGCAATTTATTGCGATTTTTGTTATGTTTAAGCGTGGCAAGCAACATTAATTACAATGATGATGATGTTCATTAAATACAATTTTTTTTCATACTATACTGAACTGTCACCCTATACATGAGAATGAACAGCGCCCTCTTGACAATGATCATATATTACTGGTCAGGCTTTAATATGTGTCATAATTTAGTAGTCCCCTTTGTGGATTCTAAGTTTCCGAGTTACAGCAGTTTAGTGAAAGCGTTTTTTTTTAAATATAAATTAAGGGTTGAATAAAGAGGAAAGAAAATTTGATTATTTTTGCGCTACGACGTACGGTTTAGTAGATACAGCCCTATAAAGTTTTTTTTATTGTTTTTTTTTCTTTTTTTCTTTTTTACATTGTGTTTTTTGTATATTACTTTGGGGTTTTATAAAGGGGAACGAAAATTTAATTATTTTTGCCCTACGACGCATGGTTTAGGAGATCAAGCCCTATAAAAAAAAATCTCTTTTTTTTGCGTTTTTTTGTGTATAAATTAATGGTTATATAAAGGGGACCGAAAAGTTGATTATTTTTGCGCTACGACGCACGGTTTAGGAGACACAGCCCTATATAGATTTTTTTCTTTTTCTTTTTTAGGTTTTTAAATCTTAATTAAGGGCTTCTTAAGGGGAACGAAAATTTGATTATTTTTGCGCTACGATGCACGGTTTAGGAGATACAGCCCTATAAAGTTTTTTTGTTATTATTTTTTTCTTTTTTTTTCTTGTGTTTTTGTATATTATTTTGGGGCTTCATAAAGGGGAACGAAAATTTGTTATTTTTGCGCTACGACGCATGGTTTAGGAGATACAGCCCTATAAAGATTTTTTTTTTTAAATTTTGCGTTTTTTTAAATATAAATTATGGGTTGCATAAAGGGGAACGAAAATTTTATTGTTTTTGCGGTACCACGCACGGTTTAGGAGATACAGCTCTATAAAGTTTTTTTTCCTGTTTTTTTTTGTTTTTTTTTTAAGTAGTAATTACGGGTTTCTTAAAGGGTTTTTTTTTAATTATTTTTGCGCTACGACGCATGGTTTAAGAGATACAGCCCTATGTTTTTTTTTAAAATTTTGCGTTTTTTTTAAATATAAATTATGGGTTGCATAAAGGGGAACAAAAATTTTATTATTTTTGCGCTACGACGCATGGTTTAGGAGATACATCCCTATAAAGATTTTTTGATCCCTATAAAGAGAGTTGCATAAAGGAGAACGAAAATTTTATTGTTTTTGCGGTACCACGCACGGTTTAGGAGATACAGCTCTATAAAGTTTTTTTTCCTGGTTTTTTTTGTTTTTTTTTTTAAGTATTAATTACGGGTTTCTTAGGGTTTTTTTTTTATTATTTTTGCGCTACGATGCACGGTTTAGGAGATGCAACCCTATAAAGATTTTTTTTGTTGTTTTTTTTTTTCGTTGTGTTTTTTGTATATTATTTTGGGGTTCCGTAAAGGGGAACGAAAATTTTGTTATTTTTGCGCTACCACGCACGGTTTAGGAGATATAGCTCTATAAAGATTTTTTCCTGTTTTTTTTATTAATTTTTAAGTATTAAGTATTAATTAAGGGTTTCTTAAAGGGGAACGAAAAATTGATTATTTTTGCGCTACGATGCACGATTTAGGAGATGCAGCCCTATAAATATATTTTTTTTTTCATTGTGTTTTTTGTATATTAGTTTGGGGTTCCACAAAGGGGAACGAAAATGTGATTATTTTTGCGCTACGACTTTTAGGAGATACAGCCCTATAAAGTTTTTTTTGATTTTTTTTTTTTCATTGTGTTTTTTGTATATTACTTTGGGGTTCCGTAAAGGGGAACGAAAATTTTATTATTTTTGCGCTACGACGCACGGTTTAGGAGATACAGCCCTAAAATGATCTTTTCCCTCTTTTTCTTTTTTGCGTTTTTCAATCTTAATTAGGGGTTTCTTAAAGGGGTTTTTTTTTATTTTTTTTTGCGCTACGATGCACGGTGTAGGAGATACAGCCCTATAAAGTTTTTTTATTTTTTTTCTTTTTTTTCATTGTGTTTTTAGTATATTACTTTGGGGCTTCATAAAGGGGAACGAAATTTTTATTATTTTTGCGCTACGACGCATGGTTTAAGAGATACAGCCCTATAATGATTTTTTTTGCGTTTTTTTTTAAATATAAATTATGGGTTGCATAAAGGGGAACGAAACTTGTATTATTTTTGCGCCACCACGCACGGTTTAGGAGATATTATATCTATATATATAGCTATAATAGCTCTATAAAGTTTTTTTCCTGTTTTTTTTTTAAGTTTCAATTAAGGGTTTCTTAAGGGGAACGAAAATTTGATTATTTTTGTGCTACGATGCACGGTTTAGGAGATGCAGCCCTATAAAGATTTTTTTGTTGTTTTTTTTTTCATTGTGTTTTTTGTATATTACTTTGGGGTTCCGTATAGGGGAACGAAAGTTTTGTTATTTTTGCGCTACCACGCACGGTTTAGGAGATATAGCTCTATAAAGATTTTTTCCTGTTTTTTTTTTTACTATTAATTAAGGGTTTCTTAAAGGGGAACGAAAAATTGATTATTTTTGCGCTACGATGCACGATTTAGATGTAGCCCTATAAAGATTTTTTTTTGTTTTTTTTTTCATTGTGTTTTTTGTATATTAGTTTGGGGTTCCATAAAGGGGAACGAAAATTTGATTATTTTTGCGCTACGATGGTTTAGGAGATACAGCCCTATAAAGTTTTTTTTTGTTGCGTTGTTTTTAAATATAAATTAATGGTTACATAAACGGGACCGAAACGTTTATTTTTGCGCTACGACGCACGGTTTAGGAGATACAGCCCTATAAAGATTTTTTCCTCTTTTTTTCTTTTTTGCGTTTTTAAATCTTAATTAGGGGAGGCAGATCATGAAATGCCGGCGTTTCATGATCTTACACCCTACTTATATGATATGCTTAAACGTCGCCGGGCAAATAGTCAAACGTTGAGGTTTGAACGATATGGCCGGTAGTCGCTAGTCAGATCGTGAAATGGCGGCGTTTCATGATATGCCTAGGAATATCTCGATATGCCCGGTTTTACGATCTGCCGCCGACATATATATAGGTATATAAACGTAAAAGTCCTGACTAACTGACTCACTTAAATCAACGCCCAGCTTAAACCGTAGGACCTAGAGAGCTGAATTTTTCACAATAGATAGCTTTTATGACGTTAGTATCCACTAAGAAGGGGTTTTTCAAAATTCATCCCCTAAGGGGGTGAAATGAGGGTCCAAAGTTTGTATGGGGTTCAAGTTTTATTTTAAGCTATGAATTCGAACCTTGGGTAAAAGGTATATTATTAAAAAACATGAAAACTACTTTCAGCGTTTTTGAAAATTCATCCCCTAAGGTGGTGAAAAAGGGGTTGAAAGTTTGTATGGAGATCAAAAAAATTATCAAATGCGGGACTTAAAACTTTGTATATAGGCATATTATTAGAATACAGGAAAAGTAATTTCAGCGTTTTTTAAAAATTCATCCCCTAAAAGGGTTAAAAAGGGGTTGAACATTTGAAACCATTACAAAATATTAATGCTTAGTAACTTCTTAGATAGGCATAATAGCCGCTTACAAAAAAAAATATTAAAAAGGGGTTGAAAATTTTTAGGGGTCCTAATTTTATTTTAAGCTAGGTACTTCAAACTATGTAGAAAGATTTAATTAAAAGGGAAGAAAACTTATTTCAGAATTTTTGAAAATTCATCCCCCAAGGTGGTAGAAAAGAGGTTGAAAGTGGAGATCAAACTTTTTTTTGCGTACAGGACAAAGGCAAAATTATTTGTCTTTGTATAAAGGCATATTTTTAGAATACAAGAAAAGTAATTTAAGCGTTTTTAAATAATAATAATAATAATAATAATATTCTTTATTGTGCACAATGAAACATGATTAAATACAGCAAATTAACATAAAAAACTGAGCAGCAACAGGCGGTCTTATCGCTTAAAAGCGATCTCTTCCAGACAACCTTCAGGTAGTAGAAATTAAATATTCATCCCCTAAAAGGGTAAAAGGGGTTGAAAGTTAGAATCCATTACAAATGCTTTGAAACTTCTTAGAAAGGCATTGTATAATATTACAAAAAAAAGTTATTTCAACGTTCTTAATAATTCAACCCCTAAGGGGGTTAAAAAGAGGATGTAGTTTAGTTTTCGTTTAAGCTAGGAACATGAAACTTGGTAAAAGGGCATTATATTATAATAGACGAAAACTGATTGCACAGTGTTTGAAAAGTTTGTATTAAGAAAGTTTGCATCGGGAGCGAACATTTTATTTTAATAGTGGACTTGAAAATCTAAGTGTTGAGAAGGATTATATCGAGAACATTTTTTTTCAGTTAGGGACCTGAAACTTCGTACTTTGTGAAAGACAAATTTCATGCGTTGTATAATTATTAACAAATGATTAACCGTCCCTACTGATATCTTTTGCTGCATAATGTTACAAATCCACGCGTACAAAGTCGCGGGCAACAGCTAGTTAAGTATATAAGGTGCATGTCCAATTTGATTAAAAACACTAAGGTCAGTATTTGGGTACAAAGTACCTAAATACCCCGGCCAAGTCCATGTCGGATCACGCATAATGTGTAACAGTTGAAATAGGGTCCACTGGTACTCACCGGATTTGATCAACGCAGGCCTATACAACCTAAAATAAATACTTAATTTGAGCTATCGTTTTGTTTCGTCCTCTTGACCGCGGCGAGCTGTAATTGGTCAATTTCTTCTTTTTCTTCGCGGAACCAAATTAAGAAGCACATAAAAATCCTGATTTGTAATGGATTAAACTTTAAATACTGGTCCTAAGGTTAAAGTTTAGGGGTTTTCCAAATAGTAGTACGAGTATAGATAGGTTCTAGTTAAACTTGTACATCGGAATATTGAGCGCACCATACTACGTACCTTACTTCTGAACTGCATAACAAGTGTGCATTCACTAAAAACATTTGCACAGAAAACAATGAGAGTGCAACTCTGCTTGCCCTCCGTTGTTATTGGTCAGACCGCCAAAGCACCATGTTATTCAAGAGTGTGCGCAAGACAATATAAGATCCCTCACTGACGCGTAGTTATTATGGTCCTTAAGGTCACCTTACACTGGATCTTCTGAAAGTTCTGAATACGTGTCTCGCCCGTACTCGGGCAACCAATGGGAAATACGGAAATACAGGGCCAGGATTCATGTGTGTACAATTTTAAATAAGAGCATGTTAGGTTGTTTCGGAATTGTGTTTCTGTATTTTATTATATTACACATTTCAGATACTAGAAGGCCTACCGCGAATACCGAAGGCAATTTTCGCGCATTTTTATCTTTTACTCCTGCCCTCCGGTACCACTTAATATTGAACAGTTATCTACGTACGCACACACCTAATACGTCCGTAGACTCCGTAGGTATACTATAAGAGATCACGTAAAATCTGCACGTACTATCCCCATAGAGTACATTAAATATGTATAAACAGGAGCCCACGTTTTCAATTCACGCGACGCCTAGCGCAGTTCGAACTATTTCAATTCGATATCATAGCCATAACTACCCCTTCTCACATACTCGTATGCATTATATGTATATTATAGCATCTGCATACATTTATTTTAATTAACAACAGGAAGGTAATTTCAATAGGTACATATCTATTTTTATTCGAGATGTTACTTACTGTTTTTCAGAAGACAAAATATTCTTATCAATCTTATACACGGTGGCTAAAAAATAAGCGCATTCCCGTTGCCAGGGAGGTTTTGGGATTAGGTTTGGGGTAAAAGTTGCTCAGTATAATCCCAAAAGCTCCCTGGCAACGGGAATGCACTTATTTTTAGCTATCCTCTATAATAACATACCTACATTCGAAATAATTTCCATTTAAGGTGGATATGCGCAGGTAATTTTTCATATTTAATGTAATGATCTATTAACTTACGAAAATACCCTTTTTTAGAACACATGGTGAAATTCCGATTATATCTTACAGAATAGGAAACTATCTATCCACCAACGATACCAAATTATAAATTGGCCCACTAAGGTTTCTGCTAATTATTGGAGAGTTAAAGGAACTTTTTTTTATTTTATTAATATAAAGACAGTAAGTAGTTTATTTGCACGAATACACGAACATGTGCATTTTTTTTGTTTAATTTATTCGTTCCAATTTGTTTCAACATTCTAAAACACAACATTATTATTCGTGATTATTCTATTAATTTTAAATTGTAACTTTTGCACAAAATGAGAATGATGGACCAATTTAAACCCATTAGAAAATATAAAAACACTAGAGACCCGTTGCGGCGTCAACACGTCGCTAGAGTATGGTTCTAAAAGTTAGGTTGCCTGTCCACTGGAGCGGAGCGGTAAGCGGGAAAAAATCCAGCAATAGAATTTCATTAAAATTTCAGAGCGGAGATTTTTCCTCGCTCATCGCTCCGCCACCTCGCTCCGCTCCTGTGGACAGGCAGCCTAAGACTGAACGCTTAATGAAATCAGGAAATGTGACGTCTTCAGATGAATCACTGGCTGTCACTATCAATAAATCATTAAGGGTGTAAAAAATGGGGTGGAAATGTATAGTGTGGACCAATTTGGGGGTGAAAAAAGGATGGATTAAAAAGCAGATTTGTTTAAGAATTAAGATACCCAAAATACTAATTCCACGCAGACGAAGTCGCGGGCAAAAGCTAGTTTCTTATAAAATGGCGACGCGTTTGTATAATTTTAGCGTAAATGGAATGTCGGTCGTCTTCCGGGGTTGTCCATGTGGTTCGGTCACCCTGGAGGATTGTCCAGGAATGTCGGTCGTCTTCAGGGGTTGTCCATGGAGTTCGGTCACCCTTGGAGATTGTCCAGGAAAGTCGGTCGTCCTGGGGTTATACTCGGAGTTACCTGGTTAAGGCAAGGCGGCTGTCGGTAACCCCAGGATTGTCCAGGAATATCGGTCATCCTCAGGAATTGTCCATGTATTTCGGTCGTTCTTGAGGATTGTCCATGATGGTCGGACGTCTTGGGTCTCCCTGCTCTGACGTTGTCCAAGTAGTGTAAACGTCACTTAAGTAAAGACTGAGAGAAAATAGACGTGTAATTGTGTAATTTCTGTATCATATTTTGAGGTTATTGAACAATCTGTTGTCAGTTATGTTCATGCAAATATTTGTGTACTTACTGTCAACTTATTAACGAAACGGTCAACTTATTTTATTATTCACATGGTCAGATTGGCCGAGCTTTAGAGCAATTACTGTCGCAAAATTTATTTTCCTTTTCAGATACGGCTCGCTCACACGAGGACGTGTGAGATGTCAAGATGGCCGTGTCGCAGGGTGACGACGGGTTACGTCGGCGCCATCGTTTACTGATTTTGCAACTTGTAACGCCATCTTTTGGCAGTTCTCGGAAACGTCAAGCATTTTGCTTGGGTGCGGTCGACGCAGAACTAGTAACAGTTGGTTGGCTAACTTCAAGGTAAACAAAGTGACAGGTCAGGTGTCAGGTGGTGATCGGACTATAAAAGCCGGTGCGGAAAGGAAGGATGGCCAATTGGCCATTCTGGATCGTGCCTTCAATCGTGACGGACGTTAAGCTAGTTCTGCGACGAACACACCACGTTTCCAACTTAAATTAATTTAAATTGATTTGTACCGAAGTAATCGTACCTTTATTGTGATTGTGATTTGAAAATACACATTTGAACTTCACGTATAGCATCTTATTTCGTGATTACAACCATGCACGAACCTACTGACGACGACACCCCAGCCCCAGATCCGACATATAGATAGATAGATTAGAAAAGCAATCAAAGTGTCAATACAACATTTTTTTATTTTAGGAAATGTGTTAATAAGTCGTCGGACGGCTATTGCGGCTCCGTGCGATGCACCCGGGGCATCGTGACCCGTGACTGCGACTATAATTTATTATACCCACCATAGCAAAGCCTTCCCAGTGTAACGTACTATTAATAGTTAATGTCATCTAGTGTGTTGTGATTAATTAGCTTGTTGCTTTATGGACGTGCAGGTATTCTTGTTAAGTTCATGCAGCTATTCAATTGAAGGCATGTTTACAAAAACAACATAACTAATCTTTTTTATAACATTTTTTGCGGATTTGAGGTTTTGGTATCATAGCATTCGTCTAAGCATGATCTACACGTAGAGCAAAAGATAGTGTCCAAAAATGACCCCAATTGTCCAAAATCAGTCCCCAAAAATATACCTATATTAGTTAAGTAGGATAAATCTGTACCTCTCTGATAGAATACAAAACATAATTTCTATAGAAACATGGAAGTCTCCGCGCGAGCTCGGATTTAAGGGGCCCACTGACTATCAGTTCGCCGGACGATATCGGCCTGTGAGTTGTTCGGAACTGTCAAATTTTTGTTCTAACTGACAGGCCGATATCGTCCGGCGGACTGATAGTCAGTGGCCCCCTTTATTATACCTACGACTCGCTTCCCGCCGGCGGGACTCAAGCTAGCCAGTTGGTTGCCACACGCGCTCACGCACGCACGTCACTGCGCATTATGCCAAAGAAATGTCTTCGTCACGAACAAATAACACAGCTTGTAGTGTGGATAGATGCAGAAACAACAAAACAACACTGAATACTGTACACCATATTTTAACAAAACAACACCTGTATTTTAGAATTAAGTATTCTTGCAAATAAAGAATCTTTCTTTTATCTTTTTTTTTAAACACATAAAAAATATATTTTTTTCCTCTTTCGACGGATGAGGAAAAGTAAGGAGACATTCTCAATATAGGTACTTACACCTACTGTTATTATTTTTACGATAGTTACAAGCTACGTAGGTACTATTAAATTGTTTTAAAGATGTAGGTAATGTTTTTTACGACACATTTATAGCTAGATATCTACCTAAGACACCTAAGTATTTGAAAGAAGCGTCGGCCACCCTAGCGTTGTGCCGGTGCGCGCGGTGCGGGGAGCGGCGCGTTGAAGGTCACTCCATTGTATTTTTGTGTAGGTGTCAAAACGGTAGGTATTTGCATTTTCTTTGAGAGATAAGTATCTGTTCGTAAGAACTATTATATAATCTGTGGTACTGTGAAGCCTGCATTAAATTTTCGATACAAGCTTTTATCGCTGACTGTAGGTACTTTTCCTTCAATAGGCAACTACTAATCGAGACACGAGATTCTAACAAACCCAAACGCAATTAGGTTCTGTGTCCATCATCAGATGCACGCTCGATATTACCATAGTATTGCATTATCATTATCACCCAACTTACATGTATAAGAAGTTTCAGTTCAATCGAATAATGCGAAGTGGGTCTAATCTAGCTTAGCCAAATTATGTACATTACAAGTTAAATAAAAGCTTGTAAAAAATGTCGATTCGGTTAGTTACAAATCTCGCGCGGCTATGAAAGTATTTAGAGAGATAGTAGAGATTTTACAAAAAATATATCCATACTAATATTATAAATGCGAAAGTCTGTCTGTCTGTCTGTCAGTCTGTGTGTTACTTCTTCACGCTTAAACCGCTGAACCGTTTTAGGTGAAATTTGACATAGAGATAGTTTGAGTCCCGGAGAAGGACATAGGGTTGTTTTTGTCCCGAAAATCATCCCTTAAGAAAGTGAAAAGCGGGCCGGAATTGAGATAATTAATGAATGTCTGCTAATTTTTGTACATAATATGCTAAAATATTACGAATGTTATACCATGCACTGGCTGACGCTGTTATTGGATACGGGTTAATAGCTTATGGACGCACCTTCAAAACTTATTTGGATAAAATATTAAACTTACAACTACGATTGATAAAAAATATAATAGACAAAAAAACTAGAGCAAACTGTAGTAACGATTACACGATCTTATTTAAGAAATTGAACATCCTGCCAGTGCATGATAAAGTTAAGTACTTAATAGCAACTGATCAATTTAAAAATCCCGAATTCAAAACTCCGCGAGTATACACCCGAGCGTCGAGGGGGTTAAAACGTCGTAAATACGTGGAACCAACCGCTAGCAACTACTATGGTAAAAGGACGCGCAAGTATATCACACCGCGAATAATGAACAATTTATCAATAGAAGACGAGTGTGCTAGTAAAAACATCTTTAAATCAAAAATTAAGAAGTTGCTATTGGGTACAACGCATGACTAAATATATAAGATAGGTAAATATTGTATATAAATAAATATCCTTTATTGCACCAAAAACATACATTTTACATACATGTAAAACTACAAATAAATTCTTAAAGAATAACAACAACATATATACCTACAACTTACACTGTTAATGTAATATAAAAGTATTAACCTTAGTAATATAAGTTAATCATTAAATTTAGATTAAGGTACTAACATTGAAAATGAGTGCACCATTTCGCCGTTAAACGCAAGTTTGGCGAAACTTGTATAAGTTTAAAATGTGTTATACTTTTTTGAAAAAAAAAAAAAAAAAAAAAAAAAAATTGAATGATTGCCATGAGAATTTTTCCAGGCGCTATACTTACTTTAACTGATGGTACTAAGTCCGCGCAGACGAAGTCGCGGGCAAAAGCTAGTATAGCTATATGTAGTTCGCCAAGCGCCTCGCCGTCACGCCTTCTGAAATTCTGAATTCTAAGAAACTAAAATAGTTTCCGTTGGATTAAATATGCAGCTAGACACGTTGCCCGCCTGGGGAAATATTTCAGTGCTAATGAAAGGTCGGTGTTACAAATGCATTTCCGTCAAACGAGCCTGTTTTGACGGGATGACGGTCCGTCATTAGTGTAACAGCTGTGAAATATTGAATAGTGCACAGTACGGATTGTTTGAATTCATTGGTTCAGTTAATGAGTCATAAATGCAAAAAAAAACCGGCCAAGTGCGAGTCTGACTCGCGTTCCAAGGGTTCCGTACATTACACAATTTAAACAACGTATTTTTTATGTGACACGTGAGTGAAATGTCTTTAAAAACCCTTAGGGGTCGGATCAAAAACTAAGTAACTAAGTCCGACTCACGCTTGACTGCACATTTCTAATAGATTTTCTTGTGATCTATAGGTAAAGATCTATTTTGTGTATTTTTTTCAAAATTTTAGACCTACTAGTTTCGGAGATAAATGGTAATTTTTTGCCTATTTTCTTGAATAACTTCTAAACTGTTAATCCTAAAATTATAAAAAAAATATATTTAAGATTCTCACAATGAGCTCTTTCATTTGATATATAACACGATATACTTTGAAAAACTTTATTTTTTAATTTTCTCATTTACCCCCCAAAAGTGGCCCCCGTATTTAAAATTAATTTGTTTACGTTACATGTCCGTCTTTGGGTTACAAACTTACATATGTATACCAAATTTCAACTTAATTGGGCCAGTAGTTTCGGAGAAAATAGGCTCTGACAGACGGACAGACAGACAGACAGACAGACAGACAGACAGACAGACAGACGCACGAGTGATCCTATAAGGGCCATTTTTAGTTTTAAGAAATTATCAGGTTGGGTTCGGGTGTACCGGCACACAATGATACGTACCTAATTCCAGCCATACAACTTTTATGTAAAATAAATGCTATTGTTTAAAGATCAAAAATAAATGCTTGTTATTACAAAAGAGATGTCCATTTAAAAACTCCCTACCCTCAACAGCAACACAGTCTGGCCCTCAAAGCACCGTCAACCAAACATTTTCCATAGCGATGTGCATAACTCTAGAAGTACCTAACTTACCAGTTTCAATTTGCGAAGCCAACGAGTCCGAGTTTTCAATCGAGAAGCTTTTCAGCTGTAATTACTAGCCCCTAGAGGCGTTCACTTTCCGAACTTTATAGCGTTTACTAATCTTCTCAACACTGTTTGTGTCGTTTTGATCTGCTTTACCATGGTAATGGAGCGCATGAAACTGTTTTAATTTAACCTGCATATGCAAAATCCTAGCCAGATGGCAGCGCCCCGGTTAAATTAGTGTCTTCTGTATTAGCAAGGGTTTGGAAACGTAACCCAGCTTTCCAACCAATGTTCTTTACTCATTATACCTTATACATATTAAACTATCATCCTAACCTTAGCCACCTGCCGCGCGCCTTTGCTTATTGATAAACCAATACATTTTTATTAAACCTGTTGATTTAAACCAGAGTACCTATAACACAATTAGCAATTGCACTATGAAATCATTATGAAATCGTTTGATTTTAATATTTTTTTGATATTTGATGAGCAATTAATTCAATTCACGCCAAGCTTTTAATAAAAGACGCCCCGTCCGCCGCAAGCCATTATGTATTGAAAAATCGGTTGAGTTTACTGAAAGTATGAAGATAATCTATATTAACGATTCACTCTTCGCTCTACTGCGGGCAATGTTTTATTCACGAAATAAGACTGGCCTTTGTGTTACTTGGTAGGTACAAGCTCAAATAAATTATTAAGGACAAGGTAATCACTCCGTTTGCCAAGAGAGGACTATCTGCCATGAGAAAAAAACGTCTGCTGTCAGCGGCGGGAAATGTATAGTGCATTATTTATAACTTTGCACGAGACTAAGTGTAGAATTATATACGTAGAGTGTATTGTGCCAAAGCGAAACGCCATAATGTCGAGAATTGTGTGGTCGTTACAAACGGTCGAGTTCAGCTTAGCGTTGCAGCGAAGCGGGGACGGTTACAAATTTAACACTTTCCGGATAGCTTTATAGAACATTTTAACTGCACTGTACCGGGAGACGGCGAGTTGTAGTGTTATTCTATGACCCGGCAATACGCATACTTAGGGGTCACAAAACCGTGCATATTTTTGAAAGCCGGTTTTTCGGTTTTTGTAGAACAGCAAAACCGGGTTTCCGGTTTTTTCGGTGTTTTCGAGTTTATGTATAATTTGTAAAATAAACAAGTACTTACTTGTAGAATCAACGATTTAATAATCAGTCTGCAATAAACATTTTTAACAAGAAATACTAGTAGAATAGAGACTAGAGATCAATTAACGTGATGCGTGCATCACATATAAAACATGGCCGTTATTACTAAAATATTAAACTACATAATATTTATATTATAACTTAAGTCAAACTTTAGTTATAATTAGGCCAATAAATGTAACAAAACATTCCTTTTCTGGAACTAAACTTATAAATACATTTAACATTAGAGAATAATAGGGAAGATGGCTTTTCTCTACCACCAGCTTGGGATCCTGTAGTCCATCTGATAAAGGAGCAAGTGAGACATAGACTGTGAGACCTTAGTGTTGGGTGATGCTGGACATTCTGATGTTTTGAAAAGATGTGTCCCGCCGAGTTTGTTGCCGGTCCCATATTGGGATACCCTCCTACAATTTAGGAGGGAATTAAATCTTCTCGGGTCCGTGGTGTAGGGTTGGAGCCGGCGTAGTTTTTATCGCGTATATATATATACATATATATCTATATATATATATATATCTTTACTTGAAAATAATTGTAGTGTATAACTAGCCTTATGAACCGATTTTGCATGTACAACAAGCCTTAAAGTTTGTAGTCTATGATTGTTCATTATTTTAGTATGTGGGTATTTTTGCACTTTGTAATTTTTCCTCAGTCACCCGTTGACCACGAACGCTGTAAAGAGTTCGAAACGTCGGGATGTATTATAAATTCAATATACGCGATATAATCCGTTTTCATAGTTTTATTTCATTAGAGAATAATCAACGTTTCTAGCAAAAATGTTAAACTACGTAACATCAGAAAAATTTGTAATGTAAATCAAATAAATTGCCTGATATTTACCATATAGGTATTTACTAAATACTATTTAGTTCTGTGTCCATAATAGGGATGTTGACAGGAATCGCGAATATATAAAATGTTATGTATAGCATAGCAGGGAATATTATAGGGTGGGCCAATGATAAATGCATTTTAACGAAAGACGTCAATACGAAAAGATAATTTATCACTGGCCCACCCTATAGAATGCTGGAATTCATATTTTGTAAGTGTAAACATGCGTAATAAATAAATTAAAAATAATTAAAAGTATTTAAAATAATGCCCAGCATCACGTGACTGCAAGCGCAAATCGGAGCGCGTGACGTCACAGTGTGAGAAACACGCACAGACAAGTTGTCAAACCTTGGTCCTCTGGCACTGACAGCAGTTTGTTTATCACATTGTTCCGTCATCGAGATCACATGAGAGCTTGGAGCGTTTTTGCGCGAAATTTAAACATTAAACTAATTAAAGTCGTTTTTTTATTAAAAATTTATAAATAAAATTTCAATTTTTTTGCAATAATTACGCGTCATTGTCAACATCCCTATTTCCAAATTAGTAAATAATTGTAAATTACTAAAACAAAATGTACATGGTAAATATCGGGTCTCTATTGTTTCCCATATAGTTTTAAATCATAATGTATTGTTTGTCCACATTTTCGTTAGTCATAATTTGGTTTTTCTCAGAATTGCGTAACTTTTCAGGACTGCCATAAAACAAACCTAACCTAACCTATCTATAGGATAACCTGAGGAAAATCCTGAAAAGTTAACGGTTTAAGAATTATGACTAATGATAATATGACAATCATTATATTATGACGTTTATTAAATAAAACTAAAAGGTCAGCGGTTGCTTCGAAAAACTCGAAAAAGCCGGTTTTATCAAACCTAAACCCGGTTTTTAGAATTGGCTGTAAACCCGGTTTTTCCGGTTTTTTCGAATTAGATGAAACCGGGTTTGTGACGCCTACGCATACTTCTTAACACCAGATACAACGAGAGGTGGGTTAGGTTTAGTACCTATGCACCAAAATTGTGTGAGGTTGTGTGTCGCTGCGAGAATGTGTCCAATTAGTGCATGCATTTCTATTGGCTTAATATTTTACTTAAGCACATTGCCGTATGGCCTTACTGATTCCTCTGAGCGATTGTCTTGCCCAAATTCTGTATACTACTGAAATTAATGGCTAGGACTTGTATTGCAACCGTTTACCGAGTGCAGGCAAGCGCTGCGTCAAGCGAAGCGCGGAGATCCTTATCTATGCGTAATCGAAAATTAATTTTATGCTGGTTCAGCTGATGCGAATGCAATGCACTAGTAAGCGATGGGTATAACGGTCCTGGAGGGCCGGCGCTCGCGACCCGACGCCACTCTGCACTCGATGCCTCGACACTTCAGGCTGTAAATTCATTGTCGAGATACGAGGGCTCCAGCGTTTTATATCACGGGGCTTTGACAAATATTTTCTATAGTTAACTTATAAAATACGTGGCTTGTAACAAATATTTGTTAGAACCCATTTAAACGAAATGTTAGCGTAATATTCTAGACTTTCATGGGTGCATTTTGTTCCAACCAAATGTCATAAACTCATAACTCTTACTAAGTACCTAAATAAAAGTTTTACAGGAGCGTAATTTACAGGTGGTAAGCCAAGTTTTACCCGCGATACCTAACCGAGATTTAAGTATATGCAAGAGAGAACTAGTCACATTTTCCGTTTTTTTTGCAATGCAATGAAAAGGTCTAAATGGATTACTTAGCTTAGAAGTCATCAAGTCACCGACGTATCTCAATGTTACTTTTTGAACCTTGCTGTTTTATGAAATGTTCTAAAGTTCTTAATATTGAATTACTCGTAGAAAACTCTTAGTTTTAAGGAGTTTGCAGAATTGTTAGCAAGGGATGTCTGTCTCTCGGTGCTCTGTAGCTCGGCGCCTTGAACTTTATTTAATTTCCTGATTGCGCAAACGAAAACTAGCAAGAAACGAACCGCATACCCGCAGCTGACTAATATTGTTTGAACTTTATGGACTGCAAACTTGTATTTAGACACCTTTATTTGTGTATCTGCCGCCATGATGCCTGACAAAATTGCCGTTATATTCCCGACATCCCCGCACGTCCTGACCCTTTGAGGTGAACGTTTATTTAGTTAACGCACCAATTCGATAGGTCGGCAAAGTTTTGTTAGGGAAAATTTGGAGAGCGATATTTTTTCTAGATAAAGCAAAATAGTAAAATAAACGGAATACCAGTTGGAAACCTTTGAAAATTAATTCACTACTGACGGAATAATGAATATAAGAACCATAGTCCGTTCATAAATTCTGAAATAATATCCATTCCGATTGAATATGAAATAAAGTGCCTAGGCAATACAATTCAATCGTCGTTAGTAAATTCTACTGTAAGTACCTACCTAATATTTAATTTTAAAAATGTTGAGTTAAATTAATTTGATTTCGTTTCATGCTGCGTCAAATCGTTAGGTGCAAATGTTTGGAACCATAAATGCAAAGCGGTTGAGTTTTAATGGTAAACCAATATAGGAAAATAAACTTTTAAGATGGATTGTAAGGATTTGCAGATTATCAGAGGGTGTTCCTGAGCAAACATACAATTTTAAAATTCGATTGGCAGTAATAAGCCATCTCCAATGGATCATTTTACTGGGATTTATTTTCAGTAAGCTTTCCGAACAAGTGCCCGTATTAATAATTGCTTGTCACATTTCGTACAGGTATAATGGAAAAGTCCTTAAACATAGATGTTCGCAAGAGACGATTAAATGCATTCTATGGGCTGAAACGCTTCTAATGAAAGCGATTCACATTCTTTTAACGCTTTGCCCAAGGGCCCATCAAAACTCCGAGGCCCGGTAGTAGAACCATCTAATTTTTCCAATAAGTGACGTCTTTATGATTTCTTGACTCACAGCTAAGGCTTTGCTACCTGTAAGTGACCAGTAACCGACAGATGACCCAAATATTCAGAGCCCGGTTCTTTGAGTCAGCTTATAATAATATATGTTTTTCTAAAATCACTTTCCAGCCAATCACTTTCCAAAATACAGAAGATATTACATCTTCGTTGGTATGTAACTAGGTTGTAACTCCTAATATAAAACATTTTTTTCACAATTTCGTCGAATTTAGTGTGTGTGGTAAAAAAGCGATAGTTTTGATTAAAAAAAGGCTGTAATTATAAAAAATAATGCTTGTTTTAAATGCTGAAAAGGAGTTCAAATTTGCGTAAAATACCGGCAAAATTGTCATGTTAGGCGGGGATATTTACGGTTTCCGACGCTAAAATGATAGAATTTATGTGGTTTGTTTTGTACTTCTGTGTTAATATAATAATTTGGATACGTCTAAGGCTAAGGTGCCATCTTAGTAAGACTAGGCGTCTTTGACCAGCTCTAAGGGCAAGCAGTGCGCGCTTGCACCTCCTAAACGAACTCCTAACGGATTTACGTTGTAGCGAGAAGGACTGGTGCTGCCATCTATGAACAAGTTTGAGAGAATATTAATAAAAAAAACACAAATCAAAATATTTAATAAAATAATTTGATTTGTTCTCAAACTTGTTTACGTCTAAGGTCTTTAATTGACTTTATCCCAAACAAAAACGTTACGTAGGTAAATTTTTTTTCAAAACTTCAGTGTCTTTGCGGTAGTACAAAACATTTAAATATAATAATTATTGATTCAGTGTATTATGGAGCATCTTTTCGCTTTTTGAAAATCGAAAAAAAAATCGCTCCACCCTATTAACTAGTACATACGTATATTTATTTACCTTAAATCTTGATTTATATTCCTGCCGCATCCCTGAATAATACATTATTTTCAGACAGATTTAGTAGATTCTGTTCTTCTTTGCGTTCTTTCCGAAAATAATTTATTTTTCAGTGAATATACTACTATTAGTAACTGAAAACGGACTACAAAAGTTGAGTTCTCTAAACTCAAACGTAGATAAGAATATTTCTTGAGTTAAGGTAATGAATGATCGAGCATTCGC
This sequence comes from Cydia strobilella, assembly GCF_947568885.1. Classification (NCBI taxonomy): domain Eukaryota; kingdom Metazoa; phylum Arthropoda; class Insecta; order Lepidoptera; family Tortricidae; genus Cydia; species Cydia strobilella. Next base: position 7,893,065 of record NC_086049.1, on the reverse strand, counting down.
CGTTTTTAAATTTGTTGAACTGTTATAATACCTATGTTTTTACCTGTAATGTACCTAACAGCTAGAATGCTTGTTACAAGGAGTTTTGACACAACTTACGACTATAAATATATATATTTCAGTTTATAGTTTAAATAGTAGTGTGTCTACTTGAAAAACAACAAATTAAAATATTTTCATAGAAAATAATTTAATTTGTTCTTAGAGTATTAATGGCTGCGCCATCTCTCTTCGCTAGCCCGTAATCACCTGAGTTGATTCAGTTAGAAGGTCGAACCATACTGTTCTACCTTAGAGATGGCCAGGGGGCGCCACAATCCTTCGGGAATTGTCATATACTTGGAAATTTCGACCCATGCCACCGTGGCCGGATAGCCGAGCGGTTCAGGCACCTGTCCGGTAAACGGGGTACGCTGGTTCGTTTCCAGCTCTGGACACTGGAGGCTTTGGTCATTTTTTCCTTCGTATATGATATTTATTTCAGTTTATAGTTTAAATAGTAGTGTGTCTACTTGAAAAACCACAAATTAAAATATTTTCATAGAAAATAATTTAATTTGTTCTTAGAGTAACTTACGACTATTTACCAAAATGAGGATTATTACCAGAAACGACCGGCAGATTCACTATTACTTATTTTTCTATTGCATGCGTCTTGCTTTCTGCAAATCTTTGTAAGGGGCTCGGCAGGACAGGCTCAGCCTAGTGTCAGTCACTGAAAACTTTGTAAACAATTTTTTCTGGTAATAAATATTTTTGTATTTTGTACATTGATAAAAACTACCCACTACACTACCAGTGTTTAAATTAACTAGGTACATACACGTATAGCATAGGTATGTATAATCTGGAAAAAGACAATTTAAATAACGTAATTTTAATATATAACATCGGAGACGTCTATTTATACCTACCTACGTATTTAAGCATTTTACAACGTTGACCTCTCTTTATCACTGTCTCATAAAACGTCGACGTTTATTAAAAACCACCATTTGCGCAATGGAGTATTGTTACGACAAGCTTCTTCGTGTTGAAGTAATTAATAAGTAAAATAAACTTATTTAAAGGAATGTTTTGCTGCTATTCGTGATGGTTTGATTTACAGTACAATACAAATACTGTTTATTGGACACTTCAAAACAGAAAACAATATAATAGGCCACCAAACGAAGGAAAATCGGGGGAAATAATTCGTGTGTAAGCGTATTTTGGCATACATACTTGTAGATACAGGTGCCTGAAACAACATACTAAAAATACTGATACTGAGTCCAGCACACTTGCTTATAAGTTATGAGGGAAATGGAGGGAAACAGCAACCTCATTGTGTATTTTAATTCAAATTTCGTGCTACCGGCACCGTTGACGCGTCACACTCACGCGTGCATGCCTTGCTTTTTAACCGACTTCAATGAAGGAGGAGGTTCTGTATTCGGTTGTGGCTATTTTATTATTATTATTATTATTATTATTATTATTATTCGCTTTATTTATTATTTTTCTTACGTTAGGTTTTTTATAATATGCATATAAAAGTAAAATATAAAAACACTTACAAAACAATACAAAATACATATAAACAAATTATAAAAAACCTAACCTAGGGTGCCGCCAGCAGCGGGGCAGGGCCCAAGCTGCCGGTGGTCAGGGCCGCAGAGAGAGGAACCGGCGGACTATCCGCGCCGTGTCCAAGATCACCGCCTTCTGCATCTGACCCTTGATCCAACCACCTAGCGAGAGTCTCTCAAGGTGTTGGTCGAGACTCTTCGCTATGAGACCGTTCGCTGAAACGACTATCGGGACAATGATCGTCGAATCAACATCCCACATGGCGGTTATCTCGTGAGCCAAGTCTAGGTACTTACTGGACTTGTCCTTCTCGGCTTTCACGAGATTCTCATCATGGGGGATGGTGATGTCGACGAGCACGGCCCGGCGCTGCGATCGATCTATTATCACAATGTCAGGCTTATTGGCTACAATAGTCCTGTCAGTGATGATGATGATTATTATTATTATTATTTTATGTATGTTCACCGATTATTCCGAGACCCGTGGTCCGATTTGAGTAATTCTTTTTTTGTTCGAAAGGAGCTACTCCCAAGTTGGTCCCATATTAATCTGGTTCTGATCTGATGATGGGATCCCTGAGGAATTGAGGGAACTCCTCAATTTTTAAAGGCACATGTATGGTGATTTGGGTGTTTTCATAAGCAACTTGAGCATTTTCTCTCGAAAACGACCAATTTGATGAAGTGGACCTGATGATGATGATTGTTTTGAAGATAGTGATGATGATTTTTTTAATGTAGGATATTCAGCGATTACTCCGAGACCCGAGTTCCGACTTGAACAATTCTTTTTTTGTTTGAAAGGAACTACCACCAAGGTGGTTCCACATTAATCTGGTGCTGTTCTGATGATGGGATCCATGAGGAATTGAGGGAACTCCTCAATTTTTAAAGGCACATGTATGGTGATTTGGTCGTTTTCTTAAGCAACTTGATCATTTTTTCTAGAAAACCACCAATTTGATGAAGTGGAGCTGATGATGATGATTGTTTTGATGATAATGATTTCAGCGATTACTCCGGCACCCATGATCCGATTTGAGTTATTCTTTTTCTGTTTGAAAGAAGTTACCTCTCCAAGGTGTTTTCGTAATATTTTTGGTTTTGATCTGATGATGGAATCCGTGAGGAATTGAGGGAACTCCTCAATTTTTAAAGGCACGTGTATGGTAATTTCGGTGTTTTCTAAAGTAACTCAAGAATTTCCTCACCAATACCTCCAATTTGATGTAGTGCAACTGTAGCCTAACCACGAGTTTGGCACTAAATATTCTTCGTAACTTACTTTGTACACTAATACGCCAGTACGAGCGAGATGCATAAACAGTAAGTTACGCACACGATAGCGAATATATCAATGTCAAACTCGTGGTAAGGCTACTGATAACTTCCCTCGTATGTGTATTATGATTTTTGATGTAGGTAGTGTTGGAAACAACCAAAGAGACTGAGAGGTGAAGGTAGAGGGTATTAGTGTTTGGGGGGTTTGAGGTTGGGGGTTGAGGGGAGGTGAGTTGATGGGTCGGAGACTGAGGGGTTGGGAGTTAAGGGATTGGGGGTTAGGGTTAGGAGTTAAGGGGTCTGGGGTTAGGGGTCGGGGAATGGCGGTTGAAGGGTTGGTGGTTTAGGGTCGAGGGGTTCAGTGATCAGGGGTTGATGTGCTGTGAGGTTGAGTGATCGGGGGGTTTGAGGGATTGGGTCAGTGGCGGGGCGGAGAATGGATTTACTGACAGGAATGATTTCCCAGACGGACTCGAGGAAAATTCTGATTATATAATAAAGTTTACGAATTTACAGATAAACATGATTATGTTTTTCATTCATTCTTAAAACTAAAAATGGAGAAATAAAAACTTTTATAAAAAAAAGATAAACCCACTTCAAAAAGGATGAAATAAAATATTATCCTTTTTAGGGTTCCGTGTTTAAGTATATGCGTTACCAACTGATATGTTTGAAGTCGGTGCCAAGCCAAGTACTCCAAGTAGTAACAATACCAGTCAAAAATAATCAGCTTTATGTCTATAAATCCCATTACAACTGTACAAATGTTATAAACGTGAAAGCAATTATTTCTGCCTCTTTGCTACCTTTTCATGGCTAAACAACTGAATCGCTTTACCTGAAATTTTGCATGAAGGTTCCTTGAATTGTTTTATATTTTGAAATGTAGTCCTCTGGATAAGCGACAGAAAATAACTCAGTCCCAATCCCACACTTGCGTGCTATGACTGTTTAAGAATTAGTAAGAAATGCTCTTTAAAAAAATACGACGACAAAACGTATTAGATTTACACTAACGTGCCGACAAGCATGGTACGAAGTCGTGTAACGCTGCGTCTTACATAGGCGAACACTCGCGAACAAGAAGCGAAGCGACGCGGCACGGCGCGGCCGGCCCAATTCGTTCGCGTTCGCAACGAGATCGCCCACGTAGGACACTTCTATATAGGTATCAAAGGATTAATTAAGGCGCCGTGCCGCGCCGCTTCGCATTCGCGTGTTGTTCGCCTACGTAGTACTCTGCATTAGGTAATCCAACGTACATACTTATATAGCAGCATCTTTATCGAATTGCACCAAAATCCCTATGAATATATGGTTTAAAATTTGGCTTGGCACCGACTTCAAACATATCAGTTGGTAACGCATATACTTAAACACGGAACCCTAAAAAGGATAATATTTTATTTCATCCTTTTTGATGTCGGTTTATCTTTTTTTTATAAAAGTTTTTATTATGATCATTCTCTCTTTCTGTTTTTCCAAAACATTTGAAATGGTTCAAGCCTTCTGGCACAGAATAAGTAATAGTCTTCTGGGCAAGTCTCCCGGACTCCGCCTACCTAAATATACATTTTACAAGTATTTAAAATGTTTATAGGTACTAATTATAATTCTACATGCTTATTTCCCGTAAATTCTATTGATATTGTTTAGTAAAACAAGAATGATCGAACATGCAGAACAAACAATTCATTTGTAAAATTTCAAAAGCATAAAGTTTGTAATCGATAGCCGAGCTGAGTTGTTCCCTCTGTTCCAGTACATGTACCAATGTGAGTGCTGTCTCGAAACTTTCAACATTCCCAACTCTGTATTTGGAGATTCAGTAGTACTGAATCTACTGAACGGTACTGAATCAGTACCAACTGCTTGAGCCAAATTTACAGGGTATTTACTTACAGCATGCGTCTGAGTTTAAACAAGCATTGAGATAGATAAGTGGAATACCATTTATTTGAAAAATACAAGTAGGTACCTATGTATGTATTTTTTTTACTTTAGATATTTGTTACTTTTTTTTGGTACAAGAACGGCTGAATGGCTTCGGCAGAAATCATTCCCTAAGGGGCCAAATCTAGTTTGCAGATGTTTTTAACAATCTTCAAACATCACTCTTTTTAGGGTTCCGTACCCAAAGGGTAAAATTACTAAAACTCCACTGTCCGTCTGTCTATCACCAGGCTGTATCTCATGAACCATGATAGCTAGACAGCTGAAATTTTCACAGATGGTGTATTTCTGTTGCCGCTATAACAACAAATACTAAAAAGTACGGAACCCTCGGTGGGCGAGTACGACTCGCACTTGTCCGGTTTTTTTGAAATATAGGTAACGCGAATGATTGGTTTGATTGAGTAGGTACGTAGTCTACAATATTATTTTCACCACACCAGCTGGTAAAAGCTCTCTTGATTGTTCAAAAACTGATAATAAAGTTGCATTTTGTTCACATGTGAGGCAAAGTAGGTAATCAAATGCAAATGTTGAGTTGTTTTCTTCTCTTTGCTGGTAGAATTGACTTATAAATTATGATTATGAATGATAAATATTTAATAACATTCATTTGGAATCGATTGGCTTTGGTTTTGATATTTTTTTGATAATTTTACAGTTAGTACCCATATAACCATTCCGGTCGCAGAATCATCAAAGTAGTAACTAAATGTCAGATGTGTCGAACCGGTGTCGTAACAGTTACTACACTTTGCGACTGTGTTCAGTTTTGGTTATTTAGTGTGGTAACAGTGTGCACACAATGTGACCAGCTTTTTCAGTAACTAAGTGTGGTCGCCGTGTCTACACTTTCCGGTAACAAGGTGTCGAAACATTGTGTGCACTTTGCGTTCAGTTTGTGACCAAATCTGTACACAATGTGTCGTAACGGTTACCGAACTGTTTCGAAACATTGTGACAGCAAATGACAATGTAAAATACCTCTTGAAAACCAAGGTTTGTCAAACTGCACCGTTAGTATATCTATCTCGTGTGCTCGTAATGCTAGTAAGTCATCATGAGCAATCCAAATGATGATATATATAATGATAACCATATAAACACGTCACCATATAAAGATATTTTATTAAAATAGAAGAAAACTAATTTTTAGTAGTTTTGAAAATCGTCCTCCAAGGTGGAGAAAAAGGGGTTGAAATGAAAGTTTGTATTTTTTGAGTGCTGGACTTGAATCTTTGTATAAAGGCATATTATTTATTAGAATACAAGAAAAGTTTTTTTTTATTTTTTTTATTGATAATAACATGGAAAATACAATATGTGCACCATAATACAATGTTTCGCCAAACTGCGGTGCAGTTTGTTGGCGATGAGCTCGCTCTTTTATACATCAAAAGCAGGTACATAATTTTTGCACTGTCCTACCGTCCCAGCGTAGTCCTTTTTTTTTCCTTATTTTCAACTTTTTAGTAATTTCAACGTTTTTAAATATTCGTCCCCTAAATGAGTTAAAAGGGGGTCGAAAGTTTGAATCCATTACAAATGCTTTGAAACTTCTTAGAAAGGCATTATTATATAAAATTACAAAAAAGTTATTTCAACGTTCTTAAAAATTCAACCCCTAAGGAGGTTAAAAAGGGAATGTAAGTTTATATGTGGTACAAGTTTTCTTTTAAGCTAGGAACTTGAAACTTGGTAAAAGGGCATTAGGTACATATATTAAAATAGACGAAAACTAATTTCACAGTTTTTCAAACATCAAACATTTATTCAGCAAATAGTGGCGCGTTAATAAAATTACACTTAGTTAACCAAATCACTCGAGCAGTTTAATTTCCCATAGTAATTTAAGCCCTATTGCAATATAAATGCAAATAATAAATGCTTATGTCTTGTTAATCCTCTTTAGCGATGGCGTTTTAATGTACGTCACTTATTTTTATTTAAGTATTTTCCCATCTGACAGTTCCATAGAGACTCACTTAGAGATAAATTTAAGGAAATTGACATAATGACAGTGCACTGTCAATATATTTATGAGAATATTCTGTATGCACATAAAAACATTGCCAGTTTTAAGAAAAACTTTGACATACATAACATTAATACTAGAAATAAGCATAAGCTTACTACTAGTACCCTTCACTCGGCTCCATAAAATTAAAAAATCATTCATGGGTAACTGTGTAAGATTTTATAATAAACTTCCAAATATCATCACTGAATTATCTGTTAATAAATTTAAAAAATATGTAAAACATAAACTTATCTCTAAAGCCTATTATAGCACACAAGACTACATGAATGATGAAACACCGTAGGATTGTGATTGAAAATAATTAATTATTTTATTATTGTGTTAATAATAATGAAATTGATAATTCAATGAATACCTATATTAGGTAATCCGTATTTTTTGACATTTAGATTTTTATTCTAGAAAGTTTCTAGACTAGTATTTTTTATATAATTTTGGTGTTTGACGATCCTTTTGTGAATTCTTATTATTAAGTTTGACATATCTATAATAATTCAATGTTTTTAAGAATAATAATAACTGCATCAATAAATTGCTCTGATATTTAGATTAAGGTAATATTTAAAACTTGACAATTTAAAAGTGCTTGTTGCTGGGCCTATTTGAATAAAGATTATATTGACTTTGACTTTGACTTTGAGTTCCCATTTGAAACGAACAAAATGAACGATTGAACGAATGATTTTGGGATAACTAGTCGCAAACTGGTAACAATGTGTGCACACGGCGACGACACTTTGTGTTCAAAATGTGTGAGTCGAGTCTTCTAGTGCACTGCCTTATGGTAATATAGTTCAGATCCGTAAACCGCTACCAAATTTTAGTATGTTGTTGGGCATGGTACTGGGTCTCCAAAACTGCCGGGAGACAGCGGCGTCGGCCATCTACTTCAGCGGAATGACGTCATCTAAATGACTCCCGCCTCGTTGCGAATATTGCATTTTGCACCCAAACTATGCATTGCACATACACGTGTGGGATATTAAACGAAAGCTAATAAAATATTATATATTTCACTAATACACTTTGTACCAAAATATACAATAGTTTAAGAGAAATTTAAAAATAAATAAAAATGAAAAAAAAATTTCGATTATTTGGGTTTTTCAACCAAACCAAAAGTCGGGACGTTAAAGTAATGTACTACATGATTAAAGCTGATGTCTCAAGCCATACAATGATATCAAAATAATCAAAATCAGACCAAAAATGTGAAAATTATGCATCAAAATGTAGGTATTGCTAGAACAAATGCATTAAAGTTAAAAAAAATCGAAATTGGTCATTTTCAGGATAATCCGCATAAGCTTCTAGTATGTTATTAGCAATATAAAAACGATCATAAAACTGCTGGGAGACAATCTCTATACTGCCTGAGTAACAAATAATGGCGTCAACGTCATACATGTGACTGATGTGACCGCTGCCGAAATTTGCAAAATCTAAATTATAATACTATACCATGAGTCATACATACACGTGTGCTATATCAAACGAAAGGTTATTAAATATATTATGATTCGTTATGATATGAGCTACAATGAAGGGTAGCCTTCCACTGTCACTGAAGCGAAAACTCGTCGACATGTGTATCCTGCCCGTCCTAACCTACGGTGCCCAAACATGGTCACTCACAGAGAGTCAGAAGTCCAAGTTGAAGGTATGCCAACGGGCTATTGAGCGCAGCATTTTAGGTGTGAAGAGGACCGATCGTATCCGGAACACCACGCTGCGCGCAAAAACCCGCATTGCTGACGTCGGTGAGAAGACTGCTAGGCTCAAATGGGACTGGGCCGGTCACGTCTGCCGCATGCATCCAGACAGATGGGCTAGCATAGCCACCAAATGGATGCCAGAAGAGGGGCGCGGACCCGGCAGGCCCAGACGGAGATGGCGGGACGACCTAGACACCTTTCTCAACAACTGGCCGGAGGAGGCACTATATCGGGAGTCGTGGAAAACAAGGGGAGAGGCCTTTGCCCAGCAGTGGGACACCATAATGGGCTAGTAAAAAAAAAAAAAAAAATGAGCTACAAACAAAGAAAAACCACTTTTTATGAGAAAAGTTCGTGTATATATATTTTATAGCTCAACTAAAAACGTTATAACAACGTTGCGTCTAATATAAAAGAAACCAGTTATTCAACTATACGTCTCAGCTTAAATTTTTAATTTCTGATAAAAACTGTGGAAGTTGTACAAAAAAAACTAAAGCGCGCCAACAATTCTACCTTAATGCGCTCATATTATGCAAAGAATAGTCCTAATTATCGGGTATTAAATTAAAGAATATTACATAAAACACATGAAAACGATATTTTTGACTGGAATTATAATTTACTAGAGACCCGTTGCGGCGTCGCAACACGCCGCTAGAGTATGGTTCTAAAAGTTAGGTTGCCTGTCCACTGGAGCGGAGCGGTAAGCGGGAAAAAAATCCAGCAATAGAATTTCATTAAAATTTCAGAGCGGAGATTTTTCCTCGCTCATCGCTCCGCCACCTCGCTCGGCTCCTGTGGACAGGTAGCCTAAGACTGAACGCTTAATAAAATCAGGAAATGTGACGTCTTCAGATTAATCACTGGCTGTCACTATCTATTTGATGCTGACTATACCCACAGAATATGAAATCTTATACATAATTATCCATACTAATATTATAAATGCGAAAGTCTGTCTGTCTGTCTGTCTGTCTGTCTGTGTGTTACCTCTTCACGCTTAAACCGCTAAACCGATTTAGTTGAAATTTGGTATACAGATAGTTTGAGTCCCGGGGAAGGACATAGGATACATTTTATCCCAGAAGTTTTATCTCAAGGGGGTAAAAAGGGGGGTGGAAATTTGTATGGGGAATCAATAACCGCTCAACCGATTTAGATGAAACTTGGTATGGGGATGCTTTGAGCTGTGGGAAATGATATAAAATAACTTTTATCCCCGAAATCATCCCTTAAGGGTGTAAAAAATGGGGTGGAAATGTATAGTGTGGACCAATTTGGGGGTGAAAAAAGGATGGATTAAAAAGCAGATTTGTTTAAGAATTAAGATACCCAAATTACTAATTCCACGCAGACGAAGTCGCGGGCAAAAGCTAGTTTCTTATAAAATGGCGACACGTTTGTATAATTTTAGCGTATTATATTTCGGTCGCGTAGCACCTACCAGCATGTTTTGTGATCGTTAGTTTTGATGCAAAAAAGACATAATTATTGTCTATCTTTTCGCATCTTTCTAAACTAAAAATCATGATACGCGATCGCGATATGATACGGTAAATCAAGATTTCGTGGATAGGATGCCTTCTTGTCATTTGGCTCTCATGCCTAAAATTTCATAGGGCTAGAGTATAATTTATATTTAATTCTCTTTTACCTATTATTCATGAGACTGAAGTTTACAAACATTTTACAAACATTCCGTGACATTCCGTGTCTGGGCTATACCGCGAAAATCGAAGTTCAAATTGCGGGCATCTTTCTCTGTCACTCTAATTACGCCTTCATTGGAGTAAAAGAGAAAGATCCCCGCAATTTGCGAATTTCGGTTTTCGCGGTAGACCCTCTGACCTAATAATAGACTTAGTATATACACGTAGTTATAGACATGAAACCGAGCGACCAGGGGTAAGAGAAAGACATATTCATGTATTGACAGTTTCGTGTATGGCAGCATAATCCTTTTTAGGGTTCCGTACCCAAAGGGTAATAACGGGACCCTATTACTAAGACTCCGCTGTCCGTCTGTCTGTCACCAGGCTGTATCTCACGAACCGTGATAGCTAGACAGTTGAATTTTCACAGATGATGTATTTATGTTGCCGCTATAACAACAGATACTAAAAAGTACGGAACCCTCGGTGGGCGAGTCCGACTCGCACTTGGCCGGTTTTTTCTCTTTCACTCTTATAAATTTCGGTATTTCGCCATCGCCTCCATTTCATTCGGCATTTTTTCATGGTCGGGTTATGCCATCATAGCAAACCTGACCATGAAAAAATGCCCGGTCGGTGATAATGATAAAGATAAAGCATGGCACTATTTTCTCTTTCCTCTTATCTAGGAATCGCAATAAGACTATCTTTCTCTATCAAAGAGTGTCAGGCCCTTGAACCTATTTTTTTTTTAATTTACTTTTTTGAAAGTATGTACAACGACTGGACCGCGACCTTGGTACCGTCAAAATATCTCTTTCTCGCTCTCGGCGTACGGCAGCCCACCTTAAGCGCGGCGTCATTGGTCATTGTGCGATGCACCTATAAGTAAGAGCGAGAAAGAGATATTGCTTTCTCGCTCTTACTTATGGGTGCGTCACACAATGACCTTGGTGCGGTGCGGTAATGTGTTAGCCGCTTTATAGCCGTATTTAACAGACTATCTTAAAAGCCGTTAGAGACTACCACACCTCACCGCGACCTTGGTGCGATGCGGCGCACGTATCGATAGTGCGCAAGGTGGTCACCGTACGTACGTTAAGGACGCAGCTATAAGTTAGAGCGAGAAAGAAATATTATAGCCGTATTTAACAGACTATCGTAAAAGCCGTTAGAGACTACCACACCTCACCGCAGCCTTGGTGCGGTGCGGCGCACGTATCGATAGTTGGCAAGGTTGTCACTGTACATACGTTAAGGACGCAGCTATAATTTAGAGCGAGAAAGAGATATTTTGACCGCACCAATACGGCTTTTCGAGATATTCTCTTTCTCGCTCTCACTTATGGGTGTGGCGCACCAAGATCGCGGTGCGGTGCGGTAGTCTGTTACACATTACCGCACCGCACCAAGGTCATTGTGCGATCCACCTATAAGTAAGAGCGAGAAAGAGATAGTGCGGAACGTGGTCACCGTACGTACGTTAAGGACGCAGCTTTAAGTTAGAGCGAGAAAGAAATATTATAGCCATATTTAACAGACTATCGTAAAATCCGTTAGAGACTACCACACCTCACCGCAGCCTTGGTGCGGTGCGGCGCACGTATCGATAGTGTGCAAGGTTGTCACTGTACATACGTTAAGGACGCAGCTATAAGTTAGAGCGAGAAAGAGATATTTTGACCGCACCAATACGGCTTTTCGAAATATTCTCTTTCTCGCTCTCACTTATGGGTGTGGCGCACCAAGATCGCGGTGCGGTGCGGTAGTCTGTTACGGCTTTTACACACGATCGCACATACGCCGCACTGCACCAAGGGCGCGGACCGATGCGGAAAATGGGGTTGGCCGGTCGAAATAATTAACAGAGGGCGCCAGCATAGCTTGCCCTGTCAATCCCTAGAATTGTGTCAAATTTTTGTTTTTTTAATGCCCTGGATGCCAGCCCTTTAAGCCAAATCTTATAGAAAAAGAGGCAAGCTATGATGGCGCCATCTCTGCAAACCTTTGACAGTTGCCAACCCCATTGGCTGACCGTTTACCTTAAAGATCCGACATCATTTAACATCCTCATAAGAACAAACCTCGCCGTACGTGCTTTTTGAAGTAAATATAGATGCTTTTCCCCACCGATTTGTATGGTTTATGGTGGGCTACAAATTCTGTCAATCACGGGCGCACGCGGTACGCTACTTCTATAGGATCCTACCTTCTATGTGCCAAAGCAACAATAAAATAAACATGTGTCATTTTGATGAGTACGATGTGGATTAGAACGTAGTGATTATATGCTCTTTGATGTGGATGACACATGTCTGACATGTTGTCAAACACAATAATAAAATTTTATGGTGTTTTAATATAATTTTTAGTGTGGTGTATGCATGTTACAGTCTCAAAACAAATATTTGAATGGATTAGATACCTTACATACATTGGATATAGGTTTGACATGAGTTCAATTCAATCTCAAGTCAGGACAAAGGTCACGTGGTACATTTTTTCAAATTAACTTTTTAGTACTTTTTCGGGAAAAAATCCAAAACTAAGAGCTTATTGCAAATCTGTAGCATGAGACGAATCTAATGACATATAATTTATTAAAATCGAACCATAACTGTAGATCTGATGGGATGAACAAAAATCGGCCTCGCGTAATATATATATAGATAAATTGAACTTGAAAAAAAAATAAAAAAAAAATTGACAGAAGCAAGTACAAAATATAACTGTGTACATACAAAGGTGGTAATTAAAAATAATAAGTATCAACAGCTGCCTGCTAGGGCGTACAATTTTGGTAGACAATCTACCTATCTTAAAACTAAACTTATACTTAAGTACATCGTTGTATATACATAGGTATATGTTAACTTGCAAAAAATTAATTGACATCATAAAATACTTTATCTATAAGCTAGTTCTTGAGCTTTCGTTTGAACATAAATCCGTCTAGCGCTTTCATGTCTAGAGGGAGATGGTCGAAAATACACAACATAGCTCTAGGATGTAAATACATGTCAAAGTTAAAAGACGTTTTTCTCTAAATACGGTACGAAGCGATTCCTCAGTGCGCCACGACTCCATATGAAAGTAGTGGATACACACTTCCATAATAAGCATTTATTACTACAGTTTCGGAACATGTTTGTAAAAGTATTGATAAGGCATAACAACTACTTGAAATCTTGCTATTTATGTACTCAATATGAGTCTTCCAATTTAAATGAGTCTATTTTAACACTTAGAAAGCTAGCACTTGCAATTTCCTCAATAGGAGTTCCTGCGTTAGATATATCTAAAGGAGTTGGTGGAGTTTTATAATGCCTAAATTGAATCAGCTTTGTTTTACTTAGATTCACTTTAAGATTTAGAGTCTCAAGCCAATCTAGAATTATTCTAAGGCTGCGCTTAATATTATCGTTCATATCTGTATCCCTATTTTCACATGAAAATAATATAGTCGCGTCATTTGCAAACATCACACATGGTTCCTCAATTTGATTTGGAAGTTCGTTAAAATAAATAAGGAAAAGAAGGGGACCCAATACGCTTCCCTGAGCTACCCCCAGTAAAACCTTTTGAAAGGTAGATTGTTTGTGTTCAATTATTTTGTTTTGCCTATCATATTGTTCGATAAGCACAGCTTGCTCTCTATTGGTTAAATAGCTTTTGAATAGCTGCAATGCGTTCCCTCTAACTCCAATGTGTTCAAGTTGCTGTAAAAGTACGTTATGTAGCACACAGTCAAAGGCTCTTGACATATCAATTAATAGGGAAACGCACGGTTTACGCTCATTAACGTTATCCTTGTCAAACAAATAGCTAAATATTATGAACTGCTGGTATCGTACCGAGTTATGAAACTGTGCAATGAAACGTTCTTTAAAGATTAAAGGAGCAGTTACCACTATTTTAAAGTTTGAAAGAATATTTAGTATATTAATTGGAATGTAATTAATTTGTAAATATCTTTGCATGCTATTTGAAGTTTAGTTCATAAGTTACTTAAGTATTGCATACCCGAAATCGGTAACTGTTGAAAGAAATTGAAAATGTATCATGATTACCATCTACAAATGTACACAGTACTGCAATAAATCATTCTTATTCTTATTCTTATGCGAAGTTTGCTGCTGAGAATTTCTTCACTGTCGCCTATTGCACTGTTAAATCAACGTCTTTTGTATTTCTTCCTTTGAAATAGATTTTACAGTCCGTATCTAGTTGCCATGCAAAGCCGAGCCGTTCACAGGCTTCGAATGGATTCGGCTGACTTCCTCAGATAAGTAACTTTTAGTTATATAACGTTATAGAAGACTTTTAGATGCTCAACTTACTTTATCCGTTCTCTTACTTATACGGTCGGTCACGAATAGGCTTTGTGTAACTGCTTAAATCGCATGTTCTCCTCGCCAAGTTTTGCCAAGTTTCAGGGGGCGTATATGTAATACATTGAAATAAAATTATCCAAAAGTCGACGTGTTATTGTTACTTGGTGTTTTTAAGGATCAGTTACAAATTTTGAAGTTGCCTTATGACATAAAAGGCAAGTCGTGTGCCGTTTATTTTTGGTGTCCGCGAAACAACATACTTATTACCGTATCGTAAAATATCGTAATATAGTATCGTAAAATGGAGGTGTTTTTAAAAAATTCCCTCACAAATCACTTGAGATGCATTTCCAGTTGACAACAACTTTAAATACCTTGAACTTTGGGTCAACGTTCAACGGAGAGTATAATTAAAGTTGCCAGTATTCGTTACGAAAATTATAGAGACTGTTAAGATTCTGTGGAAATTGTTAATGGCCTTCAAACTTACGTATGACTTGTTAGGTGGTTGAATCTTAACTTTCTCTATTAGAATATTAATTAGATGAACTTTCGCTAATTTTAATACATCGAGGTATGTAAGAATATTGCCAGTTTTGTTACCTGGCGAAGTTGGAAAATTAAAGTAACATGCAATCAAACGTGTGTTGCATTTTAACTGCAGTTTGTCAACTGTTATGTATATGGTAGGTAGGTGCCGGGTACTGACTAACAGCATATTTCAATTACGCTTTAAGCGGTCTTCATTTCCTAGCAAAAATGTCGGTACAAGATGCAAAGAGGTATTAAAAATGCTTTATTTTCAACCGACTTCAAGACTTCGAAGGAGGATCTTTAGTTTTATGTATGTATGTCCCCCGATTTTTCAAACACGTTTGGACTGATTTGGGGAATTCTTTTGTTTTTGTTTGAAATTGACAGATAATCCGATGGTAATCAGGTCAGGATCTAATGATTAAATCGTAGAGAAGTCAAGGGAACTTTAAATATTGACGTTATTGTTTTAAAGTATCTCTGGTGTTGCAGGCGTCCATAGGCTACGGTGACTGCTTACCATCAGGCGGGCCATATGCTTGTTTGCCACCGTCGTGGTATAAAAAAAATGTAACGCACGCATTTGCTCTCAAAAACCGGTTATTTCTGAAGTGGAACTGCTAATTTAGACCATAAAATAAATAATGACGAGGCATTTTGTTCTGTGAATTTATTAATATATGCACGAACATTAAAAGAGATTACGCCACCAGCTGGAGTACGGGTTCAAAAGTTTGAAGACTCCTAGAAAACGTATTAAGAGAACTAGATAAGGAAGTGATAAGTTGCTTGGCAACGCTCCAGTGTCCGTACGCTCGTAATTAACTAGAACCGCCGTCCAGCCATGCCTTCGCCGCCGGCAACGCCAACCATTCATGTCAACAAAGTCATCATTATTCATTATAGTACATCAATTGAAACGCAAGCCGTTTATAACGTGCTGATGAGGCAATATATTATACTAAGATGTGTAGACTATGTGAAGACGTTTCGTTGAGAGGACTTTGCGATTGTGAAGCTCGATTTAGATCCACCATACAAGTTCGCCAATGTTTGGCCGCTTATTTTCCTAGCGAATTTTGATAACGCAATATGTTCCTTGACATTTTCTGCTATGGTGCGCTTGGTTTACCCAATGTAGAAACTACCAGTCTTAATACCGGCGAAAACACCGGACGTCTACAACCAGCCCAAGAGACGTTACATAGACATTACATACGTACCGACCATCAAGATCGTGGTTCGTATCTTTACTAATAGTACTAACTAATAGACGTAATACGTACCGAACCACGATCTTGATGGTCGGTACGTATGTAATATGTAATGTACGTAGAGACGTACCCAAGAGTGGGCTGGTTGTAGACGTCCGGTGTTTTCGCCGGACAATTGTCCAGATTCGGCAACGATGTCTTGTTTTCTCTTAGGTATAGCCGTCGGTAGCCACATACATAACTAGACGTAGTCGCGTAACACGGTCGGATTTCCGGCGAAAACACCGGACGTCTACTACCGGCCTTAGTACCCTTATAAAATGTTTAGTTTATTATAACGACCGGTGTTTGTACTCATGAAAAGATAATATCAAACGGTCGGCAAGAGCAATTGGAATAACACCCCCGAATCCCTAATATTCAGCGAACACGACAGAGTTCATTACATAGAGGTAGTTAACAAAGCATGTTGCGAGACTACCGCTTCCTTATTGTCAACAATATGTGGCAAACACATTCGCCTGTTTAATCAAGCTAATGCTTTACAAATTCCGTAAGTCAAGTTTCGTTTTGTCACGTTCACGCACACAGGGATAGGATAATACCTATTACGTGCAACCTGGAGTCCGTTTCTCAAAAGCTTGATGATGATGATGATGATGCATTCCTGTTATCCCTCATTAGGGACATATGGCTCGCAGAAGCATGCTTCACTTGTCACGATCTTGAGCGGCTACTTCCAGCTCCTACCAGTCGAATGCCAGCGGAGACCCTGCTTGGCCAGATGGCTGTCCGGCCTACGGAGTACGTGCCCGATCCAACGCCATTTTCTTTCAAGGATTTCCCGTCCTATGGGTTTCTGCTCAGTCATCTGCCATAGTCTGACGTTTGCATTTGTTTATGAATACCTGCAGACGATTGGTGACATCTTTCCTCACAAGCCATGTCTCGCAACCGTACAGCAGGACCGACTTGACGTTGGAGTTAAACATACTGATTTTCGTACGTCGAGTTATTACGGTGGACGTCCATACAGGCTTCAGCTGCGCATATGCTGCTCGCGCCTTGTTGATGCGCGATTCGACATCGCTGTCCGCTCCCCCTGACCTGACGGATCGACCACACTCCCAGGTACGTAAATCGCTCAACATGCTCAACTGCTTCACCGTTGACATTTACTGGCGCCGCATCCAAGGTGTAAAGGCGCATGTCCTTTGTTTTCGAACAGTTTATGCGTAAGCCTTCGTCTGCAACAAATCCCGCAAGATCATTGGTCTTGGATTGAAGATGTTCCCGTGATGTTGCAAGTAAACAAAGATCGTCGGCAAAGTCAATGTCTTCAAGGCTTCCTCCACCCATGGGAGCCCCCTCCTCTCTTGGCTTGTTACTCTGCGCATCACGTCATCCAAAACAACGAGGAACAACAACGGCGACAGCAAACAACCCTGTTATACCCCAGCCGTAGCGTAGCTGCCCCAACTGCCCCTTATGCATAACTCTACAAGAGGAACCCATATAAAGATTTTGTATAATTTTTATGATCTTGTCTGGTATACCTCTTTTCCTCAGTATGCGCCATATTCTCAAAAACTTGTAACTTGTAATACAAGCGGATGTCACTTTTTGAGAGTATTGTTAGAAAGGGACTTCCACTTGTATTACATTTATTACAAGCAACAAGCTTTTGAGAAACGGGCCCCTGATCTAAGGAAGGCGTGAAATAATTGTCGCGATATTGCGGTGCGAAGTTATTGCAAACAGTTCGCAAGCTGGCAGCGCTCCAGCGACGTCCGCGCCCTCTTTATTAACTAAGAACTGAAACGTCCGGCCGCTGCCCCGGCCCGGCCCCTGTGTCGGTCGCGCCGGTCTACAACTACTGACCAACAAGTTATCCCGCGATATTTTGGTCGCCCAGACAAATTCTAATGGCTTCCAAATAAATTTGTTATTAGACGTTCTAAGTTTAACATCGATAGTTATTCAAACAAGGTTTGCTCCATTTAACATCAAACCGAAAATTAATACAAAAATATTACTTTGCAAATCCGCGAAAAAATAACGTGCTAGTCAGTTATTATACTTACTTGCGTATTTTTTTACATGCAATTAATGTTCCCACCCTCCCGCCGCAAAAATAACGCCTAATAAATCTAATAATAGTATTCATCAGTTTCAGGGGCCCATCTAGTCAGCGGCAAGCCACCACCTGCCTCGATAACGTGTGTCAGCATTGTTATGGCAGGTGTCCGGACTTCTTTACAATAGCCCAGTCTCATTGTCCACCCAAACATCAATCCATAGACCGGTATACTGTTCACTTTTTCTACAATAGTCCCAATGCCTGCTGCGACCGGTTCATGGGTGTCTATTGTTGCGCCTGTGAACGGGTTCCAGCAGGCGTTCTACATGACATTAAAGCTCTCCAAGGGGAGGCCCCTTGTGTGTGTTGGATCTATATCCCCACGCAAGCCTATCAAAAGACCGGGATTTATAGGCCCGTGATATCCAAGGAGATACAAATAATAATTATTTCCGCAAAGTAACGCCTGATTCTATTCATTATCAAACCGAAAGTTGCATTGCAACCCTAGAGGTAAATGAGGAATCACTGTATTGCCACGTTTATCTACGTCAACTCTACGCATCCTGGGACGTTCTGGCAACGAATGATCTCTTTGTGCCAATGGGTGTACTCCCTTTTTGGCGAAATTTATTTCGCCGAATTTCACTTGGCAACCAATTATTCGCCAAAGTTTCATTTGACAAACCAATCGTTGGCATGACCTTACTTCGCAACCATTTCATTTCCCAACCCCATAGTTGTGAAATGAAAATGACGTACTAGGTTGGGTTAGGTTAGGTTGGATTAGCAGAACGGAAGCCGAGGAGGAAGGCGCGTCGTACCATCTGGCGCGCCTAGCGTGAATTCGCGAAGGAGCCGCTCGTGGGCGGCTGCCGCCGGTGGGGTCGCGGATGAATACGTAAGCGTTCCCGTAACCCCACCAATAGGGCGGTGAGGCGGCATATGGGAGGTTTTTTAGTGGGTACACCGTGGGCCTCATTAGCCTAGACGGGAGTCCCACATAACCACTCGGGACACCCCCCGCACCCGGGTGGTATGCGAAATGCATTTTTCCCTCCTAACAAAAAAAAAAGGTTAGGTTGGATTATGTAAAGTTGCGAAATGAAATTTGGCCAAATGAAACTTTGGCGAAAAGTTGGTTGCCGAGTGAAATTCTGCAATACAATTTTCGGCGAAAAGTAGGTAAACCGTGACAATTATTACCTATTTATAGATTACGACTTACGCGGATTACCAGAGATAGCACGTAACCCAGAGGTTATATTTTACGAGTAGGTTTAAATTACAAGCTGCCACGAAGTCTCATCTCCTTATTACGGTTAAAGTTTTCGGGCGGTCGACTAAACGGACTTCTGATTTAATAAACTATGTTCCAAGTTCCAAGGTTGGTGTAACTTTTCCATTAACTAGGCATCGTTGTTCGCTTTATGGTCGGTGCCAGTGCAGCGACTGCCAGTCAACAATTTGCAAGTTTACTGTTTTTTGACGTCTATTATATATATCCAACAAATTTTCTCACTGTTAATCCGAATATATAATTCAATTTGCAATAAAAGAGCGTTTGGACAGTTGTCTTATACATTTTACGATTTAAGTACATTATTAAGTACCTATTGTATTAGCTGTTGCCAACTGCAAGCCGCAGGGAAGCAAATACTGCCAGATAATATTTGTCATTTACTGCACAATTTACGATCATCATTATTTATTGACCAATAAGTACATAAATCGTAGCGAATATTCCATGGCATAGATTTGGTGCGTGATTTGTTTTGGTTAGCGCTGATTATTCACATGTCCGCCCTCGTTCCCGGCGCCCCGCTACGATTCAGGGATAATAAATGAGCCCTTAACGGCGCTTTCCAATGCCGTAGATACTTAAGTTATCGTCTATTTACAGCAGAAGTTATATTTGCGAACAAAGCAATCGAAAATTTCATGGATATGTCTGCTGTCTGTGAAACCGTAAAGTACGTGCCTTACCTAGTATACAGTATAATTTTAATTTAACTTTAGGGTTTACATTTATTCGTATAATTTCAAATCAACATGCTCGGTGCTGGTGTCCTTATTCAGTAGGTATTTTGTGCAACAGGTATATAATAGGGGTTCTTTAAATTCAAGGGACGAAGTTACAAAACTAAACGAAATTGATTTTTGTAAAGACAGGCGAGAATGTTAAGACCTATTTATGTATCATTGCACACAATATTTTTCTAAGACGGTACCAAACACCTAAGATTTTAAATAAAATCAAAATAAATAATTGTTTGTAGATCTTTGCCTAAAAGTCAGAATAAAAAAAACAACAGTTGCGAATTATTGTTAGAAAATTCCTAAGAATACTGCTGTTATGATCCTAAGAACACTGCGCCGGGGCCCGCCGCGCCGCGCTTCTTATGAAGTTGATTTTGATCTCATTGGCAGTCATTTAATCTACAAATAAGAGTGCTGAAGTAGAAATATATATATTTATAATATAGTGAAACCAAAAACAATGTTAAACACAATTTAAACATGAGTACAATTCAAACTTCAAACAAAAGTTTTAAATTTCAAAAAATGTCTTGGCTTATCCTTTATGTATGAACACATTTACATTTTAAACCGTGTATGTATACGGGTCCAAGGTGTATATCTATATCTACTAACAGGTACCGGAGAGTTCAGTAAATCTCTTGGACGGAGGTCGCTGCCGAGCACCGTTGTCGGTATAGAGCCAAACAATGGTTCTCATGCAAAATGCAAACGAAAGCCACCGCGCCCCGGACTGTCAGCCGAATAGCCTCCGAGCCACGAAACTGCGGCTACCTGCCGCTACTCTATAAACAAACGCATACCTACGACCTACACTTTTAACTTTTACCTTATTTTATATCGTCGGACTAAATTGGGACGCTCCATTATTTATGGCTTTGTTCGCACGACAGCGCTCTTTACATCAGTCGATATAAATATGTAGGAACAAGAAGTAAGGGCTAATGAGATACCCGCATAGAGCCTCCCTATATTTTCAGTAGCACAAAAAGGAAATGTCAATATTGCGTGTGGAACACTTGCGAGACCTGGAGTGTTATTTATAGCGGCTACGGATCGCAACCCTTCTTGCGATTCAGTATAAATGTGATCTTAATCGTTACGGGCCTGAAGGTAGCATTATTTTAGATTTTTTGATAAAATAATCTACTGGTAAAATAAACGCGAACATTTTAAAACGCTTCATGATTTGAAAAATTGCTACATGAAAAAAGACGCGATGTGAAAATTCGCTACTCAGAAAAAATGCCTCTGTGGAAATTTTCTAACAAATCATTTGAAAGTACACACGTGATGAAAAAAGTAGAAACATCAATTATAGTACATTATGATACAAGTGTGCTACGTTGGCCATCACACACGAGACTCGGGTCCATCTTGTAGCTAAAGAATTTCAGGTATAGGTCTTATAACAAAACCGGCAATAGGACTGCCTTGAATACTAGCTCCCACATAATAACAGTATGTCAACAAAATATAGCTGCGCTACAAAATAAAACGTCACGTCTTGAAGTGCTATTGCAGGGTGAACTGAAGTGCGATATCTTAGGTATCACCGAACACTGGCTTACACTGCCAAATTTAAGATGTGTACATTTAGGTGGTTACAAATTAATATCATGTTATTGTAGGGCTAATACATTACACGGCGGGTCATGTTTATACGCGCGTGATTGTGTAAAATGCGTTGAAAATAGTGACTTGATGCAACTATCCATAGAACGATATTGTGAAATCTCGGCTTTAGACCTTATTGACTATGGTATAACGATACTTTGCATATATAGAACTAATCTTGTTAGTATAAATGATTTCCTTGTAGTGTTCGAGCGGGTGCTTGACAAAATAAGTGACCTAGAACTAAATTGCATTCTAATAGGAGATTTTAATGTAGATTGTCTTGGCGATAGTAATGCGAACCTTAAAAAATGGGCCGATTTACTTAGTACGCACGGATTCGTCAATGAGGTAAATTTTTACACGCGTATAACTAACAACACCGCAACTTGCCTAGACCATTTGTATTCAAACTTGTCGGCAGGCTCCGTCAATGTTAGCCCAGTAACAACTAATTTAAGCGACCACCTTGCAATCAGAGCGGAAGTGCGATTACAATACGGAAAAATGGTAAACCAAACCCATACATATTGTAGGCATTTCTCCCAATGCAACCAGGTAACCTTTGCCAATGCTATTCTTAGTGTTGACTGGATGGAAATAGTAACTAAAAACACTAATGCTGAAAAACTAACTGCAGCCATTTTAAATACGATAGTGAATAAATATGAAATTAGTTTTCCCCTTAGAAAGCGTATCATTAAGCTCGATCAGTCGTGGATTACAACGGAAGTGAAACTGTACAAATCATTATTATTTGACATGATAAAAATAAGAGATAGGCAGCCCAATAATGAATTAATTGACGACATTATAACGAGTATGCAACTGCACTATAATAAATTAGTAAACAATTGCAAATCTAACCACTACAATAAATTAATAAAATCCAGTAATAATGTATCAAAAGCTTTGTGGTCAGTAGTAAACAAGGAGCGTGGAAAAAATAACAGTCCTGTGTTAGATGTCGCAGATGTCATTTTAGATGACGATGGATCAGAGTTCCCTACCAAGAAACACGCGATGAATGCGATTAATTGTAAGTTTTTGAGTGCTGCGCGGGCGTGCGGGGCGCCGTGCGCCGATGTTACGTGCGCTCTGCGCGAATTGCGTGCTGCAAGACCAGCAGCGACAGGAACCCTCTCTCTCCAGCCATTTACTGCGGATGAGGTTCATCGTCTAATAACAACAACAATACCTCCAAAGGCCTCGAAGGATGTGTACGGCATAAGCATGAAATTACTAAGACTAGCCCCAATCCCGCTCGCGTTTGCTATGGCGGAACTCTTTAACCACTGCCTAGATGAGGGCAGTATGCCCCCTTTGCTTAAGACCAGCAAAGTAGCTCCGATTTTCAAAGGCAAAGGTAAGAGAGAAAATATGGATGGATACCGGCCTATTTCTATCATCCCAGCGGTATCGAAGGTTCTCGAAAGTGGCCTGAGCAGCCGCCTTTCCAACTTCTTGGTCGCTACGAACGCGCTGTCTGAACGCCAGTATGCGTACCGTACGGGGCACTCGACAACGTCTCTAACTCGAGAACTAGTCCGGCGTATCATGGCTGCCAGGGAAGGTCAACAGCAGGTCGCAATCTTGTGCTGTGACCTTTCCAAGGCCTTCGACGTTGCTGACCATGCTGTGCTAGCGGCAAAGCTGCAGCACTACGGCATTCACGGCTCAACGCTGTCTCTATTTACTAGCCTACTTAGAAATAGATCCCAAATTGTAGTAGGCGACGGCGGAAAGATAAGATCAGATCCCTTGGAAGCGACCATGGGTGTTGCGCAGGGATCATCAGTATCAAATATCCTCTTTTCCCTGCTTCTTAATGACCTACCGGAGTCAATTCAAGCTGCCGTAACTCTAATGTACGCTGATGACGTTGCCGCAATTGTTACAGCGCCTACCCCTGACGGTTTACAGCAGGGTCTGAACATCGCGGCAGCACAGCTGTCTAGGTGGTTCGCATGGAACGGGCTAGCCTTGAATCTAAAAAAGACGCACTTCTTACACTTCAACTTGTCGGGTCGCAGTATGAGACCACTGAGTGTCCAGATTGATGGAAAAATGCTCGAGCAAACCACCTCCACAACCTTCTTAGGATTCCAAATCGATCAGGGCTTAAAGTGGGATCTGCACGTTGACAAGTTGTGTAGCAAATTAGGAAGTGCATGCTTCGCTTTGGGTCGTGTTGCGAAGACAGTGACTCCAGAGGTAGCCCGAACCTGCTATTTCGCTACTGTACACTCACTGATACAGTATGGTGCAGAGCTATGGGGCCTCTGTGCGCAATGGGAGAGAGTATTTCGCCTGCAAAAACGTGCCGTCAGGATCATTGCGCGGGTGCCTGCCGATACCCCCGCCAAAGAGCTTTTCAAAAAACTTGGCATTCTTACACTGCCTGCAATAATAATCATGCAGGTAGCTATATACGTGAGGGGAAACTTAGACTCCTATAAAACGAGAGAGATGGGTTCTAATTGCAACACCCGTAACGCCAAGAAACTTGTAGGAATTAGTAGGAAAATAAAAAAATCTAATAAATTAACTCACGTAATGGGACCTACTGTCTATAATAACCTGCCACAAAACATTATTGACGCGCCAAGTTTGTGCAGCTTTAAGCATAGCTTAAAAAAGTGGCTCGTCGAACGCTCGTTCTACACCTATGGGGAATTCGTTGCTCACAAGGTCAGTGCCTAGCATTGTAGTAAAAAAAAAAAAAACCTTTATAATTATAATAAATTTAATATAATTTTTTGTGACATGTGAATTGACTTTTGTTTTCTTTTTTTTTCTTTTTTGATATTTATTTCTAATTTCGACCATGATTTACTTTATTTAATTTTTTGTTTTTGTTACACCTAATTGTATATTTATTGTTTAGATATTAATTTTAAGTTTTATCTCGATTTATATTTTAACTGTATTGTAATTATAAGTTTTTGACATGTAAATTGGTTTTATGAATAAAATGATTATGATTATGATTATTATGATTATGTAATCTCTTGTATAAGCAGGTACCCCCATTATGGGACCCTCTGGTCGCATAACAATTTTTGTCATATTTTTAATTGTCATAACACTTTATGCATAAAATTGTAAGTCATAAAAATCTTTAGTCAGAATTATTCCTGAGTATAACTGGGTTTTTGTCATAAATGAGATGTCATAATTTTTATAGTTATTAATTTAATTCGCATAAAATTTTAAGTCATCTGCTTGATATCCATAATCGTTTTTCGTTCGAAGTATTCCAGTGCATAGTATTAATATATAAAGTGTTTTATACCTTTTTTGTGTAGAACTTAATAAGCTTTTGTTTCGCCATACACAGTATTCACATTAAAACCCAGATATTCCGAGAAAAAGAAAAACCAAAAAAGACAAGATGGCGTTTGATCCCCGTGGTCCCCGAAGCTCCAATTTTATGACACGCAAACAGGGATTCTTGAATTTGTAGGTGTCAAATTTATTACTATCACTATTGTTTAAACCCCATTTAAGACCTAAAAAAGTCTTAAACATTTTTCCTCCGTTTATTTTAGTAAATTTGTATTGCATAGCACTCGTGTACCAATTATGGATCTACTGATGTCGATTTTATTGAAATCCATTCAATAGTTTAGGCGCTAGAAGTAAAAATATGATTTAATATTCGGTGTCCTCTCCAGGCGGCTGTATTGGTTTTTCTTTAAAAAAACAAGTGTAAACAGGTTGTAAAGGGCAAGAGGAATCTACGTGAGCTACAGGGTGTACTGATTATCAGTATTTAAACGCATAACCCTACTTTCTGTTTAAGTCGCAGTCGAGTAAAATGTTAATATTGGGGTATAACGTGTACAAATGTATAGACAAAAGTGGAATTCATATTCCTCCAAGTTTCCTATTAAGAGAATATCCCCTGGATTCAGCAATTATTTTCTATAACAAGATGTATTTTTCCGCAAAGGTATCTAGGACTTTTTTGTGTAGAATTTAATAAGCTTTATTGTTGCCTTACACCATTTATATTTTCACAGAGAACGTAGATTAAGAGTAAAACGCAAATTTCTCCAGGATGGTACATATTTTCCAAGATGGCTGGGATTCGTCGAGGTCCCCAAATGTCAAATAGTGTGGACCTTTAATTAACATAAATACCAAATTTCATAACTTTGGAAAACATTTCGAGGTTAGTCCTAATCCGATTGTGCTATATGTAATGTACTCTAACTACTAGAATTAAAGTCGAATTTTACTAACGTACCTATCTTTATGTATTTTGACTGATTCTATTTGGATTTGACGAAGCCCTATTTAAGGTTAATAAGGTCTACTGTCTAAATTACAAGCAAATATCAGCCTTAATGAATTAAGTATTGGTTCTGTGATGTTCGAAAACACAAAGGCTATGCTTATTTTAAAGACTATGAACTCTAAGTACTAGGAATAAAGAAGAATTTTACTAATGCTGTAATGCATCAAGCGACATGCTAAAGAGCCCAAAAATTTTGGGGTACAGAATAAAAGTTTCACTTTAAAATAGAGCGCGTCTAACGCAAGCGAACAAACTCGCGAACGCGAAGCGAAGCGGCGCGGTGCGGTGCGGCGCGGCGATCGCCCACGTAGGACACTTCTATAGGTATCAAATGATTGATTCACCCCGCGCCGCATCGCTTCGCTTCGCGTTCGCGTGTTGTTCGCCTACGTAGCTACGCTTATACCTACTATGTACGTCCCGGACATAAAAATAATATAAAATTATATATTATCCTTTTCCGCAGGGATCGGATACCGGTATTTTTTGTATGGGAACGAAAACAGTATTTTTTCGTTCTTTGTTAATTATTTCATTTCTTAATTGGCAATCTAATAATACGAAGTCGTTACAGCTAAAACACAAATACACAACCGAGCCCTACATTTCGAGTATAAAATAATTCGTAATAATATATGGTTATTTCGAAGGTTTTATAAAAAACCGGTTCCGATTCCTGCTTTTCCGTATTTAGCCAAAACTATATAAAACAAATTGTCTATAAATTTTTAAAGCATAAAATTCCAATTGTCCCATAAAAACATTTACATGACTCAATTGCGACGAAAAGATTTCCAGACGTATGCTTCGATACCCCCGATATTCGATATTCCTTACGCGTGAATCTCATCATTTCTGACTTAAAAAGATTTCCCGGAATTCTATGTAAGTATGTAATAATAGGATCTTGTTATCACGTTATATGAACTTAGGACTCAGAGGTGATTCAGTTTAAGACGGGTTAAGACTTCCCGCTAAACTAATCAGACATAAATAGCTGAGCTGAAAATAGGTGAACAGAAACCCAGTAAGGAACAGATTTATTTTGGCAGACTAGTTTATACCGCACAAAAGTCCCAATTTTATACACGATCCGTTTTTAGGGTTCCTTTCCAAAAACGGAACCCTTATAGGATCACTCGTGCGTCTGTCTGTCTGTCCGTCTGTCACAGCCCATTTTATTCGAAACTACTGGACCAATTAAGTTCACATTTGGTATACATATGTAAGTTGGTGACCCAAACATGTCCGTGATGTAGTGTAAACAAATTAATTTTAAACATGGGGGCCACTTTTTGGGGGTAAATGAGAAAATTTAAAAATAATGTTTTTCAAACTATATCGTGTGACATATCAAATAAAAGAGCTCATTGTGAGAATCTTAAACATATTTTTTTTATAATTTTAGGATAAACAGTTTATAACTTATTCAAGAAAATAGGCAAAAAATTACCATTCCCCCCATTACCTCCGAAACTACTGGGTCTAAAATTTTGAAAAAAATACACAAAATAGATCTTTACCTATAGATCACAGGAAAACCTATTAGAAATGTGCAGTCAAGCGTGAGTTGGACTTAATTACTTAGTTTTTGATCCGACCCCTACGGGTTCTTTAAGACATTTCATTCACGTTTCACATAAAAAAATCATTGTTTAAATTGTGTAATGTACGGAACCCTTGGAACGCGAGTCCGACTCGCACTTGGCCGGGTGTTTCCTTTATGTTCTACCTGTACGTGTATCTTTTGATTGTTATATGATAATCAACACCAACTGCTTGACGACTGTGTGTCGGATTATGGTGGTGTGCTCTATAGCTAAAGCAATAAGTACCTTTTTAATGTCTATAAAGAAGAGTTTTACTTAAGAAGTTAAGATCTTACGAGTGCTTGTATCTGACTTACGACTCAAGTGCCTATTTACTTATACATATAATATATATGTAGTATTGCGCAGTTTTTTTTTAGTAGAAAAGAGCTTCATAATTAGTCATAGTAGTCATAAGTCTTAGTAGTAGTAGACGTAGTAGTCATAAGTCTTAGAAGTAGTCATAAATCAAGGTGACATTCGCATGCCAGCAATGACTGCAGCAGCATTACTGTTGCAACGTTATTGCTGCAGCGTAGATGCGGGTGATCTAACTGTCAAAATAAGTGATAAAATGATCACAACAATATTTACGAACGGCCTCAGTTGTCTTATGACTACAGTGAAAGCCGAATAGGTACTTACACCTCAATACTACTTTCCTTTCTGTGACAGGAAATCCCTATATATTTACCTACTATGTTAAATTGATGACAACATCGATCAATCCCGGCGGTCCGGACTCGACGTAAAACATTATCGTGAGGCGTCGCGTCGGTCCATCACGACTAGTGGCGTTGATGAATCCAATAATATTCTTTTTACGGCAGATACGGCAGTGCTAACAACTTTTTTGCAAGTGACAGAAATATTGATCTAATATTGATTTGATGATTAGGTATTATGTAGTACTTACATTATATTAAGATTGGAAAGAGAAATATTAAAGGGAAGTCACGTAGCAAGAACGTTATAGCAAATAAGTCCATGTGAGTGTGGTATTAGAAGATGCTCGGTATAAAAAACAGCCTTTATGTCAGTTATAAGGACCCACCGGTATAAGTAGGTTGGCAGCTGGATTTAATCATGATTTAATGTTTAAGCTGTTCTGTTTAAGCTATAAGTAGGTACATAATTATTACGCAGGCGTATTAAAAATGTATTTTTTTTACAAACACGAGTAACAAAGTGACGAAACGAAAAAATAACTTGTGGTAAGTAATCACTACATAGTATAAAACAAAGTCGCTTTCCGCTGTCTGTCCATCCGTCTGTCCCTGAGTATGCTTAGATCTTTAAAACTACGCAACGGATTTTGATGCGGTTTTTTTAAATAGATGAGTGATTCAAGAGGAAGTTTTATATGTATAATTTGTAAAGGTTTTGTGTAAATTAGTTGAACTACCCGTGCGAAGCCGGGGCGGGTCGCTAGTAGACATTAAAGTTTTCGACGCTATGTCATTGTCAAACATAAAAGCTGTCACTCAGACGTCACGTCACTGAAGTGTAAAACTGAAATTGAACTTTATGCACATGTACGTAGGTCCTATGTTGTTCTGTGGTCTGTGACGGATAATTCGGTCTTTGGCGTTGGACCTGCGGTGCCGATATATACGTCATTAGCGTCCAGAAAGTTAAACCTCACTTAGTGCTGATTTGCTGAAGAAAGTTCGTTGTCAAACTATTTTTTATGTAATTTATCTAGCTTCTGTCCGCAACTTCGTCTGCTGGAAATAATGATGATTGATAAAATCCTGTCCTTACACGGGTCTCAAATTATCTCCATACCAACTTCATCCATTTCACCTAAATCGGTTCAGCGGTTTAAGCGTGAAGAAATAACAGACATACAAAGTTACTTTTGCATTTTTAATAGTAGGGATTTATTTTTGGCGACATATTATAATCTCAAATGTATCCGGCCTAAAATAATAAAACGATTCATCCAGTAGTGAGCCCGAAAAAAGTTTATGTTATTGTATGATGTCTCCTCAAGTTTTTTGACTCAGTAAGTAAACGTTGCTTTAGTATAGAGACACATTTTGGAAAAGATCGCCTGCCTCCGGCACGAACATTACCAATTTAATTTTCAAAATGTTTCGATTAAGCACCTGAGTACATATTTCAAAAAAACTTTGTCGTGGCTATATTGATTCAAGGTTTTGTGTACCTAAATTAGTCAAACTACCAGTGCGAAGCGGGGTCGGGTCGCTAGTAAGTGTACATAATTTATGGATTTTTTATGGTCCGAATTAAACAATTTTTATTTTATTGTCTTCGGTTACCGCGATAGTTACTCATGAAATAAAACTATGAAAACGGATTATATCGCGTATATTGAATTTATAATACATCCCGACGTTTCGAACTCTTTACAGCGTTCGTGGTCAACGGGTGACTCCCTGACGGGTCACCCGTTGACCACGAACGCTGTAAAGAGTTCGAAACGTCGGGATGTATTATAAATTCAATATACGCGATATAATCCGTTTTCATAGTTTTATTTCATGAATTTTTATTTTATTTTATTTATTGCGTCCGTTAAACGCCCCGTCGAGCATCGTAATTATTTACTGACTAGCTGTGCCCGCGGCTCCGCCCGCGTAGAATTCGGTTTGTGTCAGTAAGCGGCTAATTCACCCCTAATTTCTCTCCCTCTCACCAGGAGGCGGAATTTGAAGTAAAGTTGACAGATGGATACGTTAGGTACCGCTAAATAAAACGATACTCCAAAATCAACAGTTTTTTTCGACTTTGTTCAAAATTAAATTGGTTCAGCGGTTTAAGCGTGAAGAGTTGTTTTTGGGGTTTTACTTTGGAATGATATCATTTTGATATCATAAATGAATTCGGCATCCCTGATTTATACGAAAACGATACCAAACTTGGCCTAGTAGCTTAAATGATATGGATATCAAGATAAAGTTGAGACCCCCCCCCCCCTCTACATATTTACATCACAAATCTTGGTGGCTCCACTTCTTAAATCTATCCTTGGTTCCTAAGGACCAATCCTGCCAAAGGAAATCTTTTGTTCACGCAACGCTCTATTTTAGGACCTGCACCTTCGACTAAATCGAGTGTAGTGACCCCTTTTAGGGGTTGAATTATTATAGCATATAACCTGGCCGGAGATTTTCTCGACAGATTAGTAGTTTTCATCAAAATCCGTTCAGCCGTTTTCACGTGATGCGCGGTCAAATAAACAAATAAACAGACAAAAATTCTGAAAACTGTTGGAACGTGTTCTGTTATCGATTCCAAGTATCCCCAGCCACTTTTTTTTCAAATATCTTCCATGTACAGACTTTCGACCCCCTTCAGCTTTATTATAATATGTAATAGATTTATTCAGGAAATGCTAATTTAAAAATATCACACCTGCTACACGGCTGCCTTGGAAACGTCTATTTTGGCATCGTTCAACAATGTGCTGGGTAGTTTGGTCTTGAAAGCCGCAGTCACACAACGGGCTCTCTTTCCATCCCCATTTGTGTCGCATATAATTGCACCTGCCATGACCTGTGCGGATTCTGTTGAGGTGTCCCCAGTATTTCCTCTGCAGCAAGAAGCCCTTCGGCTTCTGAGTTTGGTATTGGGTACTTTTGTGGTGACCAGTCGGCGTTGTGCCTTTATATAAAGATTTAAGTTCCGCACTCAAAAAATGTTTGCTCTCCATACAAACTTTCAATCCCTTTTTTTACCCCGTTAGGGGTGAAATTTCTCAAATTTTTATAGCCTATAATATATAATAATAATAAAGTGGTTCTGCCTAGCTCTGAATCCCCTCAGCACCCTGCTGAAGGTTAGGTTGCCAGCTTCGGAGAGAGGGTGAATTCATTTCTCACCTCCTGTACATGGATGACCTCAAGCTATTTGCGCCAAATAACCAGGACTTGATGGTGCTATTGAAAACCACAGAAGTTTTCAGTACCGCCATCAGAATGGAGTTTGGTGTCGATAAGTGTGCGGTTATGCATGTACAGCTGGGGGAGGTTGTAAATTCAACAAATTTACAACTTTCGGAGACAATGTCTTTCAGATCTATCTCTGAATCAGAAACCTATAAATACCTTGGTATGTCACAGTCGTTGGGTATTGAGGGCGAGGGTATTAGACGGTCGGTGAAGGAGCGCTTTTTCAGTCGGCTCACAAAAGTCCTTAACAGTCTTTTGTCAGGAGGCAACAAAGTGCGCGCCTTCAACGCCTGGGTAATGCCCATACTCATATACTCCTGACGGTGATCTTGGAAACGGCGCGGATAGTCCGCCGGTTCCTCTCTCTGCGGCCCTGACTACCGGCAGCTTGGGCCCTGCCCGGCTGCTGGCGGCACCCTAGGTTAGGTTTTTTATAATTTGTTTATATGTATTTTGTATTGTTTTGTAAGTGTTTTTATATTTTACTTTTATATCCATATTATAAATAACCTAACATAAGAAAATGAATAAATATAGAGAATAATAATATAAGAAGAAAGATAAATAAAAAGATAATAATAATAATAAACCATTTATTTCAGGCAAAGCCCATAAAAGTGTTAGTAATTAGGTACATGTACAAAACTTACAAGACTATTGTTAATAGTTATTAAGCAATACAGAACAGAACCAAGTTACAAACACAGACACAACCGGATGAGCACAAGGATACTTAAATGTAAGGTTAACCTGGCCGTGGATTTTTTCGACAGATTAGTAAAGTTTGCATCAAAATCCTTTCAGCCGTTTTCACGTGATGCGCGGTCAAATAAACAGACAAACAGACAAAAAATCTAAAATTTGTTGGAACGTATGTTCTGTTATCGATTCTAAGTATCCCCAGCCAATTTTTTTTCGAATATTTTCCATGTACAGACTTTCGATCCTCTTCCGCTTTATTATATGTATAGATATTGCCGGGAATAATGTGTGTTAAGTATTTTCTCATTGATCTCCATTGTTTGATTAAATAAGCGTAAACCCCTCGTCTTCCTATTACGTTTGCAAGATTCCTACGTTAATCGTCAAACAAGATAAGAAAGTTACATTTCCTCCTAATTAACTTACGATAGGTAAGGAAACTGATCTTTCAAATGTTTTGCTGATGAATGAAATATGTTCTCAGACAATTTTCCCCTTGAAAAGGTGGTCCCTCACGACTGAATGTTTGTATCTTACATATTCCTCCGCCAAGCCTTTCTAACGAATGAGTGGTTGCTTCTATGTCAAAGAAACGTAAATGAGACCTTTAAAGCGAGCTCTGTGTGTCACTCGGAACTTGGACTCAGTTTCTTTATGCTGCGCGGGCGACTGTAAATACTTAATGAGGCAATCAGCATTTGCTTAAAAATGATCCGCGTGCACAGAAATATCGTTGGTTGCTCTGGTTTTTAGATAATCGGTTTTTTGTTTTCGGTTTTTCGTATTTTCACGTGATCGTGTACACGCACCTTATATAACAAATGTTCTTAAAATGTTATAATTTAATTTACCATTTGTTTACCTATCTTCAACGTCATTGAAGCTCATTCTTAAAGGAAGTGTATGGAATACTATGGAGCTGACAAGTCGGGAGGCGCCAGATGACCGATTGTATGTACATATTTGGCATGAATCTTCAAAGATATCTCTAGACATTGGTGAAAAGATATCGACATTTACCGGGAAAAGTGTGTTAAGTGTGTATCAGGGTTTTTATAATAGCTACCTATAAGCTTCGATCTGAAATTAAATTACGATATTTAGTTTTAATGCTTTACGCATAACGTTGGAGCACGTTGTCAGCGTTCTACACTTGGCGCTGCCCGCTGCGGGAAAGGCTATCGGCGCACTATGAATCTGGTCTACTACGGCAGCGGTCGGCAACCTTTTAGCAGCCAAGGGCCACATAGTAGTTAACATTTATGACTTTATCAGGTATTGTCGTTTGTCAATATTAGGTACATCAAAATAGCCAGGGAGGCTCGCGGGCCGCAAGTGAGAGGTTCGCGGGCCGCCTATTGCCGACCGCTGAACTACGGCAATGTAAAGCCTGACCAGTAATATATGATCATTGTCAAGAGGGCGCTGTTCATTCTCATGTATAGGGTGACAGTTCAGTATAGTATGAAAAAAATAGTTTCAGTGAAATTCCGCAACATGGCGCGTGATCATATATTATTTTTGGTAATGGAACCAACAGAACCATGAGTTACACTCGCAATTTACCTGAATAATGAAGCGTCGTGGTTATTATTCTCAGCACTTACTGGATTTCGGTGTGTAGAATAACTGACATTATATGTACGTGTACTCTTTTCAGTAGTACCTACCGATTAGGACATTTTAGGACACGTATCCACTTTGCTTTGCATATGCAGACGATGTGATGAAAAAAATCGCTACTAGTTGAAAGCTCTAGCTGCAATCGTGCCATTATATGTGCATTCCAGCTAGATGCCTTCAACAGACCATCGCGTGCGCTGATTTCTGACCGAAACCTGTGCCGAATCCTACAACAGAGGGCCTAGCCAAGATGCCAATCGTTTGCGCCGTAGCGTACGAAACTTTAATCTGAGTAATCTCTCTCTATCTCTCTTCCATATAGTACGCTACGGAGCGAACGATTGACATCTTGGCTAGGCACCCTGAACAGATAGACGACATAACTTAAACATGTTTTTCTGTTGTTCTCTACAAACATTTTCTATACATAATTTAATACGACGCTACATTTACTTTGATTCATTTCATTAATTTCAGGTGCACGAGGGCGACTGCACCATAACTGATAGGAATACAGCAAAATATTGTTTGCTAAACAAGCATCATTTCACGAAAACAACATACAAAAAATTACCCGTGTTCCGTAGTCCCGGTTATATTGATTTTATAGTGGATTGTATAGAAAACAAAGAATACCGACCAGTGAACCTAGCTGCAGTATCATTAATATTACGTACATTTTTGGGCGCATAAAACGTATGTACTAGGTTTATAATGAATATAAAAGTTAAATGAAACTGGATGACATTCCTACGTATACGGCAGGTAATTAATACAAGCCAGTGAAATTAGCAACATTGTTAGTAGCAGGTGCAGTTAAATTTATTGGCTTTTACCGGATTCGTTGAAACAATTTTTTATGGCACACCAAAGTAGCGCCATATTTTTTGTTCGTATTTTTGAACCTATATTTTATGCAGTAGCAGTAGGAAACAAGGCTGTTAATATAAATAGGTATATCTATTTACCAAACTGCTAAAGTAAATATTACGAATCTAATTTCGTAATATTTATAAAGAACTATTTTGTCTTTTTTTAAAATTTTAGACCCGGTAGTTTCGGAGATAAAAAGGGGGAAATGGTAATTTGGCCATTTTCGTAAATAACTCCTATACTATTTATTTTAAAACTACAAAAAAATATATACATTTTAGATTCTCAAAATGAGCTTTTTTATTTGATATGTAACATGATATAGTTCGAAAAACTTTGTTTGAATTTTCTCATTTACCCCCCCCCTCCCCCGAAAGTGACCCCCCTCTTTAAAATTCATTTGTTTGCGTTACATGTCCGTCTTTCTTTCGTTCTTGGTCCAGTAGTTTTGGAGAAAACAGACGTGCAGACAGACAGACGCACGAGTGATCCTATAAGTGTTCCGTTTTTTCCTTTTGAGTTACGGAACCCTAAAAACAATTATTAAAGCATTCCTAATCACTCGAATTGAACCGTGACATCAAAAACGTCAAAAAAAGTGTTATTACATTCTTATATCGTTCCAGAAAAAAAATCGTGATGCGGCGAGACGGATATAGCCCCTATATGGGCCATCGCGTCTCCCCCGACGCCCAGATTATATGGAACCGTATATACTAGGATATAACCAAACGGAGACGCCACGTCTGTAATTTGCTGTACAAAAGACTGCCATTTTTTGCGGGGGAGAGGAACGTCAAATGTATACGTAACGTCAAAATAGCCATGTCAGATAAACGTCAGTGTATGACCATTGTGTATGTCATACATTGTGTATAACCATTGGCCGACTATTTTCGACAGAGGGGAACGCCTGTTAAATTGTTAATGGCTACTCCGTTTGGTTACATCCTCCTAGCGCACTGGTTCCTAACCTTTTTAATACTGTGACCCCTGTGACTAACTAGGGAACTCGATTTTACCCCTCCTCCATAATCATTAATATTTTTTCTTATAGATAGGTACCCTCGTAAAATGCCAGTTTTACCCCCAGGTTAGGAACAGCTGTCCTAGCGTATATAGGTATATGAAGACGACGAACGAATATTCATTACTAATATTTTTCCAGTGCAACGTAAGCATCTATTTGTCGTGGTCGCTCACATGTGTTTGCGCTCTAGAGTGAGCTAGAGCACGAAAGCAATATGTTTTTGATATCGTTTTGATAAGTCAAGTACACATTTGAGAATAAAGCCTCCACTACCGCCCTTATACTCTTCGTACATTTAACGGGAGCACCGTTCACATTTAAAAACTTTTTAGGGTTCCGTACCTCAAAAGGAAAAAACGGAACCCTTATAGGATCACTCGTGCGTCTGTCTGTCTGTCTGTCCGTCTGTCACAGCCTATTTTCTCTGAAACTACTGCATCAATTAAGTTGAAATTTGGTACATATATGTAAGTTTGTGACCCAAAGACGGACATGTAAAGTAAACAAATTAATTTTAAACATGGGGGCCACTTTTGGGGGGTAAATGAGAAAATTAAAAAATAACAATTTTCAAACTACATCGTGTTATATATCAAATGAAAGAGGTCATTGTGAGAATGTCAAATATATATTTTTTATTATTTTAGGATAAACAATTTAAAAGGTGTTCAAGAAAATAGGCAAAAAATGACCATTTTTGAAAGAAATACACAAAATAGATCTTTACCTATAGATTACAGGAAAACCTATTAGAAATTGCAGTCAAGCGTGAGTCGGACTTATCTTATCTTATCTTATCTTATGGTTTCGGGGGCCCTTACGGATACACTTCGACCCATAGGGATCTTTTGTGCAGTTACCCCCTAGGAAAGATCCGTCTTAATTACTTAGTTTTTGATCCGACCCCTACGGGTTTTTTAAAGACATTTCACTCACGTTTCACATAAAAAATACATTGTTTAAAATGTGTAATGTACGGAACCCGCACTTGGCCGGTTTTTCACAATGATCGTTAACGCTAACGGTAACTAACGACCAATTAAGTTGTGAGATAGGAAAATCTCTTAATTGAAATATAATATAACACTTGTAATTGTTGTTCCAGATTAGGTCGATGGTATTTTGTTAACTGAATCTTTTCTAGCGCTAAATTAAAACGTAGAGCTTATCTGAGCTTAGCTCCATGAATTTTTAGCACAGTCGTAAAAAGCGTGTTTTGAATGTTTTATAGACAATCGATATTAAAAAAATATATTTTTGGATGAGTAATCAGTAATCACTACGGTACCGTAGCGGTGTGAGATTGCGCTCCCACTGATGTGTGCTTTACCGTTGGCCTTGCTGTGTGGATTTTTTTGTTGCACACCAGGAGCTTTTCTCTTCTCTACTGGGAATGGTGGGTGCTAACTCGTATTGGCATACGAGTTTACCTATATAGACATCAATGCCTATTTATTTTGTTGGCATATTCAACCTCTATACGAACGCCATTTTAAACTACACTTTTTTGTAAATTACATAGCATGTTATTCCTAGAAATATCTGCAATTTAACCTGCTGTGGTGCTGTTATCAATTTACGGCAATAACGTTTACACAATCAATCTCATCGTGGAACAAAACTTTAGTTTACGCTGATTAAATAAACTGACGTCGATTCGATTACCCACGTTATCAGGACAAGCCAGCAGCGCCGATTGAATAACAATGTTTGCATTGATTGCCGGATGTAAGGAGACGAGCCAAATGGTTTTCCTCTTTTATATAGAGACACAGCAAATTGTTCTTGACATTTTGTTAAGTCTGTCGTGCGAAGTAATGGTAGATGTGCGGAAAATAACGAAATTACAACAATAGCTCACGTGATTCGTAGAGTCGGGTATGGAGTCGAGGATGTAGAGACCCCCCTATTCATAAAACTTTACGGGCCTGATTTAGTTAATTTATAGAAATGTGTAAATTCGTTAAATGCAATTTGGAATTATTTGATCAGAAATGTAACATTGGAAAGCGCACAGTCACACATGAAGCTTTGATTGTGCCAAAAAGTATATTAGAAGTGAATAAGAAAAATTGCTACCACATGGCTGTCCGCATTTACAATGCACTTCCTATGTCATGGACAGAGTTACCAAGCAACAAATTTTTCTCTAAGTTAAAAACCTTTCTATTAACTGAATGTTTTTACAATCTCGATGATTTTTTTCTCAGAACAGAACAAAATCGATCGCTTGACATGTAAATTATAATGTATATTGACTTGAATTGTAATGTAAACTATACTAATATTGAATTGACTCTGTCTTTGGAATGTAATTTATCTGGCTATTATATATATATTACTATTGTATTTTAGGAATAAGTCTATTGTATACCCTAAACCGGTTGATTGTGACACTTACTATATAAGATACTATTGTAACATCTGTATACTGACATGCACAATCTGACAATAAATGATTACTTACTTACTTACTACTTACTATATTTTATCCCTTTCTTACAAATACATAAGCCAAAGAAGTGAAGAAAGGCCAGGTCAAGAGCACCCTAAACCGGCGAGCGTGTATGAGGAATGTTATGAAAGTGAAGGAAGCGAAAGAGGTATGTCAGGATCGTAGCAAGTGGAAATCCGTGGTCTCTGCCTACCCCTCCGGGAAATAGGCGTAATTATATGTATGTATGTATGTGTACATAAGCCAAAATGACAGATAAAGACAAACGATTCATAGCTAATTCAGGCCAGTAACGCGTTTATGAATAACGCCATAAACCCATATGGTGGTGTAATGGCGTTTTAATGCACTTAGCTTTGTGATCACTGATCAAAGAATAACATAATATTCTAAATATATAGGTAAACCAAATTATTAAGCTCTGCGCACCGCGCACGAAAAAATACGATTCCAATCTGTCGGCCTAGCCAAGGTGACAATCGCTTGCGCTACGACAACGAAACGCTTTGTGTCTCTCTATCACTCTACCATATTAGTGCAACAGTGACAGTTGCGTTTCGTTCACTACGGAGCGTAAGCGATTGGCATTGCCAACACATCATTCTGCGATAATGAGGAGCCTACCGCCAACATCGAAATTCTCAAGATTGTTTATAAAAGAGATGGACATATTTAGACTTTCTTTTGTTTTCAGCGGTAGACGTCCGCTTTCGTACATATTTGTCTTTGCGCTTGTTAGGGCATGCAACCAATTGAATTAACACTCTCAGCGCCATAGAACAAACGATTTTGTTTTTATGGCAGGCCATGTGGGTTGCCGGCCGCCCCAAAAAAATCGAGTCCAGAAGGCCGCTGTGATATTTAGTAACTTTACCGGCAGGCCAAGTAGGCCGCCGGCGGCCCACATTGATTCTGTTGTAGCAGACCAGAATGATTTTTTAACAACTTTACCCGCAGGCCACGTGGGTCGCCGGCGTACCAAAAACAGAAACTCATAATCATAATACATTTTTAGTCCTTGACAAGTCAAAGTTTTAACACAGCACGCCAAAATTTCCATTGGCCAATTTTTTGAACCCGGCATTCAAAATTTTTTCACGCGCCTGGACGGATACGTGCGTAAACCAACACTGTAAATCCGCGTGGATATAGGGTTAAGGCACTAGTGCTCAGCCATGCACCAGTGGTCAGCCTTTCTTGCTTATTTTTGGCTGTAATTATCAAACCTTTTCTATTTTTCATGTCAAAAGTAGGTGATATTATAGATAAAAAAATAAAAAAAATAAAAAGTTGTTTATTAAAAGAAAGATTGATAAACTATTAATTGAAAAATAGTTTAATTTTTGAAAGAATTGTCTAGCATAAACCACAACACTACTTCAAAGAAGTGCTGTCTTCTGACATGAAGGATCATGTGATATGCGCCATTTTTTTTGGAGTGTCACATGATATTTTGATAAGTCGTTAACAGACGAATTATGATTTCTTATTAAAATAATGTGGACTGCATCACATGATTAATACTTATTCTATCTGAAAAAAGAAAGAAATAAATATAAATCCATATAAAAGTAACATTTTTAAGGCGGCTGACTATTGGGAACTACTTTTTTGTACGAAATCCAATAGTCAGCCTCCTTTGGTTGACTACTAAAAGGTCGTAAACCCAGAAGTCAGCCGGGGGAGGCTGACCATAGGAATCAGAACTTTTTATTATTTCCGAATGAAATCTAAGTCGTTAAGCCAAGCACCTTTAAATATTTACATTATTATGACTTTATTTGATTGAAATAAGTAACTACCCAGTAGTCAGCCTGTGGGCATGAGTTCGGAATTTAAGAATTCGGAAAAAATATTTTCGGAAAAGTGTAAAATCGGAACTTTAAGCTTTCGGTCAAATGACAATCGGATTTTAAGTTTTCGGAAATAGCACATTTGTGATTTTATTCCATCGTGTTTTTAAAAATCGTAATTTTGATATTTCGGACTTCGGAAAATCGGAAAAACATTTTTCGTAATATTTGTGTGTTCCCTTAAGTGACACAAATAAAATTGCATTATTCAAAACAAAAGGAAAGTTACCTATTTTTGACGCCGTACCACGCGTATGCCTATTCTGCATCTGCATTATACGAGAAGAGGAGTCGCAAGATGAAAATATGGTAATTAAATTTTTGTGGGATCATTGCGTACCACGTGGCCTGCCGGTAAAGTTTACACTTTGGCCCGCTGGCCGCCCACATGGCCAGCAAATTAAAACTAATGAAAAATCATAGTGGCCTGCGGCACTGGAACTTTTGTGGGCCGCCGGCGTACCATGTGGCCTGCCTGTAAAATCTTTAAAAAAATATAGTGGCCTGCTGCACTCGTATGCTTGTGGGCCGCCGGCGGACGACGTGGCCCGCTGATAAAGTTACTCAAAAATCATACTGGCCTACTGTACTCGAAAATTTGTGGGCCGCCGGCGGCCCACGTGGCGCTGAGAGTCTTAATTGCATCTTTAATTCTGCCAACAGCTCTAAACACTAACCTAAGTCCCAGAATCGTTAGTTTCGTCACAGATTATATAATAGTTCTTACGGACAGATACTTTGATACCTACACCAATATACAATGGAGTGACCGCGCCGCTCCCCGCACCGCGCGCGCCGGCACAACACTAGGGTTGCCGACGCTTCTTTCAAATACTTAGGTGTCTTAGGTACATGCTGTAAATGTGTCGTAATAGTACATTGTGATACAAGTGTGCTAAGTTGGTCATTACACACGAGGCGATATTGTGCGCGTGAGCTGTTAGCGAGTGCGCAATAAAAAAGCCGATGTGTGTAATGATCAATGCACACGGGTTTCATACGACGTTTTTCAACACACTTGCCAGGAAAAAAAGAAACTTTCATATTAGTCAAATTTGAATTATTAAAACAGTTAGTATGCAGTCATGCATCTGTCATACTGCCGGCCGCCCCTCGCCCCGGCCGCGGGCGGGCCGGCCGGGCCGCGGCAGGCGGTCGGGCGCGCCGGTGCCCGCCAGTCCGACCAATTAAAGAAGGCTCCGTTTCCATGCATATTATTAGCAATCAGTTACCTTCTTAACTCAGTCGGATAATATAATTAAAAAGCACGAGTGTTATAATATACTGATAAAGCACGCGTGCTTTAATATCTAGGATTATGAGCCAAAAATCGGTGGAATAAAAACGTCGTTTTGAGCAAGTGTGTTGAAAAAAACATTACCTACATCTTTAAAACAATTTAATAGTACCTACGTAGCTTGTAACTATCGTAAAAATAATAACAGTAGGTGTAAGTACCTATATTGAGAATGTCTACTTACTTTTCCTCATCCGTCGAAAGAGGAAAAAAACTATATTTTTTACTTGTTTTGTTGTTTCTGCATCCATCCACACTACAAGCTGTGCTATTTGCATACGTCGCACTACAGTGGGCATTTTGCGGGCAAGTCATTTGGTAAGGTTTACAAAAAAAAACAACTTACAAGTACATGTACTTAGTATTTGTAACATGTACTTAGTACCTGTTTTCATGTATTAAGCTTTAATGTGTAATACTCTTTGAAGTGACAACTGATAAGCCCATTTAAGTGGCCATTTAAAAACAAATAAATAGCTGACATGCTTCATTATGACTGTCGTTCATACTTGTATTTGTTGGTGCAGTGATGTCTATTTAATAGAAAGATTTGCTTTATTCGTTAATTTGCACACCTACGTATTGAAATGGATACGATACTACGACAGCAGTCCGAACTTAAGTCACGGAAAGGTCATATATATTGGAAAAAATATTAATAATATATTCGCATAAGTAATAAGTAAGTTGTTAAATCAAATATACTACATATTATTCTGTCTTATTTTTATTTAAAATTGAAGGGATATAAACTAATAGATACCTCAGTAACGTACAGCCTTAGTCGCTAAGGTATTTGGATTTGCACATTACAAATACTAGGTACCAAATACTAAGTACAAATACTTTATTCTGACAACTCGAAAATTGATTTGTGAACCTTACGAAGTGACATGCCCGCTGTAGTGCGACGTATGGTTATTTGTTCGTGACGAAGACGTTTCTTTGGCACAGCGCGCGGTGACGTGCGTGCGTGTGGCAACCAACTGGCTAGCTTGAGTCCCGCCGGCGGGAAGCGAGTCGTAGGTATAAATCCGAGCTCGCGCGGAGAGTTCCATAAGCCTGGTTTCGTTTTGAATTTGGAACCTTGATTTATTTAATCAGTCAAAATTGCGTTTTGGATTAAAGCCTTTATAAGGGCCTCTGGGAGCTGGGGCTCAGGAGGCTAAACTTCGGATATAGTCGTAAACTCGTTCAAGTGTGTAGATTTCTTCTTGCTTTAAAACAAGGTACACAGTTGAGTTCATAAGTATGTAAAAAAAAAATCATTTCTCATGCTCTGAAAGAGGGTCATTGTTGTTCTAAAAGGTGTGCAGAAAATGATACGTGTCTGCCCTAGAGCATTTTACGTTCGAAGTACGATTTTTTTAATTTTTTTACGATATGCAATTGAAATTTGAGTTTAAATGGATTTTTTATACAATTTCATTCTGATATTTGACTCTCCATTCCATAAATAACGATACTTTTGCCTGAATTGTTGATTGAAAGTACCCTCAAGAAATACTATAAATATGTATACTTAGTCATGTTTTTAAAACACACATGCATTTTGCTTTCCTCGTATTTGAAATGAAAAGTGGAGTGTTTAACTCGGGTGAAAGGCATCATTTCAGCCTCGGACTATTGGCGCTCTCACAGCGTTCGAGCGCCAAAATACCTCGGCAGAGATGAGTGCCTTTCATCCCTTGGTTAACAATCTACTATTTCACCTTATTGCAATGGATTAAGTGAAGAAATGTATACATATTTATGAAGCCGACTGTACAATTGAACTTCTTTTCTAATGTACCTCGAAAGACCTACTCGAAAATAGGCTCCGTGGACACAAAATTAAATGCGTCCATAACAGGAAGGAAGCTGACAAAGAACTGTGTACATTACAAATTAAACGTAAATTGTGTTGAACGTGAATGAAGGAAATTGGAACGCTTTACGTGACGTCTTTAAAAAAGTAAAAATTAAATGCCTATTTCGGTGATTCTTAAGATACCACGCGCAACAGGGGGCTTACCGCGAAAACCAAAATTCGCAAATTGCGGGGATCTTTTTCTTTTACTTCTATGGAGGCGTAATAAGTGACAGAGAAAGATGCCCGCAATTTGCGAACTTCGATTTTTCGCGGTTATAGCCCTGTTATTCCTACGTTTTATAGACAAGTGTCCGCCACAGACAAGCCGGTTACAGAGATTATATTATCCTGCAAATAGAATATTTTGTTCCTAAATTATGTATCTAAGTATATAAATATAACATCTACAATATAAGTATGTATACACATGCATATTATATTAAAATTGTCAGTTCGTTTAGTACGATGTCCGGTTATTACGACGTATAATCAGCGGTCCCTTGGGCTTCGTTATAACCGTACTCTACTGTACATAAATACATACATACATACATTACATTTGTGTAATAATGTCCTATCATATGTATGTATGTATATCGTCCCCAAGTAACTATTGTACAAGCTTTGCTTAGTTTGGGGGCTGGGTTGATCTGTGTTGTTGATTATTTTCGTAATATTCATTAGAGATAACAATAATCGTTAGCTTACGATGACAATATTATTGAAGTTCGTCAAGTTATTTTATACAACAGTAGTTAAACATGAAGGCAATACGATATTATAGAAGATATGAACTCATGAAATAAAACTATGAAAACGGATTATATCGCGTATATTGAATTTATACTACATCCCGCCGTTTCGAACCCTTTACAGCGTTCGTGGTCAAAGGGTGACTGAAGAAAAACTACAATGTGCAAAAATACCCACATACAAAAATAGTGAAGCATAATAAACTATTAACTTTAAGGCTGGTTGTACATGCAAAATCGGTTCA
The DNA here is from genome assembly GCF_947568885.1 of Cydia strobilella. Classification (NCBI taxonomy): domain Eukaryota; kingdom Metazoa; phylum Arthropoda; class Insecta; order Lepidoptera; family Tortricidae; genus Cydia; species Cydia strobilella. The sequence goes on along the minus strand of NC_086049.1, from coordinate 7,848,533 downwards.
TAAGGCTACTTAGACTTATACAATACAACTATTTTCAAGTAAACATATACGCGACAAAGCTTATATATCTTATATACTAATGTAGTCTGTCTACGCTACGCTTCGGCGCAAATAGGGATGATGAAACATGTTAAATTTAATAACAAAATCTAGTAAAATAAATAGCAAATGAGCAATTTATTACAATAATATGGATATTAAAATAATATATAGAAATGTTAAAAAAATACAGGATCTAAAAGTTTTAAAATTTAAAGTTTTTTAACTTCCAAAACTTAATTTTATTTATTTATTTTGTTAGATTTAATTTAGGTAGTTTATATTTAGTCATGTTATATAGTTATATATGATATTAGTTTTAATTAGTTTTATGTTCAGATAGATTTTAGCCTGTATTTGTGTGATTATAATTTATGTCTATAAAAATAATGTTTCTTCTTCTTCTTTTCCTGTTACCCCCTGCTGGGGTGTAGGGCCCGAATCTTGTCTTTCCATTGACTACGGTCTTGGGCAGCTTGGGTAACCTCCTCCCACCCCATCCCCAATACACCCAGCTCTTGCTCCACAGAACGACGCCAAGTGGATTTAGGGCGACCATGTTTCCGCTTGCCGGGCATCTTCCAGGTCAGGGCCACTTTGGATAGGTGGGTGTCAGGTTTCCTGAGGATATGTCCAATCCAATGCCATTTCCGCGTCTGTATCTCCCTGTGCATGGGTGTTTGTCCGGTTATTCTCCATAAGTGAGCGTTTGTGATCCAGTTAGGCCAAAAGATGCGAAGGATTTGCCTTAAGCATTTGTTCACAAACACTTGGAGCTTCGTCATTAGATCTTTGCGGACAAACCAGGTTACGCACCCGTACAGCAGCACGGCCTTTACATTGGAATTGAAGATCCTCACTTTGGTTCTTCTCGTCAGGGTAGAGGAGTTCCACACAGGTTTAAGCTGGCCGAATGCGGCTCGGGCTTTGTTTATTCGTGCTTCAATGTCTGCTTCCGTTCCTCCACTCTGGTCGATAATACTGCCCAGATAGCAAAAGCTAGCCACTTGTAATATTGTTAAAAATAATGTTTAACTTCCAAAAAGGAATAAAGTAAAGATACCATTCGATTCCTTACATTTTATCCAAAAAAAATTGTACAGCAACTATATTCCGCCGCTAATATTTAGCCGACAAAATGGCAATTTTACTTATTTTCCATACATTCAAGACGGGTTCTCAGTGACCTTGACGTCACGTTCACTTATCGTTTTGTTAGGAGCGTTTCGCGAGTGAAGTACGACTGTCGGACTTTGACTATCATTTCTGACTTTTGTATTGCTTTAATGCAATGGGTCCCATATAGACATTTGATCCCAAAAACAAACTAGTTCGATTGATACCATTAATAAAAAATTGTCATCAAGCTTATTATTGGCATTATGGCTATTGTTAATTTTTATAAGAATTACAAAAATATACTTACTCCAGATAAGAGTTGTAATTTTTTCTCCCCTATTTTCATCATTTCAAACAGTAAAAAATAATTACACAGTGAAACTAAAACTAAATAATTACACAGT